>NW_026991715.1:109563751-110763751 GCF_029215605.1 Mirounga angustirostris
AATGTGGCAATTTTCAAGCTGGGAAAACAATTTCCATTAACAGATCCCTGAAACGCACTCTTCAGTCTTTTAGATACCTTGGTGGGACAACCCTTTCTCTCCTTTTCTGTCTGAAAACAAAACAAAAATTGTTTCAGATCTTGAGCAAACACACAAAGGGCAATGATGGGCCTTGGGATTTTTCCTTAGGGACATTCAATGCAGGGGTGGACAGCCACTGCCTAGATTTCTTGACCCTTTCTTCTCTTTCTACCTTTGCATTTAAAAAGAACATAGGTAGAATGACTTAAGTGGGAGAGGGAGGAGTGTTGTCATGGGTACAAAGGGGAATTGGATATAGGAGAGAAGGTACAGGGAGCCACTGAAAGAGAGAATAAAGTTCAGGGTTACCAAGTTCTTAATTCTCGTTTTTGCTGTGAGCTATCAGACCACTTTTCTATCTTCAGATATAAGGTCTCTACTGTTTGTTCCCTTCAGGCACAGAATCCAGTTTGGGGTCAGTGTTGTGAAAAGGTGTTTAGACAAAGTGGACAATCCTCACAGCACAAGACCCAGAATGGGAAATAGGTGAAAATTTATGTCCTTTATTGGCGGGCTCATGATATCACAGATTGAAAAAGGGACTTCCTGAAAAAGCATTTAATTAAATTTTACCACAGAACGTCCCTCTTCCCAGGTGATTCTCTGAACTTGAACTCTGATCCCTTATGCTGTAATCTCATAGCTAATTGGTATGTTGGCTAGGTCTCCTCAAATAGACTGTCAGTTCCCTGGAGCACAGATCATGGTTCCTGTTTTTAAACTCCTCCCTACAATATTTAGTACAAGATGTTCTGTGCAGTATAAAAGCAAGAAATACTTTTTTTTTTTGGTGGGGGAGGAGGCGAATGAATGATTGAATGAATGGATGGATGGAATCTAAGTGCAAATAATAACCTTATGTGTCTCCAACTCAGCTATTTGGTAACCTCACCTACCTGGAACACAACAGTAAGGGACCAGAGTGTGCAAAGAAAATGCACAGGATCATAAGATAATAATTGTAATTATTTTTTTGAGAGCTTATTATGGGCCAGGCATTAGTACTTTACATGCTTTATTTCATTTAAACCTCACATCCCTATTTGGTCATCCTATTATTACTATTACATTCCATGGACAAATACATAACTAGCCTAAAGTTCTAACTCAGCTCTGTATGACTGAAGTCTATGCACGTAAGCACTATTCTTTCCAACCTGTCTTGGATTAGGTGCTATCTGCATCGGGAAGCCCAAGAAACCTTATTTAGACCTTTCTCTCCCCACTCCCTCAGTCCTTTTCAAAACTTTTACTTTGCACACAGTTGTAACACCCAAGGATCTCCATTCTCCAAGCCCACAGCAGAGCCAGGGCAGCAGAGGAGAAAAACCTCATTATAGGTCATTTCATAAGATGCTAATTTACAACTTGACTGTAAGGAAGAGGCCAAAGAAATTTTTCTTCCTTCCTTCCTTTCTTCGTCCTCCATCCCTACCTTCTCCCTCCCTCCTATCTTTCCTCCCTCCCTCCCTCCCTTTCTTTTGTAGGAGATAAAAATGATGATACTAGAATAATAGTAGCCTGTGGCTATTCTGGTTCTGGTAGACCCTCAACTACCTGAGCCCTGACTTTAAGCCACAGGAGCTGATGGGTCCATGGGAGTATCTGGATCAATGAATTATCATTGGAAGTCTTGAGAAGGGAGGAGTTGGAACCCTAGAAAGGTAGTCTCTAGGATGACCTGGTACTCATTAAGATTCAAGGTATTCAAACTTGCCACTGTGAAGAAGTTTATTATCCTATACTTGCAGGGAAATTGAAGTTTGGAAAAAAGCAGTCAAGGGAGATATTTCAGATGGTTTTAATTAGGCCTCAACTTATGAAAGGCTAAGGACTGAATTCTGGGCTTCAGTTTTGAAGCAACTGTCTCTCTTTCAAAACTTTGAATTTAAGCATCTGAGGAGTATGGGATAAAACAGCCCTTGGAGCTCATACTCAGCCTGCAGTGATATGCTATGCCTCTTCTCCCTCAAAGGAAGCTTCAGTTCTAATCACACTAGGCTGCTAGGCATCCTGCTCCCCTTCAAACAGTGTGTTTCTTCCTGCTTCTATATGCTTGCAGCTTGCTGTTTTCCTTAACTTCTCTCATAACACTGGTTGCTTTGCAATGCTCCCCATGTTTTCCTTGAATTTTTCCATCAGCACTTGATTTCTCATTGACCTTTACTTTGAACCTCCCTGAAACCTAGAAGTCAATTCATTGCCCTGCCTACTACAGTTTCATGTGTATTAGCCTTAGTCTTTCACTTAATTATAAAACCTTTGGTGTAAAGAGTTGATGTCTTCAAGTCAACTCCCCAAATACTTATGAGATCCAATTAAGTGTCAAGTACCATGCTAGGTACTTAGTAGGAAAAAAGAACTGAGCAAGTTATAAACCTCGTATTTCAAGGAATGTACAGTCTCATGAGGGAGGCAGAAAAGCTTCTCAATGGTTCATGGAAGACTGTATCTGATTTTAAAATAATTACGGAAGCACCAGAAAAGGGGAGAGTTTAATTCTGATAGTGGGTGGGAGTTTGAAAATCTTCAGGGTGTGCTCTGTTAAAAGGGAAGAGTGAAATCAGGAAGTAGAGCTAGGAAATACAGGCCTGGGGAATGTGGCTACAACAGCTGACTGAGTCTAAGCCCTAATTATCTTGGAAGGATATGCCAAGAAGTCAACACTTTACCTGCAGGCAAGGGAGACAGGGAAGGTGTTTAAGCAGAGAGAGGCCTCAGACCAGCAGCCCATCTATACTGCACAGTCAGTCCTAAGTAAATATGTATCAATTAATTAACCAGTATAATGCCTCATATGAGAGGAACAGACAATGTTGAAAGTTTTAACTCTGAATCCAGGGATCATGGAGACAGTAGGTCACTGCAAAGTAAACAGGGCTCACCTGGAAACTTGAAACTGGTTGTCAGTAGAAGAGGAATTAGATTTATTCTCAATGCTGAGGGCAGAATTAGATCAGGGAGATGAAACCACAGGGACACAGAATTATGCTTAATATGGTGGTAAAATTTGGAGCTGCTAGAGCTCTCAGGGGATTTATTTGCAAAGTGGCAATCTGGTGGGACATTGTTGATGGGACAACTGCTGCTCAGGAGGGAATACATGTGCTGGATAAAAGGTTAGGATTCAATCAGTGGTCCAAAGAGCCAGGCTAATTTGTGATGAAGCTTTCACTTATCAATGGGAAAATGAGGAAAGATAAGGGTTGTATAGTGAGTTTTCAGAAAGCTGAACTTTTCCATTTAAAGGACAGTCCTTTATGTACGATTATTTCCTTCCTTCTTTTTTAGTGTTAATATATTTCTTCTCTTACTGTATTATGTTGATGAGAGGTGGTCATTTTTTTTTTGTCTTGTTTCTTCTAAGATATCAAGATTCATTGGCAAGATAAATCATTGTCAAGTGTCTCTACCACCATTTTCTTTCTTGGCACTATATTTGGTCCATGACGTCTCTAGTCTTGGATCCACTGGGCTTCTAGGGGAAGAGACTTCAAGGACCTCTGCGTCTGTCCTCAAGAAGGGGGAAGGCAGCTATTGATGAGTGAGGTTTAAAGGCATTAGGGGGACCATGAAGGGTGGGAATTTCCTTGCACTGGATTAAAAGTCAGTTTATAAGTGAGCATGGTCATTCTAACTCTTCCTTTCATGGGGCTGGAGGGTTCTGAAGCCCAGGGTGCTTCTTCTGTGAGGAAGGTGCAGCCATTTCTATTCTCCCCTTACACATTTCTCTGAGACCTGCAGCAGCCCCTCCTATGCAGGCCTCAGAAGATGAGTAAACCACTTCAGCTGAAGGCCTTCTTTGGTTGGGTGTTTCTGCTCCTTTGCTGAAGCCAAACCAGGGTCATTTTGCTTGGAGTGGGAGCCAGAGCCTCAGTAAGAACCAAAGTTTGTTTGGCCTGCCTTCCCAAGGGGAAGAATGGTTGAGTCTAGGACAGGTCTGGGTGTTTGTGGACCCGGATCCTAGAAAGCACTCTTTTAATCACCTCCCTTTTGGACAGTGATTTCAAAGACCCCTTCTGTCTTTATAGTTCAGACTCTGACATTGTCAGTATGGATTGTCCATGGTAAACACTATCACTGATGGGGCAGAAAGCTAAGGGTCCAGAAGATGCTGCTGGCCCAGTAGTTTGGAGTGGTAGGTCATGTGGAAGAGGTTATTTCCAACCAAGCAGATGGAAATAGAGAGTTGGGTTATGTCAGGAGTCTCAGTTAAAATGCAGACCTCTGTAAGGCCAAAGTTCCCTTCACCTGTGACCACTACAGGTGGTTTTCTCTTCTGGAATATACTGAAGAAATAGTTCTGGGGTCTCATGAGAAGGAGTGTTGGTCAGCCTTTGATTCAGCTAAAAGACAGAAGATTTGTCTTTGGTTTCTAACCCTGCAAAATAACACAAAGGAGTTGGTTTAAAAAAAAAAGAAAAAAAAAACCCACATATAGAGCACTCTCTTCATCTCTCCACTCTGAGGTGGAGAAAAGAATCTGAGTCTGATCTGAGTCCCTCACTAATCTCTGGTCAAGTTCTATGGCAAGTCCTATAACTGTACCTCTGGTGACAAACTGGTCCCAGTTTGCCCGGGGACTTCCCTGGTTTTCGCACTAAAAGTTCCACATCCTAGGAACCCTCTCAATCCCAGGCAAACCAGGATAGTTGGTTACCATAACTGTCCCTCAGTTTTCCCAGTAAAATGGGAATAATTGATAAGCTCCAGCTCCAACTGTCTGTATTGTGAGGCTCAAATGAAGTGATAGATGTCAAAGTGCTTTGAGATTACTTGAGGACAAGTGTCTGGATTGGAAGTGCCACTAACACCACACCTCTTTGTGTTGGCACATGCTCTACCTGGTATACTTTGCCACTTGTAGAACCTCTTCATCATATAAGCCTCTAGCATATGTTGTCCTCTGCAAATCCTCCTGGGTCTTGCAGAATGGATCAGGCCTTCCTTTCTGTCCTACTGTACTTGTATACCCTACAACAGTAAACTCATCATTCCATATCCATTTTTGCTGGCTCCTCCAACCAGACTGAGGGTTCTCTAATGGTAGAGACTCTGCCCCCAGCACAATAGCTAACACAGGAGCTTCTTGATACATGTTTTTTGAATGAAGGAGTTTTAAGTTTCTGAAACCTATATTGTATCACAGGGGTAAGTTACTTGAATCCCTAGAAGCTGCATGCTAGTTTTACCTGTGTGATATATATTTCTGGCCCTCTAACTTTCTTTAGGGTCCTACGGCTACCATCACCTGGTACAGTGCAGAGACCTGGATGGGGACCTGAAGTCTGGCCCCTTCAGCTGGGACTCTACAGACAGAAAGCTTTTCGGCGGCATGTTTGATCCCTAGCCCGCCCCGCATTGTGAGAAGCAGGTGCCAACAGTTCATTTGCAGCTCATAGTAAAGCACATCTGGTCCTGTAATGCAGAACCATGTGCCAGCAGCATGACAGGGTTTGTGTCGGACACTCCAGAGATGCTTGACAAAAGATAACGGGGGTGGGGGTGGGGGGGTGGGGAGGGGATGAATGAAAGCCTCCTTACAATTAACACAGGGGGTGGAAACACCATTCAGGGCAAGAGCCAGCCCACTGGTCTCCTCTCAGCTGCCTCTGGTTCAATGAAAGGAAGGGAAGCTGGGCCAATTCTAAGTACCAGCCACCAAAAGACAGACGCCAATGAGAACACAATGCTGGGCAGGCCAGCAGGGCCATTATTTTCTTGTGGACTTTAAAACATACAGGCTTGTAATGTTGGAGAACTGTCTCTCGGAGAATGGCTCCTGAGGGAGAGAGGAACATTATGATCTCCTGGGTCTCCCACCCTGGGCCCGAACCTGTCTTTAGTTCTCTTCTTCCTTTTCCACCTCCAGCCCCTCATCTCCTGTTTCAGCAGCTCAGCCACCCCCACCCCATCCATTTGTCTTTTATAATGGGATTCCACAAGAGATTTCATTTGAGGAAATGATTCCCTGCTGCAAACAGCAATACAAAGATAGATAAAGAATGCATAGATTACTCTCCCCTTCGTTCTTGTACTGTATGCTTGCTGGATCTTTTACCTGAAATATCTTTCTCACTATCTTGCTTGTAGATATTCTCCCCACTGGTTTAAGGCCCTGTTCAGGGACTGCTGCCTCCCTTGGGGCCTTCCTAGAACTCCCACCTAAAAGGCAGGACATTAACCCCTCCCTGCATGGTTTTCCCACTGTGCCTTGTTCACCCATCTATATAATGATCTATCTATCAATTTATCCATCCTCTATCATCTTCACGGTACTTCCTTTCTTTTCTTGTATTACTGTTAGTTGTTACTAGGCTGTGCCTTCTCTACTTCTCTCTTAACTGAGACCAACACTCAAAATTTTGAATAGTTCACACAAAAATTGAGATTTCTAGTTTCTTTGAAAAACCAGATCTGGCAACATTCTGACACAGCAGTATATTAAATCAGAACTGAGTGGAGCCTTTTCCCTCTAGATAGGCATATAATCTTTTGTTCCCTAAGTCCCCGTAATTTTCTGTGATCACCCAGAGACTGTCAGTTTTCCATTTATAGGATAGTGTAGGGGATAAGAGCATAGATTCTGAAGCTGGACTGCCTGGGTTCAAATTCTGGCTCTGCCAGTGACTAGCCATGTGCCCTAAATAATTTAATCTCTCTGTGCTGCTGATTTATTATCCATAAAATGAGATTCTCAGTAGTACCTACTTCACTGGGTTCTTATGAGGATTACATGAATTAGAGAAGGCATTTGGGGACTTAGAGAGTGTTTGCCATATACAGCAAGTGCTCAATAAATATTCACTGTAATTATTATTTATCATAGTGTTTGCACTGTGGTTTTGTTAGAGAAGTATTGCCTGAACTCATGGCTCTATTAAAAATAAAGAAATCACATAAGCATTTACCCCAATCCATTTCCTTCATTTTCTTTACCTAGCCCTTGGGGACATTTTTGGTTACAGACCCTTTATTAGATAACCAGTCTTGGGGGTGCCAATATCATAATCATTTTGCTTTCCTTAAGAGGACTTACTTTAGTGCTTTGAAAAATACTATGCTTAGAATATTGGTAGAATTAAATTGTATGATCATGGTCATGTAGTTTCATCAGCTGCCTTTAGGATGTACTCTAGTAATGGCCAAAGAGACTCATGAGTTAAAGAGTTGGTTGGTTGAATTTATGTTATACAGTTATATAGTAGGACTAGAATTTCCTAGTTCTCATGAAACTACACAAGACCAGACACATCAACTGATTTTATAACATGCTCAAAAAGTCACCATACACCTGAAAGTTGGCCAGGTAGGAATCGGTCAGTGTGACAAACAATCAATAGGAGTTGTCTACATGCTAAATTTTCTGCTAGGTTCTGTAAGACCATTGGCCCTTGCTTCACTGGACCATACTTTGAAATGTAGCTAGGAAGAAGGAAGCAGTAAGAAAAGACACTAGGTGGGGAAAAGTTGTGGTATTTGTGGGCCCCAAGGAGACTGGCTTGAATAGTGCTATGGAATTTTTTTTTTTTACATTCATCCAAAGGAGTAAATTTAATTTCCGTTGGAATAGAGAATATGATTAAGAGGTCATTATGCTCTTTTTCTGCTAGATGTGTGTGCTGAGGAGGCATGAATAATATATGCAAATATGCCTGCCTGACTCTCTTTTGTTTGGAGACTCCCCTGGCTTATTACCTACATCTCATTAGGGGGAAGTTGGCTCCTCTGTTAGGGATTCGCCTGGTCCTTTGCCCCTTTCCTCTGAGGGAAAGAGGCTGAGGAAGAGGGCTAATTAGATGTGATTACCAAGCCACGATCTCAGCACATGGGATGATTTATAAATGTTACTAAACAGATGGCCCAGAATTTCTGTGCAGGGGCTCAGCTCAGGGCTACCCCTTCCCCTTCCTTTCTGCCTGCCCTCAGAGACCAGGCTCTGGATGGAAGCAAGATGGCTATTAGCTGAACTTTGGGGGGCCCTGAGTGGAAAGGAGAATAAAACTGTATATTTGGATATTTCTGTCTCTTCGTATCCTGAAATTCCATTCATTACGATGAAAAGAAGCTGAGAGTGGTCTGGCTAAGAGAAGGCAATCACCACTTATTTGGGTCAGATCCCCAAACTAACAGAACAGATGATGAGTGTCAAGGGGAAGCAGAAGGAAAAGAAGTGGGGGAGAAAAGGGGATTAATATTCAAGAACTCATGCACCATGAGCTCTTTATAAGTGATTTCATTTATTTCCAAGACGATCCTGCAAAGCTTATAGCAGGATTCCCATTTGGAAGATGAGAAAACTAAGCTTCTGAGAGATTAAGTAATGAGAGTTAACCTTTCTTAGCCACTTGAGTATGTGCCAGGCACCGTGCTAAACACCTTATATTATGTCATTTAATTATTTAACAACCACCAATGTGAATGCTAGTTATTTCCAGTTGTTGTATTTGGAGAAACTGAGGATTAGGAAGGTGAAATAATTTGTCTGAATGACTCCTATCATTAACTGGCACACCTGGGATTTGTTCTCAGTCCTGACTTCAGGGCCCTAACACTCAATTGATGGTCCATACAGCTGTTTGCCCATAGCCAAGATCACACAGGCTGTGAGCATGGGAGGCTGGGTCTGAACGAGAGTCTGATCCACAGCAAAGCACATTCGCTTCCCACGCCCATAGGGCCCAAGTGTCAGGGCTGGGACAGGTACCCAGACCTTCTCCCTCTTGGTCTGCCTTTGTATAACAGCATCTGCCTTCTTAGAAAAGAACAGTGGGCACATCTGAAAGAAAGCTGCTGATGAGAGGGAGAGAGAGAGAGAAAAAAAAAAAGATGCTATTTTTGACAGCAACAGCTTATTAAAAGAAAGCAACATACAATTTGTATATCAGCGGGAGAAAGCAGTGCTTCGGCAGGCAAATCACAGCCCGTGCTGGGCCGTTGTTCTCATGGCCGTTAATGCCATTCATCCCAGGCCGTTCATCTCTCCGGATTCCTCCTCACCACCTTGCTCTGTCCACCTTCCTCCTCTTTCTCTCCTCAATGTGTTGCTCTGCCGTTTACAAGCTTCTCAGGCAGGCATGATAAGAACAGAGCTGTAACAGGAGTAAGTGTGCCTTTGCCTTTGTGATTCTACCACAATCCTCCACGGTACATCTGCACCATGGATCTCCAGCAGAGCCCGGGGCTTCCGGATGGAGGGCTCTGGCTGTGGAGGCCACCTGGTGTCTCACTTCCCCTCATATTTTAAAGATGCCACCTTAAAAGGCAGCAAAGGCAGTGAGGGGTGCTTCCATCAGCACAGAGGTAGGGATGTGGGGGTTCAAGAGGCAGGTTTGTACTTTGGCTGCATTCCACAAATCACAGTGAGAACCTGGGCAGAGTGTCACCTCTCTGAATCTTGGCTCCCTAACTGGTGAAAGGGAAATGATAATACCTAAATCCATAGGCAGGGGAAAGGCTCATGCCTGGACATCCCTAGGGCACTGAATGCATATGCATGCCCAGCACACTGTTAGGTGTGGAAAGAATGAAGTGTCCTTCCTCTTTATGCGTGTGGTCATCAAGTCTAAAATGGTCAAAAGGACTGTAGAGTTGTCGTTGTTGAAAGGAGTCAAAAGCACTATAGAGTTTCAAGAAGCATGAAAATCTTTGGAAGTGTTTTTGGTTCAGTCTGTCTTGGGTCAGCAGGAAATTTTAGTCTGCATCAGATGTACCCTTTTCCATTTCTAGGTATGGAGGCAATGACATCAACCGGTGGTAGGGCCCTGACCCTGGGGAGAGATGGATATGTGGGGCCCCCTACGCAAACGGAGCGGAAGGGAGGCCAGGGCTCTCTAGGGACTTCAGGCAGCGCACAGCAGCGAGCCACTTCCTTTTGTGGGGCCACAGCTTTCTGACTCGCATATTGCTTGGGTGGGACGAAATGCAATTGTACCTGCGTGTCTCGGGGGAGAGGCCATCAATGATCTTTAGCCTCTGAATAATCATTTCTTCCTCACAGTTTCTGTCCTTACATCCATTTTTTTTTTCCTAATGGCTGAGAAGAGGTTCTGAAATCAGGCTGCCTGGGTTGAAAATCCAGCTTTCCAATTTCCGTGCCAGGTAATCGTGGGCAAGTTCCATAACCTCTCTATGCCTCAGTTTCCTGAACTATACGATCAAGGTGAACACAATACTACCTTCACAGGGTTGTTAGGATTACATAAGCTAATGCACATCAAATATTTCGTGGAAGCTCCTGGGATGAGTCAGTGCCCGACAGATGTTAACAATAGGTCTTATCACCACTAAATGCTAAATCAAGCCCTTGTCACCCCCCCCACCCCCCCACTGCCTGGACTTTCACACTGGGCTGCTGTGCCAATCTCCTAGGAGGATTTCTCGGTTCGCTCTATAATCCATCTCCCATGTGCTGACCTGAGAAGCTTCTGTATTGATGCCGTGCTCCTTTAGCAGACCTCCAGTCTCTATTCAAACACACACACACACACGCGCGCGTGCGCATGCACACACACACACACACACTTTCTCTTTCTGCCTCTCTCCTTCTCTTTGTCCCTCCCCCCCTTTTTATCCCCCCATTCCCTCCCTCTTTTCCTTTCTCTCCAGCTCTTCTGAGGATGCAGGCAAATCCAGCTTCTCTGCTCAGAGAGCTTTGTCTCTGATCAGGCCCGACCTGGGTCACAGAGTTCATGGGGTTACCATGACAACAAACATCCCTGGCTACCCATCAGGAGGCAAGGACCAATTGAAAGGGCCTGTCATTTCCCTGGGACATACTGTATTTATTCTCAGCAGCAGACCCTGCACAGTACTATACTATGGGAGGAGGGTGGGAGGGAGGGAGAAAAAGAAATATCAGGGTTTTATTTTTTTAGTGTGTTCTCTGTGGGGGAGGACCACAAATTGTTCTCAGAGGGAGACATTTTATTTCTAAAGCAGTCAGTGCTGGGAGGTGAGCCTGGTGTTCGTGTGTATTTCTGATGAACACAGTGTATTTCACAAAGAAGGAAAAAATAAGTTATCTGGTTCAAAAGTGACTTTTTGGTAGGTCTAATGGGAGGAGAGGAGGGGTGGAGAATTAACATTAATGAGTACCCTCTGTGACAAGCACTTTGTGCTGTTTCATCAAAACTCAGAGCAACTGCAATGAATTGCTATTATTCCATTTTTACAGAAAAGAAAACAGAGGCTCATAAAGTTATAATGACTTACCAAGTGAGGTCAACCTGCAGGTAAAGTAATGGCCCTGGAATGAAGGTTGCTCGACTCTAAGGACCATGGTTTGGACACCATTCAGTGCAGTTTCCCTGTCATGCTCCCATCATATTAACCTTCCTTCTCTTTCTAAGCTGCTGTCTCCTCAGACCTTGTCCATCTCTCTTCTCTGGCCTCTAGCCCTGTTTCTCAAAACAGACTGCTGTCTACCTATAACAGAATTGCTCAGGGGACTTGTTAAAATTGCACATTCCTGGATCCCACCCTGGACCTGCAGAATGTGAAATCTAAGGAATGAGAGTCTAGAAAGGAACATTTTTAACAGCTTCCTTAAATAATTTGACACATAGTGAAGTTGGGGAATGTTCTTTAGAGCAATAGGATCAACACCGCACAAAACAACACTTGCTTATTTGCTTCCCAATTACATTCTGGGTCACTGTGATTCTCTAAAAGAGAATTCTCTTGATGGCCTCTGTAACACTCAGATCAGCATTAGGCAAAAAAAAAAAAAAAAAAAAAGTGTTCAAGAAAGGCTCACTGAACCAACTTGAGGATGTAATTATGTCACGAGGTCCCAACATTGAGGTGGACAACTAGGAGACCCTCAATCCCTGGAAGTGGGCATGCTCCCCACAAAACCTTGTGATATCTCTTCCTGAGCCATGGCCTTAACCTCCCTCCTTCAGCCATATGCCAATACAGACAAGCAGTTCTTAGTAGATATTTCCCAGAATAAGGCTGTGTAAAGGGAGAAAAATATATTCAGTTGAATACCAGTGTGACTAAAATGTTAGTGAGCAATTTTGAACTTAAGTCTGATTACAAAAACCATTGGGCCACGTGGGCGGCTCAGTCGGTTGAATGTCCGACTCTTGATCTCAGCTCAGGTCTTGATCTCAGGGCTCAGTAGGCTGGGCATGGAACCGACTTTAAAACAAACAAACAACAACAACAACAAGAACACCAGATACAGGCAAGATAGAGTCAGTGCAACAGGGACAGAGAACAGTGACTGGGAGCCTCCACCATTCTTGCTGCAGCCCTCCCAGCAATGTCTTTCTGAATCTTCAAGGCACCTCAGAGGTGAAATTGAGGAAGCAGCAGTAAGTCTGTGTGGGAGGTAAACCCCACATCTGCCCAATTTCTGTCCTTGCCAGAATAGTTTGTACCTGGTCAGGCCTTAAAGAGCACAGAAGTCTCAGAAATTAGAGACTTTCAAGCCTTCAAGTAGAGGTTATGTCTGATGAAGAGCATAGAGTCTACTATGTCTTCCATTGGTCTCCAACCTGTTATGATCTGTGACCACATTCATTCCCTCTTATCAGAATGACTGCAAGAGCTTTCTAAATGACCTCTCTGCCTGTGATTCTCCTCTCTCTGACTCACATTGAAACCACTGCCAGGATAATCTTTGGGAGCCTGTTTGGTCCACGATCCCTCTGTTGTTCCTAAAGTAAGCCCTATGTTTTCTTACCGCTGCTCATTTTATCCCCTCCAACTGGAGCACTTGATCCCCACTTCTCACTATCACAATTTCTTCAGGTCCTATGTTAAATGTTACCTCTGCCACAAAACCTTTGCAAATCCTATTCAAATGTTGACTGTCCTCCTTTTGGGTGTCACTGACTCTTATGGCACCGGGTAGAATGATAGGCATCTGTGTAATTCTGCTCATGAACTATATCTGGTTATGCATAATTTAGGGGCTGGGACTGCATCTCTCTCACTGCTACTCCCTAAAGCATGTGCACAGGACCTGTGTGGAGGAAATGTTCAGAAAGGAATCTGTGAAGATGAATGGAAAGCACAGGGACCACATCTCAGACCCTTCTGGGTGTCCATCTATCATCCACTAAGCTGTAGGAGGGAGCACCTGTTCCCCTGGCCCATACATCTGGCATGGACAAGACACATGACAGAAGACAAACAAGTCACAATCACAGAGACCAGAAAAGACTCCATAGTAACCACGGTCAAAGGTAAAGACCAGACTTTGACCAATGTCCTGATTAGGCTATAACTCAGCAAATCCATCAAATTCCTGGTAAATGGCTTGTGAAGAAGAATCATTAGTTGAGATTTTCACTTAGGCCAATCTGGTGTGGCTTCCTTCTTGGGTTGGTAAAACACGGGCCATGCCCGCTTACTGAGGAAATTTGAACACATCATCTCTAACTCTTATACCATTCATCATAATAAAGAAAGTAGACTTCAGTTTGGACCAGCAAATACATTTAGTTGGCAATGAAGGGGCCCAATAGATCATAATTAGTTGATTTACCAATTGCCTTTCCCTAGTGACCGGCATTGGCTTAGAAGGTCTTTATCCATAACCTAAGGGCTTTGGAAACATAATTCAGCCCCTTATCCAGCCCCAAACATGCAGTGACAGCCAACAAACAGCATCTGTTTCAAAGAAACACCACCTGTCCAAATGGAAAATCAAGCATCGAACTACTTCACTTCATCAGAGTATTTGTTTCCAGAGCAGAAGAGACAAAAACACCATTCTGTCACTAACACAGCCTTTTAACACTCTGTAGGGACCATGGCCTGGTTTCTGCCAAGTACACTTGGCAAGTTTTAGAGGAACCGTTGGACCTTAGATATCAGTTCTCCAACCTTCTGACGCAGAGCTGGGTGATCTGCCTTGGAGGAACTTGGAGCTTTTTCCAGGCAGGCTAGAAGGGGCTGAATGCCCTGTAGGTATGGTGAGGTCTGACTTTTTGGAGAGCAAGTGATGGAGAAGGGCTGCCAGTGAACTCGTTTTTGATGTAGGCACAGGCACTAAACCTGGAGCACACCTGCCTCTGAGGGCTGCGGAAGCCCCACTTTTACAGGGCAGAAGGGAGGTCTGTGACGATGCCCACAGTGTGCTGAAGCAGCTTTCTCTAAAGACTTTTGCAGAGCTCGCAGCTTTGTGAATGGCTGAACAGTGTTTTAAAAAGTATTTGCTGTACTTCTAAATAATCTGAATTAAAATTGATGTCTGCTTCAATATTATCTTGGGCACATATAAGCTCCTTTTAAATGGGGACTGGAGGAAGCAGTAAACAGCTACCACATCTTACTGGTTCCTTACTTCCAACCTCTGTCATGCAGAACGCGTTCCTGGGATCAAAGCAGTGGATCGAAGACTTCTGGAGCAGGCACACAGGTCTGCGTGACATTTGGGTTGCCATGACTTTTTGGTATTTGACCATGCCTTGGGGAAATGGCACCCTTTGGGGCATGTGAGGCCAAGATAAGATGGAACCCTGGCTGGAGTGTGTGTGTATGTGTGTGCGTGTGTGTGTGTGCGTGCGCGCATGCATGTGCGCACTCATATTTTCTGTAACCATTTTGCAATTCTATGTTTCATGGAACTTCTACACTATTGGTTGCTAGGATGATTCATTTTAATGCAGAAATGAGAGGGAGAATCCCATAGAGGGAAAAGGGATTTTCCTAGGTCAGAAACTCATGGTCCTGTTAGGATGAACATCACTCTTCTGGTTTTGAGTCAGGAGACCCCATGACTATCATAAAAGTTGTCACTGGAGAGAATGGAGCACTGGGAGAGAGCTGGGCACAAGGGGCCATCAGTTGGGTATTCTTGACTTGCATATCCACTATCAGTGATCTATATCTGGAATATGTTCCTTTTCATTTCTCTTTCCCTTTCTTTTGCTTTCTCAAAATCAGTAAATAGTTTGTTATATCTTATAGGATGTAAACAAGAAATAGGGTTTTCTTTGTTACAGAGTTGAATTATTTTCAACATTTATCCCCAAAGAATCTTCAGGCATGCAAAACCCATTAAAGCAGTGTTACTGCTCAAAGAAGTGGTATTTGGTGCATTAAAATGACTATCACTATCACCTTTTGTCTTCACAGTAGTGAGTGGATGCTCTGGGCTCCAAACATTTGTTTTTTAGCTTTTTTCAGTTGTTGGCTATTGCTTGACCCATGAGAATAGGTACCGGGAACCTGATGTAAGTCCAGTCTCCTGCCTTAATGGTGCTGTCAGTCATAAAGCCCAGTGAAGCATTAGAGTAAGTCACAGGCATGGGCTCTGCAGTCAGACTATCTGAGCTTGAAATCTGACTACTTTCTTATTAGTTGTGTCAACCTGGTCAGGTAACTTAAATCTGTGCCTCTGTTTCCCCATCTGTAAAGTGGGGATAATGGTACTTCATAGGTATGAAGTTTAAACAAGATAGTGCATATACCACACTGTGTAGCACGGAATAGGCATTCACTCAATGGTAGATTTTACTATAGTGGAAAGTCATTTGAGTGCCAGATGACCTGAGCTTTAGGTTCATGTCACTCAAACATCTAATGTTTTCTGAGTTTGTCACCTTGTTCTAGGCACCAATATGTGGGATGTGGTGGCAGAAGTACTCTATTGATTAAACAAATCATGTCACCTCTCTGTGCCTTGTTTTCCTAACTTTATATCCAAGTATTTAGATCAAATAATATCCTTGACTCATAAAGCCTTCAGTAAATTGTAGTATTGCAGCATCGTTGATGTTCTGAGACCTGTAAGAGCTCATTCTCTACTCTGGGCCTTTCTAGGGTAGTGTTGTTTAAGTTTCTGAGATAAAAGTGTCTTCCTTGCCAAGCACTCTCCTCTGGATCCCCTTTGAACTTTGTCTAAACTTGTACAGAGACTCTTTTAAGTTGTTCCAGGCAAAAATGCATGATTGATAAATACCAGGCTATTTGGTTTCCCTTCATTAGGTACATTCTGTTGTTTGTACTCTTCCAGATATCTTTGTTTCCTCATTTTCAGAAAATTACTTAAAATTCTCCAGTGTATTTTCATTACTCTTCAAGTAAGGACAAAAATTCTTTATAAAATCCTTCCCTATTTCAGTCTGCAATCTCAACTTAGCCTTTTCTCCTTTTTATTACCTATGTTCCAGGAGCACTTGGCTTCTTTTAGTTCATCAACTGTACCATGATTCCTTACCTTAGAGTCTTTGCACATGCTGTTCCTTCTGCTGGACTGCTTGTCTCTTCTACTCCCCTCACATTACCTTATTAACTCCTATTAATCTGTCATAGTTCAGCTTGAGAAAAGACATTCTTGGAAAAGCCTTCTTGGCCACGTCCCACCCATCCTGCATACCAGATTAGACCCTGTTATCTCTAAGTATGTTTGAAATCTTCTTTGTCTTTATAGGTCTGCAGTTTCAAGTGAATCAGCTGCTGATTTTCATCTGCTTGGGACACGTAACTTTTAAATCTGGGTATTAACGTTTTCTTTTTTTTTTTTTTAACGTTTTCCATAAATACTGGAAAGTTCCCTTTAAATACTGCCTCTACTCCATCCTTTCTTGTCTCACAAGAGAAGTACCTGGGATTTTGTTTTTCTCTTACAGGTCTCTTAACCTCTTTGTCATGGTTTTTATCTTTTTATCTTTCTGTGTGATATTCTGGGGAATTATCTCCATTGTTTTCCCCAGTATAATAATTTTCTCTTCCACTTTGACTAATTTGTTGTTTAACCCTTCCACTGAGATTTTATTACTTTTCTAAATTCTAATTGGTATTTTTCTAAATATGTCTGGTCCCTTATGATAGTGTCTTTTACTTTTAAAAATGTTTTTCATTACTTTTATATCTTTAGATGTATTTTTTTAAAATTTTTTATTCTTGTTCATGTAGATTGTCACATTATTTATGACTTTGCCCTGCTTAAGGCAGCCCCTAAATAGTCAGCTTATGCATTTTACTCTGGTTTTGATGTACTTTTCCTGTTTTGGCCTAGGGATTTCCTAACTTCCATTTAAAAGGCTATTTGTCATAACTTTATCCTGCATATGTAGGTTTTGTAGTGGGAGTTTTTGTTCTGCTGTATTGCTGGAAGTAGGTGTCCTCTAGGTTGCCTTTTGTCAATGATCACAGAAACTGTCATAGTTGTCATGAACCATCAAACAATAATCACCTGTTGACTGTCTTCCCTGCAAGAATAGAGTTCCATAGGGAGAGAGACTATTTCTGTTTTGTTCAAAATTGTAGCTCCAGGTCGAGCCTAGTGCCTAGAACCTTGCAGGGGTCAATATTACTGAAATTAATGCAAGATGTGGAGGCAGAGGTGGTCCTGGATGTCAAGATGGGTTAGGAACCCCTCTCCATCCTTTTGCAACCTTTTTAAACACTTCTCACTTTTCCTTGAACACTATCTTTCCCTAAAATGACTTAATCCCTCCGTAAATTGACATAACGTCTCATGGTTATACTTCATACTGTGCTGTTTTCAGTTACCTTCTATATAGATTATCCCATTTGGACTCACAATTATCTTGGACCTAGGAAGGGCTGGGATGAGTAACCTCTCTTTACAGATGAGGAAACTGAAGGTTGGGGAGATGATATGCCTTACCTTTGGTAAGATAGTGAGTAGTAAATCCAAGAATTAAATCTACATCTTTTGACCCCAAGTCTACAGGACTCTACCTTAGCTGTTTGGAATGAATACCAGAGCTTCTTTATGTGAGAGTAAAGTCCACTTTGCTTCTTTACTGAACTACCTGTTTCTTGCTAAAGAAATCAGTATCTGGGGGGCACCTGTGTGGCTCAGTCATTAAGCATCTAACTCTTGGTTTCAGCTCAGGTCATGATCTCAGGGTCATGAGATTGAGCCTCACGTCAGGCTCCATGCTCAGGGCAGAGTCTACTTGAGATTCTCTCTCTCCCTCTGCCCTTCCCCCACTGTGCATGCATGTTCTCTCTCTCTTAAATAAATAAATAAATAAATAAATAAATAAATAAATAAATAAATAAGTAAAATCTTAAAAAAAAAAGAAATCAGTATCTGGCAAAGAAGAGGGGCTGCCCTTCATTTGGTATTATTTTGATTGCCATAGCCAGAGCCTTTAGGACTCAAACTACTTGAGTTTTCATTTGGACAATGTGTTTATGTTTCTTTTGAGACAAACATTACAAACCACCTTCTCTCAAAGAATCTAGGTTGCTGGAGAACTCTGTTCATAGCCTAGTTGGATATGGGAGTGTTTGGTAAAGGATGGTGTGTTACAAATCACATGACATGAACACAAGTTTCATTGATGTTTCACACTTGGAGGGGTAAGGCGAGGTGTGGGGAGGAACACATGGGCAGCAACAGTCATAGCAAGCTGAGGCCCCCAGGTCAATTTCCAACCTCAGGGTTGAAGATCTCGGGTGACTGGAATCTTCCAGGCCCACAGTTGTCCAAGAAGAGCCCCCTTGACAGCTCGCATTGTGGCACTGGAGCCATGTGGCAGACACAGCAGCTTCATTCCTGAGGTAGGGAGGGGAGAGGGAGTACCAAGGAAGCAAATCTTGGCTACTTACCTCAGGGCGGACCCCTTGGGTGTCGCAATGCCATAGCCTTTGGAATCCAAGTTACCTCCCACCTTCATGGTGTCACAGGGTTTCCGCTGCTCAATGTACTCATTCATGGTGGATTCCAGAAGGTAGGCATATTTGCCTTTGGATTTCCTCACTCGGATCATTCCTTCCTCTGTGGTCCTCACAAAAACTGATGGCTCCGCTGACTTCATGTATGTCCACATCTTCTCAAACACGGCAATTTTAGACCTCTGGAAGGGGACAGGAACAAAGCTGGAATTAAGTGCTGGCTGTGCTTGGAATTGAGGTCGGCACACACACTAATGAAGAGCTGAGTGTAGCTTGATCACACATTCATGAGTGAGATTAGCTCAGGAAGAAACAAATTATGAGTGATTGCAAAATAAGAGGCTCTAATTAGTACCAGTAGGTTCCAAAGTACAAATATCTTGCAAATACAGAATGAACAGAATAGCTCAGAATCTTTTAATTACTGCTAAATTTTATTCTCTTTCTATATGGGGAGATTGAAGAAATGGCACCCTGTCTAGCTTCTAAAGACATTATAGAACCTATCTATTGTTCAAGAAGGCCATGTTTATACTGCCCAGAAGTGGAGAGCTGAATATCAGTGGAATCTGATTTCATTATTAGAGGACAACACTAAGGAATTTCTGGATCATGAGTCATATTACAAGACAGATCTCAGAATGTAAATTGTTGTCTGATAAAGCTAATAACTTGAGGCCTAATATTGTAGCCTGTTTACATTTCAAAAGCCTCTAAATCTAGCCAAACTCTTTTCCTCCCTTCCTCCTGAACTCATTTTGAACCTTCCCTTCTTTGGAACTTTGCCTAGGCTGTTTCCTTCACTGGATACACTTGTTCCCTCCAGCCACATCCTACTAGTCATTCCACAGACCAGAACAAATCCTATGTATTCTGAGGCCACCTCAGTTTCAAGGACAATAGTTCACAAGCTCTAGTGGGCACCAGAGTCATGTGCAGAAATTGTAAATATTAAGATGCCCCTCCTCTAAACCTAGAGATTCTGACTCAGCAATCTGGGGTGGAGCCTAGAAAAAATCTTTTTCAGAAGTTCCCCAGGTGATTCTGACCTCTATGGCCTCTGTGGGTCTCACTTGTGAGGGCTCATATTCCTCTAGGACACATTGTGCAGGTATTCACTGGACCGTCAGGCTAGACTGCTAAGATCGGGAGACACCCTTGCTATGCATAGGTCTCAAGTATGTGGATACTATTTGAAGGAGGGGGGCATCTTCCCTTCTGTGAGTCTTTCACAGTTTACCCTTGCACACAGTAGGCCCTTAATCAAGGCCCACAACCCAGGACCACAAGTCATCCCTCTCATCTGACATGCTCTTTTTAAAGAGCATCCTTTTTGCAAAGGGTAGGCGTATTTTAGGGGTACTGGAGTCTGGCTTTGTAAATGGACAAGTGTTAAACACATAAGAGGCTATTTTTTTTTAAGGCAACACTAGAGTCATGCAACTCATGTAATCTAGTGGTTAATACACAGATTAAGATTCATTTAGTATAAAATGACCATACACACAGTGCATCATTTTTCTTTGCATACAAATATCAGGTTTATTTCCTTGATATCAACATCAAGTGTTGGCAAAATATTGATAGACATTGTTGTTTGAACCAACTGATCTATAGAGATATTTGGGCCTAGAAAAATTCTGGTCTCAAGGGAAAGTTAATGGAAATAGTTACTGAGAATTTCAGGGAGGCATTTGGTAGAGTCTATAATTAGATCAATGAGATGATGTGCTTTATAGTATGGTTGACCATCTGGAAAGGCCACTGGACTGGGAGTGAGGAGCCTGGGTTCTAGTCTTTCCCCATCTGTTCCATGAGGAGTTGGGGCATGGAGACCTTTGAGTCCCTTGTGGGTTTGAAATACCTGATTCTTTACATGAAGATACATCATTCAAGCAACAATGTCCATGTGAGGAAGAAGAAGAAAGAAAGGAGCAAAGGGAGGGAGAATTTCAAAGTTAGGGGAGGAAATACCCAGAACCAATCAGAGCATCTATAATGTATGTCATATTCTCTCACAGAAACAGAGAAATGTATAAATTCAGCTGTGACCAGATATGCAGATGATCTTCCAGGCAGAAACCTAACAAAACACATAGCAAGGCAATGGCAAGATGCAATTTGACCTGACAGGATGGCCATGGCAGGGAAAGGGGCAGCTGACAGGCAGAGCTGAAGAGCCCTCTGGGCAACAATATGCAGAAAATTAATATGTCTGCTCTCAGCCTCACCCCAGTGCCCCAAATGCCAGGGCTGTGCTCATAGCCGCTCAGAGCAGGCTATCAGGAAAATCTCATCTCCAGGGATGTGAAGGCAGTATGAGTGCAGGGAAGATTGGAAGCATACTTGGGGTATTTGTTCTTGGATCTCTCCTGTCATCTGCAGCTCTCACAGCCCTTCACACATCTTAATTAAACTGTCGATGGAGAATTAAGTGACTCTGGGTTGGGGCTGCCAAGAAGCTCTGGGCTGCCATGGGGACTAGAAGCTAGACTTTTTTCAGAGACTGGGATAGAAGAATCCTTGTCTCACCATCCCTTCCTTCTGCCTTATGGGGGTGGTGGATGATCTTGTCTCCCTACCCACCAAAGGCCTAGTGGGAAAATTCTCAGGGTCAAAGTCATGGAGAGGGAGGGGCTCATGGGGGCACATCTTGTCAGTGCTCTCTTTCTACAGGTAAAGAAACTGAGTCCCACAGTGTGGCAGTGAACTCTCCAATGTCATGTAGCTTCTTAGTGGCAGAGCCAGGAGTAGAACCCAGGTCTCCTGATTGTACACCCTTGCCTTTTCACTGCAACCAGCTGCCTCCCTTGTTTTAGGCTTTAGATCTTACTAGCTGGGAGATCTTGGGCAAGTAACATAACATTCTGAGCCTCAGTCTTCCTCTCCTGACATTGGTGATGATAGCAACCACTGCACAGTGTTGCCATGGAGATTATATGACAACAAAGGTAAAATGCATGACCCAGTGTCAGGCACATGGTAGGTGTTCCATAAGTGGTGCAATTACTACTAATAATTATGCCCTTCCTTTGGGTTTTACTTTAGGATAAGAATGCCCAATATATGGCTGGCTTGAGACCAGTTTTCCTTCCTATATATGTGACAGATATTGATACCAGTCAAGGAATTCTTTTACACTGTGCCCAGATATGCCCTCAGAGTCACCTCTCAACATTGAACTCTAGACCAGAGTTAGCACATGAACTATAACCTATTGTCACCAGCACAGTAGGCCTGGTGAGTGAACAGAGCTTGTAGAATACACATTGCCTTGTTTCTAGATGCCTAACAGTGTGCTGTGGAAAAGAAATAGAAATATGTCAATTAACATAGTTATTAACAGAGAACTTTCAAGTCATAAGTCCTAGCCGTGCCTCTGAGTAGCTAGGGTATGCCCATTTTCTTCTCTGGACCTTAGTTTCCCCAACTACAAAAGGAAAATGTTAGACTAGATTTGTCCATATGTCCATCTAATAACCTGAGCAATCTTTAAAAAAAAAAATTAGTTAATGACACCACCTCATTAGGACAGTGTGGTTCAGTGGTAAGAATGCTTGGGCTGAAATGAGGAAACAAATTTTGTGTTCATCCTCAACGCTTGTTACGGTTCCCTGAATTCCAATTTCTTGTCCACAAAATGGACATATAACCCCTGTTTTGCCATAGGTCACAGATGGAACATAAATGAGACCATGGATGGGAAAGTGCTTTGGGGATGGTGATGTGCTCAGATATCGGGGATGAGAACATGGGTATGTAATGGTTAAGTGAATTGGCTGTTCCCCAACTTCATCAGTAGGCCTGGGGCATAGGACTGGCTATACGGACAAATATCAGACATCTTCACATTTTGGTTGCAGGCTAAAAATGTCAGAGAATTATGATGAGATTATAGGAGGTTTTTCTACTAGCTGGTTGGATAAGCTTAAGCAAGTCACGTCGCTCTCTAAAATGACAGACTCTGACCATGTGACCTCCGAGTTACCTTCTTGCTCCAATATATTGAAAGTGGATGATTTTAGGCTTGGAGACTGGATCAGTGATTGTTAAGACTTTGGTCCCCTTTCTGCTTGTCATATAGAACACCGAGCCCATGATCAGGAAACTGAGCATATCACTCTGTGGGTTCACCCTGGGTCAGAGGTTTGCTCCATGAAGTTGCAATGAGAACCTGGTAGGTCAGCACAGGATCCCTATCCCTTGCCTGAAGCAAGGTAGAAGCTTGCTGTCTAGTCCCCTCCTGCTACTTATTAGCTGTTTGACCTCAGGCAATTACTTTTACTTCTCTGAGCTTCATATATGAAACGGGGACAACAAATTTCTAACTCCTCTCTAACGAGAGGATTAAATGAGATAATTCACACAAGGTGTGCTAGCACAGGGCTTGATTCATAGTAAGTGCTAGGTAAGCGGTAGCAATTGTTTATCATTTTTTTATTTCATCAAAACATGGTAACTCCATGTGTTATTTGTTCTTTTTTAGGATGAACTTTTAGGATGAACATATCTAAAGTCCAGGGAACTCCAGGTTTTTCTGCTTTGGGGCATTGGTTCAAGTTGTCCCCTTTGCCTGGAATGTAATGAGCCAACCAGGTCTGCCCGTTTCATGGTGCCTAGAAATGTCAATGTTTGTGGCTAGAGATCCCTACTCTTCCACCAAAGTGGCTCCCAAATGCGTATACCCCAAAGCCCTAACAGGAAATAGAGCCTTGTGTCTTAGATGCCTCATCTCTTTTAATCTTATAATGACCCTTGAGGTAGATATTATTCTCCAGACTCTATAGATGAGGAAATAATGTCAATGAGGCTAAGGGCCAGAGAACAAGGATGGAGCCAGGTTCCAGTCCTAGGTCTGGCTGACCCTAGGCTCCTAAGCTCTCTGCTCCTCTGCCTTCACTTGTTGTCTCCAGTCACATGCTGTCTCCACCACCTCCACTCTCACATCACATTTTCTCTCTCCTGGCACTGTTAAATAGACCTCCTGTTCCAGTAATTGTTTCCCATATACCATCTTCTTATTCATCAAGTCTCTAAGGAGGGGACATAGAGGGCAAAGATCTGGACTTTGTCCCTAAGCTGATCCTAATCAATTACTAATTAGATTGCAAGTATGTGTGGGAGCAGGGAAGGAACTGCATGTCATATCCTTTGCAGCCCTCAGAGAACTTGGCACAGTCTGGAATATGTAAGGAATCTGGTTCAATGCAAGAGCTTTGAAGTTATCACAAATATAGAAATGTAGATTTCTCTGGGATTTGTAGAAAGCTGAGAAATGCTCTGGGTTTGGTTTCCCTGACTTGTACTGAGTTAAGCAGTTGCCCTGGTTGCCTATAATCACATGCTCCTTAGTGAGGATATTTTAATGACAGTAGTGGTTCCCTTTTGTGAAGGTGCCTTAGGACAAGGGATGTTCCTACCCTGAAGAACTCCTTAGTGGACCCTGCTTCCAGAGTCCCATAAGCAATTTCCGTCTGCTTCGCTAGGTCCTCAGCACTCTCGATGGGAGACACCATCCTCTCCACGGTCAGGAAGGCAGCCAGGTTGGCTGTGTATGAGGAGATGATGATCAAGGTGAAGAACCACCAGACACCACCAACGATGCGGCCAGACAGGGACCTGCAGGCCAAAGGGAAGAGGTGTCAGAAGCATAGACATCAACTGCAGAAGGCTATGGGGTAGGGCCAAGGGCCAGCCTAAGCCCTGTCGGCAGAGCTGTCAAACCCTATTACATCCTTCTCCTCTGTCAGCTAGATCCAAGAATTCATGTCAGAGAGATTCTCGTTGGCATTTTGTTTCTTAACACAGATAAAGACCTATGTGGTTGCTATTCTTCGGGGGTGATAAAACCCCACAGGCATATATTCACACCACTTTCACACATACATATACATCAATACACATACCAAAAAAGACAGATATGTCAACACTTGTCCACAAAATCATACACATGTACAAACATCCTTTTAAATGCAGTTACATACACACCAAATGTTTGTGCACACATATATGAGTACAAATGCATTTACACACGTGATGCACACATTTGATCATGTTCAGAAATGTTTCCAGACTGCCTTCTCATTATTGTTCTTTTGATCATCAAGGGTCACCAAAATGATGGACTAGAAGGAAAGGAAGGGAGAATGGTTTGGAGACAGAATGAGAACACTTGTACTCTAGCCACTTCAGGGGAATGTCACTGTTGAGGGTAGGCACAGTGCTCCCCTCTACCACAGAGAAAGAGTTTGGCTGAAATTAAAGACAAAGAATATTTTGTACTGGATCAAAATGGCAACTATGATAATGATAAATGAGGTGAGAAATCGATCCTTGATCTTCTTCTTAGAGTCCTATTCTCCTCTTATGCCCAACAATGAAGAGAAATAGGATTAGTCAAGAGTTCTACTGTGATCTTTCACATTTGGCTAAGAGATTTCCAATTCTAGAACATTTTCCCAAAGATATTTCAAAATGATGTCGATGTCTTATGGGGTAATTTGATGTGGTCGACAGACACAGCGTCAATTATACCAAATCATATAGTGATAAAGTTATTTGCATTCTGTTTCTCCTTCCATCCAGCTCAATTTGTTAAGGAAGTGTCATCCTGGAGCTACTGTAACTTTATGTCCTTTCTAACATGTGCCTTGACAGCCTCAAGCTCAGCCTTCAGTAGGTGACAGTGCTTAACTAAAACCTTATGCTTAACAACCAAACAAATCACCAATCCAACCCGTAAGTTTTACAGATAAAGAAACTTGAGTCTCAAATCACACTGACCCAGGAGCAGAACCCAGGCCTGCTAGCTTGCTTGCTTATTCCACACTGCTCTCAACCTTCTGGTTGACCTTCTCTGTGTTATTCCCGTGTTCCTGTGTGTTCAGTTTGTTTCCATTTCTTGGAGGCTCCTTTTCATTCTATGCAGACAGTGCTCACTTCAAAACATTCAACAAATATTTGTTATTGCTTGTTATGTGGAAAATAATGTTCTTAGATGCTTCACATTAAAAGGGAAATAAAAGGAAATTTGTTTAAAGGAATGAGACCAGGAGAGTGGAGCAAAGCTATGTTATGTGAAGAATAGCTGCAGGAGGAGGGGACCAGAAGAAAAGATGCAGAGAGAGGTGTTCACTGAAGGACTGACATGAGGCTGGTACCACGAAACCTGATTTAGGAGTATTTGGCAGAAGTTTCAGGAAAACAAATACTAAATACAAAGAAGTGGGTATTTGATGGGTAGGGTGGTGCAACAATGAGTTGGCTATCCTGAGGGTGAGAGTGAGTTTCGCCATTTCTGAAGATGTTCAAGTGGTAGACCATTTACAGAGATGCTGTATCTTGTGCCCACTCTTAGTCCCATCCAGGTACAAAGTGCTAGGGACGTAAGTCTACTTAGAGGAAAGGTCAAATATCACAAGGGGTCAGCCTTCTCCATACTCCTCCCATCTCTCCCATCTCTGAGTTTCTGTGATTTGAAATCATAAGTAGGTAGACCAGGCTGCATGGCTTCCATTGGGCAGTCAAGCAAAATGAGACCCATAAAGGCAAAACTATTCTCCCCATGCCCCAAGACTAGTATACATCTGTACTCAAAATCACACCAGTCTTCTGATAACTAATCCAGTGCTCTTTTGCCTTAGGAGGTGGTAAATAGCAGTGTTCCAGGGCTGTGTTGAAGATGCTGCCCTTTTCCCAAGTCTGAGTGACCACAGTAGCATCTAAACTAGACTTCCCTCCATGCAGCAGCCCCTTGTCCTCCCATTCCTTTGCCTAATCAGCCTAAGTGATCTTTATAAAAATATTAATTGTATCATGTTGCTTCTTTGTGTAAAATCCATGGAAGCCCTTCTCTTACACTTGGAATAAAATTCAAACTCATTGGTGACCCTCAAGGCCCTGTGTGGTCTGGTCCCTGCCTTGCTCTCCAGTGTCTCCACAACATGCTCTCTGTACTCTGGTTACATTGGGCTTTGTTTGGTTCTTCCTACTCAAAAGACTCACACCCTTATCACATGCCACTCTTCCCCCTGATTATTGCATCAACGCTATTCATCCTTCAGACCTCACCTTACCCAGTACATTTTCAGCATTCAGACTTAAGAATCTCAGAGCCCCATACAGCTCACATTGCAGTTGAAATCTGATCCCTGTGTGATTGTTGATAGTCTGTTGTTCCCCTGGATCATAAGCTCCACAAGAGTAAAGAACCTTATAGCACCTAGCACAGGGTGGGCCTCAATAACAATGAATACATGAATGTCACCTCTCTCATAACCTGTCAGTTCTATTCACATTGGATTCTAGAGATTGGGCATATTTTTCAGGGCCAAGAGAATCCAAACTTGCTTATAGCCCAGGATGCCTGGAGTCATAGCCTCAAACCAAGTGTTCAGGATGGCTACCTCCTTTTCCAACATGACTGAACTGAGAGACCTAGCTAAGGTATCCCAAGTTGGGGATCATCTAGTGAAACTCAAAGCCCTCCCAAGAAAGTTCCAAGCCAATGGCTCCTTCTTCCCTGTTCTCCTTTAATTAATATTTATCTGCTAGGTGTTGAGAGCAGCTTATCCTGCACACTATTCCCCACATCCCCACCTACTTAATAAAGATAGCAAAGAAGGAGTCTATTGTTTAATAGCCAGCAAGTGTCATCCATGGAATAACTAGAGGGTCACGGGGAGGCTCTTCAAAATGTGACCTGATTCCAGTGCTTCATTTGCATTTGATCCACATGATAGGAACTTGAGTGTAAGGCTACACCCTTCTTCATTTCAGACCTGGTACAGGCAAAGCTGGGCCTCTATCCACGAACTCTGTATTTTCCCAGTTCCATACCAAAAGTAGGGAACTGGAATTAATAAAGGCCATGACTGGGAATGAGTGTCTTTGCTCTTTCACTAACCAGCCCCAGCCATAACCTTGGCAAGTTGCCTGCCCAGCTGGGCCTCAGTCTTCTTCTCTGTGTAATGGGTGAGATTAACCATATGTCATGGTGAGAAACCAAAACTTTCAGTACTAGACTTAGTCATTTCTTTTCCTTTAACTGATAAAAGCTATTGGAATTAAAATGGTAGAGGCAAAATCATTTTAAAAAGTGTTGTTGAAACATGAGGCATATATTTTTGTAAGGATTATTCTGGCTGGGAGCTACAGGATAAATTCCTTAGTAGGGAAGGAATAGCTGTGATCTGGCCCTTGGAGGTATGCCTAGTCACCTGAATTTTATTAGTCTTGTAACTTGGCACAACTCTTCCCCAAAGTACCTAAGCAATTGAGGAATCTCTATATTCCCCTAGAATTGGTCACAAATTCTATGGCTTGTTGGACTCTTTATCTTACTTGATCTTATATTTACAGTCCTGTAAAATGGATGGGAGAGGGATGACTATCCCCATCTCACAGATGAAAGATCTACAGTTGTGAGACATAAGGTAATTTATCCAGGGTCACGGAGTGAGGCATTGGCAAATCTGGGAGTAGGACCCAGGACTTCATATTTCTCATCCAGCACTCTACCCACTGTAGAACATTACTTCCCTTGCCAGATTCTGATTGATTTCTAGATGGGCATGGACTTCCTCCACCCATATCTCCCTGGTGTTGGATCACAACCAACACTCATTTCCTGTAAAGCTCAGTGGAACATGTGGGAGCTACAGAAAGCAGTCTGGCCACCAGCATCTCCATAGAATTGGAAACCTCCTTTGTATTTGTTTTCTCTCACTGCACAATAAATCACCACAAACTTAGTGGCTTCTAACAGCATTCATTCATTGTCTTATAGTTCTGTAGATCAGAAGTCTGGATGAGGGTGTCTAGAGTCTCTGCTGAGGCTCTCAACCAGGTTGAAAGCAGGTGTTGGCTAGGGCTCTGGTTCTCATATGGAGCTCAGGTTGTTCAAGCTTACTGGTTGTTTGCAGTATTTACCTCCCTGTGATCATTGTTTCCTTGCTGACTGTCAGCCAGGGGCTGCTTTCAGCTTCTAGAGGTTTCCTGCATTCTGCATCACGTGTCTCCTTCATCTTCAAGCCAGTAATAGTGTGGCAATTCCTCTTTCTTTGAAGCTCTCTGACTTCCACTAGCTGGAGAAAACTCTGTTTCCTTTTTTTTTTAATATATTTTTATTTTTTTGTTAAGTTTTTTTATTATTATGTTCAATTAGCCAACACATAGTACATCATTAGTTTCAGATGTAGTGTTCAACAATTCATCAGTTGCATATAACACCCAGTGCTCATTGCATGATGTGCCCTCCTTTGTTTCTAAAGGGCTCATCTGTTTGGGTCAGGTCCACCTGGAAAAATCTCTGTACCTTATAATCAACTGATTTGGGACTTCAAATTACATCTGTAAAATCTCTTCACAGTAGCACCTAGGTTAGTGTTTGAGTGACCAATGGATAGGAATTTTTAGAAATGTGTACCATAGTATTATTCATTCATTTTATAAGCATTGTTGTATGGCAGGCACTGTTGGGCATTACAGAGATAAAAGTGAATACACCACAGTCTCTGCCTTCCATGGGGAAGATCGGAGGGCAATGTAGCCTAGTGATTAAAACACAAGCTTTGGGGTCTGATACCCTGATTCTCTGCAAGTGTTTCATATGGTGTTTGGAGCATAGTAGGCCCTCACTACAGCCATCATCACCATCTTATGTTAATGTCATAAATGGTAATTATAGTACTATCTCAATTATGTGACAAGTAAGAAAGTAGCACTAAGAGGACACAGAAAGGCTTGATAATTACTTTGCTGGCAGGGGTCAGGGAGAGTTACCAGAGAAGGAGAAAATTGTGCTAGGTTTTGGAGTATAAGTAGGAGACTGCCAAGCAGAATAGGTGTGGGGGTAGGAAAGGCTCAGTAGATAGAGGTAAATGGAGGAGGTAGTGGGGTATTATCTCTTCTATAAACTTCCCAATTATTGCCAGCAAGGCACTAAGCAACCCCTTCTGTTTTCCCATCACACTACAATCATTCTCCTATAACTGTTCTAACCACACTGCTGTAATGATTTTTTTAAGATGTTGCGATGATTATTATGGTATTATTGATGAACAGAGATGATGCTGGATTGAACTCGATAGAACAGAGCACACAGAAATTGGGAGGGGAAGGCTGGCTGAAGAGATGAAGAGATCAAAGTAACAGGGTTTGGTGATCCATGGGAGCAGGGGCTATGGGAGAGGACAATGCTCAAATGACAACTCATGCCTACTGGGTGAATGGATTCTTTTTTTTTTTTTTTTAAAGATTATTTATTTATTTATTTGAGACAAAGAGAATGAGAGCGAGAGAGAGAGAGAGAGAGAGCACATGAGAGGGGGGAGGGTCAGAGGGAGAAGCAGGCTCCCTGCCGAGCAGAGAGCCCGATGTGGGACTCGATCCAGGGACTCCAGGATCATGACCTGAGCCGAAGGCAGTCGCTTAACCAACTGAGCCACCCAGGCGCCCTGGGTGAATGGATTCTGACATGCTCTTGATGTTGGCCATAAGCTGTCTCTTCTTTCAAATGATGTATTTTTTTCCATTTGTTAATAAGACACTAAATACATTATTAAAGATGATGCTAATAGAGGATAACTAGGCTCTGACTGGATCATTTTCTGGTTCTGACAGATATTTCCTGTCTTGATCATGGATTAGGATTTGTTGCAGGCCTTTAATTGTTTCTTTCTAATCTCTCAGCTTGGATTTGTTGCTCTAGACGAGGGATAGGCAAACTTTTTGTGTACAAGTCCAGGTTGTAAATATTTTAGGCTTTGAGGGCCTTATGTACTACCATCTCTGTTGTTGTGGTGTGAAAGCACAGACAACATGTAAACACACACACATGGCTGTATTCTAATAAAATTCTTTAATTATAAAAACTCAGGGCAGGCTGGATTTGGCCTTGGGCCACATTTTGCTGCCTCCTTCCCTCAATCCTACTGTGAATGTCAGAGACTTTTGATTTAAGTTAATGTGCTACAGTAGTCAAGAAATATCTTGACATCTATGTAGTTATTTGCACCTCCACACAAACACCTAGGTAAAATATTAGAATGATTCATTTGACAATTACTTTTGTGCTATCCTCAGGGAGAAAGTAGAGGGCACTGGTCAAGAGAATGGACGCAGGGGTCAGACAAAGCAGGATGGAGTCCTGCCTTGTTACTTACTGGTTGTGTGACTTTGGGCAAGTCACTAAATCTCTTTGTGCTTGTTTCTTTACAAAATTAAGTAATAGTACTCAAGGCATTTTCAAGAATTAAAAAGGAAAATACAAATGGGACATGTAGCACAGTGCCTGGCACAGGGTAAGCATTTCAGGATGGAGGTAATGCAGATGTTGTGAGGAACAACGGCCTGCCTGGAGGTGAGGGAGCAGACACCATGACCAGGGACATTCAGGAAAGCAGATCCTTGGGATGTGGGGAGTGGAAAGTTATTAAAAAGCAATCAACTTTTGATCCCATCAACCTACTCTCTAGGACCTCTCTGACAAGGAGTTGGATATGGACATTCTTATTTATTTCAAAAGCATTTCCTGTCATCCCCAAGAGGAAGGGGACTATAGGGACACCTCCTGTGTGCCTTCATTCAGCTGAGCTCAAGAGGTCACTGAGCTCAACCTATTTCCCTTTGTCATCTGCTTCAAATGGCTATTTTTAAAAAGTAATGAAAACATGGGTGTGAAGGCAGAAATTCAGATGGCCTGCCTCTAAATTACTGGGAGAAACAAAAGTCCATCTTGGCTAATTACTGAGCTGAGCTATGTTCAGAGAGAGGCTCACTTGGGATGACGCATCAAGGTTCCCAGACCAGGGTAAATAGCTCTGGCCACATGCAACAATTTTACTGATGAGGCCACTTCATCTAAGACACTGCATCTGGGTGGCCAATCATCCATTTGTCACCAGCTGCAAATCACTCAGCACTTCCCTGGCACAGCAGCAGTGACTCATTTTAATCGCCCCAGCTGTTGGTCACTGTGTTCCAGCACTGTGGCAGGGGGACGGCCCTGGACTCCTGTGGTGAGTCCCAGGGGTGGGAAGCTGGGGGTTAGACAACAAGCTCTAAGGAGAGCGCCGGTCGTCTGTGAGCTAGTATACTGTTTGCAGCACTTGCAGAGCTAGGTTTCAAAGAAGAGTGTGGTCTTCTGGTCCTATTGTTTTCCATTTAGGTAGGCTGTAGGAGTGTGGTGTGGGCACAGTTTGCAAAAGGATGGATGTAGATGAGTTCAGTCATTCCTAAAAATGCACCAATCATTTGGTACCCTCTCTAAGCATCAGCTTCCACACATGAAAATGGAGATAATGATTTCCATCTCATGGATGGTAAGAATTCCAGGAGTAAGTCATGTCTTACACTTAGTACAGACACAGCAGGGCTCAAGACGTCACCTGTAATAATGGTGATGTTGATGATTTCTTCTAGAAACACTCCTCTTAGCTTCTAGGGCCCTCCACTCCTCAGTCTCCTTCTACCTTGAGGGTTGCCCTACCTTCCTTCCTTCCTTCCTTCCTTCCTTTCTTCCTTCCTCTTTCTTTTTTTTTTTTTCTGAGAGAGAGAGAAAGAGAACATGTGTGCACACATGCATGTGCACACAAGGTGGGGGAGGGGCAGAGAGAGAAGGAGAAAGAATCTTAAGCAGGCTCCATGTTCAGCACAGAGCCCAATGTGGGGCTCAATCTCATGACCCTGAAAATATGATCTGAGCCAAAATGAAGAGTTGGACTCTTAACTGGCTGAACCACTCAGGAGCCCCAAGGTTGTTCCTACATAGTCTTTTTTGCTGGTTCTTCCTTTCTGCCCAATCTCAAGTTCTTTCTTTGCCCAAAGCTCAGGCCTCAGCCCTCTTCCCAACCCTGCCTACCATCTTGCCCCAGCTGACCTCCTCCAGTCCAAGTCCTTTATTTGTAGATACCGACAACTCCCAAATTTAAATTTCCAGACCCTCTCCTGACCTCTAACATGTTTATCTGTCTCTTTGACACGTTAAGCCTGAAATATCTAAAACAAAATTTTAATGAACTCCTACCAAGAGGCCCCAAATAAATACAACATTACTAACTCTTCTCTCTCTTCTTCATCTCAGGAAATGGCATCACTGTCCATCCCACTCTTCAAACCAAATACCAGGGAGATATTTCTGCCTTGTCTCTTTCTCTCACCCCCACATCTAGTCCATCCCATCCAGTCATCCACTTAGCTACAGATCCCATTCTAGATGCTAAATATCACTGTCACATTTCTTTGCTTCTTTTCTCATCCTTGTACAATCCATGTCCACACAGTAGCCAGAGAATCTTTTAAAACTATAAATAGGATCATGCTGTTCCCCACCCCACTTAAAATTTGGCACACTTAGACAGTAAAATCCAAATGCCTTCCTGGGGTCAACCTGATCTGGCTCACCTCTAACCTCATCTTGTACCATTTTTCCTATTATCGCCATGCCCCAGCCTCACTGGCCTTCTTGCTGTTCCTACCATAGACCAAATTCCTTCCCACCTCAGGATCTTTGCAATTGCTGTTCCCTCTGCCTGGAACTCACTTCCCTGAAATTGTCCCAAACGTGCCTCCATCCACCCATTAGGTTTATGTTCATACCTCACCTCCTCACATCTACTCCTCTAGGGATTTTCTCTGCCACCCATCTCTCTCTCACCTTACCTCATTTCTTCATAGTGCTTATCACAGTCCAAGATGATTTTTATATATATTTATCAATTGATTTGTTATTCATTTATTATCTGTCTCCACTAAAATATAGGTTTAGTGATGCCAGGGGTCTTATCTGTGTCATTCACTGCTACACCCCCGGTGCCCAGCATAGTGCCTGGCATAAAGCAGGTATTCAGTGAACATATACTGAATAAATGAATAATTACCCAGTGTTTATTGAGGACTAGACATTTACCAAGCCTGATGAAAAATAACTAAGAAGTTTCTTCTCAAGGGAATCAGTAGAATGAATATGACTGACACAGAAGGAGCTGTGAAACCCAGGCTGGGGTGAACAGCACAGGGAACCACTGATCAAGTTCTAAGGGAAAGCAGAGGTGGGAAGAGCCATACACAACTGGGAAAAATCTGGAAAGGCAGCATGGAAGAGGGGCCATTGGCAGGGCTGTGCAGGGCAGGCAGGCTTTGAACATTCTCAAATAGAGAGGCATTTCTTGGGGGCAGGAACAGCCTGTGCTGTGGTGTGGAGATGGGACAAGAAAGTGAACAAGTAAGAATTTCACTTTGCCCCAAATGTAGTAACCACCCAACAGCCATTGTCCTCTGGGTATGGCTTTTGAACTGGATACTGCAGAAGACACTTGGCATCCATTTTATAAATCCCCATCGCCCTCTTCAGCCCAGGTAGGCATACTTCCTTTTGACAGTTGAGGAAAGTGAGATTCAGAGAGGTGAAATAATTTACTTAAGGTCACAAAACAGGTGATGGAGCTTGAATGTGAACCCAGATCCATCGAATTCCAGTGGTGTGATTTAATTGTGCTGAAAGTGGGTCCAGCTTGGACCAGGGCCATCACTCTCGTTTTTCAAGGTTTACCTTCTCTGGTCCCAAGCACCACTTGCCCACAGTTCCTAGACACAAAAGAATATTTGGCACCATACTGGTGTTAAAAATGGGACTTCCTCCACATATATTTTTGGGCTTAAGTTCTTAGAAGAAGCCACTCTCTTTTTATAGTTAGCTGCCTGCTGGCTAGCCCATAATACCAAAACATATGGTTTCCCTATATCCAAAGTCCTCCCTAGTGCTCCTACTATATACTGAACCACCAGCTGGTTTCAGAAGTGAGATGGGTTCCAAAGTCCTGGGTACCTGCCTCAGGGTACCAGGTGTGGGCCTGGGTTGACATCTGTGGCCCAACATATCCAGAATTTGAAGTCCTTAGGGTTGGAATGTTGTGGGCTTTTTAAAAACAGATCCTGACCCACCAGCAAATGGGAGATAAAATAACAATTTTTACTTCTGCTCTAATTAATGTTTGGTTAGCTCCACCACAAGGCGTGTATGGAAAGGAGCTATTTTACTTAGAATAACCAGCTGAAAATCTTCCATTGCCAGGTATTTTTCACCTTACCCAGTTCCCTGCATGCTCAGTCCCCACCTCCCACATATCCCCAACCAACCTGGCAGGGCAGCCCCAGAAGGCAGGGAGAAGCTGCTCTTCCTCTTCTTATCCCAAGCCCCCCCATAATTTCACCAAAGGGACAACACAACTCTTTCTGGGACAGTGAAGAGAATTATTAAGTAAGAGTTCAGAAATGGTATAGATCTCCTACTCCTGTCCCTGCCATTTATTGACTATATGGTTTGGACAAGTTATTTTATAGCTCTGAGCCTCAGTTTCATCTCTTTATGAAATGGGGACAAGAACAGGAACAACCTAAAAGCTTTGTGAGGATGAGCTGTAATGGGCCTAGTGGGGTACCTGGATCAGAGTAGATACCTGGTAGAAACAGCTAATACTATTTAGAAATGAGGGATGACATGGAAAGAACTTTCAGTATGCTGTTAAGTGGAAAAAAACAGGTTACAAAACAGACTATATGGCCCCATTTAAAAAAAAATTAGTGTTCTTTTTTAAAAATTGAAGTATAGTTGACACACACAGTTACATTAGTTTCAAGTGTATGACATAGTGATTCAACTTCTCTGTATGTGATGCTGTCTCACCACAAGTGTAGCTACCATCTGTCACCCTACAACGTTATTACAATATCACTGACTACATTCCCTATGCTGTACTTCTCAGCTCTGTGATTTATTCATTCTGTAACTACTGGAAGCCTGTATCTCCCACTGCCTTTCACCCATTTCCCCTATGCCCTTACACCCTCTCCTCTAGCAGCCATCAGTTTATTCTATTTATGGGTCTGTTTTTGCTATTTGTTCATTTGTTTTGTTTTTTTAGATTCCACATATAAGTGAAATCATATGGTATTTGTCTTTCTCTGACTTAACTTAGCATAATACCCTTTAGGTTTATCCATGTCACAAATGGCAATCTCATTCTTTTTTATGATTAAGTAATATTTCATTGTGTGTGTGTGTGTGTGTGTGTGTATACCACATCTTTTTTTTTTTTTTTAAGAGAGAGAGTAAAGCAGTGGGGGGAGGGGCAGAGGGAGACGGAGACAGAGAATCTTAAGAAAGCTCCATGCCCAGCTCCAAGCTTGATGTGGGGCTTGATTTCACGACCCTGAGATCATGACCTGAGCAGAAATCAGGAGTTAGACACTCAACCTACTAAGCCACCCAGGTGCCCCTATACCACATCTTCTTTATCCATTTATTTATCAGTGGGCACTTAGGTTGCTTCCATATCTTGGCTATTGTAAATAATTCTGTGAGAAACATAGGGGTGCACACATCCTTTTGAATTAGTGTTTTCATTTTCTTTGGATAAATACCCAGTAGTAGAATTATTGGATCATGTGGTAACTCTATTTTTTAAAAAACCACCATACTGTTTTCCACAGTGGCTGAACCAATTTGCATTCTAACCAATAGTATGTGAACATTCCTTTTTCTCTACATTCTCACCAACACTTATTATTTCATGTTTTTTGATTCCAACCATTCTGACACATAGAAGGTGATATCTTGCTGTGGTTCTGATTTGTGTTTCCCTGATGATTAGTGACATTGAGCATCTTTTCATGTGTCTGTTGGTATACAGCCCCATTTGAAAACAACTTTGACAGAGATTAAGTATCTGGAAGTATGTAAACTAAGATACTCCAAGAGTTATCCAGGTGGCTGGATTGCAGGCTCTCTTTCTTTTCCACTTTCTTCTATTCTCTGATTTTCTAAATGAATACCTGCAATGTTTATAATATGAAGAAAACCAGGGACACTGGTTAAAATTATGGGCTGTTAGACCATCCTACCTGGGTTTAAATCCCAACCTCTTTTCTCACTGGCTGTGGGACCTTGGAGAAGTGACTTAGCCTCTCTGAGTTTTGGCACACTCAACTGCAAAATGGAGATATTAGCATGTCAGCCACTTAGTATTGTTGTTGTTCTTTCATCACAAACCCTCAACTCTATGGTCAAATAATCTTCGACAAAGCAGGAAAAAACATGCATTGGAAAAAAGACAGTCTCTTCAATAAATGGTGCTGGGAAAATTGGACAGCTATATACAGAAGAATGAAACTCGACCATTCTCTAACACCATACACAAAGATAAACTCAAAATGGATGAAAGACCTCAATGTGAGACAGGAATCCATCCAAATCCTAGAGGAGAACATAGGCAGTAACCTCTTTGACATCGCCCACAGCAACTTCTTTCAAGATACATCTCCAAAGGCTAGTGAAACAAAAGCAAAAATGAACTTTTGGGACTTCTTCAAGATAAAAAGCTTCTGCACAGCAAAGGAAACAGTCAACAAAACAAAGAGGCAACCCACAGAATGGGAGAAGATATTTGCAAATGCCACTACAGACAAAGAGCTGATTTCCAAGATCTATAAAGAACTCAAACTCAACACCCAAAAAACAAATAATCAAGTCTAAAAATGGGCAGAAGACATGAACAGACACTTCTCCAAAGAAGACATACAAATGGCTAACAGACACATGAAAAAATGTGCATCATCATTAGCCATCAGGGAAATTCAAATCAAAACCACATTGAGATACCACCTTACACCAGTTAGAATGGCAAAAACTGACAAGGCAAGAAACCACAAATGTTGGAGAGGTTGTGGAGAAAGGGGACCCCTCTTACACTGTTGGTGGGAATGAAAGTTGGTATAGCCACTTTGGAAAACAGTGTGGAGGTGCCTCAAAAAATTAAAAATAGAGCTACCCTATGACCCAGCAATTGCACTCCTGGGTATTTACCCCAAAGACACAGATGTAGTGAAAAGAATGGCCATATGCACCCAACGTTCATAGCAGCAATGTCCACAATAGCCAAACTGTGGAAAGAGCCGAGATGCCCTTCACCAGACGAATGGATAATGAAGATGTGGTCCATATATACAATGGAATATTACTCAGCCATCAGAAACAATGAATACCCACCATTTGCATCAACATGGATGGGACTGAAGGAGATTATGCTAAGTGAAATAAGTCAAGCAGAGGAAGTCAATTATCATATGGTTTTACTTATTTGTGGAACATAAGGAATAGCATGGAGGGCATTAGGAGGAGGAAGGGAAAAATGAAGAGGGGGAGATTGGAGGGAGAGACGAACCATGAGAGACTATGGACTCTGAGAAACAAACTGAGGGTTTTGGGGGGGGGATGGGTTAGCCTGGTGATGGGTATTATGGAAGGCATGTACTGAATGGAGCACTGGGTGTTATACGCAAACAATGAATCATGGAACACTACATCAAAAACTCATGAAGTATTGTATGGTGACTAACATAACACAATAAAATAAAATAAAATAAAAAACTCGGTGGGTGGGAAGAAGTCAGGAAGAGGAAAGAAAGGGATCAGTAGATAGGGAAGTGAGGAAAAATCTTTCTGAGGAGGTAATTTTTAAGCTGAGAGCTGAAGGTTGAGAATGCTTTAGATGTGTCAAGAATCTGGAAGAACAGCATTATAGACAGAGGAAATAGGAATAGCAAAGGTTCTGAGGCAGGAAAAGGTTTCACGTGTTCAAGGTAATTAATTAGCTGCGAGTATGGAGCGTGAGGCCAAGAATAGATCAATCAGAGCCTCTGAAGCCAGGGTATGGGCTCTGGGTTTAACAATTAGAAGTCCAGCTCCAAGTGCCACCTCCTCTGAGAAGCCTGCCTGCTGCTTCTTACCCTCATTTCTAATTTTTCTGAACTCTTCTACTATTTCCCCTCAGTACCCCTCCTTGTTCTGCTCTTTTTCACTGTTACCACTACAATAAATTATTAAATCATTTGAGAGATTTTAGATTTCCTCATAATTCCCTAGAACCTAATAGAGTCTCAATATTTGTTGAGTGAGCATGGAACTCCATAAGTAGGCAATTTGTAATGTTTTCCTCTGAGCTATCTATACAGAAAATTATTTCTTGAGCTAATTAATAGCAGAAATATGATTACACAAGGAATCATTTATTGTATGAATTAACAGACTGATTTCAAAAACTTCAGAAGCACCCATTTTTGAGAAACTGGTATCTCAGAAAGATCCATAATTCTTACATAGTCCTAAAATATTTCCTCAGAATCTTTGCTCTGAAAAGTGGTTGTCATAGAACAAATTATTGTATGAAGTTAAAATAATAAAACTGTGTTTCTTTAAAAATATTGTAAAAGGCTGATGTCCTTACAAATTTAGATAGGCTCCCACTCTTGGTGAAGCTCTGTCATAAGGTTGCCTGAATTATTATAGGTATGGAATACTAACTTTGGGTTTCTCCCCTTTTCCCTCAGGAGTTCTCACCAAGAATATCTTCCCTCTAACAGGGACATAAATGGAGATGCTTTGGCTATGGGCTTGCTCTGGGCCATGCATAAATTGGAAGAGGTGCTAAGAAATCTCCAACTTCATCCTCATTCTCAGGAGATAGGAAGTGATCTCCTACCTCAGTTCTCAAAAAGATGTGGCATTCTGCTCATCACCAGAATCTGGGCCCTAGCATCCATCCTTGCCTCTGTTCTCCTCATATGTTCAATAACATGGTATTAGTTGTCCCATTATTCATGGGATGTGTAATAGGCAGAATTCTAAGATGGCCCCATGACTTCTATTTCCCCCTCTCTCCCACATTATTCCTATGATTCTATCATATTCCATTGTTTGCAAATGTAATTAAGTTTACTAATAATTTGAACTTAAGACAGGTTCATTATCTGGGTGGCCCTAATCTATTCTCATGAAGCCATACAGAAGAAGAGTTTCCTCCAGTTGGTGACAGAAGAAGAAGTCAAAGAGATTTGAGGTGGAAGGGAAGTGATGTGAGGGAGGGGGCCAAGGAGCAAGGATCTGAGAGTGACCTCTGGAAGCTGAGGGGTATCCCTGCTGACAGCCAGCAGGTAAATGGGGATTTTGGTCCTACAACTGCAAAGAACCGAATTCTGACAATAACAGATATGAATTTGGAGGAGGACCCTGAGCTCCAGATGAGAACTCAGCTGATGAACACCTTCATTTCAGTATTGTGAGAACTGGAGCAGAGAACAAGTCATGACATATCAGACTTCTGACCTACAGAACTGGGAGATAATACATAAGTATTGATTTATTTATTTATTTATTTATTTATTTATTTATTTATTTATTTTTAAAGATTTTATTTATTTATTTGAGAGAGAGAATGAGAGAGAGCACATGAGAGGGGGGAGGGTCAGAGGGAGAAGCAGACTCCCTGCCGAGCAGGGAGCCCGATGCGGGACTCGATCCCGGGACTCCAGGATCATGACCTGAGCCGAAGGCAGTCGCTTAACCAACTGAGCCACCCAGGCGCCCCCATAAGTATTGTTTTAAACTACAAAGTTTGTGATAATTTGTTAGACAGCAATAGAAAACTAAAGTGTGACTGGTTCTTTTAAACCATGTCTTGTGGCTGCCATGTGAGGGTGACTACAATAAATCCTTAATCTATTGTTCTGTTCTAGCCTCATGCTCTACTTTTCTCCTTTATATTCTCTGGGTGAAGTTGTTGATAAAGCTGGGATCAAAAGCCATATGCCAAGAACTAGGTGGTGACCTTGGATAAGTTACCTAACCACACTAAGCCTATTTCCTTACCTATGAAATGGGATGTGGTAGGCAGAAAACTGGCCCCCCAAAGACAAGATCCAATTTCTAGAACCTGTGACTATGTTACATTGAATGACAAGATCCAATTTCTAGAACCTGTGACTATGTTACATTGAATGACAAGAGATATTTTTTCAGATAGAGTTAAGGCCAGAGACCTTAAAGCAGGGTGATTATCTAGGTGGACTCAATGTAATCATATTGGTCCTTAAAAGTAGAAAAGAGTTGTTCAAAGAGATGAGATAGAAAAAGAGCCAGGAGAGATTCAAAGTGTCAGAGGGGCTTGTCCTCTATTTCTGGATTTGAAAGTAAAGAAAGAAGGTCATGAGCCAAGGAATGAGGAAGCTGGGAACAGCCCTCAGCTGAAGCCCTTGTTTCCTCAGAAACAAGAACCTGAGTCCATTAACCACAGGAATTCAAATTTGCCAACAGCCTGAATGAGCAAGGAAATGAATTTTGCCCTAGAGCCCCCAAAAAGGAGCATGGCCCTGCCAAAAACTTTATTTTAGCCCAGTGAAACTCATACTGGAGTTCTGACTTACAGAGCTGTAAGATAATAAATTTGTATTGTTTTTGGCTGCTACGTTTTGTTACGGCAGTAATTGAAAACTGATACAGGGATGAAGAATAAATACAAGTAAATCATGCAGGATGGAGACTAGTATATAGTAAGTACCTAATCCATGCTATTTTTTCTCACTACTCTTTTTATTAATTATTAACTGCTCTGGCTACACTCACTTTTCCTGTCCATACTGAGTGATTTCATTCTTGCCATACCTTTTATCTTCTTGCGTCTCTCTCTCTCTCTCTCTCTGTATCCTTAGATATCCTCCCCAATTTCAAAATCCATCTCAGATGACATTATCTCCAAAAAGATTTTCCCAACTCTGTCAGCCAGGTGCAATCCCTTTGCCAGCTATTATATTATTTAAGCTCTAGGTTGTATGAAGGGCTTTCTCTCTTTATTAAATTCTATATGCTATGATATGTTATGTTATGATAACAAACAATCCCCAAAACCTTGCTAAAAATAATCCAGGTATATTTCCTTCTTTTTTAAAAATTTAATTTATTATGAAAAGAAGACTCAACATTAGGTCTACTCTCTTAAATTTTTAAGTGTACAATACAGTATTGTTAACTGTTGTTAACTAACAATGTTGTACAGCTGATCTCTAGAACTTATTCATCTTGTTTCACTGAAACTTTATGCCCATTGATTAACAAGTCCAGATTTTCCCCTTCCCCCAGCCTCTGGCAGTCACCATTCAACTCTGTGTTTCTGTGTATTTGACTATTGAGACACCCCATATAAATGGAATCATGCAACATTTGTCTTTCGGTGACTAGCTTTTTTCACTAATGCATAATATTCTCAAGGTTCATCCATATTGTCACATATTGCAGAATGTCTTCCACCCTTTTTAAAAATGAACAGTATTCTATTGGATGTATATACCACATTTTTTAAATTTATTCATCATTGATGGACATTTAGGTTTTTCCACATCTTGGCTATTGTGAAGAGTGATGTGAAGAATATGAGAGTGCTAATATCTCTTCCAGATCCTGATTTCAATTCTCTTAGATAAATACCCAAAAGTAGGGTTGCTAAATGATATGGCAGTTCTATTTTTAATTTTTTGAACAACTTCCATGCCATTTTCCATAGTGGCTGTACCATTTTGAATTCTCACTAACAGTATACAAGGGTTTCAATTTCCCCATATCCTTGCCAACACTTTTTATATTCTAGGCATAATTCTTGTTCATCCCAGATGTACATGATGGGTTGATTGGGGGCTCTTTTTCTCTCACCCTCCCTCTGAGGCCAAGACTAACAAAGGAGCAGTCATCTGGAGCATCCCCAGTTGTATACTGGCTCTTAAAGCTTCTTCTCAGTAGACACATGACCCTTCTGTTCTTATTTCATTGGCCAGTATGGAAAGAGATGAGCAATCCTACCCTGTGCATACGAGGAAGGGAGCTGGGTATATCTGGTGGACAGCATTCATGGTGACCACAAGTTCTCATCCACTACAACCCCCTAAGAAGAGGTTTTCACTTCACAGTCACTGTTTTGCAGGTGAAAACTTGAGGCTCAGAAAAGATAGTGATTGGTCAGATATTTTCTAAGTGGCAGGGTTGGAACTAGGACCCGACTGTCCTTCTTTCATCCCTGCTGCAACTCTACCAAATGCTCGTAGACACCTGACACTGTGCTGGGGGTGCAGCAGACAAGCTTGCCTCAGTGCCTGCCCTCACGCTTACTGTCCAAAACTGTGCAGTTCTCCTTCCAGTATTCCATGTCTGCACCCTTTCTCTCTCTTGGCCTCATGTGCTACCTGTTTCTAGAGTTGTCCTGCTCCACCCTTGCACATCTAGATCACAAGCAACTGGAGGGCAGCGATAGGACCTTCAACTTTGATTCCTGCACAACCCCTAATGTATTAGGCACTCAACAAATGCTCCTTGGATTGAACACAAAATTGAAAACAAAATTCACTTCAGATGCCAAACATTTGTTCTCTGCTTATATTGCAACCCCCCCTGCCCCGGTATGTTCCCAGGACTAGTGTATTAATAGGGATTTGCATGTGCTTTGCTGGTTTATTATAGAGAACATTAGTTCTCTATCAGCATATATTTGAAAAAGAGATTAATAAATTCATCAACAATACACCTCATAAATCACTCTGAAAATTGCTGAAGTAATTTCTTAGTCTCTTTCCAAGAGATTCTACTTCTTCCAGTGACTTATACTAAATTGACAGTTCTAATTAGCAGTCATGAAAACTCAAGGTTTTATTTATTTATTTTTTATTTTATTTTTTAAAGATTTTATCTATTTATTTGACAGAGAGATAGACAGAAGAGCACAAGCAGAGGGAATGGCAGAGGGAGAGGGAGAAGCAGGCTCTGCACTGAGCAGGGAGCCCGATGCGGGACTTGATCCCAGGACCCTGGGATCATGACCTGAGCTGAAGGCAGACGCTTAACCATCTGAGCCACCCAGGCGCCCCGAAAAACTCAAGGTTTTAAAGCTATGGGAGATTAGAAAAGAATTTTCCAGAAATGTGATAAAACTTCTTCCCATAAGAGATGTCATGTGTCTCAGTGGTTGGGTTTAGGTGAGAAAGGGAAGCCTGTGGGAAGGAAGATGAAGTTGGGAAAAGAGTAAGAGAGGGGAACATGTGTCTTAGGTACCTGTCTGGCCTCAGGGGGCTGAGTGGATCGCGTGTCATTTACTGCATGTGTGCCCTTGACCCAGGGAGAATGTCAGGGAAGGGCCTACATTATTTTACATCTCACAGCTCTGGGTCATGACATCACCTAGAAGCTGAATCCTGGTGCAGACTGAGAGCCTAGCTTGCTTTCAGGCTGCAGGGATTTAAGGAGTCAAGATTGAATTGACTTTTGTTCAGTCACTCTTTGCCATTTATTTGACAGATGTTAAGTACCTTCTGTGGGCTAGGCCTTGTGCTGATGACACTTCCCAGGCTTATCAGAGGAAGGACCTATTGATCTGAGACCTAAGGAATGAGTTCACCAGGAAAGGTTGTATTGTGGGGAAGGTTGTAAAGGCAGTAACTAACTAACACCAAAGATGTGGAAATGAAAGAGGTAAGTGGCTCCCCCCACAGAGGAACAGTAGAGGGATGCAGCAGGACCTTTGGTTGGGAGAGTGCAGGGTAGCAGGAAATGAGGCCAAAGAGGAGGCTATGCAGGGTCCTGGAGTACCAGAAGGACTTTGTGACAGAAAAAGACAGCGAGGTGCAGAAAGCAGGGGGCGACATAAGCAATCCATATGTCCTGAGAAATCACTTTCCCTTGCAGAGTGGAGGATGGGTTAGGGTGAGGTGGCAACAAGAATGGAGTGTGGAGATGAACTGGCAGTACTGGTGCCCAGATGAGAGGTGATGAATATCTGGACATAGTAGCAAGGCTGGAAAGTGAGGAGACTTACGTAGACTTGGAAGGTGGAATCTCTATGGGAAGACTGATTGAATATAGAGGGTGAAGGAGAGGGCTCACTGATTTTTGAGGGCTCCATTTTTTGATTGACTGTTTTTGCCAGGCATTTTACAAGATGTTTATATTTATTCCTCATCACACACTATGAAGGAAGTACTAGTTAGCTCCATTTTAAGAATGGGGAAACTGAAGCTTGGCAAGGTTAGGTTTCTTCCCATCAACACACAGGTAGCCTGAGTCCAGCATTCACCTTTTAATCCCTAGGCTATCTTCTCTCCCTTCCCTTGTTTCCTAGGTTTCTGGTTAAGGCATCTCAGAAGGAATTTAAGAACAAAACAAACAAACAAAGTGGGGGGGGGGGGAACCAATGAGAAAGAGAGAGAGAGAGAGAGAAAGCAAGAAACAAAATTTAAAGATTCTTAATTATAGAGAACAATGTGATGGTTGCCAGAGTGGGGGGTGATGAAGATTAAGGAGTGCACTTTTTGTGATGGACACAGGGTGATGTATGGAAGTGTTAAATTACTATGTTGTATACCTGAAACTAATATTACACTGTATGTTAACTAACTGGAATTAAAATAAAAACTTAAAGTAAAAAAAAAAGACATCTCAGAAGAAAATGGTGACATTTCCCAAGATGGGGAGCCCTAGGAAGAAGCAAATATTCTAGTAGAATCTTTCCCATAATGGCTGGCATAGAACCAGCTGCTATATAGCCATGGATAATGACATCTACAACCTTGCACTTCCCAGCCTGCAGGAAAATCCACCATTTCCTCTTTCTGCATCCTGTCTGGATGGACTCTCAGCCTGAGTCCCTGTTCCTTAGGCATGTTCCCGGGGAGCTGGGTCTGCCCTACTCAAGTCCCTGAGCCTCTGTTTAGCACCCTGGTGGAGCTGGTGGTCCTTGTGTACACCCTTCCTTTAGCTTCTTAGCAGTTAACATTTAAATTAGTAATGAAAACCTTCCTGGGAATAAGAAATGGGGTCGTTCCCATGGGGGAGAAAAAGTTCCTGAGGTAAAGGAGCAGGAGAGATACCTGGAATATGAGAGCAGTCGACTGGGGAGCAGCTTTGTTAACTATAGACAGGGTACCTACTTTATTTCAAGTCTTTTCCCCACCTGCATATAAAACACATAGAGGGAGTAATGCTTGCCTGCCTTGGTTGTTGTAAAGATCACATCCAATAATAGGATTACTATATTTGAAAATCAAAACACTCTTTACAAATGAGAGAACTTAAAGTTCTAACATCACAAGTTAGAATCAGAGATGCAAATGCCAGAAGGTACCTTGGGGATCATCAAGGTTGTCCTGATTATTTTACAGGTGAGGAAAATCGGGCTGAGGTTCAGAGAGATTAAATGATTTTTTTCTGAAGTCACCCTCAAAATTAATGTTGGAGCTAGGTTTAGAAGGCAAATAAATCCCTGAGTGCAAACTGAGGGTTCTTTCTACTATGTTGCTTTGGCAGGATAGAACTGTAATTGACCCTGTGGGTTTTTAGTTAGATTGACTGACTTATTAATTGTGTGAGTTTGGCCAATTTATGTAATCTTCTTGAACATCTTTTTTATAATCTGTAAAAATGGAATAGTTATAATTGCTTACTCAATAGGTTGTTAATGAAGATTCAATGAGATAATGCTAGCAGATACTAGATAAAAAGTGGTAATGATTATTATGATTAAAACCATTTGTTGCATGTTTGCTATATGTCACCACCCATCCTTCCATTTGAAGATGGACCGCACTCTAAACTTCAGAGGTTTCCAACCCAACCCAATACATCCCTGACCTTAATTTTGTCTCCTATATATTTTACTGAGAGAATCAGAGGTGAGGCCACAGAGAGTATCACTCCCTCATGTTTCCCAATACTTATCCCAAAAGTTCCCTGGAGGATCTTAGTTCAAAGCCTGGTCAAGAGACTGTGTGTGACTTTTTTCTAGCTTACTTGAATGTTTTATGCAATTAACTAAAGAAGGGTGGAGGAGGAGTTTGACTGATGTAGGATTAGAGAGTCCCTTATTCAGAGGTGTGAAGGGACTGGGAAACTAGGAGAACCCAAAGGTGTGATCAGATCTCACTTGAGGGAATTGTACTTTACATCATTAAGGATAACATTTAGAATGAGACTATCTCTCCAAGTTAAAGCACCAGAGAAGAATGAAAGCTGGTTTGAATCCCGGAAGATGTCATTAAAATGATTTCTGGGTATATCCACTCCCAAACACCCAGGTATCGTAGATAAGGCTAGAGGCTGAGCTGGTCTCCTTGATAAACGTGAGCTATGAATCACTAACACAGTAAGTTTAATCTCATCCTAACTATATGCAAAAATCTCTTGCCTCTGCCCAGATTCCCTGTCCAACTTCAATCTATGAATTTTAATTAAAGGTTTTAGTTTGCTTATTACTTCCTCTCTTTTCCTATGGAAATGATTGCAGAGGGGCATAACCTACCAGAATATACATATGCATGTCTGATAAGAAGACATGGCAATTTGAGGTTACTTTTTACAGAAAGAATTATACAAATGAACTTTTATATTATAGGCTTGTTCCAGTTTTCCAAATACAGTGATTTCATTAGCTCCCAGTTTTATTAGTTCTTGGCACAGCTCAGTGGCCAATTTCCTATTGTTTCCTTACTTGATTGCATGGCAACCTTTGACACTAGGTGTTTATGCCATCTTCTTTGATATACTCCTCTCACTTGGTTTCTAGGACACAACCCTCCTGGTTTTCCTCCCTCCTCACTGCTCCTTCTCAGTCCCTTCTGATGGTTCTTCATGACCTCTAAATGCTAAAGGGTTCAGGGCTTGGATCTCTCCTTATCACTTTCTGGACTTACCCTCCAAGGTAACCTCATCCAGTCCCATGGTTTTATATACTGTATGTGCATGATTCCTAAAATGTTGAAGTCCACACTGGGCCTTCTTCCTTACCCCAAACTCATAAATCTGTTCCAAACTGAACCCTTGTTTGTCTCCATTCCATGTCTGTTCTTTCACAAACATTCTCCATCTCAGTAAATGGCATCACCGTTCTTTTAGTTACTGAGAACTAAAACATTAACTGCTCTCTATCCCTCACACCTCATTTCCAATCCATCAGAAATCCCATTGTTTCTACCTCCAAAATGCATTTTGGGTCAGACCACTTCTCACCAACTCCATAGCTATCACCCTACTCCAAGCCATCATTTCTTGCCTAGGCTAATGCAGTAACCTCCTGCCTGGTCTCCCCTCTTTAAATCTGTAGCAGCATGTCTCCACAGAGCAGTTTGTAGGGTTTCTAACAACAGAATGATTAATATTTTGGACCAGATAATATTTTGTGGTGGAAGAATTGTGGTGGAAGGTTGTCCTCTATATTATAGGGTTTTTAGCAGCATCCCTGGCCTGTACCCATTAGGTTTTGGTAGCCCCTCCTTCCATTTTTGTCAATTGAAAATGTCTGTAGACCTTGTCAAATGTCACCTGGCAGACAAAATCATCTCTGACTTAGAACCACTGAGTTAGAGAGAAATCCTTGAAAAATGTAAATGTAAATCATTTCCCTGCTCTAAACTTCCCAGTGGTGGTTACCTAGGGCTATGGAGAAGAGTAAACGGAGAGTTACTAATTAATTGGCATAAAGTTTCAGTTAGGTAAGATGAACAAGTTCTAGAGATTTACTATACAATATTATACCTATCATCAACAATAACACATACTTCAAATTTTGTTAACAAGGTAGATCTTGTGCTGAGTGTTCTTATCACAATCAAAAGTAAAAAAAAAAGATCCAAGTTCCTGACAATACCTCACAAGGCATATGCTGTTCCTGCATGAAATACACTTCCTATGCCTTTTTACTTGGGTAGTATCTACTCTTCCTTCCTGTCCTGGCTCAAATGTAATTTCCTCGACAAAGCTTTCCCTGGCCTGTTCCCTAATCTGGGTTTAGGTCCCTGCTCTGTGCTCTTATAATGTCCTGTTCTTCCTCTGACATAGTGCACATCACAGTGCATTACAGTTGCCTGGTTACTGGACTGTGAACCCTTTGAGAGCAAGACTATGTCTTACCACAATATCCCCTCTTGTGCATAGCATAGGGTCTAGAACAGTGCATTTAAGTAACCATGTGGTGGACTGGTTGAAGTTGCAGACTGAGCCTGGCCTGCACTATGGATAAGGATATGATATCCACCTTGGTTGAGACTGAAGACAGATATAACTCTAAAGCTAAATGCTACCATGTCTTCAAAATTTCCCTTTTTTATTTGGTTGTTCCACAATTACTCTGGTGAAATATCAAGGACAATCTCTGCTCTTAGAGAAATCCTTGGTAAGAGAATCCCCTCATTCAACAAATACTTACTGAGTATGTGCTATGAGGCAGACACTGGGCTGGATGCCAGACAGCTGCTGGTGGATAGGAAGTTAAACATGCAGGAGTTGTGTAGTTTACTGTCCAACATGAGTGATGGTCCTTCAGTACACAGTAGGTTAATACATTACTTAATTGCTATTGTAAACATCGGGGAATGTGGGATGGAGGAGGGCAACATGCAGATAGAACTGTAAACAAAGGTCCTGACCTAGAAAGGCAAATGCATGATGTATATCAGGAACTGAAAGGAGGCTGGTGTGGCTGCAGCAAGGAGAGGGAAGGAGAGAGAAGTACTTTGAATTGAGGTTCAACTGAGGTTGAACTGAGGTTGTATATGTTCCAATACTGGAACATTGATTTAAATACTGGAACTGAGGCAGGAACTAGAACAAACTAGAACAACTTCACAATCCTAGAAATTATCTCCAGTGGCTTCACTTTTAGGCTACATGCACCATCTTTATTCCTTATTTAGAACTGTGAGTTTGCCATTCTCCTCACTTGAACTAACTTTTCCTTCCCCCACCACTGAAGTCCTATTCATTCTTTTTTTTTTTTTTGTATTTAAATATCAGGTTTTTATATTCAAAAGTTTCTGATAGTATGGAATAAAACATTCAGAATTTCAATTTCTTTTTTTAAATTAATTTATTTTTTAATTATTTTTTCCGATGTAGTGTTCCATCATTCATTGTTTGAACATAACACCCAATGCTCCATTCAATACGTGCCCTCTTTAGTACCCATTACCAGGCTAACCCATTCCCCCACCCCCACCCCTCTAGAACCCTCAGTTTGTTTCCTGAGATTAAGAATTCCTCATATCGGTGAGATGATATGATACATGTCTTTCCCTGATTGACTTATTTTGCTTAGCATAATACCCATAATACCACATCTTCTTTATCCATTCATCTGTTGATGGATATCTTGGCTCTTTCCATAGTTTGGCTATTGTAGTCCTATTCATTCTTCAGTGTCAAGCTCAGTCCCTCCCTCCACCATGAAGAACAAGAACTCAAAGAGCCATAACCAATAATGAGTGAAAAAAGGCCCAGATGTGATTGGGGAATAGAGTACAGTTCAGCTTAAATGGGACAAAAGATGCCTTTCTAGGGAGTTCAGGTCAGAATATGACAGATCTTGGCATTTCTAAGTGATTTGTAAGGGAACAGTACAGTGGATGGTTAGGAACACACACCTTGGAGCTAGTCAGACCTGATTTAAAATCCAGACTCCCTATTTTATTAGCTGTGCAACCTAGAGAGAACTCCTCACCTCTTTAAATTTCAGTTGTTTTTTTTTTTAAAGCAAGGGTAGTTATTCCTATGTCATGGGCATAGGCTTCTTACAGATTAACATAGGGTTGTTAAGGATTTAAATAGATAATGCATGCAAAGCACTTGTAACCGTAGCATGCACATGGTATGTGTTAAAAAACGCTGTCATTAAAACTATTAACATCATCATCCTTCTCATTCTTTCTTTACTAAATTGTAAGTTCATTAAATGGGATAACGTGTAAATCCAGCACCATGTATATCTAATGGTAAATTATCAAGAAATGCAAGTTTCTCCCTTTTCCCCAATCTCTTTTATAAATAAAGACTGTGACCTTCACTTTTTCTGCAGGCACTTAGTAAGCCCTCAATAAATATTTGTTGAATACTGAATAGATGGTATGATCCCCTGCTACTCTCCAGTACTGTGTTATGTACATTGTTGAGGGCTAATGATATTCATTACTGCAGAATCTTTGCATATTTATTTTTTCAAAATTAGAATGGAACTAGGAAGAAATCTGGGTCCAAATATAAATAAAATACTCTAACATAAGAAAGATCTTAATAGTTGGAAAAAGATTTAGTATGGCAGCTGTTTTTCTTCTCTCATTCAACTGTTAAGAAAATACCAATGAATTATAGGGTAATGGATCTAATTTAACTCCAATTGCCCCCCTGAGGAGGGTAACCCAAATGACCAAAAGACCAGCAACTGTGGTAATATGAGGGAAATTGAGGTGACCACAGGATCATCAGGTCTTTATTTAATGTTCCACTTGTTAAGGAGGAATAGCTCTTCTTGAGTCTTTAAAAGTGACTCAACTCTGCTTCACATACGTGATTTCCTTTGTGAGAAGTGATCTGGCAAAGGGAAATGCTATAAAACATTTGCATTTTCAGATTCTGATGGATCTCTTAATACAGGCATCCTCTGAGTTGAGACACTGAAACCCATGAAAACCAAGATTGGTACAAAAGACACAGGAGATCTTTATCAGAATACATTGATTTAAATACTGTACTCCCATGATATAGTTAGATCAGAATATAATTAGACCAAACCAGATTGTTCCTATAGCTTTCCAAGAATAATGGCTCTGTCTCAAAGTAAGGTCCATTTTTATTGTCATTTTAATTGACACTTACAGAAAATAATTTGGTGTCATATGCATAAACTCTGTTGTCTGCTTTTTATTAGATAATGAAGTAGTGGTAGTCAGCCTAGTTAGCACAATATGACATATAATTTCTATAGTAATTCGCATGTTTTATATCAGTGGCTCATGAATATGCTCCACTAAATATCACTGGTCTCACAAGAGTCAAATAGCGATTATGGCAAATTCGGATTACAGGGCCCAGAGAGTCAGATCAACTCACTGGGACCCCTCCATGGTTCTGATGTCTGTAACTATGTACCCTCCCTCTACTGACCTGAGTCCTTACAGTATGGATTCCCCTGGCTTCTGCTTTAGATTATTCACATTCTGTATGGCATGCCACAATCAAGGCACCATAGAAATGTTTTTGTTTTCTTCTGGGGTCCTTAGTGATGCTGCTGGGCTACCATGAGTGGCATATCCAGACATGGAACATTTTGAAGTGACTGCTATACATCAGCCCCTCTGCTGGAAACTGGGATATAGAGATGAATAAAAATTAGGTTCTGTTCTTAGGGAGCTCACATTCTAGTTGAGGAAAAGAGAAGATTTGTGGAAGCACAGATAATGTCTTAATAATTAATAAAAATATGCTGCCTACTGCTTTTCTGCCCAATGCCATCAGATTAAGCATCTCAAAATGCTCAGCCCACCACTCTCCTCTTTATTAGGAGATTATATTGATTTATATTAGGGAATTATTATACTGATTTATATTAGGAAATTATACTGCTTTATTCTTTATTTCCTGCCTAATATTCAGTCCTTTGTCTGGTTTTCAAAACCCTTTATAATTTGATAGTAGTTTCCCATCTATTTTACTTCCTACATCTTTCCATCATGTCTTCTTCATGAGGCCATGCATATTCTTATTTTGGTATTTATGCCCATACTGTTAAATTTTTTTCATGTCTACCAATACAAAAATGTGTTGATAAATGCAAATAATAAGTAGTATTTAGACACTTATTTACTTCTTTACTCTGTATATTCATCCAGGCTCTGTGGTAGTTGCTAGGGTTATAGTGGTGGGCAAGACAATGAGGCCCTTACTCTAGGGGAGCTCTGAGTCAGCCTACAACTTTATTACTCAGGACCAGTAGCATTGGTTTCATCTGGCAGTTTATTAGAAATACAAAATCTTGGGGCACCTGGGTGGCTCAGTTGGTTAAGCGACTGCCTTCGGCTCGGGTCATGATCCTGGAGTCCCGGGATCGAGTCCCGCATCGGGCTCCCTGCTCGGCGGGGAGTCTGCTTCTCCCTCTGACCCTCCTCCCTCTCATGCTCTCTGTCTCTCATTCTCTCTCTCTCAAATAAATAAATAAAATCTTAAAAAAAAAAAAAAGATACAAAATCTTATGCCCCACTCCAAACCTACTAAATTTGAATCTCATTTTAACAAAATCCCTCGATAATTTTTATGCACAAATTTCACAAGCAATGGCCTAGGGGATAGGTGCTGAAAATGCAACTGTAATAACATGTAAAGACTGCTATGATGCTGAAGGACAGAGATAAGAGAGCTAGCACCATGTTCGATTATTTAAGCCACAACATTTTTTCCAGTAAATTAAGTAAGAAATAATGGTGTGTGTGTGTGTGTGTGTGTGTGTTTAGAGACCACATGTTATTGTCCTTGAGAACTTCCCATTCACCCAGCCCAGTCCTGAGTCCACTGTAAGTACTCTAACATATACTTTTGCCAACACTGATTGATTGAATTGTTTACAGAAGTATTCAAACAAATTTGAGGGTTTTAGAGGTTTCAGCAAATGATGGAATTGTTCAATTTTTGCCAGTACAGTTTCGATTTATTGAGTGTGGGGGTTTTATTTTGCTGCAACAAAAAGGAACGTTGTTTATCCTTTTTAAAGTCATAGCATTTCAGTATAGTTGCCTTAAACAAGGATAGAAAATTCACAAGATAAAATAAAACCAAATTTTGCACAGAACAGTTTTTGCTCTGTGGTTCAAGCCTATAGATGAGTTTGCTTTTTCTATGTCATTTTTATTTTTATCATGTGTCGAGAGCTTGGTGATACACGACTCAGTCAATACCCCTAGTTTAACTGCCCCAACACATCCATTACTTAGTAATACCCTTAGACTCAACTGGCACAAAACATGCTATCTGAAAAAAAATTTACATTTTTTACTTGTTCATCTCTCTTATGGCGTGCCAATGCAGTCTGCAGCTTTCTTCACACACTAAGTTGAGACTAAGTCAATAAAGGCAATGATGTTTTGAATGCACAACAAATTCCTTTTTGTTCCCCACTACCTTCTATCTCACTTGATACGGCATTTTTTTCTTTTAGGTTAATTTTAAATGAAAGAGAATTAATCCTTCTCTGACTTTTCTCTGATAGTTTCTAGAGTTTTACATGCTCCATGTTTGGATGCTAAAGGATGCTTTTTGTACTCACAAGCGTTCTGAGCTTTATCCATCACTTGTAGGTATTTTGACACTGCCCAGAAAATCACGGACAGTGTCTCAGCTATTGATTTGTTCTAGACCTTCAAGAAAAACCACAATCACTGATGTTCCGATGGAATCACAGTATCTCACAGTTAGAAAAATACTGCAGACATGATTTCATATGAGAATCTCTTCTATACTACCCCCTTGTCCCTAATGGAATAAGCCAGTCTTTGTTTTAGCATCCATGAACAGCCTTCTCCAGACATCTGGTTATTAGTTATCAAGGCATTATAAAGCTACAGTAATTAGATAGGGTGATGTAGGGCAAGAATAAATAAGTACATCAACAGAACAGAATCAAGTGTCCAGAAACAGACCTATTTATATTTGTTGACCTGCTTTATGAGGAAGGGGCATGCAGTGGGGAAAATGGATGGCCTCAATAAATCATGATAGCTCAATAGGAAATCCATATGCCAAATAACAACAACAACAAACCTTGATCCTGTACTTTGCACATATCTATAGGACACACAAATCTAAATGTGAAAGGTAAAATTACGTAAGAAATCATAGAAGAATATCTTCATGACTTTGAGGTAGACAAAAACTTCTTAAGCAACACACAAAGAGTACTAGTCATAAAGGAAAAACTTGTTAAGCTGGCTACATTATAACTACTTCTGTTCATCATACAACACCATCAAGATAGTGAAAAGACAAGCCACAGAACAGAAGATATTGATAATACAGGCATCTGATAATATGCATTAGCAGGGGTATATAAAGAACAACAACAATAAGAAACAACAAATAACCTAACAGAAAAGTGGGAAAAAATTTTCAAAGCTCTTCATAAAAGTGGCTATACAAATGGCTAATAAATACAAAAAAGCTACGAGTCATCAGACAAATGCAAATTAAAACCATAATGTGATATAACACCCACTTGCTAAAATGGTAGAAAAAGGTAGATGTGGAGCAACTAGAACACATCTATTGCTTATGAGGATGTAAATCTGTTTTCAGAAACAGTTTGGCAAAATCTGTAACAGGGAATTATAAATAATGTGGTCTGGGAATTCCTCTCCTACGTATATACCCAACAGAAATTCCATATGCTCATCAAAAGACTTGCACAAGAATATAGCAGTATTATTTATAATGGCCTCACACTGGGAACAACAGAAATGTTCATCTGCAAAGATAATAACACTTCTGGATTTATTTCTGGATAAATAAATTGCAGTGTATCCACATGATGAAATACTATACAAAAATGAGAATGAATGGACTGCAACTGTATGTGATGACATAAATGAATCTCAGAACATAATATTGAGCAAAAAGAGCCAGACACAAAAGAGTACATATTGTGTAGTTCTACTTATGAGGTTCAAAAACAGCTCAATTAGTAAAATTAGTCTATGGTGTCAGGAGTCAGGATAGTGATTACTTTTGTATGGGGAAGGGAGCAAAAAGAGGTCCCTGAGATTCTGGTAATATTCTATTTCTTAATTTTAGTTTTGATCATACAGGTGTTTTCACTTTATGAAAACTGAGCTATTATTTATGATTTGTGCACTGATTGTGTGTTTTACCTCAAAATAATTAAATAAATTGTGTGTCAAAGGGGGAAGAGATGAGGAAAACAGTTAACTCCAATTAAAAAGCTTCCTATGCTCAGCATATCAAATCAAATCTAAGAGGGAAAAGTCCATTGACTAAAAAAGAGGTTGAGGTTTGAAAAAAATAAATAATGAATCTTCTTTGTATTAGTATGAAATCCTCCTTTTCCCCTTTGAGTTTTGATGCCACAGATATGGTGAAATGTAAGAGCCACTGGCTTTGTAGGGAGGTCTGGTGGATTTGCTTCGGGTTTAATGATGTGTCTGCCATTTCTCCTTCTCCAGCCAGATCGGTAGATGAGGACTGACATTCTACCAACATCCATCTCTCCTTTTTGGGTCATCCATGGATGGCACTTGGGTCCCAAGATACACCTGAGCTTTTTAAGTTCTCTGTTCCTTATGTGTTAGTTGTATCTTCCCAGTTTGACTATAAAACATCATATAAGCAAAGATCTGGCATTTCTTATTTCCGTGTATTCTTCATGTACTAAGGAGAGAACTGATCACAAGGGCTCAGTAAACACTTTCCATTGTGGAATTAGATCATTCAGACTATGAAATCTGAAGTGTGAGAAGGAAAGTGACTTGTCCAGTGTCACCCAGCCACAATTATGTCTTCTGACTCCTGTCCTTGTCCAGCCAGGCTCCCTACATGGCTTTGCTGAGGAAAAATAAACCATGCCCCTTTTGTTCTGTTTGCCTTGGCTTTACTTCTCAGTACAGGGATGAAAAGGCACACCATCTTAATTTTGCTAACTCTGTTCTGCTTTGCTGATTCACTGAGCAAATATTGCCTAAATGTGGCGCCTTTGGCTGTGGGGAGCAGGAACGATATATATAATGTCAAAAAAGCAAAGGCAGTGAGCTGGCTCGTTTCAGTGTTCAGTTCTGCACAATGAGAACACACCAAGCTCTTGTGTTCCTCCTATCTCTTTTCATTTGCCTCTAGGGATTATGATGAAGTTCAGAGTCCTACATATCCTGAAAAGTGTTGAAATCTAAACATCAGCCATTTGAAAAATTGCTCATTGTTAGGGTCACTTGATTTATTTTCCACAAAAATGCTTCATCGAAGTCTGGACTACAAAATGGTTAACGTTAATTTAACCCACTTTGTGAACTCTCTCGACCTTGGTTTTTCTGAAATATAAAATGAGATGATTAGATAAGAGACTACCTGACATTTAAGGCTCTATTCTGTAGATTCATTAGGGATCTAATCTATAGATTCATTAACTTAAATAATTACTAGAATCTATTATGGACACAAAATATTAATAAGCACTGACTACACATTAATAAGCACTGACTATAAATGTCATATATGTGTATGTATCTCTACTCTGGGAGAGAGGCAGGGAGGGCAGTGGGAAGGGAGGGGGGAAGGAAAGAGGGAGAAGGGGAGAGAGGGAGGGGGAGAGAATGAATGAATAAATATATGACTTTTATTGATTGCATGTCAGGCACCATGCTAAGTACCATAAAAACTTATTTAATCTTTACAATGATTCCAAAAAGAATTATCTTCTCTTTATATATAAGGTATGACAGATTGTATTTTCCAAATATGGCCATAACAATCTGTCTTATTCCATGTGTTCCTCTTAACAATGTGATTTTGACACTTGTTCTACTGAAAGGTTCCTTCCCTTTTGATATGCCTAGACTTGTGACTATGGCAGAAGTCACACTATGTGACTTCTCAGGGTAGGTCATGAAAGGTGATACAGCTTCTGCCTGCCTTCTCTTTGGTCCCTTGTTCTTGGAACTGACTCTCACGCTGGGGAAGCCCGCACAGAGCATGGAGAGGGCACATGTGGGTGTTTGGGACAACAGCTTCAACTGCCAGCTCTGTGCATGAGTCTTCAGATGATTCTGTCCCCCGGCTGTCCAGTCATCCACAGCCTTTTAGTTCTCCCATCTGAGGCCCCAGACATCTTCAGGCAGGGATAAGCTATCCCACTATGCTGCTTTCCAAATTTCCTGACCCGTGGATTCCATGAGCATAATAACATGGCTGTAGTTTTATGCTACAGGTTTGGACTTGTTATGTTGCAATAGTAACAGAGACTCTGAGTTGCAAAGTTAGTTGTCCAGGGTCACACAGCAAATAAGTGTGCCAGGCAGAAATAAGCCCAGGTCTAACTCCTGAGCTCATGCTCTTAATTACTCTGTTGAAAAAGAGCTGCATATTTACAGGTCCTGCAAAACCAGTGTCTGTCACTCAGGGAAACAGAGAAAATCACTGTAATGCTGACCACGAAGAAACAAAATCAGACGCCCAGGAGATGAGGGAAGGGTTGCTGCCCAGGAGAGATGAGTTTTGCCACGGAGGCAGGCAGGAGCTCAGATCCAGTTCCTGTCCAGGCTTAAAGTGCGAAGTAACCCTGGGATGGGATGAGTGATGCTGTCCACATCCTCCAGCCATGACACTGTGCCTGGCAGCCTTCCTCCTTTTTCTGGGAGCAGTCTCTGGACTTTCCTCTGGCCAGTGCTGGGCCAGGAGGACAACCAGATAAGGAGATTCATGGCAATGAGTCCCAGAAAGCTCTCACCACAGAATAAATGAGTGGTGGGAAGCCAGAGACAAAATGGAAAGGAAGTGATGTGATTAACACAAAAGGATGCAAAGAAAATTAGGACTTTTGAATCCCTGGTATATGCTAGGCAACCTGCATCAGTTTTTGTTTGTTTACGTATTCTTGTAAGAATCCTATGATATTGGCATTAATGGCCCTGTTTTTTAAATTTTTTTTAATTTTTAATTTTTTTATTTTTAAACTTTTTTTTTTTTTTTTTTTTTGAGAGAGAGAGAACGAGAGACAGAGAGCATGAGAGGGAGGAGGGTCAGAGGGAGAAGCAGACTCCCTGCCGAGCAGGGAGCCTGATGCGGGACTCTATCCAGGGACTCCAGTATCATGACCTGAGCCGAAGGCAGTCGCTTAACCAACTGAGCCACCCAGGCGCCCGGCCCTGTTTTTTTTTAAAGGAGACTGAGGCTTGCTAGTTAAGTTACTGGCTCAAGTCTTACAGCTAGTAACTGGAAGACTAGGATTCAAACCCAGGTCTCTCTGATTAATGGTTATATGGTCTCAAAATACAGTTATTTCTTCTTCTTTGCTTGGGCTTCCCTCCATCCCCCAACTGCCTTACCTGGAGTTCCTTCTGTAAGTTTAGTTTTATCCTTTGGGACCAGCCCAAGTCTCTCATTTTTCACTAAGCCAGCCCAGATCATTTTAGTCCTCAGTGATCTTCTTTTTCTCTACCTATTGACTACAAATCCTGTGCTTGGGAATTATTCAAATACACATTCTGCTTTATTATCTACCTTTTTTTTCTTGTATATCTTGGTTCTTCTACTGACTTGCAAAGTCAGGTGTCTGAACTCATGTTTCTTGCTTCTTTGCATCTGCCATAATGCTTAGCATTGTGCCTAAGGCAAGGTTTAGACCCAAGATGGTGCTCAATTAAAACATTTGATTGATTAATGCTCCCTGGTGTCTACAGAAACATACACACACAGTAACCAGAAACAAAACAAAATAAACTCCCTCTCCATTCTCTCTCTCTCTCCCCCTTCCCAGAATGGATACCTACACAGAGACTAGGACATGAAAGAGAAGATGAATATCAGGTGGGTGCCTAGCCAGACTTCCACAGAAGGGAAGGCATCTTTCTGCCTGACAGCTCCTCTGTGCCACTCAGGAGATAAATAACCTGGCAGGAGCAGTGGTACGGACTCCCTGAATGCCCAGCCAGTATCCTCTGCATTCTAGAAATTAGACCTGGCTGACATCATTCCATCCATGGTAAACCAAAACTTAACACCAATCAGTAAAGATGCTCCATGTGGACCTGGGAATTTTGTACTGATGGCAACTGAAGAACTGACCCAACATTGCCCATTTTAGATTCTTGGTTTCTTAGGTGATGCTCTAATGGCTTTATAAAGGTTATAGGTCCCCCAAAGTCATAGTATTGAGTTTATCGTTAAACTTTGTGAGCTCTGAACCTTCGGCTAATAAGTACCTAGGGATGACCTTGACTGAAAGGTCCCATGGCTCAACACATGCCTGCTTCAGTGCCTTTGTTCATGGCACTCCCTGCCCCCTGCCCCCCCACCCCTAGATTTCTCTCTTCATTTTTCTTAGCTTTTGTAGAAGATCTTATCTCATCTATCAAGGCACAGTCCAATGCTTCCCGGAGGTCTCTTTTCACCACAGCCCACACTAATTTTTCCTTTCTCAGAAAAAAGTTGGCACCAAATCCACATGCCACAGAGTTTAGCCCTCAGTTACACATTCTCTTAGTTCCCTGTGTTCCAGAAAGGCAGCCTGGTGCAGTGAAAAAGATCCTGTAATTTGGGGCCAGTGGGACCACAACCCATTATTTCCCTGCCATGCAACCCTGAAGATCTTTACAAAGCAGCACAGGCATTCTTGTTCTTCTACCGAAACAGCTGCATTGGGTTTCACTGGATGATGAACCATCGCTTCTTTCAGCAGACTTCCACTGAGGGACAGTGGGCTACTAACAGATTTTTAAAACATCAGTGAAAGGGACATCCTTATACATACATCCTGTCACATTTGCACAACCATTTCTATAGGATAAATGTGTGGACCCTAGATGTTTCTCACCCCTACAATTTTAAGGCCATTTGTGATCTTTTTTGTCTCTTCTTCTCCCACTCCCATTCCTACCTAAGGAGCTATAGTTAAAGAATCCCATGCCCCCTCCAGCTTTTCGCTATGACTATGAAACCTACCCTATGCCATAGTCACTTCCTAGCTGAAGCCAAGAGGTTGGCCTCTCCTAAGTGGCACTAGTTGTATCTTTTCTTCTGTTTCACATCTTTCTTTCTCCAGCTGGCCACAATGAACTTCCTCTTGGTGGGGGCAGAGTGCATTCCTGGGTGCTTACCTTTCCTTCCTCAGGAGATGGCTTTTAAAGACAAAGAGACTGTAAAGAATAAAAACGGAATAAAAACCCAAGGCAAAAAAGGTCCATTAAAAAATCAGAGTGAGGGAGCCCTACAGACAAAAACGGGACCTTTTTTTTCATGAATTCTAACAATCCATGGAGAGCCTTAAGGGACACTCAGAAGATTTCTGGTTTTGGAAGGCTGCAGTGTGTCAAGGATAAATCATGGAATCAGACACACACAAATTATAATCGCAGCTCTGCTGGGTAACCATGGACAAGGGAGTTAATCACTCTGAGCCTCAGTTTTCTCATCTGTAGAGTGGTGCTGATATACCTGGGCAGAGGTTGTCATGATGATGAGTAATGTGATCTAACACCGGAGTGCCTGACACATAGCAGTTGCAATAAGTGAAAGCAATTATTACTACTGTTTTTGTGAGCCAAGAGAAAATTAGAGCATCCCTGAATAATGGGGTAACTGGCAACATTAGGATGATGGGGAGCTTTGTTTTCTGCGTCTATTTAACTTCCTTTTCTCCAGTTCTACCTGATTTTCCTCCAAATCCCTTCATGGACCAGGATTGAGTTTCCCCATGTGACACAGGTAGTTACTGACAGCTAGAAAATTTCTCCATTAGATTGCTTTCTCTCCATTGAATGAAAAATAGGACATGCGTAGAAAGTACATGTTAATTCAACAAGCATGTATTTGAATGTATAACACCTGGCGCCAGGTTTTGGATGAGCTGCAGAGATCAGTCTGCCAGTCTGTGTCTTGGTGAGGAACAGCCAGGGTACTCTAGTACAGGGCTGCAGGTGAAGGATGCCCTCAGAGATGCGCATTGACAGTGGTAACAGCAACAGCAGTGTCAACAGCTCTTACTATCTGTGGGTCAGCCCTGTGCAGAGGAAGAGCTTTCCAGGCACCATGTCATTTAATACACTTTCAGTAGGTCGTCTTCTTATCATCCTCATTTTCCAGAAGAAATTGAGGTGCAGAGAAGCTATCTTCCCACACTTGCACAGCTGCTAGGATTCAATTGCAGCAACCCTATCCCAGGCTTCAGGCATAACCATTACTGTGAAGCACAGATTCAGAAGAGTAATTGGGGTTGGGAAGCCTGTATTTGCAAAGGGGGAAGAGTTGAGCAGGAAAGATGGAAGCAGTCACTCCAACCAGAGGGGATGACAAGGGCATGGATAAACAAAATGAAGCACAACTTGGTTTGGCTACAGCCTTGGCTGAACCTGAGAATCAGAGGGAGACACACCTTAGATGGGGGTCTGGAGACTTGGTAGGTACCATCTTGCTGCCATTTTGAAGATGGAGAAGCGAGACAGAGGAAGTGACTCACCCAGTGGGCTAATAGTAGACTGAGACTAAACTTATTTCTAAGCTCCTTTACCACATCCTCCAGTCATGTGGGCCTGCCCCCTGTGACAGCAGCTCCTCCCATTGCCTCCCTTGGGTAGGACTCCATTCTGCTTCCAGCAGGTACTGGGCTTCCTTATTTTAAGGCCTTCTTAAGCCATCAGAGACACACCATGAGTATCATCACCTAGGTTTGTCATTTCTGTGTTAGTGTGCCTGATACCATTGATCTTCTGCTTGATACCTTGGGCTTAATTTGCCTATTATCTTCCTTGAACATCGCTAGGGCAAAAGTATTCATTTGCACAGATGGATAGTGTGCCTAACTCATATTCAAAACCATCACTGGAGTATGAGCATACAATCCCCATCAACTTGATTAATAATGCTTTCATGTTTTCCCTACGTAGAATTCTGTACTTCTTTCCAGATGAACAATTGGGTCTTCTGATCCAAGATGCTGTATTTCCAGAGAAATTTTAAAAAGAAACTTTCTTTTCTCTCCAGGAGAAATGGTTCTCTCCAGGAAAGGAGAGGTTCTCTCCAGGAAAATGTAGAACCTAGGAAGATATAGTCATGGGCAGGCTTTTTTAGTTATAGAGACATAGGGATCATCTTTCTTCTAGTGCAGCACCCATCCATGGCCTAGATTTTCTAAGTCATGTGAAAGATGAGAAAAACATAGTGATCACATTTTGGAACACATACTTGGGACCAAAAACGAAGGCAGGAGGGAGAAAATTCCTTTAAAAAGTACATAAATATAATATTCCAAGTATGGTCTACATTAATTAAAGGTACAGTGGTACATTATACTCCTTGCTGTTCTTCCAGGGGTCTCCAACTGGTAGCCCACAAGCTGAATCTTGGCATGTTGCCGTTTCCTCTGCATAGAGTTCCCAGGTCAATGTCTGTCCAGAACTGAGTGGGGGCTGCCTTCTTTGGCTGACATATGCATGTCTCCATTCACCACAGCCCCCAGCTGACGCCCATTCTTGTGTTACTGAGCTTACACGAATTACCTCTGTGACTCCTGGCTAAGTCCCTCCCCTCCTTGTATGCCAGAACCTTCACCTATCAAATTGGGATGGGGGTGTTGATTACATTTTACAGGTGTTTTGCTTATTGCTTGCCTCCTCTCACTAGAAGGTAAGCTCTTAGGAGGGCAGGGAATTTTTTGTCTGCTTTGTTCAGTGATATGTCCTATAGTACTTTGAACCGTATCTGTTGCATAGTAGGCACTAAATAAACATTTGATGAGTGAATAAATGGCTCTAAACATCCTTTTCAGTGAAACACTTTCTAAACATTTGCCTACGGTGATTTTTGAAAGAAAAAAAACAAGCTCTCCTTCAGTTAAGCTGCTCAAACCTTGGACTTTCAGAGCACTCTAGAGAGGGAGAGCATCATTTGACTTCCCTCTTCCTGGTGGCCAGAATTGCTGGCTGAGATGCAGAAAATGATGCTTTTCATTTGCATATCCAGTGAAACTTTTATCCTCCTGTCACTGCATTCATTTTAATACTTCCATGTGGCTTCTGGAGCTTCTGAAACTTCTACTCTTATGCTTCTCAATGATCTGTGAAACTGCTGGGCATTGGAGCCTGGCTCTGGGTCTTGCCATCAGGTAGCAGAGGATTAAAGTTGAAAAGGAAGGCAATGAGCTGAAGTCCCAGGGATGGTGCCAATCCTGGATAGTCCCTACACAGATCACACCTGACACATTTGCAAAAGCCCCAATGGTGAGGGACAGATGATTTTGATGCAGGTGGTCCCCGTAGAAACCCCTATACCTAGTCTTAAGCAACAAAGCATCTGTCCTACACTTCTTGCATCATGATTGTCTACACATCCTTGTGATATTGTTCCTTGAAGCAATGAATCTGTGTCCTAAATGAGGTTTATGTTTTCTAAAGGTGAAATATTTTATGATTTCAGGTAGCTTCTATCAACCTCCCCGAATTTCTACTCTCAGCATCCCTTCTTTCCTCCCGCAGCACTTAAATGACACAAGATGAGCAAGAGGAGGAGGTTTGCATGACTGTCTCTGGGAGAGGAGGTGAGAGAACAGGAGGTGGATGGGGTGGATTTCTCATCACCTCTCAGTGTCATTGCATACTGGTTGCTATGGAACTTTTGTGTGAATGCAAAGGTCAGACTGTCGTTGGTTATCAGTTTGAGATCTGCTCATTGGTTATCCTGTTCCCATGGTGAATCAGTTGCTTGGCCTGACAAGTAGATTAGCTGGTGGGGTGGGGGAGGTGTGTGGTATAGGGTTCTTGGAGATCTCTAAAGTGTCATCACTCCTCCACTCAAGACTTCTCACTGAGACTAATTATCTTCACTAGGTGGAGATAATTATCATATATTCTGATACATTTTAAGATCAGGAATAAAAGAGTTTTGAAAGCTGCAGTCATAATTTCCCATTTTCCTCTATTCCCCTAGGACCTCCCGAACTCCTCTTGTTCTACTTACTAAGGTCATCTGAACCCAGAAAAGTACTGACCCCATGGATGAGCCAATGAGGAAGTGGGGGCTGTGGGAATTAAGAGGTGAAGAGGCTCACTCTTAGCTCACTTGCAGACAGTGGGAGCCTCGGGTTGACACTGCATGGTTTGACACTGCATGGTAGGCAGCATTGGACTGCGCATCAACAGGCCACAGGGATTGTCTCGATCACCTCAGAGGAAATCGCTTTGCCCTCTTGGGCCTTGGTTTCCTCATGCGTAACATGAGATGGATAAACCAGATCATCTTAATGATCCCAACCCAAAGCTAAAGGTCTCTGGAACTTTGGTTCCATGTTTTCCAAATGCTCCCTACCTCTTGGATCCATCATGGACTCTTCCCTCCCATTACTCTCATATATCCAGTCCATCAGCACATGCTGTCAGTTCTAATTTCAAAGTAGCCCACAGATCCATTTTCATGACCATTATAATTTCCATCACTATAATTTCCCCTAGATGGCCATGAGATCTTCTTGCTTGGTTTCTCTGCTTCCATTCTTGACTATTCGCTGCCCAATTCATTTTCCTCATAGCTCCCCAGATTGGTATTTTAGCATGTAAATCAACCCTTCCCTTGCTTAAAACTCTCCAATGTCTTCCCATTATATTTAAAGTAAAACTCTAAATCTATACTATGGTATGGGGCCTCACATAATCTGGACTCTGCCTGTTTCTCTGATGTTGTCTCAAACCCGTTCTCATTCACTGCAAGCCATATACACTGCTCACCCCTTCCATCCTTGAAAGCAGCCAAGCTCTTTTGCATCTGAGAGGCTTTGCACACGGCTATTCTGTCTCTCAGCTCTGTGCAAGCCCACCTCTTTCTTACCTATCAGCTCCTCATTGAAACTGTCTCAGAACTCCTTAAGTCAATCCCCTGTAATTCAACTTCCCTTATTATCTATTGCTACAGCAGGGTCATTTTATTTGTAGTGCATCACAATTGCCTGTTTAATGTCTGTCTTACAGCACTATACTCAGCAGCTCCTTGAAGCAAATACTCCTAGCCCCCACGCTCCTCATTGATATATCTTCATATTCTCAGCACCCTGCACCATGCCCTGCGTATCGTGGACAATTAGCAATATCTGTTGAATAAGTGAATGAAACTAGCTACAAATAGGGGGAAAGGGTGCAGAAAAGAAAGTTGAAGGAACTAAAAATACCTTTTGCCTGTGATAGTTTTGTTCCTCTTTTAGTTTATCTCTTCTCAAAATGTTCCTCTCTATGGGAAAAGGAATCTAAATATCTATTAAAAATAGGTCATCAGATGCAAGAAGCAGGTCTATGAAATCAATTCACGGATGGCATTTTAATCTCACCATTAGCCTAATGCAAAAAATTGAAATCTGTGATCATAGCTAAACTGAATTTTAACTTTGGAATGTTAAATAGCTTACACAAACCCAATTTCTCATATAAGTATTTTAAGGAGAGTTGGGAAGAGTCTTTAAAGCATTTCAGGAGCATTTACTGGTCTATGTCATTGAATATGTTAATCACAGATTATTTATCCACGGTGTTAAGTGCAGAAAACATTGGCTTGAGCCACTGTGGCCAGTGCTGCTGGCTGATTCCTCCACAGCCATCCCCACCCCTTCCCCTCTAGAGGCTAGCTAAGTTCTTGCCTTACTGGCCTTCCTTGCCACTATAAGTGATCATGGGCCACTGTTTCTGACTAAAGAGAGAGAAGCAGCCATCAGCTGCTGTGGCGCAGAGTATTCTGTTAAGCTTTTTTTTTTTTGAGCCAAAGAGCTAGAAATGGCAACCCTTCTTCCCCTTCTTGCTGCTTGAAACATGCACACGATATCTGGGTGTAGCCATCCTGTGAATATGAGCAAATGCCAAGACAATCCCAAAACAGCAGATCCTGGTTTCATTGAACCATGAGCCGCTGTCTGCTTCCATGCTTCTCATAATGTAAGAAAGACAACTCTTCGTCTGTTCATATTCTTGTGGTCAGATTATTGTGTTAATTGCAGGGAAGCACATTTAGCTACATTTTGTTGGCTTTGATTAATAGACCTTAACATGAACTTTGAAGAGATGAAGAGATAAAGCTACTCGTGTGTGAGTGTAAATACATGTAATTCAGATGGAATCTAGTTTCTGAAAATCTAAATTAGTGAGGATTTATGCTATATTCTTTAAGTAAACAGCAAGAACAACTAACTGAAGCTCATTTGGAAGGATATTTGATGTATGCAAGCTCTTTAAAGCTCTTCCCACCATAACCCAGATTATCTGACACAGTGTTCTGCATGTCAGAGGCCCATGAACCTTGGCATGAAGTTGAGTGGAAGCTCAATATATAAAATCAATAAAATAACAAAAAATGGCATCTGTTTTATAGTGCTTCCTGGATATTATATTCTGGGTTCTATATGTATCATTCTATTTTAAACCTCACAACAATACTTGCGGTGGGAACTATTCCATTCTACCAGTGAAAAAACAGGCGGAGAGTGGAGGTATTCTATCAAAGATTGGGAGGAAGGAGGCTGGGTTGGATCCTGTTCAGTCTCCTCTTCACCTCAGTGTTGGTTCCTAAGATACTCTAGTGGAACCCTCAGAAGGCGTGGAGGCAAAGTTTGAACATCCTTCTGCAGTCAGAGGTCACAAACTCAAATACCCTCCCAGGGGCCAGCTGAGTAACACAGGAATGAAGGTGGTTAGCTGGGGGCGTCGGTGCCGAGGGGGATGACGGATCAGCTGAGGAGGGCAGCTGCCATGCGGCTGTGCACAGCCATGACCAAATTCTGTGCAGATCAAATAAAAACAGGCCTGGCAGGGGATTCGGCTCTTGTGGGCCACTGACTTGAGACCTTGGGAGGAAGGTGGGGAGTATGAAAACATACCCTGAGGTCAGACCACACACTGGTGAACCATTAGGAGGTGAGATGCCCATGGAGGAAAGAAATAATGGAGAACAACAACCCCTGGGTCTTTTTAGACACGTGCATATTGTGATGGCCCTACATTATACTGACGAGCTGAGAGTCATCCCTTCCCACTGTTTATCTACTGGCCTGATTTATTTTTAAGCAAGTCCTTCCCCTGCTTGGTTCTATCTACTCTTCACCATGTGTTTGCCAGTATTGGCCAAGCATCCAGTCTCACACCTCCTCTCCCACGCACCCCACCCCCCAACTGTCTTCTTATTTAAAGAAAAACAAGATTATAATGGTGAACAATGAGACTACCTAAATTATACAGCAGCCAAAATGAGTCCTGAGGGAAGCTCCTCAGGGAGAATTTTATTCCATTACTACTTAGGAATATTGGTTGTCATTGACTCTCAAATGCAAATCAGACAGGTGGTAAAGATGCCTCCAGCACAGGTCCACGGGGGCTTAATATTTATGCAATTTGCCCCCAGAGGGTGACAGTGTGTGCAAATCTATTCATGACAGCCACGTTGTAAGTCATGACACCCTGTGTGCTTTAGGAACTTGGTAGTCTGCAAGGGACTGCCTAGTGGAAAAGGAGTTCATAGACAGTGAACAACCATAAAAAGAAAAGGAAATATAGTCAGTGCTTGTGTATGAGGTAAATTGGAGGGGATCTGTGGCATGAACATTCCAGAATGAAGTTGAAAGAGCACTACACACAAAGACAGGAGGTCAATAAATGTGGGAATTGGTCCAGATTGGTAGATTTCAAGTTTTTTTCATGTCCCCTACTTTCCATCCTGCCTTCTTTTTTTTCTTAGCTTCAGAATCACTTTTTTTTTTTCAAAAGAAATAGTATTCACTATCATATAAAACAGACAAAAATGGAACAACTCTGGTTCTGTCGGGGGGAGGGGTTGCAACCTCACTGATTTGGGCACCCAAGTTCTCTCAATGCAGTATCTGAGGCACCTCTGAGAAACCCCAGTTTTAAAACACAAGAAACAAATTTATATCACCACTGGAACTAGATTATTTCTGAGGTCTGTCTCAGAACTAAGAAAAAGAGAACCTTTTCTCTTAAAATTGAGGAAACCGAGGTCTAGTAGGGCCAGGTGGCCTGCTCAGGGCCATACAGAGCACACTACAGCCAGTGCTGGGACCCACTCATAGTTCAGTGCTCCTTCCATCACTTAGAAGTAGTATAGGATGGTGGTCCGAATCTCAACTCACCTAGCTACTAGCCCGATAACCTTGGCAAGACTCAAATTCATGTGGTTCCTCATTTATGAAAGAAGATGCAACGAGGGTCCCACCTTATGCTTCTGTGAGGATTCAGTAAGATAATGCATGTATGGGACTCAAAACCTTGCTTCCCATCTGATAGGTGTTCACTAAATGTTAGTTGTACCATACTGTCCCTCGCCCCTTCTCTGAACCTTTCAGCTACAGAACATCAGACTTGTGATTATGCCTGTTCATCCTGACAGAGCACATCAACCAGATAGCGGACAGAGCTGGCTCAGACACAGGAGGCATCCAGATAATCGACAGCATACACTGGACAGTTGACTGTAAAGCATAATTGAAAAGCTAAATACAGTAAAGTCTGGAAATAATTCCTATCCCTTAACTTTCCAGTGTTTGCTTTTTTTTCCCCAAGAAAATTATAGCATTGAGCAAAGGGGTTGAGAAGAGCTGACTGACCTGGGAGAAATGTCACATCCTTGTTGCATGAATGCTCCCAGGGAGAACCACAGACTGTTGAATATCCCAAACTCATTGGACTGGTCACTGGTTGTCTGGTCCCGCCCTTCCTCAAACTCTTCACTGTGCCATTCATAGGGGCTGAAGCGGCTGACCAGGAAAAGGACGACACTCACTCCAATGTAGGCAAAGACAATGCACATCCAAATCTCATAAGCCAAAGGATCGAGGAAGGAGAAGACCCCAGGTTTGGACTTCTGTGGCTTTTTTATCATGATGGAGATCCCCAAACTCATAAATGGCTTGGAGAAATCTATCACCTCTTCCCGGACCAAGGTGATAGTTAAAGGAGCTACGGCCACATCGGCTCTCTGCAAAAAAAAAAAAAAGAAGAAGAAGAAGAAGAAGAAAAAAAAATGCAGTTGAGCTCAGCAGCTCTGTATTCTCTTGTTTCTCTCTCCACTGAATATTCTTTTGCATCTTAAAGGATGTGAGAGTTGAAAAGAACCTTAGAAGTCTAATCCCTCCTACTCTCTATAAGGTATTTCTGACAAATGAATGATCAGCTCACTATCTTACAGGAGGGATGATCCCATTGTTTGACAGCTCTAACTGTGAAGGCATCTTCTTCACATTACTGGAGGGGGATGTTGTGATATCTGTTGCTTCTGCCTGCCCGGCTGCCATACCTCCTTCCGCTGCTGGAAAATCACTCCGGCCCCACTCCTAGTCCTTCTAGTTCAAATGGGGCTGATCACCTGGTTATGTGGTGAAGCACATGACCTGGGTTTGGCTATCAGTACTTCATTTCCCTGGTCAGAATGATTCATTCAAAAATGGCATAGGACCGGGGTGCCTGGGTGGCTTAGTGGGTTAAGCAGCTGCCTTTGTTTGGCTCAGGTCATGATCTCAGGGTCCTGGGATGGAGCCCCAGGGAGTCTGCTTCTCCCTCTCCCTCTACCCCTCCCCCTGCTCATGAATGCTCTCTCTCTCACTTGCTCTCAAATAAATAAATAGATAAGTAAATAAAACCTTTAAAAAAAATGGCATAGGACCCAAGTCGGTTTAATGAGCATTAGCCCTGAGAGTCAGAATGAGAGATACAGAAACTGGTCCATAATATAATTTGGGCCGTGCTAAATTCAGGGCTTACCCTGGACTCCTAGGAAAATGGGTTAATATATTCTGTTTGTCCCCAGGAACATAAACCAAGCTTTCTGTTTGCCTAAGCCAGTTTGGATTGGGTTTCTTTTACCTGCAACCAAGGTATCCCTGGCTAATAAGGTGATAAAGGCAAATTTAACTTAATAAACACTTATTGGACACTTATTATGTGCAAGCCCTAGGCTGGAAGCTGTAGGTGAGCTATGGTCCCTACACTTAGGGTATTACAAATTAGTAGGAGAGGTTGGTATACATATCCCCCCTCCCCCACCCCAGCCTCCCACACACAACTTCTCAGTCTACAAGGTAGGCTAGATATGTGCTACCCAAGAGATACAGAATGATACAGAAGAACGACCAGAGAGACATTAATTTTGGCTGAGGAGATTAGGGGCTGCATCATAAAAGAGGTGACACATACAATTGGCATTGAAGGAGGGGTAGGATCTTGTTGCTCTGGCAATAGTACACATTCCAGAAGGAGGGAACCATGTGAGTGAAAGCCTTGCAGAGAGGAGGAAAAGGTGCGTCACAAGTATTTTTCAAGAAGACTCCTAAGAAACATAGTTAATTCACTTTTTAAAAATTCAAATCCAGCATGTAGATAAACATGAAAAGGTTGGAAGAAATGCTCATCCTTGGACATCCAGCATGTGGAATCACCAGCCTTGCTCTTTGGTCTTCCCTCCCTCTCTCTATTATTACACAATAAAAGTCCACTGTTCTGTTGGCCTGAGATCAAGAGATCCTAGAAACCCAAGAAGTTTCCATGGACAGGAGCCACAACACTCATTCTGGAAATGAGAGACACGTCTGTGCAAGTCTGTTCCAGGAGGCTTTCTCTCATGATGCTGCACTGCAGTGCAGATGTGAAGCTGGTGACAGATGCTGTGCAGATGAGGGCCCCGCTTAGCTGCTGGCTGGTGTTGCATAGACAAGATTTCCTCCGGTTACTTTCATTGGCTGGGGTTTGTGAGAGGGTGCTTTAGGTGGAATCAAAAGCCTGGCTTCAGAATGACTTAAATTCTCACCTAGAAAAAGAAACTTTCCATAAAGCAATGTAGAATCAGGTGTGAATTTGATAGTAATTCTGTTCTTTTCCCTAATAACCATTGCATAAATCTTGATATATATATATTCCGCCCCCAAACACTTACAAGCTAGTGCAAGGGAGAAGATACCTACTCTTTCTTCTGTAACCTAACATCGAAAGAAAGATAGAAAAGGAAGGGAGGAGAAAAGTCATGGAAATAACTTAGAGGTACTACCACAAGTTATCCAAAAGGGAAATGAATGAAGACTAGCTTTGAAAGTGGTAACAAGAATTGAATGGATTTGTTTGATGCCTCCTGACGTGAGTTAACAAAAGGAATTGCAGACTGGAAAAATCCTAGCAGCACATCATCTTAGTGCTTAGTTCATTCAGCGATTCCAGGATTTGTTTCATGGAACATGATTTCTGGAAGGATGTTAATAAGCACAACATGAAAATAAACATTGGAAAACATGAATTTAAACAGGTTACTTTGGGGCAAGACTTCTCAGAACCTTTAAAAGATCACTGTGTGCTGAGAATTTCCAAGAGACGTAAGTAGATGCAGTACTTCTAAAATTATCTGGCCATGGATCCTGAGCATCAAAAGAGACCCACGTGTGTAGGATACACACAGTGGGAGATGCTACATTCCGTGACCTTACTTTATAGAGAAAAAACTCAGGTCCAGAGAGCGAAGGTGGTTTGTGCAAAACTGCAGTGTTTTAGCTGGTTTGACATTGACTGAGAGGTCTGGAGAGTTGTTTCAAACACCTGAGGTTGTTCCTGGAGCTCTGCAGGATTGGTGAAAGGCTGAGCTCACTGGGAAAGCATACCCGCTGCTCTGCTCTATGACTTGCTGACCACGTGGCCTGAAGTGAGACCGTTGTCTTTTGGGATATCAAATTCCTCATTAAAAAAAAAAGAGGCATGATAACTTTTGCTTTACCTATTTGATAGGATTGTTTTGTGAGGATCAAAAGAATTCAAATATGTGAGACTACTGTGAAGTGTAAGCGTTTCACAGAAACTCAAAATTATTTACTTAAACTGAGTTCTTAGGACAGTGGCTCTCCAAGTTGAGCATATATCACAATCACCTGGGGGATTTTAAAAACACAGGTGGCCGAGTTTCTGGATCTGAGAGTGATACCTGAGAGTTTGCATTTCTAATAAGTTCCCCAGTGATGCTAATGCTCCTGGTCCAGACATCACACTTTGAGAACCACTGACCTAGGAGCGCCCCAGACAAAATATGTGATGTCTGGAAATAATCCTGGGGACCGAGTAAACAGTTTTGATGCTGTAGGTAAAAGCAACAGGCGACGAAAACCATAAGGGATCATAAGGACGGAGATTGACTCTGAGCCAGGCACTGTAGAGGTAAACTCCCCACCCCAGCCCTAGGATAAGGCATTCACTTTCTCTGTTTTTCAGGAGTTGAGTGACCTGTAGGAGTCGTGTAGCCAGTAGGCAGAGTTGGAACTCAAATCTAGGTGTCTGTCTGCAAAACTCACTCTATTTCTGCTTCACCGAGACAGAGGACAGGCAGAGAAGTCACCCGTGAATCGAGCCCAAAGCCATACCCATGCAAGAAACAGAAACTCCATTGCAGTGTGTGAATCTGCATCTGAGAATGCAGACACTATTGCTATTCTCATTCCCAGTTAATAGTGGCCTTACAGTCTAGTGCTCGGATGGTATGATTTCTATCGAGGCAGTAGGACCCAGCGTGCAGCTGAAAGCAAGGCTACATGTCACAACTCTGCTTTTACTAGCTGTCCTTGGCCAAATGACCCACCCCCCACTGGGGCTCTGTGTCCTTATCTATAAAATGTGGAAAAGTAATTATATATATCTTATGGGGTTGTTAGGAGTATGTGAAATAATGTGGGTAAAGCATTTCGCATGGCACCTGGCACATACTACCCATAGTAAGACTACTACTACAATTTTTGAGAAGAACAAGAGGGAGCAAAAGGAAGATGAGAAACCTCGACTGGCTTAGCTATTTAAAAGGCACAGAAATAATAATTAGAGGCCTCCGAATGAGTTTTGTCCAACCTTCTAGTTGTTTGTGGCTGATAGATGCTTCCTTAATCTCCTCTATTCTTCCTCAGGGAGACAGAAAAAGAAAGCCAGACCAAAAATCAAGGATGAGTACTGAATTGAGCCCATCACGGAGTCTTCAGAATATAGTTTATACTGCGCAGAAAGGTAGGGCCAATGGAGGGGAGAGGATGGATGGGGAAGGACGGGCCCTGGGGCATCAAAGGTAACTCTGGTTTCTTATGGATGAGTCAGTGACCCATCACTGACTGTTGGCTACTGGGGAGCTTGACATCAGGAGGATCGTACCATTGTTATGCCTGGATCACAGGCCTTTTGCTAAGGGAACTGCGTTCCATGGGATGAGGGTGAAGATGAATGCTGGTGGAGGTTCCCATGGAAACCAGCCTCCAGATGCAGCGTTACCCATCTAGGTCTCTGTCATCAGTGGAGCTTCCCAAGGTGAGAGAGTAGAGGGAGGAGAAAGGGTAGAAGCCCATCGCCCTCCTCAACTCATTAACCATCTTACCAGGTCATCTCAAAAGCCACTTTTCCTGTGGAAGATTTTCCTTATCCCACCTCTCCTTTGAATTCCCTTTGTGTGGCTCTCAAGGCCATCATGACTCCTATTGTCCTGACATGGGATGATGAGATTTAACCTAAATGGTTGCTTCATCCTGACTGGAAACTCAACATCAACCTGGGACTCAGCATATGCTTCTGTTCAGAGACCCAGCTTGCAGCCTTCAATTTCTGCACAATTTCCTGCAAGTGGTGGCTGACTTATGTTGCCTTTTGTTGTTTCTCTGCTCAAGTATCTTCATCATATCCCAGTGCCCACTGAATCAATCCACTCTTCCCCATGTCATTTCTTACTCAAACGTAGCCCTGACTACTCAGTCTGAGCTCTCTGCACAAGCAACCAGTGTTTTCTCACTCTTTCTTATTTCCATCATGAGAAACTCCTGGGCTGCCCTTCTCTCTATTTGAACATGGCCACTTTTCAGGTTCCATATCCCTCTTGAGGGCTAGGCAAACTCATGTTAGCCTCTTGCCTGATCCTTGAACTATGCTATCTTTTACTATTCTCTCTCATTGTATTTTCTATCCTATAAAATGTTAAGATCCTTGGGGACAGGGATCAGATCTTTTACTTCTTGGTGATTCCTTACATACTTAAAGCAATTCAGGCATTCAGTGGCTTCTCAAAACTGCTTCAACTTATTGAAGATTTTATAGCAATTGTGCATGGTGTTATTTCAAGTGTAGTGAGTGATATAAAGACAGAGAGATCTACTCCTATTACACAGATAACTATTATACAAGGTGGGGTTAGTCATAATAGAAGAAGAAACTAAATCCTACAGGGGAAGGCAAGAGCACTTACAAAGGAGAGTTTATACCTAATATGGGGGGAAGGGAATGACACCTTGGAAAAAGCAATATTTGATACAGATTTTGGAGGAGGGACAGGTCTTTGGGGGTGCTGAATAGAAGTAAACACTCTACAGAACAGAATGACTTTGGGTAGTTTGGCAAAAGTGGAAGGTACAAGAGAGGGAGTATTGGAGTGAGTGACTAGAAAGTTGGGTTGGATCCAGGATGCATCTGACCCCAGTGAAGAAATTTACATGGCGGGGCCATAAATGACTTTGAGCAGGGAAGTGACAACTTAGCAGTCTGCCTTGGGAAAACTGGATCTGAAGCTCAGGGGTCACCTGTGTTAGATGATCATCAACCGAAGTCACAAGAGTGAGCTGAGTTTGGCTGAGCAAGCTGGGACCAGGAACCTTGAGCAGAGAATGTCTTAAGATAATGGATTTTGAACACCTCATCTTTTTGGCAGCAACAATACTAAGTTAAGGGGTCCAACAGTATCTGTGGGCAGGGCCAGCCAACCACCAAATGACTTTCTGTCAAATCCTGTCTCTGCCCTCTAATTCCCCGCCCTGTGGAGAACTTACTCCATAGACCAGCTCTCCCACCATGCCGTTCCAAGCCTTGGTGTCAGGGTCACGGGCTCCATATTTTCCATCGCTGACAATCTCAAGACGGTAGGAGTAGCCCACATGCTTGGCAATCTCTGCTGCCAGCTCTACACAGTAGCCCTCGTAGCGGTCATTGCCCTCAAACTGGTTGGCATTCTTCTTGAGCATCACATAAGGATCTTCCTGGTGGAGAAATGGGGGGAGAGAGAACGTGGGTTGTGGTTCCACTCAGAGGTAAGGAGGACTTTGGCCTGGCGGAGGAGGATTTCACCAACATTGGTTAACTTTGGAGAAGTCGCTCTAAGTCCCTAAATCTATGTCCTGCATTTCTGCTCCCTCGATTATAAGACTTCTTGGGTTAAGGAAGCAAACTCTTAAAATAAGAATATTTCATCACTGAGATGTAGGGCTCAGCTTTTTAAATTATGTTCTAGGTGCTCTTGTACTTTTTGGAGGTACCTCTAGGGGCACTATGCTGGGAAAGTAGACCCTGAACAGTCTCCAGCTTTCTCGTGGTCAGTCACTGAGAATGGGCAGCAGCTCCACTTAAAGTGGATATAAAGCACCTAGAGTTATGGGCTTAAGGAAACTTTCTTTGAAAATGGCTTCTACTGAGGGAATGTAAAGTCTGAGAACCACCATAATTCAGTCTCACCATTATGTTTTATATATGGGGAAACTGTGGCTCAAAGGAAGGAGTAAGTGACTTACCCAAGGATACAAAGTGAAATCATGGCAAAGCCAGACTGAAAACAGCATCTCTGACTTCTTCCTTTTTCCACTCCCTCTTTCTACCTATGGGACGGTTTTGGCAAGAAGAGTGACCACGTTTTGCTCCTGGGGAAAACCTCTGTGCTGGTTTCGCTTGCATCCCAGATAACCTCGATGAAGGACTGAGTACTCACTAGGATTGTAGTGACGATGTATGTCCTATTCTGGACACTTGAATTGTCCCCCCCAGCTTGAGCATCAGTGGCTGCAGGGACAAACTTATCATCTTCATTCCAGTAACCAATCTGTTAAGGAGAGGAAGGTGGTGACATCAGATGAGCCAGGTTCCTCAGGACTGGCCTACTGTGGACCACCCAGCCAACACCAGACCAAAAAGCAAGGGCCTCAGTATCATACCATACAATACTGGACACACCAGGCTCTAAAGTATTGGTAGATAAAAACAAGGAGAGGTAAAATGCTCTCCAGGTCCTCCCAGCCCCACCCTTATGAACATCCTCACCATGAAGGGCTGAGCCTGGAAATTGCCCCCTTTGAGCGGGGCAGGCTTAACTGTTAAAGCAGCTGAACTATTTTGTACAATGCAAGCCAGGGCTGTGGAAATTGAATTCCCTGCAGTTGTTTACAGGTCAAACCCCTTTTTCTTCCCTGCCTATTAACCCTTCTTTTCCTGAGCTCATTCTGAATGGTAGTTGGAAACATACATTTTAAAAATTATATTCCTTTTGCTTTCTTTTTAGATTAACTGTATTTTTCCATCTAGATTTAACTTCCTAGGTGATGGTTATTTTTACCATTTATATCTCTTATTTCTAATTATAAACTCTTATAATACTGAGGATATATTAGTGTCTAAAAATACTGGCTGAAAACATTATTATTATTATTTTTTAATCAGTAGGTTATTTATACTGGCTCATTTTCCAAGGTCTTTCAGCAAATATTTATTGGGTCTCTCTTGTGTGCAAGGCTCTGAGCTAAAACACTGGGAGTATTGTATGGCGGGTTGAGAGAGATACAAAAGTCTAAGAGGTAGTCCTTGCTCCTGAGAAGTCCCCCAGCCTATTTGGAAAGAGATGACACATGCAACACATGAGATCATGAAGGATGGACAGGTTGGGCCCAAGCCTTTCAGGTTGGAGAGAACTTGAACATGTGTCAAGATGTGAAGGCAGGACTCTGCCTAGATCTGTAAGTTCAGTGGCTCCTGGGTAGAAGATAGGGTTAGCCCAACAGGGCAGTGGGCATGTGGGTCTGGGTAGCAGATGGATTTGAATGCCAGGCTAAAAAGTACAGACTTTATCCTGAAGGCAACAGGGAGTCATGGAAGGTTTGGGAAGAGCAGAATGGTATGGCTAATACACATATACACACAAATACACGCTTCTGTCTCTGTCTCTATTTATCGTTAGACTGTTGTGTTTTTTCTTTGGTCATTCTGCTGCCTGTAGATGTAGGTTAAGGGAAAGAGAACTGGAAGTGCATACGCAGAGGGATGAGCAGGCCTCCCACGTGCCAGAACTCAGCTCAGGCTCCCAGAGTTGAGGCACGGGCCAGTGGTCAACTCAAATAGCACTGTCACCTTGATGTCTTTCCCTGTTCCCTCGGTTGGAAAGAAGCAATTGTCTCTGTGATCTCACTGCCATTAACAACGATGATAATTGCCAACACTGATTATGTTCTTTCTATGTCAGATACTGAGTGTTTTAAAGTTTTTGTGCCATTTCATTTGGCTTAAGGGAGTTTGTAACTTGCCCAAGGTGATGCAGCTGGAAAGTGGCTATGCTGTTCTTGCTACCAGGGGACTTGGCTCTGGATTGGGAATCATCTTAGTTAACAGTGAGTGCTTCCTGGGTTTTAGGCACTCTCCTAAGTGTTTTTTATGTTTTAACTTCTTCCATCCTCACAAAAACCTATGAAGTGGATACTTAATTATCATTCCCATTTTAAGTGTGAAGAAACGGAGATGTGGAGAGTCACAGAGCCAGGATCTGAGCCGAGAAGACTGACTGCAGGGCCATTCCCTATGGTGCTCTAGGAAGCTGCCTGCCCACCCTTAGTGCCTCAAGTAGGTCTCCACTGGGGATCCCCTGTGGTCTGGCTGTTTGTATGTCCATCCCCATCTCTCCACGGTGCTGTGGGCTCCGTGGACAAAGCCAGAGGTCTATTCCTTCTAGAATGCCTTTCTTAGCACAGCATATTCTTTCACAGAGAAGCTCAGGAAATGTTTGTTAAGAGAATGTGTACCTCCAACATGGAGACAGTAGACCCTGTTGGTGCTGAGACAGCTCAGAGGCCTGTCTCTCAGGACACTGGGTCAAGATCTACCCTCAGTGCAGGCACATGCACGATGTTGCCTGTGTGAGGCACTTTTGGTCAGCACTGAAGGAGACATTCTCTTGTATGACACAAGCACCAGAAACTCAGATTTCCAGAATGTCAGAGCTGGAAGAGGCATGAAGAATCATTTCTTCCAACCCCTCCCTTTTTTTTTTTTTTTTTAATTATAGTGTATTATTTGTTTCAGGGGTGCAGGTCTGTGATTCATCAGTCTTAATACAATTCACAGCGCTCACCATAGCACATACCCTCCCCAATGTCCATCACCCAGCCACCCTGTCCCTCCCACCCCCCTCCACTCCAGCAACCCTCAGTTTGTTTCCTGAGATTAAGAGTCTCTTATGCCAACCCCTTCCTTTTATGGAGAGGGACCATGGGCCTTGTGCAAAACCAGGATGCAGTCTTGCCTCCCTCACTTTGCTAGGCCAGTGCTCCCTGGAACCCTGGGACATCTGTGGAGACCTTTCCCCACTTTCATGGGAGGTGGGTGAGGGGTCAGAAAGTTGGGGGAGAGCTCCTGGTTCCTCATCCCTCCTTCAAAACTGTCAGCTCTGCTTTTTAGCTCTTTCACATACTGGGATTCCCTTTAACAAGGAGCCCTCTGGCTGAAAATGTTTAAAACCACTATTGTAGTATATCACTATGCAAGTTTTTAAAAAATTCCGAAAGTACTTTCACAACATTTAACTCTTTTGCTCTTCGTGACATGCAAATAGCACAGACAGGCTTGGGATTATTTTCTCTGTTTTACAGATGGGATAATGGAAGCTTGGGGAAATCAAATGATTTAACTTACATGGATTATATAGCAGATTAGTGGCAGGGCAAAGAAGCCAGGGCATCAACCCCAAAGGTTAGATTATTTAATATAATCAATACAAACTTGGGAGAGGGGCTGGCAAATGTAATTTCCCGCCCCCCACAGATGATGCTAAGGGGTTTTCATTCCCCTTTCCTTCCTCTCCACCTTCCCTTCCGTTCCCTTTCGTTCCCTTCCTTTCCCTTCCCTCCCCTCCCCTCCCTTCCGTCCTTTCCCTTCCCCTCTCCTCCCTCCCCTCCCTTCCCCTTCCCTTCCCTTCTCACCCCTTCCCTTCCTTTCTTCTTTCTTCTTTCTTCACAACTAGCCACAGGTTTAGAGGCTCCTACTCAAACCGTCATTATAGAGCAAGTTGCTTCTTTTGACAGGCAACTAATTTCTCTAAAATCTACAGTGTATTATTAAGTATTATTTTTTAAAGTGGGGGCTTGATAGTCAAGACATTCATCTCTGGCATAGAAAGACATGGTTTAAGAGATAGACTTTCCTAATTTCTAACCTTAGGGCCAGTTACCTGACCTCATTGGGCCCTAATTCCTGCTCTGTAGAACAGATACATCAAAAGTGTCTGAGTATCTGATACAGAGTATCTGTCTCTGGGGGCTGCTGAGGCTTAAATGAGTTAATGCATGTACAACAATGAGCATAGTGTGTGGCTCATATTAAGTTGTCAGTAAGCTAAAAAATGATTTCAGTTGGATAATGCCTAGTTGAAAGCTAACAAGTTTCTGTGGTATAAGACATTTCCAGATCAATTTACTTTTGAAATTGTCAATCACCAAAAGAAGTATCTATTATAGAGTATTTCTTAAATTCATTTGGCAAAGTAACCCTCTTTACATGTAGAATGTTCTAGGGTAAGTGCTCTCCAAACCACAAAACATTGCTCTAAAATCCCACGTTATTTTGATAAGGGGGGGAGCAAGATAAATCTGTGTAGACCAGATTTATATGGCTTAGAAAGAGACTTTAATTTTTAAAGATAGTGGTCCTTCAAAGCTAGTATCATGGCACTAATGTTAAGTTGGGATCTATAAAAATGATTGTATAGCTTGGCTTATATAGTTTCTTTGATATCAAAAGCCAGAGGAATAGTTAAATGTTATAAACAAGTTTATTTTATGTAGGGAAATAAAACAATACTGCCAGTCAGAAGAGCAGGGTGATGCCAAAGCCCGGCTTGCACCTCACGTAAGCTAACAGGCTGAGAAATCTGATTCCACAGTTCGATGAAAAGAAAGTTGGCACAGATTTTTGAAGAGACACTGCACATCAGAGATGAGAGCAAATTTCCCTTTCTTAGAGAAATGGGTTGAATTATTATATAGCACTTTGATTCTCTGCTGAGGATATGCAGGATCTTTGATTCTATCTGAAAGAAAATCAGAGCTAGTGGTTGGGTAAAGAATGGGGCCCATTATTCAGGAGGGGATTTAAACAATTCTAATACTGAGAGGTCTTCTCCTGGGGCCAGTTATAATTTTTGATCTCCTGTTTCCATCTACCTCTAAAGACTCTTTGAATGTAGGAAATGAGTCTAGATGTTAGATCAGATTTTTTTTTTTTTGAGTGAATGAAGTCTAAGAAGAGATGATTATAGAAGAGTAAATTCCATTGATCTACCTTGCACAGCTAGCAAGTCAGATTTACACATTTGTATCTCTTGGTTGCCTCTACAGCCACAGTCCGGCACCTCCAAAAATGACACCTGTTATAATATATTTTTAAAAAGTCAGTTGCCTTTTGTGGCTAAGACAACTAAATGACCAGCAAGGATTCTTGCTCTCTTTCCCTAGCATAGAGGTGTTGGTGGGAAGTGGCTCCCTAGCCAGCAGTTGCAATTCCCACCCTGTCTGGCATCTAGGTGGGCCAGGTGATTGGGTTCTGGCCAGTGGAATACAGCAGAAGTCATGCACATGTCTCCTAGCCTGACTCCCCCAAATCTCCAGGGCAGGTTCTTCCTCATCTGTTAGCTAGATGTTGACAGCCAGAAAGATGCAAGCAGACAGTGGAGTCTCTGTAAGCCTGAATCTCAACCGGGGCCCTCAGCCCCAAAACTGGCCACCAGGTGAATAAGAATTAAACATCTATTGCATTAAATAGCTAAGAATTCAGAGTTTATCTGTCACAGCACCTAGGGTTATCTTAACTAACGCACTTGAAGGATTTGAACTTAATATGTTTATGTAGGACTTTGAATTCTGCTTTAAGTGTTATTTCAAAGTTGCCAGCATTTTTTTTTTCATATCTGCTGGCAGATCTATGGAAATATGGGCCAGAATAGTAGGCACTCTGGTTGCTCAGCAACATCCAATCAACTGCCCACTCATTTAATAAACAACTACTTATTTGCATGTGCTTACTATGTGTCAATATATTGCAGGCCCTGAGGAGATAATAAATAACACAACTATGGTCCTTGCTTTTAGAGAGCTGACATTTTAGTGGCAGGGAGAAAGAGAAGAGGGGAAGAAAGACAATATATATCTAGACCAGCGGTCAGCAAACTTCATCTGTAAAGAAGCAGTGAATGTTTCAGGCTTTGTGGGTCACACAGCCTCTGTTGGAACTCAGTGGTGACAGGTCAGGAGGGTCCTGAACACGTCTAGGCAGGTGTAGAGATGGCCTGGGCTCTGGGGTCTATTTCCTGGGTGGAAATATAGAGAGATGGTTGGGTTGAAGTGATGTCTTAGAGGATTCGGCATGTCCAAAGTTGGGTCGCCAGGATTTATAGAAAAACTTCCAAAGATCCTATGGAATGGAGGGCTGTGAATTCTTTTTTTTTTTTAATTTAATTTTTTTCATTTTATTATGTTAGTCACCATACATTACATCATTAGTTTTTGATGTGGTGTTCCATGATTCATTGTTTGCGTGTAACACCCAGCGCTCCATGCAGAACGTGCCCTCCTTAATACCCATCACCAGGCTAACCAATCCCCCCACCCCCTCCCCTCTAGAACCCTCAGTTTGTTTTTCAGAGTCCATCGTCTCTCATGGTTCATCTCCCCCCTTCAATTGCCCCCCTTCATTTTTCCCTTCCTACTATCTTCTTCTTTTTTTTTTTTTTAACATATAATGTATTATTTGTTTCAGAGGTACAGGTGTGAATTCTTTAGATTACTTTTGACATCAGCAGAACTTTGTGTCACTTTAGTTTGCTTTCCTGCCCAGGCTGTCCTCTGCAGTTACACAGAGGGGCAAAACCGGGGAAAAGAAAGTTGGGGAGGGCAGGGCAGGGCAGGGGGACTCAAGTCAAGTTGCAATGAGAAGTAGATGCCTACAGTCAAGTCGGAAGATAGCTACAGGACCAATGATGATGGTAAAGATGGTTAAATTCACAATGCTGCTCCCGTGATGAAAACAGTACTTTCCTTACACTTCTCCCTTGGCAGTCACTTATCAGAATTTGTGATCTTACCTGAATTTGACCACATATTTTAGATCTTGGACAGAGATCTCTATCTAAATCAGTACCCACTGGTGAACAAGATTTCCTGAGGATTCAGCTTCAGCAGAGCCAGTGACAATTTTGGCATCTGGAGCCGCTAAATGTATGACGGACGGGTGCTTGGAAATGTGCACATTTCAGTGGGATGTCAGATTGGACCCAGATACCTAGAGGGTGTGTTGGCCTATCAGTGCCAAGGATATAGGCCAGAAGATCAGGAGAGTGTCCCTGAGGCCCCAAATCAAGAAGCAGCAGCTCCTCTTTATTACATATATCAGGTAAGGCCATGTAATGTTCACCAAAACGAACACAAGTAGGTCACTCTTGAATCTAAGAAATTACTTTGCTAGGAGGCTGATTGAGTAAAAGGCCTGAAGCCACAGATCGGGGGGAATTGATTTTCTCAAAGTCAGATTCCCTTTAAACAAAGGATGCTTGAGCCCACAGTCTAAGCAAGAATTTAGTCGTTAGAAAGTAAGTTGAAAAATAGCCTCGGGATCTAAAAAATAAAGCGCAGCCATTTGCTCATGGATTTTAAGGTTACTCTGTTCTTTCTGTTTGGTGATTTATCCATTCCATGGGCTTGTATGGTCTGATTCACGCAAACTCAAGGCTGACAAAAAAAAAAAAAAAAAAATCCCTGTGGCCTAAAGAAGGGGGTTGAAACAAACAAAGCAAGCGTGCTAAACATCCACGCCATGGCAGGTGCTAGTTTCTGAATCCCTCACTGCAAGCAGTGGGGACAGGAGGCACTGTTACCTGTAATTCTGACAGCAACCCTGTGAAGGTCAGGATCTTACCCCCTTTTGGAGGAGATGATGTAACTGAGGTCCAGGGAGGTGGAATAACTTGTTCTAGGTCATGTGCCTAGCGAAGAGCAGAGCAGAGACTCAAGTCCTGGCCTGTGTGCCTCCAGAGCCCAAGCTCATAACCATTCTGCCAGTGTTTCTCACCCAACCACCTAGAGCACCATGAGCCTCCTAGCTTGGGGAGCAGGCTTTTTAAATGTGCACATTCCTGAGCCTCATCTCTGTGCTCTAAAAGTAGAGTGTCCAGCTGTTGGGACCCAGGAATCTATACTTTTTAACAAGGCCTCCAGGTAGTTCTTCTATTTCCTGAAGTTTGAGAACCGCTGATCTTGCTATGGTGCCTCCCCTCCTGAGGAGAAGTCTTTTTTTTTTTTTTTTTAAGATTTTACTTATTTATTTGACAGAGAGAGACACAGCGAGAGAGGGAACACAAGCAGGGGGAGTGGGAGAGGGAGAAGCAGGCTTCCCGCTGAGCAGGGAGCCCGATGTGGGGCTCGATCCCAGGACTCTGGGATCATGACCTGAGCAGAAGGCAGACGCTTAACAACTGAGCCACCCAGGCGCCCCCTGAGGAGAATTCTTGATGAAGTGCAAGTCTTGAGGAGATGAGGGGGCTCCCCACAGTCTCTGATGAGGTTTAGGGTCAACACAAAGTGCTGGGACCCCTGTTCCCAGGAGGAGTGATTGGGGAAGTTTGCACCAATGGGCAGCTGCGGGGGGTCCCTAACCCCTCTTGCTCCAAGGAAGCCGAAGTCCAGCCAGGAGATGGACAATATGACTGCAGGGGTGAGGCTGACGACGATGCAGTCACATAGATTGGCATCCAAGGCATCAGGGCAGAGAGGAATTTGGGATTGCATAGCCCAGCACCTCTAATTCATTTCTTAACTTCAGAGAAGTTAAGGCCACCCCCCTGGGTAACAGCAGGGCCAGGATAGAGGCCTCTGCCTTCTCTTCATCTCTATCTCATCACCATTATGTCCCCAATATATCTAGCCTGCTGCTCATGTGTAGAGAAGAATCTGGCTTTATTTTCAACCACCCCATTACCCTGGAGGGAAAAGAACTGGATAACATCCATGTTCTAATTCTGACAAACACACAACTGTTAGTAGACACATGCCAATTTTGTCCACCAGGAAATAGTATTTTTTTCTTCCCTGAGGGAAATAGGCCATTCTGAGGATTCTGAGGGAGAGAGCCCAGGTCCAACCATGGTCAACAATTTTATACGTAGGAGAAACTTGCTTGCCTGCCCAAGGCCTTCCACAAAAGAACTACTTTTATGTTTTCATGTACACTGCAGGGGGTGACACCACCCCTTCTCTGCATCTGAGAGGAAGATGGTCTGGGAAGGAGGTCACATAACTGGTGTCCCTTCTAAGGGCATTAAAATACTCTGAGCTCGCCACTCCCCGCCCCCCACTAGTCATTGAAAATGTTCCAATTGTGTCACTTGAGCCATTTAGCTGTGACACTGGCTACAGCAAGATGAATGTGGCCTGGAGAGTCATGGGGCCTAAATTAAGGTCCCCATTTATTCATAGCTCACTGTGAGGCCTTAGGCAGCCTATTGGGCTGGCCTACCTCAGTTAATCCATCTAGAAAAGGAAAGCTATATCATGAAGGCTGATATTCTTCACAATCACACCAAAGAACAGAATGCTTTGAAAAAGATAAGTCATCCCAGTGTGTTCAGACTTTAGTCACGTGCTACCTCCTTGCCATTGGCCATACCTGTCAGTAACCACTCACCTAGGTAACTTTCACTGAACAAGGATCAGGTGCCAGTGCATACATGATATGTTTCCATTTTATAGATGTGGAAATTGAGGATTATAAGAGCTAAGTAACCTAGCAGATGTCTTTTCCAGAGCAGGAGTCAGAAGAACAGGGGATAAGAGAAATTAACTCAGACTTGGACTATTTCTGGAATGAGCATCACTTGCAGTAAATTTATTCCCCAAGGACAATGCCCTTGTGCAATCACCATGCCAAAGGTTTGCTGGGAAGTGGTTAGGCCCCTAATGGTTATGGTAATAGCCAGATAGGGAGCCCTTGGTTGGCACCTGCTGAAAGTTAGCACAGGTAGTGGGCCTATGGTAGCTGAGTCCTAATGTGTGCCCAGTAGAAGGTGGGAAATGGGTTCTGGGCCCTCAAAATGTTCACAGTCTAGGAAGGAGAATGGGATATGTGTAAATAGCCCTGCAACAGGGGATGTTGTGCTGATGTCCTGGGGAGTCAAATGTACTGTGGGAACACAAAAGGTCAGGAGATGGCTTCTATAAGGTGTGGAAGGCATGATAACAGAGGAGACAATGAAACCTGTCCTTTGTGGTAGACAGGGTTGTGGCCCCCCTGACAATGTCCATGCCCCTTCCCCAGAACTGACATGGCAGAAGGGACATTGCAGATGTGATTAAAGTTATAGACTTTGAGTTTGGGAGATTATCCCGGGTTATCTGGGGGGGCCCAAACTAACTACATGGTTCTTAAAAGCAGAGAACCTTTCTTGGCTGTGGTCAGAGAGAAGATGTGAGGATGGGAGAAGGGTCAGAGAGATACGACGTTGCTTGGTTTGAGGATGAGGAAAGGTAACAGGAACTGAGAAATATGGGCGGTCTCTAGAAGAAAGTGGAAAAGACAAAGAAACAGATTTTCCAGAAGGTACACAGCCCTGCTAATATCTCGATTTTAGCCCAGGGAGTCCCCAGTATGACTTGTGATCTATGATAAATTTGTGTTTTTTAAGCCACTGTTTGAGGTAATTAGTTACGGCAGCAATAGGAAATGAATACAGCCTTGGTGAATGGGATGTGGTAAGATAGACATGGAGGGTGGGGTTCCAGATAAGAGAGCAAAGGATCTGGGTTTGCGGGAGGTGGGGGCAGAGAGCATAAGCAGAGCTGTCCAGTAGAACTTTCTGCGATGATGGAAATGGTCTCCATCTGTGCTGTCTAGGATGGTAGCTGCTAGCCACATGGGGCTTCTTGAGCACTTACCACATGGCTAGTGCAACTGAGGGACTGATTTTTCAATTTTGATTAATTAAAAATTAAATTTAAATAGCCATACACAGCTAGTAGCAACTGTATTTGACATCACAGGCACAGAGAGCATTAAGTTTGAGAGATAAAGACCCAACTTTCAATGTGCCAGGTCCAGCACTTAGAACTTTTGCACATGTGAGGTCATGTGATCCTCTCAATGAGCCTATGAGGTTGGCATTATATATGGTGATCCCCATATACCAGATGAGAGAACTAAGGCATGAAGGACCCGATAACTTGTCCAGAATCACAGACTGATAAGCAGTCTGTGCCAGGATTGAGTTCCAGGATTCCAGAGTCAACATTCCAGTCCCTGGCACTCTGCTAACATTCTATCATACTATGCCATGCCTCTTACCACTGCATTGTGACACCATAAGGAATAAAGAATGTGATGGAGGCAGTGGACAGAAAAATAGAGGCCGCCATGAGGCAAGGTGGCCAGGGAAGGCTTCCCTAGGGAGTGACGTTTACTTTCAGTGCTCAAGGCTGAGGAGGAGTTGGCTTAGAAAAAGAGGGGAATGGGGTAGACAGAGTGCCAGGTAGAGGGAACAGGTGTGAAACCTCCAAGGTGAGGAAGAACAAGATATATTCAAGGAAATGAAAGTCGATCAGAATGACTGGAGTCATGAGAGTAAGAGAGTGAGTGTCCAAGGTCAAGGGTGGAGAAGATGGCAAAGGCCAGAGAACACAGGGTCTGGTAAAATTGTGAATGCCTTTCCAAGGATTTGAATGTATTCTAAAAATTAATATGCATATATACTATATATTAATACATAAATGCACACACATATTTTTCACTCCTTTCATGGGGAAATGGAGTAGATGTGATCATGTGTGGATCAGGAGAAAATGGCCTAACTTCATCAATAACCATCATTCTCAAGTCCTTCAGAATCCCTCAGAGAAAGCAGTAGCATTTCACATACATCTATAACTTTATATTTTCAAAGTACTTTCCTACCCTTTGGATCTTCACTAGTACCCTGGACAAAGGTAGAGATTTTTATCTCCATTTTGCAGATGGGTGAATTAATTCTCAGAGAAAGAAACTGACTTGCCCAAAGTCCCAGCTGGTTAGTGGCAGAGCTGAGTCTAGAATCCTTGTTGCCTGAGTCTCTTTAAGCAGATACAGTCCAGGAAAGATGGGCTCACAAGGCCCTCCACTCTGGCCCTCTGCTTCACCCAGCCCTCTCCTTCCTGTGAAATGGAAGCAAAGGTGGCCTTTACCTTTCGGATGCCATCATGCTTCATTTCAATCACATGGAGGGTGTAGTTGGTCCGGCGTCCCTTCTCATTAAACTGCACGTTTCCTGTCAAGCCTTCAAACCGCACCTGGAAAGGAAACCAAGTAGTGACCATGAACTCAGAAGTCCCAATCCCACTTGTTTGCTTTTTCTGCTGAAGCGAAAGTCCACAACCTGAGAAGTTTACATGGGATGAGGTCTTGGAATAATATGGCTACCAAAAAACCTCGCTACTCCCTTTCCCACAGCAGACATCGCCATCAGAGCACAGTTCTCTTTCCAACCAAACTGAGATTCATCCTGAAAACCTTGTTCATCTGTTGCCTTAGGCAAACAGTAACCATGGATCAAAGTAGATTCTGAGAAGAAATCTCTGCACCATGTCTAATAGGACACCCCCATCATGACCACACCATGGGTGGCACCGCTCTGCAGACACACGCCTTTTGTGGAGAAACAGAAGGAGGTCTGTGAAGCAAAGGGACCAGTGTGCCATCCCTGGTGAGTCAGAAGAAGCTGGCCTTATGATGCCTCAGGCGAGGCTTGAATGTGGTTTCTTAGTTCCCGTGTGAGGCTGGGGAATAAAAACTTGGGAATCCGAAGACCGGGAACTGGGAGACCTGAATTTGACCCTGGGAAACGGAGTGACCTTGGATGATTCACCTAAGCCTCCAGTTTCCAAAATTCCAGCCCTGTCTTCATGTTAAGACCAGAGCATGCGGGGCTTTAAACAAGTCTCAGCTGGTTAAAACAAAATTTGCATTCAACCCTAAATATGCTGCATGGGATTTCTTTTCCACAAATGAGTCAGATCAAACTTTTGGGGCCTCACATCTTCAAGATCATATAGAAGGTCAAGTGGTCAGCATGTGGGATTTAAGAGCTTTAGGGCCAAGTCTGCCACTCTGGAGATGACCAATAAATCTCACTCAGGTCCACCCTCCGGTGAAGGATGAGTTTGCTGTATGTCATCTACTCAGGTACAAGAAAGCACATTCTCTAATGGTGACCCACCACCATGTGTTCTCAGATCAGTGTGGCCTAAGGCCAGGGAGGTGAATGTCTACCTGTCACCAACAGGAACCCGGCCCTATGACCCCGCACTGTTTATTTCCCCCTTCAAATAGCTCAAAAGGAAGACTTACAGGGTTTTATCTTTTTCTTACTGACCAGCTCCTGTGCCCTCAGAAGGTATAAGAATAGTTGGGGTGTGTATGTATTTGAGAGAAGGGGTGGGGGAGCAGAAAGAGAGAGAGACAGAGCGGGAGGGATGGAGGGAAGGAGGGAGACTGATGGCTCTGAGGATGACCCTCTCATCACCTTCTGGTGTGGAGTCTCAGTGGGGAGGCCATGACAGGCCCAGAGCACTGAACAAATTATACAACAAACTCTTCACTCTCTCAGATGAAATGTGGAAAAATCCTTACTCTGGAAAAGTCTAGACTGGCTTTGCCTTTCAGAGAGAAAACAAAACACAGATCCTCCTGGGAAAAATAAGAGGAATGGAGCCATTGCAATCTGTCAGCAAGTTTGCTTTCTCACCTTGGTCATCTCTTGCCCATCTCTGGCTTTCCCATTCATTCGGTTCCAAGTACTGGTTTATGTAACTCATTTGGGAAAACAGACTGAGACACATGTGCAGATGACCAATTTTCCCAAACAGAAGGAGGGGTGTCATTAATGATCCAAATGGGCATCTGTGCTTTGGCCGTGGTCTCACGTATCATACCAATTATCAGTATGGCATGTTAGTATAAATTGTGTAATATGTCTATGACTCAGTTTCCTCATTTGTTTAATGGGACCAATTAAGAGTTAATTATGTCTTAAGGTTGTTTTAAGGATTAAATGAGATATTTTATGATCGATGCTGGCCCCATGGTGAGTATTCAATGAAGGCCAGCTGTTATTTATTGTTAGTAATAGTGGCGATAATAACTACCACCATTTGCCAAGTATTTCATGTTTACGAAGCACTTTCATGCCTATTCATCTCCATATACAGGAACTCATGAGGTATGCCATTTAGAGATGATCTTCCTTTATGTGGGAGAAACCAAACCTCTGGAAGGTAAACTGATTTGCTTCAGACTTAAGACTTTTCAGGGTAAAAGGCAGGCCTAAAATCCAGGGCTTCTATATTCCAGTATCTTCAGTGATGATGCCAAGTGGCCTCTCAAACAGGGGACAATGTTGTCTTGCTAGGCTCTGAAATGTGCACAGCAGTATGGTCTCTGTGCCTACCACTACCACCTGCTGTTTCCGCTGGGCATTTCCCCAGCTATGCTCTGGTCATGCCTAATGACTCGGCCATGAGCAGGTCACTGAGCCCCACTGTTTCTTGGTTTCCTCCTCAAAGAATGGAAGTGCTTTGCGTATTCCCTGGACACGAGTGTTCCATGTAAAGTGTACATTATTTGAATGATGAGGATGACGAGGATGGTTGCTACTCTGACTGTGGGGTCGTAGGGTGGGTTAGGTATGGGCAAATAAGATGACTTTAACATTGAAGCCTTGAGTCTGCTAAGCTGTTATCTCAGAGCAGGGAACTCTCTCAGCACAAAGGGAGGTCTTGTCACTGTCATTTTTACAAGCCTTTCTCAGTTTCCAAAAAAATCATTAGTGGAATTCTAGGCCCCCTACCTGAAGGACTCTTGCACTGTCATGTGTTTTCACAGGAGGCTGTGTATTTGACGTTCACAGAAACCCAGTAAGGAGCGAGAGTGGCAGTTATTTTGTCCATTTTACAGATAGGATTATTGAGACTTGGAGCTTATGGCACTTGGGTTCAGGATTTACAGTAAGTCATGAGAGGTCTGGGGCAGCTGGAGGCTCTTACCATCTAGTTGGAGAAGCTAAGATTTATACACACTGAAATAGATCAAAGGGTGGGAAAGGAGATGTCCCAGAATCACCCTTCCATGATGGCAGAGCAAGGAGAGGTCAACCGAATGGCTCAGCCCCACACCATTTATGTGGACAGTTGGAACTTAGAGTCAGAAGCAGCAGCTTCTCAGAAACGTCCACTTTGGGCAAATCAGGAAACTGCTGTCCTATCCATCAGGGCTGAGAGTCTTGGCCCTCATCGCCCCCATCACCCATCCGAGGGAGACTGGGGTCAGACTGAGTTCTTGCTTGCTGAAACTCCTGCTGCCATCCTGGTGCCTGCCAGCTTCCTCTGTGAAAAACAGAATTAGCCGTGGTTTCCTGCAAGTGGTACTGGGCGCCAGCTCAGAGTCTACCACAAATGAGATGCTAAAGGACAACTTTTCTTTCCTGCCCGGTGCTGGAGGAGTGCCGGGTGGTGTTTCCACTGTTTGAGGCATCAACACTGCAGATTTCTTCGTCCCCTATTCCTGGGGGACAGCAGAGATGCTCTGGACCCAGGGCTTCTGTAACCTCGTTGTGGCTGCCTTCAGGTGGATCTCATCCTCTTGGCCCCTCCTCCTGAGTGCCCACTGGGTGCGGGAAATCAGGGCCTGTGGACTAGGTCCCGGTGGACCACATTCTGTTTATTCTGGCCAGGGCAAGTCTCAGGACCCCTCTGAGCTCCCACTTTTCCACCTGCACAATGGGAAGAATAACTTGGCCTTAATTATCTCATTCAGTTGCCCCCATGTTCAAAGAAGCTTATACATTCTTCTTTCTTTTCTTTTTCTTTCTTTTTTTCTATTTATTTGTTTATTTATTTATTTGGAGCCTTGTGACAAGCCAATGAGGCAGGCAGTGCTAAGAGGATTACATACATTTAGGAGATGAGGAAATCAAAGCCAGAAAAGTTGAGCAGTTAGTCCAAGATCTTCAAGCTAGAACTTGGTGGAGCCATGGTGAGAACCTAGCTCTTCTCTTCCTAACTCCCTAACAGCCAAGCATGATGCCCACAAGTCCTTGCTTGTATCCTGACTCTAGTCTCTTGCTGGATATCATTTATATCTCTTTCATACCTTCCAAAGCCCAATCCACTCTGTTTGAATTTTTCCTTCCTTTAAGGCTTTCATGACCATCAGTCTCAGTTGGCTTGGGACAGTTCCAGTCTATATCTCTTGTTCTGGAATAACTGATAATAGCTTTCTCTTTCACTCGTAAATGTCCCAGTTTCGATGATAAATTATATGATCACCTTATTTAAAGCCCCAGTCCTATTCTTATAGGAAGCCTTGCTGATGTCCACATTCCTCAGTCAAGGCATTCTGCTGTGACCATCCAGAGGACTGAGAGCTTGGCTATGTTATTTAGCCCTTAATCTAACCTTTATAGCTAGTGTTTCTCAAGTTTGTCTTCCATTCAAAAGTGGGTCTTGAGTCCTGAAAGGCAGGAACTGTGTCTTACACCCCTATTGCCCACACCACCCCAGATCTCACCTGGCAAAATGCTGGGGATACCTTCACCTTGATAAGCTTGATCACTGGCTAACAGATGGCAAACACAAAGACTAAGAGGTTTGATTATTATGTAGGGCAGATATTCTTCATCTGAAGTCCTGGGATGGGCTTCTAGGAGTATACATCGTCCCCTGACTCCTGGTCATACAAAAATATAGATATCTACATGTGTGCATTTTTCTGGGAAAAAGAGTCCAGAGTTTTAAAAAAGCATATCCTCAATGGGCCTATGACATCCAAATGCTAAGAGCCTGACTTGGGGAGCTGGATCTTTTCTGCCAGCCAGAAGCTGACTTATGGGCACCCTAATGTCCACTTCTTCCTGGAGCACTGGGGGTTTCCAGGACGTGGGCTCATTACTATTCTGAATGGCTCCCTGGCTGTCAGGCACAGGGCGGGCAGGAGGCTGATTATCTTCACTGTGTTGCTGGGGAAATTACAGCAGGGTGAGGATTATGGGGGTGCCCAGATACTACTTAAGACCATGTGCTATTGCTGGCAGGGCCATAGCCCTGTGTCTTCCCTGCTGGGCTGGACCTTCGAGACATCAGAGCAGTTACATACACACAGTGAGGTAGCAGGTTGATGGGGGTTGGAGTTCCAGTTTTACTGTTTCACCACTAACCAGCTACGTAATTTTGGGAAATTTAAAAGAATACCTCTGAAGCTCATTTTCTCCATTGATAAAGCACAATTAATAAAACTAGCCACTTCCAAGTATTATAGTGAGGATTTAATGAGCTCAAACGTAAAGTATGTTGAGAACCTCATGTACATAGGAAGCTCTCAACACATCAGAGCTGTCAGTAGCATTATTTTTAGAATAATGGGCTTATTCCTTCAGACCTAAGTCACATGCATCCCAGTTCTCATACAAGTTGAACACTACAGGCCTCTTCCCAATGTGTGGCCTGAAAGCCATTGGTTAGGGCAGCAGAGACCTGAGCGCTCAACCCACGGACTGAGTGTCAGTGGGATTTACCTCATCTATTGTGGGCACACAGTTGCTTCCCAGTGGCATGACTTTTCAAGAGATGGGTCTAGAAGGTGAAATGTCTTGACAGTGGCCATGACTGTGTGGAAGGCCCCAGAGTTCAATATGTACAAGCAAAGGCACAGGGGGTCACAGGTCAGGCCTGAGGCAGAGGAGGAGCCTGGGACAGGATGGGAGTCTCCTCCAGCCTCTGCTGCTCAGCTGCTGTGTGACCCTGGATGAGTCACTGCTCACTCTGGGTCAGCTGCCTTATCTATAAAGTAAGGGAAAATAGAAGTCCGTAATCTCTAAGGTCTCATTCATCAATAAATTTTTGTAATTGTAGATTCTTTTTTTTTTTTTATCAACATATAATGTATTATTTGTTTCAGGGGTACAGGTCTGTGATTCATTAGTCTTACACAATTCACAACGCTCACCATAGTACATACCCTCCCAAATGTCCATCACCTAGCCCCCCCAACCCTCCCACTCCCCTCCACTCCAGCAACCCTCAGTTTATTTCCTGAGATTAAGAGTCTCTTGTGGTTTGTCTCCCTCTCTGGTTTTGTCTTGTTTCATTTTTCCCTCCCTTCCCCTATGATCCTCTGTCTTGTTTCTCAAATTCCTCATATCAGTGAGATCATGTGATAATTGTCTTTCTCTGATTGACTTATTTCACTTAGCATAATACCCTCTAGTACCATCCATGTCATTGCAAATGGCAAGATTTCGGGGTTTTTTTGATGGCTGCATAATATTCCATTGTGTGTGTGTGTGTATGTGTGTGTGTATATATGTATACACACACACATACCCCACATCTTCTTTATCCATTCATCTGTTAATGGACATCTTGGCTCTTTCCATAGTTTGGCTATGGTGGACATTGCTGCTATAAACATTGGGGTGCAAGTGCCCCTTCAGATACTACATTTGTATCTTTGGGGTAAATAACCAGTAGTGCAATTGCTGGACCGTATGGTAGCTCTATTTTCAACTTTTTGAGGAACATCCATACTGTTTTCCAGAGTGGCTGCACCAGCTTGCATTCCCACCAACAGTGTAGGAGGGTTCCCCTTTCTGCACATCCCCGCCAACATCTGTCTTTTCCTCACTTGTTAATTTTAGCCATTCTGACTGGTGTGAGGTGGTATCTCATTGAGGTTTTGATTTGGATTTCCCTGATGCCGAGCAATGTTGAGCACTTTTTCATGTGTCTGTTGGCCATTTGGATGTCTTCTTTGGAAAAATGTCTGTTCATGTCTTCTGCCCATTTCTTGATTGGATTAGTTGTTCTTTGGGTGTTGAGTTTGATAAGTTCTTTATAGATTTTGGATACTAGCCCTTTATCTGCTATGTCATTTGCAAATATCTTCTCCCATTCTGTTCGTTGTCTTTTGGTTTTGTTGACTGTTTCCTTTGCTCTGCAAAAGCTTTTTATCTTGATGAAGTCCTGATTGTTCATTTTTGGTGACTGTAGAATCTTAACAAAGATTTAAAAAGGATCCATTTGAACGGCCGATCTTAGGATCAGAATGTTGGGGTTTCATGTTTATGGCTAGTTCTCAACCACCCATGCTACCCCCCAATAGAGGCTGAATAGAGTTTCTTGGGGGTAGGTCTTGCCTTCTCTTTATCTCCAGTACTTTGCCCCAGACCAGAACACACAACAGGCTCTCAGGGAGCAGCTGACTGGGTGCCAGGGAGGCAGACACATGTCTTGATTCAAAGACAATATAAAAGAGGTCATATACTTTTGACTAAGGCACTTGCCTCCTCCCAAGTCCCACTGAAGACAGAAGCAGAAGATTGAGTATACTTGACTATCAGAAAGACGTGCTTTAGACCATAAGAGAGAAAAAGATACTTAGAATGCTTGGAGCCAATTGAAACTTGGGAGTGGTCTGTCTATCTTTCTCATTGTCATGGATAAAGAAAGGGAAGTATGTAGGAAATGGAAATGAGTAATTCAAGGTCACTCAGAGAGCCAGGGGCCCAGCTGGCCTTGGACCCCAGCTCTCTTGCCTCCTGATTCAGAGCCCTTCTTGCCACACACATTACCTCCTAGACTTTGTCACTGTCATGGTGGCGTAAGGATATCCTCCTGACAGGGACAGCATTAATATGGGAGAGGCAAAGGAGTTGGAAGTGTGGTGAAGCTAAGGGCAAGTCCCCGGGACCTTCTGAAACCAGTCTCACATTGCAAACAGAATCTGTCTCGACTGTGGAGTCTGGAAGAGCATTTTAAATAAGCCAGAGGCAGATGCTGCATCTTTGGCCATCATCTGGTCACTGCCCGATGTCTGCTATTGCTGCCCAGTGAAGGTACCACCCTACATGGAGACAGGGGAGGGCAGAAAGGGCTGCTGGCGGACCCCTTAGCGTGTTCCTCCTGTAGTTACAGGGCTGCTGCTTAGCTTCATTCCAGAGGACAGAACGACATATTCTCCTCCATGTAAAGGCACTTCATCCAAGCAGAGGAACAGCTGGTGATGTTCCTTTCTCCTCTCTTTCTCCAGGTCGTGAAAATTGCTAGAGCTGCGCATGTGTGGTTGGGAAACAAATGGGGATGGCTGTGCACTTTGCTCTGTATTTCTTCCTCATTCAAAAATGCTCCTCTCCTCCCCTGGGAGCCCCAATTCACCTTCTGTTGAATGTAGTCTTAAAAGTAAAACCGGTCTTATCCAGGCAGGTCTACTGGATGGGGCGGAGGTGGGTCATGAGTGACCTCTGCATCTGAATATTTTGCTGGTGGGGCTTGCCACTGTGCCTGATACTCTGACACTCCTTTGATTTGGCACAATCTTTTTGCCCGGTCCCCTCTGGAAATACAGCCTTTCTATCAGGAGGCATCAGAGGCATCATATGGTGCTATCTATCCATCTGTAGTTCAAGAATCAGAGCCTGGACTTGAGGTGTTTCTAGAGACTTCAAGAGACTTCCAGGAGCTCTGAGAGTGATAAAGCTGAGGGCAAGCTCCCAGAAGCTTCCAAATCAGGAATGTTAAATACACTCCCACGTGTACCACTGTCTCATCCTGCTTGCACAGCAGACATCTCATTAATTGAATATTTATACTCTTCCCTGTTGAAACTAGATTCAGCCTAAGAATCCTTTGCATAGCCAATTGATTGGAATGGCCATGACCATTTTCTATCCCTGTTCTTTAACTGTTCTTCAGTGCAAACAAAATTGACGATTGCAGTGCTGAGAAGCAAGAAAATAGGATCACAAGTACTGAGAAACATTGTCAGGGTCCCCTCATGAAATGTGCCCAGAGAGCAAAGGTAATGAAGACATCCAGAAAATCAGGGCAAGAGTGAGGAGTCTCCAGGAGATTGCTAAAATGGTTGGGTCTCAACCCTATGTATTTCAAGTCCCCTTTCCAACTGCAGAATCACTGGCTTCCCTTTTCAGCATGATCCCTAAGCAGAAAATACAGCTCTTACACTATCAGGAATTCCGTACTGTTTTTTAAAAAGATTTATTTATTTATTTTAGACAGAGAGAGAGAGAGAGAGAGAGAATATCCTGAAGCAGACTCTTCCCTGCGTGAGGACCAGATGCTGGGTTCGATCCCACCACCCTGAGATCATGACCTGAGTCAAAATCAGGAGTCAGCTGCTTAACCAACTGAGCCACCTAGGTGCCCCATGAATTCCATACAAAAAAAAAAAAAATTCTACATGAGCTTCCATGTATGCCAAGAGCCACCAACACAATGCAGTGGTTGTCCAAACTTCAGGCGCGCTCTCTACCTTTTCTTTTAAATAGCTACCTCCCACCTGAAAGTGATGCTGCCATCCCCTACGAGGCTCCCATGAGAAGAGGCAGCCTCTGCCGGCCTCACCTGCTGCAGCGCTCTCTGGATGTCGATCCCCTGGCCCCACGGCACAGCTGGGTTAGCCAGGCAGTCCCCAGCATTCCCTCGGCGGGATATATCGATTCTCTGCCTCCGCAGGCTCTGAAAAGCCTCAGCCATCACCTTCACCCCGTCGTAGGTGAGCGCAGAGGTGTACTGGTGGGAGGAATGGAGACAGTTAGGTGTCAGGGAGAGCTGAGAGGGAGGCAGGTGGGAGCTCTGTCTGGGAGAGTGCATCCTGGTAATGAGAATGGCAGCAGTGGGCCGGGCATGGGGAGTCCAGGGCAGGGGTGAGCCAGGAAGGGTCTGTGCCTTAGACGGGGGTTGCTGCTTCCCCTCATTAGCCGGTGTTGTGAGTTCCGTGTTGCCAGTTATGACTTTCAAAGGGAAGCCAGAATTCTAGATTTTTGTGTGCAATCTGGCAATTTTAAAATGTTGCTCCAACTGGAAAAAGAATGTGTAGATTAAATGCAGCACATCTATAGCTCTGATACAGTCCATGGAAAACCAGTTGGTTTTCTCTGTGTTACAGGCACCAGTTGGGAACCAAGAGGAACTATTTACTCCACTATCTCTTGTGACAGTGAAAGAAAAAAAAAATAGTCCAAGAAAGGTAAGCTCTTAATTATTTCCACATTGTGCCTCACAAGTGGCAGGTTTATCTCCTGCACACTTGCCCCTTGTGCTTATTCACGATAACTCTCCATTTTTCCCCTCTTGCCTGAAAGGGGGCTAAGATATTGATGAAACAAAGCAGGCTAACAATCCAGGACACTATTTTCTAGTTTGGAACTCGTGTCTGTCTTCTTCATTAATTTGTCCCCAATCCTAGCTTGTTCCCTGACACATTTTAAGTTCACAACAGAGAGTTGTAGAATGAATGCATGAATATTTTTCCAGTTTTTGACTATGATTCTTTCACATTTTAAAAGAAAAAATATAGGTATTACATTTGGTTATTTTTATAATCGTCAATCTTTTGGAAGTTGGGCGGGGTATTCACATGTTAATTGGTATGTGGTTTGTTCGTTGCTTTAAAGCACATTTGTGATTTTGTTTGCTTAAGCTCATATTGAAATGAATTTTCATTTTTTTAAGCTTTTATTTAAATTCCAATTAGTTAACCTACCGGGTAATATTAGTTTCAGGTGTAGAATTTAGTGATTCAGCACTTCTATACAACATCCAGTGCTCATTATGACAAGTGCCCTCCTTAATCCCCATCACCTATTTCACCCATCGCCCCCCCCCGCCCCGCCCCCAGCCCATCACCCTCTGGTAACCATTCAGTTTGCTCTCTATAGTTAAGAGTCTGTTCTTCGATTTGCCTCTTTCTCTCTTCCCCGCACCCCCCCCACCCTTTGCTCATTTGTTTCTTAAATTCCACACATGAGTGAAATCATATGGGAAATAAATCTTCAGTTTTGAATTGCTAAATCAGTTTGAGCAAGAGTGGGATGAGAAGCATCTCAGTTAAATGGTTTGCCATTTGCAAAAAGAAATTGAGGGGCAAGAGAAAGTTGCCAAGGATTCCGTTTGCTCCAGATAAACAAATTTGGCCTCAGAATCCTCAACACAGTGTTCCACACAGCCTCTGCCAACCTATTGGGTCTGACATGGAAAAGAAAAAATACCTGCTCTCCTTATTCTAAACCATTATCGAACAGCAAACAAAATAGATTTTGGCTGTAGGATTTAGAGCTTCATGGCTGGGGAGTGAGAGGGAGATGCCCTGCATAACTGGGAGTTGATGCTCTGAGGCAGAGATGAGCTGGATATTGCTTAGATTTCTCTGATTTTTAGCTGGGTATGTGGCTGACCAGATAAAGGGCTAGTTCCATGCACAACGCAAGAAGGCTCCATCCACAAAGAAATGAATGCAAGCAGCATCCCTCCTGGAGCTGTGCAACATGGAGGCCCTGCCCAGAATAGAGACACCATTTTCCAGCTTCTCCTGGAGCTAGCTGGGGCTAGGTTTCTAAGATGTGGTCAATAGCATGTGAATAGAGATCTGTGTGACTTCTGAAAGGGGTTCTTAAAAGAAGTCATTGTGCTTTTTATTTTCCTTTTCACTTTCCTGCTGGGTAGAATACTGAGTTAATGGTTGGATCCTCAGCAGCCATTTTGGGCTATAAGGCAGCAGCCATATCCTGAGGACACCAGAACAAGAAGATAGAAAAAGCTTGAGTGTTTGGTAATTGTGAAGCCATTATACAAGCCCCAGATTGCTAACTTCTGAATTTTGCTTACACAAGAGAAAAACAAAATATTTATCTTTTTAAACCATTGTCATTCTGGGTTGTCCAACCTTTATAGCATACCCTTAATTTTTATGTATATATTTTCCTTATCTTGCTCCTTTTAGAAAGCTATCCTTTCCTGAAGTCTAAGACTGCCCAGAAATCTGGGACAGGGAAAGGGACCAGGTTGGTCCTTTGCTGTCTGCTGCCCGTCCCCTCACCTTAGGTCTCTTCCAGTCCACTCGGGTGTGGTCTCGAGCATCGCTATTCTTCCACTGTTGCATGATCTTGGCTGGGATGGTGTCTGTGTAGTTCACCAACTGGAAACCTGTAACATTTGCTCCACTCTCCTTGAATTTGTTTAAGTCAATATCCATGAAACCCTGTGCAGGGAGGAGGGGAAAGAGTCAGAACATGCTGCCTGGATCAGTCAAGTTAATCATGTTAGAGGGTCACAGAATTTCTATTGTGTTCCATAAGGTGAAACTGGCTGAATGGAGAGACATATGTGCCTCCCTTCCTTCTGAAGGTCATCACTTAGTTTGTATACAGTTAGCACAGTGGTTAAGAGCATTTGCTCAGAAGCCAGCCGTGCCTGGGTTGAAGTGCTGGCTCTGCTATTCACAGCCATTAGTTAAACTACCTTGGGCTAAGTTGCCTGATGGTTTCTTGTCTGAATAATGAAGGTTAGGAAGTTGGGGAGAAAAAGCAATGTGATGATGCACGTCAAGTGTGTGGTGCAGACTGAGTGGGGTTACTATGATGCCACAAATATGGAACAGAATAGACACATAAGGAGGGAACTAACTACCACCCACATTTGCCACCCTTTTGAGAGAAGAAGAATCTGAAGTCCGTCAGGAGCAAGCTCCTGTGGGCTCCCCAAGGTCACCAGCAAGTCTGTGGAAGAGGTAGGATTCTGGTCTGGATTCTGACCATTCCTCTCTCCGTGCTCTTTCCTGTACCACAGACTAGCTTTTCTTTACCCGGTGAGGCCCGATCAGTTCTAACATCCACAAAGGATCCTTTACCAGGAATAAATCTTTCCTCCCCATTTGGTAAAATTCATTCAAATTCAGTAGGTCTTTGACTTAAAAAGGAAACCTGGTATTTGTATAATATATTCCATAGTGCACGTACTTTCGTATCTATGGCCTTGTTTCACTTTATGACTTTATAAGGTAGAAATTCTATGTCTATTTTCCATATAAAGGAACTGAGATAAAGTGGGAGAATTGATCACCAAGTCATCCAGTGAGTCAGTGGCAGAACATGGACTAGAACTAAGGTCTTCTGAAAATCTTTACTCATCATTCAACAAAAATTTTTGAGAACCTCTAGTGCATATTCTAATAGTGAATAAAACAAGTTCCTTCTCTTATGAAGCTTACATTCTAGATAATAAGTAAATATGTAGCATAGTATATACAATGAAGTCCTATGACATTGTCCAAGTCTCTTAATTTCTCATTGACTTATCTAGTTCCTTGTTTAAAAGATCTAGTCATGAACAACTTCATGACTCAAAGATACTCCCCCAACCCCCCACCAAGTGCCTCCAAAGTTCTGATTGTTTATTATTTGTATTTTATAAATCACCCAAGCTCAGTTCTCCTCAGAGCCTTTGTCCTAGCTATTCTCTCTGCCTCGAAGTGTGCTTTCCCTGGCTGGTTCCTTTCTGTCTTTAGGATCTCAGCCAACATGCAGTCTCTTCAGAGAGGTCTTTCCTGGCCCCCTTACCTAAAGATCCAATTTCCACCCTGTGGTAGATGCTGCCAGTAAGTACCCTGCTCATTTCCACTCCCCTTTATACACTGATATTTCACTTTAAAAAAAATACATTTGTTTATTTGAGAGAGAGAGAGCATGGGGGGAGGGGCAGAGGGAGAGGAAGAAGCAGACTCCCCACTAAGCAGGGAGCCTGACGTGGGGCTCCATTCCAGGACCCTGAGATCATGACCCGAGTGGAAGGCAGACACTTAACAACCGACTGAGCCACCCAGGCGCCTCTGATATTTCAGTTTCTATACTAATCACAAATACCTATTACTTCAACCCTATGGGAATTAATACACTCAAGAGAAGCAGTCAACCAATGACAGATGGAAAGCTAGTAGGAAAATACTCCAGATTCCTTTCCCCAGTGGCTGGAGGTGAGAGAGTTGCGGCGGGGGGAGGTGGAAACAACTCTGAGACCTGTTCTACATCAATGTCTAGAGGTCCCTTAAGGGATCAGGCTCCCACAGGGGTACGTGTCTTGATTGTGCACCTTTACTGGATGCCATCCTGTCCCTTTCTAACTTTCCAGATTCCTCACTGGCATCCAAAGAAACCACCTGTACTTGAATCCTTGTCTTAAGTCCTGCTTCTAGAAGAAACCAATGTCACCCCACCACCCAGTCCAGCCAGTTCCTTCTCAGTGCCCTGTTTAAGTTTCTCCAGACCTTTTCTATTTTGTTCATTGATGTGTCCTGGAGCCTGGCATCTAGAGCAATGCCTGGTACAGATCAGATTCTCAATACATATTTGCTGCATGAAAGAATAAAAACCAGAGACTTTCTCAAGCAAGAATGCTAATTAGGCAGGGGAAATATGATAAGCAGGCAGCAAATGCCAGTGGACAGTTTTAATTGGTTGGAAAGAGAAGCTCAGGTTAACTTTTCCCATAGCCACAGTTTATAGACTTTTGCAGAGGTCTACTGATTTGCACAGTGGTCTAGCAAGTTGTTGGTACAGATGGAATCAGAATATATGCTAGAAGACACTATACCATCTAAGAGAAATCCCACCACTGGTTAAAAGCTAAAGCACCGTTGAGAAATTTCTCATCATTTTTAGAGATCTTTAAAAAGAACATCTTGTTCATAAACTAACTATTGAGAGAATCAAATGGAAATTCTCTCCTGGAGTCATCTTCTACCACTTGAAAATCTATAACCAGCTCCTGAGCATTTTGTACTAACTGCCCCCCTCTTGAACATGATGGGGGCCACAGTAAATGGATGGCAGAGTTTATTTGAACATAGATGTCACTCACTTCCATCACAGAATGTCTGACTACAAGGTTAATGGAGCCAAACTTCAGTTATGTTTAATCAAACTGACGGGACCCTCTAACGGAACTCCTTGTGCTCCCCTGGGAAAGAATGAACAGAAGACGATAAACTCCTACCTGTGATGTCAGGTAAAAGAAACAACATTAGGGAATAACTTGTAGACAATGCATATTCATCTAATAGCTGGCATTTTCCCTCCCATGTAAGATCTCATGCTGGAATGGTAATCTTCAATCTCTACAATGTCCCTAATCACTAAGAAATGAGTCTTTTATAGTGACTAGGCTTGATTTCTCCATAATGCAAGAAAGTGGACTCTGACAGTATAGACAAGTGCTCTTGACTAAGAAAGGGAAATAAATGCGTTAACTATTTGCCCACCAGTTAACTGCAAAGTTCAACTCACTCATTCTATTCCCTGGAGCATGCTCATTAAACAAGGTTTAATTAAATCATTTTCTAATTTTCTTTGCCATTTTATTAAAAAAAAAAACCAACAACCTTGGGTAACATTTGGCATTTAGAATATTTTTCTTTATCTGCTTTATCTGTGATATTAATTATATGTGTAAGGATGTCACACTGCTAATTACATTTTATTAAGGATTTAAACTATGAAGTTTAATCATCACCACTCTATTTGAGCCATTTTGCCTATTTTATAACATGCCCCAAAATACTGAGTCCATTGCTCTGTACACTGTACTATTGAATAAAACTAAAATCAATGCACAAGATGGTTCAAGTTATTCAGTATGAGAATCCAGGTCTCCCAAACCCAGGCTCCTTCCAACTGTCCCCGCAGAGCTGTACCAGCTGCTGCTCTTCATAGAGTGACTCTGTTTCTCATCTAAAATAGGGTTTTGGGGCACCTGGGTGGCTCAATCAGTTAAGCATCTGCCTTTGGCTCAGGTCATGATTTCAGGGTCCTGGGATCGAGCCCCGTGTTGGGCTCCCTGCTCAGCAGGGAGTCTGCTTGTCCCTCTCCCTCTGCCCCTTGCGCTCTCTCTCATAAATAAATAAATAAATAAATAAATAAATAAATAAATAAAATTAAAAAAAATACACTTTGTGACAAGTGAGCTCTTGGAGATGTTGTGTCACTATGCTCCTGTGTGCTGTTTTGGCACCTCCATGGCACTTCACACTGTCCCACATGTGTCTGATGAATGTGTGACATGAGACGAATGCTCTGCCTACTATCTCATTCAAGCACTGATGACCTGGCTGGTGTACTGCAGGCTCTCAGGATAGAGGTCCTTCACCTGAGGGACACATCAGAATACGTTGGAGAGCTTTTGCAAAATAGTCACCCCTAAGGACTGTCATTCCGTAGCCCTGGAGAGGTAACTGGACACCTGTATTTTTATAAAGCTCTAATGCTGGTGAATCAAAAATCAAGGTTCAATGTATTAAAATTATAAAGGTACTCATTAGAATAATTCCAAATGATGGCACAAGTAACAAACATTGAGAACTGGATGTGCAGAGTAGTATGAGATGATTGATCATCTTTCTAATGGAGAGTCACAGCTGGGATTCAAACTGATCAAGAAAAAGAGACTTAGGCATATTATGTAGAAATGTGGAGGAAACCACCAGAATCACCAAACACAGAAAAGGTTTAAGATAGTTTTTTCTTTCTTTTTTTTATTCTTATGTTAATCCCCATACATTACATCATTAGTTTTAGATGAAGTGTTCCATGATTCATTGTTTGTGCATAACACCCAGTGCTCCATGCAGAATGTGCCCTCCTCAATACCCACCACCAAGCTAACCCATCCTCCCACCCCCTTCCCCTCTAGAACCCTGTTTGTTTTTCAGAGTCCATCGTCTCTCATGGTTCGTCTACCCCTCCGATTTCCCCCGCTTCATTCTTCCCCTCCCGCTACCTTCTTCTTCTTCTTCTTTTTTTCTTAACATAGACTGCATTATTTGTTTCAGAGGTACAGATCTGAGATTCAACAGTCTTGCACAATTCACAGCGCTTACCACAGCACATACCCTCCCCAGTGTCTATCACCCAGTCACCCCATCCCTCCCACCCCACCCCCCACTCCAACAACACTCAGTTTGTTTCCTGCGATTAAGAATTCCTCATATCAGTGAGATCATATGATACATGTTAAGATAGTTATTTTTAAGAAGTATGAGATTGGAGGGGACGGGAGTTTGCTTTTTATTTTATACCCTTCTGTAATATTTTTTCTTTTTTACTATGTGAATAAAGTTCCTTTTTATACTATTAAAAAATAAAAATAGCTCCTCAGACAATTCTGATGTACCTTGATGGTTAGGAATCACCTGTCAGTCCCTGGAAAGGTGGGGAGGGAGTGGCAGTGGCAGAACAGGGAAGATAAGTTGTCCCATGTATTGAAACTTTGTTATGACGTGTTAAGGGAGCCCCACTTCCTTTGTTATCTCCTGGTCTGGAAATCAAGAACACTGGCACTGTTAAATGCTCCACTGCAACAGAGCTTCAGGAGCATTGCTCATAAGAATAACAAAAACAGCAATAATGGCCGAAGTTCTACTTCATATACATTACATAACTTCATCTCAACAGCCTTCTGAAAATGAGTTTACTGTCATTTAAAAGTGAAAAATGAAATAATTAGTCAACAGTCACCCCTAGATTTATTTTAAACATTTCCCAAGTTCTTATCCTGAGCCAGGCATTCTGTTAAATGCTTTATATAGATCATCTTATTTTATCCCCCAAACAGCCCTGAAAGGTGAACATGCACAGTAGGCACCAGATGCTTATTTGCATAAATGAGTTGAGTGAGTATCCATCCCAATTTTATGTTGAAGAGCTGTGGTTCAGAGACTTTTGGAAACTCCCCCGAGATCACACAGCAAGCAAGAATTCAAACCATGGTCCAACCATAAAATCTATCGTCTTTGTCAACATGTTCCATTGCCTTGCTGGTGGAGAGCACATGAGCTTAGCTTTAGGATGGTGTTGCCAGATTTCCCAGAGAGGGACAAAGAACCTCTGACAGTGTGGATGACATAGCTAATAGCCCTGAATAAATGACTCACCTCGCTGAAGAGGGGCCTTCCAGTACAGCTTTCTATCTTAAAGGAATATTTGTGGTTGAACACCCTAGGTTTCTTTCCTTGACACCAATCTCTGGAGGTTGGCTAGATGCTTCCCAAGCCTCTGATTTATCTAAAGTCTACTAGTGCCCACCTACTCCACATCCATACCAGGGGGTCGGCAAATATTTTCTGTAAAGGGCCAGATTGTGAGTATTTTTGGCTTTGTAGGCCATATGGTTTCTGCTGTAATTATTCAACTCTGCCATTATAGCATGAAAGCAGCCATAGACAATAGTAAATGAATGAGCATGGCTGAGGCCCAGCAAAATTTATTTATGGACACTGAAATTTGAATTTCATATGATTTTCACAAGTCATGAAATATCATTCTTTTCCAATAATTTAAAAATGTAATAACCATTCTTAGCTCATGAGCCAAACAAAACGAGGTGATGGTTGGAACTGACCCATAGACCACAGTTTACTGATGCCTGATGCAAAGATGTTGGAGATCAGACCAAACCCCTCATTGTACGGATGGGAAAGTGAGCTCCAGAGAGGACACTAGAGGCCTAAGGCCCTATAGCTGGTTAGGGGATTAGCTGGGGTTAGGATCTGACTCCATTATATGTCATTGTAGGAGCAGCGCAATGCTGACCAGCTGTTGGAATAGAATGGGAATAGAAGTGCTCAAGTAGTTAACACAGGCATTCCTTCTAACATCAATTATGATTTTCAAAGGATTAGAATGAAAAGCCATTTCAAATAATTATGATATCCTAGAGAGATGTTTAACACTGTACTACATTGGATATGCTTTCATGTCGCTGTGAAGATTTAGAAAATGCTTTCGGGATCATGAAGAGGCTCTGGGCTATCATGACTATTAATTATCATGTGTGGCTGGAAACAAAAAAACTGATTATACATACTTCCTGGTTACTTAACCTCTCTGAGGCACAGTTCTCTGGTCTTCGAAATGCAGATATAATAGCACCTACAGCATAGAAGTGGTGTAAGATTTAAAAGAATACATTTAAGCACCTTGAACTGTCTGGCACATAGTGAGTGTTTAGTGCACGTTTGCTATTATCCCCATCATCGTTATCATGGCCTCAAAAGAAGTTAGGTGTTGTTGGAACTGCTTGAAAACCAGGCCGTGGGCCAGGCAAGACACCTGAGAGAGCAAGAGGCAGGTGTACAGGAACGCTGCTGTTGGAGGATGAAAAGCTTTATCTTCAAAGCCAAATTTCCTTTTTCTCTGGGATTCTTTCAAGGGGGTCACGTACAAGCTGTTCAGCCCTCATCATCCTGCTTGAGTGGACACCACACCCGTCAGAAGGAAGAGGGAGCATCCAGCATTGTTAAAGGAAAGGGGCCAGGAAGAAGGTTTATTAAACAAGCCCTGGGCCACTGGAAAGAACACTTCCTCCATCTCATCCCCTTGAGATCTGAAGAGGTAATGTTAGAATAAATCAAAGAACCTGTACTTTATACTCAGAAGGGCACAAGTTGAACATGCCAAGTTTCCCCCACTTGTCAGATAGATTCTTAGATGACAGCTCCAGAGGGAGGATGGTTACAGGGAAGTGCAGTTTGAAAAGGCTTGTTACGTTAGAAATGCTGGAAAAAGTGGGGATAATCAACCTGAAAAATACTGGAAACTGAGAGGGTAAGCGGAGGATGTATTCAGATCCCGGCAGGGCTGTCATGGAGAAGAGGTGCGAGATTTATTTATTCGCTGAGGCTCCAGAAGGCAAGCCAGTATCCGTGAATGAGCAGAAGTCATGGAAGACAGATTTTGGCTAAAATATGACAACTGCCACAGTGCCTAGATGTATCAAAGCCTGTACTTCATAGTAGGCACAATGCTAAGGGCTTTATTTGTATTATCTCATTTAATATTCGTAACAATCCTGTGAAGCAGGTATTTTACTATTATCATTCTCATTCTGCAAATGAGAAAACCGAGGCTTAACTGAATGGAGTAGCTTCTGCCCGGTATCACACAGCTGATGATGGGGAGAGACCACAGTTGTAACAAGTAACAAGACTCTCGGCTGTTATCCAAGCACTGTACATCCCACCTCCTCGCCACTAGTCCTGTCAATCTGACTCCTCCATCTCCTGTCCTGCAATGAATGGCTGGAATGGCTTGTATCTCTACTGTAGGAAGGAATTAGCAGGTCTCCAGGCGACCACAATGTTTGCCTTCAGCATCTTTAACGCGACCTGCTGCTTGGAATTCGAATCACAGCTCTTTGTTTCTCTCTCTCTGAGGCCCGTCTTATCTCTCTCTCCCGGAGACTGCGGTTGTCCTTTGCACGTGCCTTAAGAGACTGTGGGCTCCCAGGAGGCGGGGCCTCAGTCCCCAGCATATCCGCAACACAGCACCTGGAGCACGCAGATGGTCAATTCACGCGGAAGAATAAAGAAAGATAGTAAACGTCTTTGCTCACCCTTTTCATGATTCTCGTACATGCTTGCATCCTGTCACCTCCTAGCTTTTGTCCTCTGCACTAAAGAGGGCTTTTCATTGACTTTTTCCATGTAGTATATTCTGAACGAGGTCATAAATAAGAATTGTCAAGAAAACAGTTTTAGGGACAGCCACACAAGTTCTGTGCTATCTTTGAACCATGGGAGCTGTTTGCCCTTGGGCAGTGGTCTCTGTCTCTCCCAGCACTAGTTTATTGATCTGCAAAAGAAGGGCATTGGCTAGACCAACGATCATTCAAACTATTCCCAGGTTGCGAGCATTTTAGAGGTTAGCATGTTGGGGAAGGGGGAAGGCACAAGAATGGGTCCTAGACCCCTATCTTCCCTCTACCAAAGCAGCTCTGTTTCCTATCTGTTTTACATGCTGGGGTTCTCCCCAAGATTCCATTTGAAAATAGGCCTTCTAACTAAAAAGTTTGGAAACTTCTGAGCCAGGTGATTTCTCTCTTAAGGGCTCTTCTAGCTTCTATCTGCAATTCTGTGATCACATAGGTGTGTATATATGAATATGGATATATGTGAATTCATGGAATATTCCTGAGCTGAGGACTCAGTTTTGTCCTCAAATCACATGTCTCTGCATAACGGTCTTCACATTTTCCTATTTTAGTCACTATAGCCAACCAAAACTTAAATGTGTCCTCACCCTACATAATCCCCGGTAACATGTGGGCTTATCTGATTCCTGCAAAGTCAGTGAGACGCTGTAGCTGTGTTTAAATTAGCTAAAACACCATCCGTGTTGGAAAAAATCAGTACTGTTAACTTACCCAAGTGCATTTGAAACCAGGGAGGCAGGTACCTGTACGCTTGAATATCTGCCAACACATAAGCGTACCTGTTTCCCACACAGGTGTCCTTTGTTGCCAAAGCATTGTCAGAGCCAGTCAGGGCCTCAGAGAGCAACTTCTCTTAGTCTAGGGGTTTAGGATAAAATGCTGGCACTTTGAGGCAGAAGATCGGAGGTTTCCAGACTGGGCTGTTGATGCATGGGCAAAGGAATACATTATTTGGCCTGGTATTGGTTAGTCGCCCAGAGCCTTTATGTTAACTGTGTTCTAACTGGCTGCAGTCAGAGGTGACACCTGGCCAGGGCCAAAGAGCCAAAGGTCAATTCAAAATTCAGCCTAGTGTGGGGCCTGGAGTTCTTGACTGACTTGAAACCAACCACATCTTCCCTTTACATTGATCCAAACCTTCCTGTCCAGGGAAGATCAAGTGAAGACTACAGAAAGCCCACTTTATGATGAAATGCCAGCTTAAGTGTTCACAGGATCTCAATACAGTAAGTATCTATCGAATGCTTGGTGAAAAACGAATGAAAGTCCAAACATCGGATAAATTTGAAATCTACTGGGAATGGGGAAAGGAGTATTCTAGTTCAGTTATTCATTCATGCTCTCATTCATCTGTGAGTACTTAATATTGTGAAGCACATACTAGACAAAGGGATGAAACAGAGAATCACAGGTGTGATCCCTGCTTTCGAGTTACTTAAGGTTTAGTGAGAAAGGCCAATATTACCCAAGTAATTGTAGAGCAGCTAATGAAAAAAACCTGACCTTGGAGCTCAGGGAAGGCTCCCCAGTGGAAGCAGTGAAGCCTGAAAGAGGACTTTTGGTCAGAGTGAAAAGTGCAGGAAATAACCCTCTAAGCAGAAAACACACATGCTCTGAGGTTCAGATTCAGAGGACAAAGGGCAGTGAACCAGAGGAAGCACATATTACACATCAGCCTGGATTCAAATCTCAGCTCTTTTACCTCCCAGCTGTGTGGCCACAGGTAAGCTACTTAAACTTTCTGGGCCTCAGTCTCTTTCACGGCAAAATAAGGATTTCTGTTTTATCTTTATCCTATGACTGTGGTGAGAATTAACTATAATAACATAGTTAAGTTCTTAGAATGATGCCTGGCACATAGCAAGTACTCACCTAGAGCCCCACAGCTCATGGGGCTCCATTTTCCTTTCTTCCATTATATTATCTGTTTTTCTGTTTTAAAAAGAGGGACCAGTAAGAAGTAAAGACTGGACCCTTCTATTTACACATTACCCCAACCTCCTGCCTCGGTTGGTGCTGAGGCATCTGTCCCTTCTGCTTCTAAGCTGGTGGTAGCAAGAGGTTGCACACTCTGAAAGAGCAATTGCAGATATTGTCTTGCATATCTGGAGCATGGAAAGGACTAGTCCAAATCAGCCAAGGTGTGCACGGTTTGCAAGAACAAAGGCTACAAACACTGAGTGCTTGAGATTAATGGAGCAGTGTCTCCCTTATGATGAAGGGAGCCAGTGTGGCTTGGGAATTTTGTTTTGATATCCCCAGACTGCAGAGAGAGGCAGGAAACTAGAGCCATAAATTACAGATCTGCAAAAGTCCTCTTGACAATTTATTCCTTTTAAAAACATTGTACGAAATCTTCAAAAAATTGAGACTCTCAAAAAATATACATATATATATCTTTTCTGCAAATGATAATGAGTCAGTGGCAGAGTTGAGATGAGACCCTAGGCTTCTGCTGCACTCATTGTTCTAAAACTTGACATAAAATAGCTCATTTTATCTTTACCTTTTGAAGTGTGTATGCGTATTCCCACCTACAGATAAGGAAACTGAAGTACAGAGAGGTGAAGTGGCTTGCTCAAAGTCATAGCTAGTAAGTGGGTGAGTCAAAATTCAAACCCAGGCAGTTTCAGGAGGAAAGGAGTTTATTTCTCAGTTTTGCTCAATCATGATGCCAGGCCTCGGAGTTGCAAATGTTTCCCCAATTTGGGCAGTGTGGCCCGGTGGAGAACAAACCTAATCTTTAGAATTAGAGAGATCTGAGTTCAAATTCTAGCTTTAGCTCCATGACCTTGGAAAAGCTCCTTCAGCAAATTGAACCTCTTTTTTTCTCACTCATAAAATGGGAATATAATCTCACCTTTCTTGGAGGGACACAGAAACTCTCAGAGGTCTCTAGAGTGGATTATTCTAGACCATGGGGTATGAGTGTGAAGAGCAACAGACTAGGCCTTGCCCGATGGAATGTTCAGACCATCTAGCAAGTGAGGATCCTTTGGGATCTGGGATTTGGCTTTCTACCCAGCTACTTCCTCTTTGCTTCCAGAGGTGTCTGTAATGTCAGCCCTGGTGATCATAAAGTAACCCATGTGTTGTCAGTGTTACTAGAGAGTGAGAGGAGGAAGAGCAGTGGGAGGGAGGAAAGGGTGAATGGAAGGGACAAAGGGAAGCTGCAGGGGGTCCCCATCCGTGAAGAGAGACTCTGAGAGGGGCTGGAGGGGGGCAGGAGGGAGCACTTCTGAGCCTCTTTCTTGGTCTCCATGTTTCTGCCTGCTTCTTCCTCTTACACACACACACACACACACACACACTCACACCGCACGTGCACAGGCACACTGGAAACTGAGAGGCAGCAGTGAGGGGAATGACGCATAAAGAACAGAGCAAACAATTGCTCCAAATCCCTGGCCCAGCTCTGCTGTTTAACTTCTCAGTGAGCTCAAGCAGGTCACTTCCCCTCTGGGCCTATATTTCCATTTGTAAAATGAGGGGCTGGGTGAGATGAGCTCCTAGGGCCCCTTCAGCACTAGCTCTCTTGGCCTCTTCAAACCAGGGCAAAGGCATGCTCTTCACAGGACCACTGGCCACATGGATCCACTGTCATCCTTCCTAGACACCTACAGCCTCCAGAGGCCTCTCTAGCCTCCAAGTGCCATGCTCTGGCAGCTCAAGTGCCATTTATGGGGGCTTGCATTACTATCACACATGGTGATTTTCTCTAGCATTTTTAAAAAAATAGGCTCCAAGCCCAGTGTGGAGCCCAACATGGCGCTTGAACTCACAATCCCAAGATCAAGACCTGAGCTGAGATCAAGAGTTGGACATTCAACTGACTGAGCCACCCGGGCACCCCCTCTCTCATTCTTTAGAACTTTGGTTACATCTTCCAATCTAGCTAGAAGACAAGGCCTTGTTGCTTCCAGGACAAAAGTCACGCTGTATGAATCTCCTTGTATGAGAAGCTTCTCAAAGAAGCCCAGGGCAGTGCTAGGCTGGAGGACATGCTTGGTCCACCCTTGATGATCGACTGGTTGTCTGTTAGAAGTATGTACTGTGAGAAGGTACTGAGGAAACTGAGGGGTGCCCAGGCTGGAGGAGCCAACACCGAGGAGAACAAGAGTAGGAGTTTCCAAGCACATGAAGGTTGCTTGGTGGAAAGGCAGCAGACATGTTCTGCAAGGCTTCTGAGAGAGCAGGTGGTGCCACAAGTGCGGAGAGGGTAGCACAGGGCAGACTGGGCCCCATTTGAGCAAGACTAGAAACCTCAGAGCCCTTTGAGGAGAGAAGGGGCTGCCTCAGGGCGTGAGTTCCCATCACTGGGTATCATTCAAGCAGGAACCAGATGGATGGGCTTCTGTTGGGGATGGTGTAGAGGAGATTCTGGCCCTTTATGGCAAGTGGATTGAAAGCCCTCTTAGGCCCATCTTTCTCTACTCATGTGCGTTTTCATAACTATGTTCATATTCCCACTACATCTGCTGCTCTCAGCATTTTGCAGTCAAGGATTTTGCCTGTAAGTGCATGTGATGTGTGGGTACACACATTATTTATTTCCTGAGCAGTTATTTCCCTCATTCATTCATTTGGTGATTTTTTAAAGAACACCTGTTACATGCAGCTCCCTCTACCAGGCCCTAGGAATTCATCAGTGAACAAGGCAGACGTGTTTCTTTCTCTAGGAGCTTAAAGACAAACAGGGAAGAAGACATTATATAACTGTGAGTCAGTTGTGGATGAGATTTAGTTTGGGAGAGGGTTGAGGGGCCTCAAAGATAGTATCATGTCCCCAGATAGTAAATGTCCTTTATGATAATGATGATGATGATGGTACGATGATTATTATGGTGGCAATTACTAACACTTATTGAGTGCCTATTTGGGCCAAACATTTACTATGCACACTTTATAACATATTGACTTGCTTAATTGGCATAATACCAACGAGGAGGTAGATAATATCACATTATTCCCTCTTTTATAGATGAGGCAATGAAAGTTCAGAATAAGTAGATAACTTGACTAATGTCACAAAGCTAATAGACATAAAGCCAGAATTTAAACTCAGGTCTGTTTGACCTTAAACCACCCTTCCCAAGCACTGTACCACCTGCCTAACCAGAGGCTATGGAAACCAGGCATGACCGGGTGTGGCATGGAGACAGTGGGAAGAGAGGAGCAGAAGGCATTGGGTAAGGGTGGCCGTATAGAAGGTGGAGACAGATTTCTCAGCAGTGGAGAGAAGGAGACTAAAGAAAAGTTTCTTCTCAGGACTGACAGAGCAGAGGGCAGTAGCACGGAGCTGGGGGCTTGGATTTACTGCCCCCTGGACCAAACCTTCCAACTCTATGGGAGTTAATATGCAACCACATGGTGGGACTGGCTGACTGTTCGGATCTCCAAATATCCCAGTGAGACCTGGGGTGACCTGACCTCACTGCCTCTCCCTCAGCTTCCTTATACACTGGAAATTATAATTATAATGAAATGCCATCAGTGCATAATTAAGAAGGTATCCAATAGGAGTTTGAGAGCCTAAGTTTGAGTTCCAGGCTTACTGTAGGCAATGTTTAAACTCAAGCCCTTGTGCCAAGGACCACTCCCCCCGGCCCCCCAAACCCTCGTTCCTTCCTCCAACTTCCCCACACTCTAGCAGTCACAAGGCACAGTCCTAGGCATGTGCACTTTGGAGTTTTATGGTCCTGGAGGGAAAGCCCAGCTCCATCACTTTATAAACTTGGCGACATTGGAAAATTCACTAATCCTTCTGAACCTGTTTCTTCATCTGAAACGTGGGGATAATATTATCAAGGGCTATGGTAGGGTTTAATAGATATGCATTTGAGTATTTTCCCTAGTGCCTAGAATATAGCAATGATTCAGTGAATTGTAGTAGTTACTGTCAGTGTAATTATTGTCATTGTTATTCATGAGGGGTTTAAGAAATGTTATTCATTTCTTGGTCAGTGGCTCCCAAGAGGCTTGACATCAGGTTAGGCTGGTTGCCCTACTCTTACGCTCACATTACTAGGTTTTTGTCAGATTCCCTAGAGCCCAACTACATTGACTAGGTGCCTGCCTTCCTCCTCTGCAGCTCAGATAATGGCTTTGAGCCTCAGTTCCCACATCTGTAAAATGGAGGTGATGAATTCTACCTTGCTTACTTCACTGGAGTATTATGACATTCAAAAGCCAGTGGTGTGATTCATAAGAAAATGTCACATAAACTACAACAGTTGTGAAAATGGAAGGATTGCTGTTAATTTTACTGTTACTAATCCCTGAGGAGGCATCAAATGGTCCATACTGAAAGAGAATCAACACCTTCGAGTGTTTCTCAAACTGGGGTCTGCTGGACCCTTTGTAAATTCTCAGAGGTCTGCTAGTTCTCTATAAGCATTTTAAAATGTGTTTTGTTTCAATGAAACTCTAATCATCAATATTAATAATCTGGTCATTTGTCCCATGATGTGAGTACTCATTTTTACAATTTCAGTGACACTGAAGCATTTAACTATTAGCTCAGTGTTTCCCAAACTAACTCGGTACGTGCATTATAGGGGTGTCCACAGGCCCTCTGTTTTAACACTAGATTGGTCTAAGATTTGCTGCTGATGTGTCACAAAGATAAGAGCTATAACGCTGTCCTGACTGGTAGATGTCTGCTTTGACCACAACGTCAGAGCAGGGAATGAACACAGAGTCAGTACTGGGGTTTGGAGGAGGATGGATAGCCAGACTGGATAGCCTGGTCCTCTGGTGGGTTCCAGGCCCTAGGTGCTTCTTTAAAAAATAATGGTATAGCGGCGCCTGGATGGCTCAGTCGGTTGAGCATCTGATTGCTGATTTTGGCTCAGGTCATGGTCTTGGAGTTGTGAGATTGAGCCCTGCGTCGGGCTCTGTGCTGGGCATGGAGCCTGCTTGGGATTCTCTCTCTCCCTCTGACTGCCCCTCCTCCCACCACTCATGCTCTTTAAAAATAATAGAAGAAAGAATGGTAGAGTTCTCGAGTTTCTGCAAGGTTCAGGTACACTTTATGGACATACCAGTGTCATAGAAATATAAATACATCTATCCTATTGTATATAAAATATGAATACATAAATAAGCATATGTATGTGTGTGTGTGTATATATACATACATATACACACACAATATGTGATGTACAGATGGGTAGATCTAGTATATGTAGTAAGAATCCCCCACCTATGCAGACCAGTGTTTAACTTTCCAAAACATGGTGACATTCAGCAACATCTTTGATCTTCCCGGTAATACTATAAGCATACAGATCAGGCACTGTCATTCCCAGTTGATGGATAAGGAAACTGAGGGGTGGAGAGTTGCCCAAGATCACAGAGCTGGCTAAGGGTAGTGTCTGGACAAAAAGAGGGGGTGGGGGGCAGGGAGGGTTCAGGGTTGTTTTTACTCCCTGTCCATAAAGCTCTCCTCTCTGACCCACAGTCTCCTTCCCTCCTCTCTTCCAGCAGCCCCCCAAAGCTGCCTATTTGAATCCTTCCAAAGCGATCTTTTAGAAAAATGCTGTTGGCTACTTCCAAGCTCATGCATTCCATTTCTCTTGTGAAGAAAGGACTGTAAAATAAAAGTGTAGCTCCCTCCTTTTGTTAAAACTTTCAAAAGCTTCCTTGGTTTCTAACTCTATAATTACACCCTAATCACAAACACTCTGAAGGGGGGGGTCAGTTCCATGCGGCAGCAGGCTAATTATGTGGTGGAATTTCTAAAAATTATCATCTCATAAATTGCGTTATTTCTCTGAAGGGGGAAGAAAAACACACACCACATACTCGCCTATGTTTCGAACTGAATTAATTAGTAATTTGAAGCCTAATTATCAACTAATCTATTGGAACATGCAAGTCTTTTGTATTTGGATGGTATATGCAATTTGCATCCTATTAGCTGGAAGTTGTAAGGATTTGAGAGCTCATTAGGTCAGAAGAAGAAGAATGCAGATCAGAAGGATACAGAAGCCCAAGGGGCTGACTCGGTGATGCTGTGACCAAGGGGTCACTTGGCAACAGATGGAGGCTGGCAATTTAATTATCTAGGGTCTTTCCCTGGCTCCAAGGCCATTGAGATGTAATTTCTATCTTACCCTAGAGAGGTGATTACGCGTGCCCCCACGGTTGTTCTGTGTATTCTCAAGCAGCAGGGTGCTCACACAGTCTGTAGGGTGAGGCATGCTAGAACAGTGCATATGGCACTGGATGCTGCCTACTAACCTTGGTGCTAGGCCTAGCTCTACCCCTGCCTTGCTGTGTGCCCCCGGCCACACCACCTTGCTGGTTTTGTTTCTCTACAAGTAAAGGAGACTGAGATGACATTGATTTCCAAAGTCCCTTCCAGCACTAAGGAGCTGGGATCTGAGGGATGTCAAATCTGCTTCATTACAATGTCAAAAATTCTATCTTTGCAAATTTTTTTTTTAGGGTGAGGCTCTTGTTCCCTGAAAGTCTCTGGAGAACAACCTGCCATTTAAAAGGCAAATACCTTTGAGAAATATAACATATTTAGCTATTAACATCTGGGTCTAAATTAACCTATTTCAGTGAGTCCTTCTCATTTCTAGTCCTGAGCCTGAAATACTGGGACAGCCAAGGCAAGGAAGTTTTGAAGGGAAAGGTTTAGGCAGGGACCTGTTTAAGAATGGAGATTGGGTCAGAAAGAGTAATAGAATTTAAGGATTAGGCAGCATGTTTTGGTCCCATGTTTTGATCTTGCAATTTTGACCTTTACATATAGCCAGACCCTGTGCCTTTGTTCTACTAATGACCTTTGTTCCAAAAATAAGTAGAAAATAGCAATCTTTTGTTCCATTAATTATTAATGCTACTCATAAATAATCAACACCAAATAACATGCCTAAAACTAACATGATATACTTTGTTATAAATAAAAATTGAAAAATCACATCTTGATGGAAACAGAAAATTGCAAAGACAAGCCAGGATAACATGGAAACTCTGTAGAAAAGGCTACCATTAGGGAAAACCGATAATTGCCCAAATTGTCACATTGGCAAAATGTGTTATTGATTGAAATATTTTAGTCAATATAAAAATTTATTATTGATTTGTTGGGAGATATATCCACTTTGGAAAGTAATTTTGGAGTTCCTCAAGATGTTAAACACAGAGTTACCATATAACCCATCAATTCCACTCCTAGGTATATACACAAGAGAAAAGGTTGTACCTAAATTTCATAGCAGCTTTATTTGTAATAGTTAAAAAGTGAAAACCACCCAAATGTTTATCAACCAATGAATGGATTAGCAAAATGCAGTATAGCCATATAATAGAATATTATTTGGCAATGGAAAGGAGCAAAGTACTATACATGCTACAATATGGATGAACTTTGAAAACATGAGGCTAAGTGAAAGAAGCCAGTCACAAAGGAGCATATATTATATGATTCCACTTAATGTCTGAATATGCAAATACTTAAAAAGTAAATTGCTAGTTGCCTAGGGCTGGGGGTAGGAGTTTGGAGAGCAATGAGGAGTGAGTGCTGGTGGGTATGGGGTTTCTTTTTTGGGATGATGAAAAATTTTAAAGTTAGATTGTGGTGATGGTTTCATAATTCTGTGACTATACTAAAAAGCAATGAATCGTATACTTTATATGGATGAACAATATGGTATATGAATATATCACCATGAAGCTCTTTTAAAAATGTAAACAATGGGACTAAAGGCAAAATAAAATTACATTTGGCTTTGGAAGAAATTCTGGAAGAATCACACTCCATGATAAAAAAAGGTAGGTGGTCAAAACATGACCCAGGAAAAATAGAATTGCCAGAAATAATGGCCACAAAAGAAAATTCATAATGACATGTTATTAGGTAAAATCTAATGTGAATAAAAATTGTTTGATGACTCAAATCTTCACAACACTGAAAATAATTGTGCCCAATAAAAGAACTGCAATACATTAAAATGAAACAAATTTTTTTAAGAAGACAGGCTTAATCTATACCACATAGAAAAGTGAATAAAAACTAAATTGACATAATATTATTCATATTGGAAAACTGCTTCTGGTTAAAGATCTGTCAATCCTAGGATTGTTGTGATTCCAATGTTTGTACTTATAAACAGTAAAACTATCACTGGTATCAAAATAGAGGGTCAAAAATAGTGGGGTGGAAATACCTTGTGTCCATTCAAAGATGGGCCAGTTTTGTCCTTATTGTCAAGGGGCAGAGCTGATTCAATCTACAGTTGTGATGACCTTCTCTTCTTTTTTTAAATTTTATTTTAATTTTTTATTGTTATGTTAATCACCATACATTACATCATTAGTTTTTGATGTAGTGTTCCATGATTCATTGTTTGTGCATAACACCCAGTGCTCCATGCAGAACGTGCCCTCTTTAATACCCATCACCAGGCTATCGCATCCCCCCACCACCCTCCCCTCTAGAACCCTCAGTTTGTTTTTCAGAGTCCATAGTCTCTCATGGTTCGTCTCCCCCCGCCGATTTCCCCCCCTTCATTCTTCCCCTCCTGCTAGCTGCTTCTTCTTCTTCTTTTTTTTTTTTTTAACATATAATGTATTATTTGTTTCAGAGGTACAGGTCTGTGATTCATCAGTCTTACACAATTCACAGCATTCACCATAGCGCATACCCTCCCCAATGTCTATCACCCCGCTACCCCATCCCTCCCACCCCCAACCATTCCAGCAACCCTCATTTTGTTTCCTGAGATTAAGAATTCCTCATATCAGTGAGTGTGATGACCCTCTCTTCTAAGGAAGATGCAAGGTTTACCAACAGGGTGCTGTGGTTTGACAAGTGGGGATGTGGAGGGGAAAAGGCAAGCTTAGTTTTGCAGCTCTCAATTGCCTCTCCCACCCAGGCAGTTCCCATCAGCTGGGGGCTGCAGAAGCAAGGTAGGGCCCATATTTGCAAAGACGCATAAGCTGAACACCAGCAGTGCATTGCACTCACCAGATTTGCAAGGATGTAGTGGTAGCCGATGCCGTTCTTCTCCAGCTTTATGATCTACAAAACACAACGGGAAGGGATTCATCAATCAGATTTGCAATTAAAGCTACAACAGCAATAATAATAGCAACTAACACCGAGTGCTTACAATGTGCCCCGTCCTATCCTAAGTACTCAAATTACAATATTACAGCCATTCAGCGATGGTGGCATTATGGATACCCTCATTTTACAGATGAGGAATTGAGGCATGGAGAGACTAAATAAGCTCCCTAAGGTTACCCACCTATTAAGTGGCAGATGCAGGACTTGAAATCAGTTTTATCTGATACTAGGGGTAGAGGAGTTATCCTAACCCCCCAAATTCAGATGAAATGCTCATTTCACTGCTTCTTCCATAAAGCCTTTCCCTGGATGGAGATTCTTTCCTGGTGTGAATCTTATGCTGTGTTGAATTCCCTGCCACTAAAATGACAATATCTGCTGCTTGGATGGATGGATGGATAGATGAGTGTGGGTGGATGGGTCAGATAGGTAGGTTCTTGACCTTCAGTTCCTTGCATGAACCATATTCAGATCTGGTTCCTTCTTTCCCTGAATATTGTGCCTTCTTCCCTAAACTAGTTGGATACCCAGGAATTAACAGACCATTCAACCTGGAAGTTAGAAGGGAATGTCAGGATCAGATGGTCCAACCTTCCACTGTACAGATGGGATGTTCAGGCCTAGAGAGGAGAAATGATTTGCCTAGATCCTGCGGCAGTGCCAAGACAGGAACCCGACTGTTGTTGAGTCTTTGTACGTAACACCAAATTATGGTTAATCATTAAGAGCCAGGATCCCCCCAAACCCCTCCATCCTCAATGTGCAGACTTTTGTAATCCTTGTGGGCAGGAAAAATATTTGTGGAATGAATTATCCAGAGGTTTGCTCAGGCAGCCAGACACACCACCCAAGGAACAGCTAAGTGCATAGGCCTTGGTTTAGCCCTAGCTCAGCCTGCAAGTTAACTTGATCTATTTCTTTATTTTTTAATCATGAAATTGGGGTTAGTACATTCTGCTCAGTGCCTCTCCTCCACTCTTACAAGAAGGCATAGAACATATGAGAAGCACTTGGGTTCTTGTCTAACTGAATAAATTTTCAAGGTTATTAAAATCCACATTCAGACATCTACTTAATTGGATGTATGTGCATAGCGGCTCACATATATATATATATATTTTTAATGTAGGGAATAATTAAATGCAAGCACACTCAACGAATGCTCTGAAACAGTGGTTAGATTGTGAAATTCCAGGCCACAGAGCTCAAATACTATTGGGATGATAGTTTTATTAATAATTCTTCATTACTTTTCCATCTTCTTGTCAAACGGTTTGCTGCCCTTTCAATAATAAGATACCTTCACCAAAAACCTATTTAGCTTCTAATAAACATAAAACAGCAAATAAGAGATCTTTCAAAACCTACCACATTTAGGCAATGGATAAGAATAGTCTCTGCAAGATGAAATTACAGATTGAAACATAAGAAACAGATGAAATTGATGACTTTGGGTTAATAAAAATTAGCAATTTCATACGGTTCAACATAATGCCAACCTTCCCACCCATTTTTTTCACCTACCAACGCATTGCTCTCTCTTCCCTCCTTTCCTACCTTCTTTTCACAAACATTTATTAAGTGCTTATTCTGTATTGCACACTATGCTGTGAATACAGTGGGGAGTGAGACATGCATGGTCCTCGCTTCCCTGGAGGTCCCACTTTACTGGGACAAGACCCACACTAAACAGATGAAGAGGTGAATGCCCCAGGGTTACAAACTGAGAGAGGTGTTATAAAGGTACTGTATGATTTCATGTGGAGCCCATAGCCTTGCTCACCCTATTCCTCAAAGCTCATTTCCACTGGGCTGCCTTAATTCATAATCCTTGTGTCTGGAATGTCCTTTTCCATTCTTTCGGATTATTCATAACCTTTATGGCTGAGCTCGAATCCCAACTACTCTGTAAAACCTTCTCTGGTTAATTAATGCAACCATCAGGTATTTATTGAACAGGGACAATATGCTGAGCACTATGCTATGTGCGCGGGACAACTGGTGGCCATGTGAGGCAGGGTCCTCGTGCCCTCCCTAAGCTGAACTGATGTTTTAGTAGGGAGACAGATGGTAAATATATAAACAGATAAATGAATAAGATTTCAGCAAGTGAGAAGCACTATGAAGACAGTAAAGCAGGGTGATGTGATGGATGGCCTAATCCTGGTCTCTCTCATCTTTAACTCATTCTGAACTTAATGACTGTACTATATAATTTGGTGTCTAATATATTGACAAAGCATTATATTCTAATAACCCTGTTCCTTGCTCACAAACCTTTACTGACTCTCCACTGATTCTCTATGGAATAAACCCTAAACTCCTTAGAATTATTTCCAAGGATAGTCTCAATCATGTGACAGTCACTGTCTCCCAGTAGACACGTAGCATCCTCGCTAAGCCAACCTATGAACGCCAGCCCTCACATACCCTCTGGGCCTCCCTACATGCCCTTCTCTCCCGCTTAATGGCTCTTATCCAGCCAATGACTACCTGTAAATATTCAGAGCTATCTCACATTTGGGATCTTTTCTAGAGTCTTCATTGATTCCCTATTCTTTCCAGGCACTCAAAATTATTGATTGAATACCTACAAGGTACCAAACACTGTTTAAGGCACTGTGAATACCACAAAGAAGAAAATAAAGCAAAAATCCTTGCCCTCATAATGCTGGTATTCTAGCTGGGGGGCTGGAGACAGAGACAGGCAATTCCCTACCTGGAATTGAGAATCCCTATCTCCCACCTTAGGTTAGGCAGGACATTTGTATTAGACCAAAAAGATCCCAATTCAAGTGTTCTATTGTTTAGAATGATGTCAAGATGTCAGGCTATAAGCCATTAGATGTAAATTCGAGACTCATCACTGTTACCAACTAGTTTTCTGAACCCAAGGCAAGTCAACCAATGTGACCATCAGTTATCCCATCTGTAAAATGTGAATGCATGTGGTAAATCAAGTGATCTGTAAGATCCATTCAGCTCTTTGGTCTTGCTTTTCAAATGAGAAGAATCCAAAAGTTAAGAGTTAATATACTACATCTAAGATGCCCATACAAACAAGTCACTTCCTTACAAAACGTAAGTTTGTCTTTTGACAGAGGAAGTGGCTAGAGACAACAGAGGCTGAAAAGTTACATTTTTAGGAAGGTTGGGCCCCACTGTCAGACTAAGATGGGTTTGACTTCTTGCTTTTCTAACATGCTAGCTGTGAAATCCCAGGCAAGTATAGTCCCTTGTTTCTTCATTTATAAATTAGGGGACATGATAGAAGTGGTTTTATAGAGTAGATGTGAAGATGAGGTAGCGTGATGCATGGGAAGGACTTGGCATGGTGTCTGGTATATGGCAAGAGCACGGAAAATGGTAGCACCGGTTACTGTCTACTACAGAACAACAAAGGCCTAGTCCTCAGTCTGTTAAGAATACCTAATTATCATTCAGTACTTCTTCCAACTGCTATCTCATCCAATCTTTTTCTCAGCTCTGTAGAACAGGGGCCATCATTCCTATTTTACAGATGAGAACACTTATGACCAAAGAGGGAAGTGACTCAAGAAGGTAGTACTAGGTGGTGCTAGAAATAGTAAAACTAGGCAAAGGCTTACATATATCACTTTCTGTGGGGCAGGCTCTGTTCTAAGTGCTTTACATGAATAGATTGTTTTAACTCTCACAGGAGCCCTCTGAAGAAAGCTATAATTATTATTATGCCCATTTCACAGATCAGGAATCTGAGACAAGAAAGATTAAAAACCTGGCCATAGGTCATGGAGGTAGTAAAGACTAGAGCTGGGGTTTAACTCGCAGCCAGTCTGGCTGCAGGGTTTCTGTGCTTAACCATTACCCTATACTGCCTTGTTTAACTAGCATTCAAATCCCTTGAGTCCAGCCCAGAGAATGCCCATCTCATGGAAACAATTTTTTCTGGTTTCTCTTTCCAAGAGGGAAGGCCAGATCCATACGTTGTGGTACTAGTAGAACACATACTTAAAGCCTTAAACAATCCCTGATTTTCAAAATCTCCCCTGTTCTGTTGCTGAGCTGGTGGTGAGATTCCAGGTGGGGGTCCCAGGGTCTTGAAAGGCCATCAACAAGCTCTGTACCTAAAGCTACCATCTGTACTTATATAGCACTGTTAAAGGATGATTGCCAAATCTACTTTCTTGCTAGTTCACCTGGATACACAGTGTAAGTTTGTCAAAAAGACAAGAGATCAACACGAAGGCCTGCTACTTGTGAAGTGGGTACGTGCTCTCATTCTAAGAATGGGAAGAACCATGGCTTAGAGACCTCTGGCCAAAAAACTGTTGCGGTTACATTGCCCTTTCACAGAATGTACAATCAGTGGATTTCTCATACACATGAGTGTATTTAAGGAAACAGTAGAGAGGTGCTTGCTGCTTCCCTGAACTCTTAAAACAGGGCAGTGGGCTGGATGGATGAGATGCCAATGGCTAGACCAGTGAGTAACGGAACTCAGAGCTGAACCCAGGAATCTGGCTCTATATATAGCCTGTGTTCCCCATGTGATGGTGCTTCACAAACTCTAAAATGCAATGCAATCTGCTTTTTCACTATAAAGGGAAACCCTGGAGGTAAGTTTTTGGTCAACTGATCTGAGAACAATTTGAACCCCTAGGTCCAGTCTCCCATTGTTTGTGCTATTTTAGAAAAATTCAGAATTAAAATGTATAAATTACAGAAGGTGGGGAAGAAGTCACCTTCTCATCTAGTCAAGTGCTCTCTTTGTAACACCAAGGGGCAAAAGGCCATCTGGCTCTCTCTTGAACTCCTGCCCTCACCCATTCTGAGCCTTTGCTGCATGCACTACCTGGCCCAAGATGGCATTGAGGCGTTCTGATTCACAGTCCACAACCACTAGCCTCTCCTTTTTCTTTTCCAGGTCCTGAAAGAGCATCCGGTATCCCTCCTCTGTGGTGGTTAAAATGTTGACTGCTGTCACCTGCCAGTTCTTCTCGGCAGCTGTGTCCAGGACTTTCTGAAGGACGGACAGACCTTGAAATTGGGTAAGACGGAGAAGTGGCAATCAGGATACGCAGGTACCAACCCGCCTCCACTCGGCACCCACCTCCCTTGTCTCCCCCCACCGGCTCCTCTACCACGTTCAGCTCAGCTTTCTCCCACCGTAGCAAGTCAGAGCTCACTGAAGGCAGACAGCAGGTCTCTTTTGGGCTTCTGTTTCTAGAACTTAGCCAGCAGTAGTGTTAGTGATTAAAAATATAACCAAAGGCTCAAATCCTGAAGATACAATATATTGGTTAAGTGACCCTGTAAAGACTACTTACCTTCTTCAAACTTTAGTTTCTTTAATGGTAAAATGGTGGTGTTAATGATGCCTACCTCATGGTGTCATCATGAGGATTAAATAAGAATGTCTGATACATGGCAAGGGTTTTATAAATAGTATTGGGCATTTAGTAGCTGCTTATTAAATGTGTGCCAACCTGACATCTAAATAGGCACCTAATAACTCTCAAATTTATGGATGTTCAGTACCTGATACTTTGCCTCTTCCATAGTAGGTATCCAATCAGTGTGTATTGAATTAAATTATTCTCTTCTGATTTATAGTTAAATGATAGAGGAGCCCATTACTCAGTGCAGCTTTGTTTCATCTTTGAGACATAAATCGTGTCTCAGTTTCCTGCTGCTGCTGTAACAAATCACCACAAACTCATGGGTCTAAAACAACACACATTTATCATCTTATATTGCCACAGGTCAGTTTGAAATGAATCTCCTTGAGCTAAAATCAATGTGTCAGTGGGGCTGTGTTGCTCTCTGGAGGTTCTAGAGGAGAAGATTTTCTTGCCTTTCCAACTTCTCGAGGCTGCTTGCATTCCTCGGTTTATGGCCCCTTCCGACTTCAAAACCAACAGTGACTGGTCAAGTCTTTCACACATCACCCTCTGACACTGACTCTTCTGCCTCCAGCTTCCACACTGAAGAACGCCTGTGATTACACTGGGCCCAGGTAAAGAATCCAAGATGATCTGTCTAAGGTCAAGGGATTAGCAGTGTATATTCCATCTGTAACCTTAATCCCTCTTGCCATTGAATATAACACATTTCCAGGTTCCAAAAATTCTCAGAACAGAGACATCTTTGGGGGGGAAGATGGAGGTCATTTTTCTGCCTACTTCAGATGGTTGTTTCACTCTTGCATTATTAATCAATCTTTTGTACATATATCATTTGTTTCCTTGTAACCCTGCTAATCCCTCCCACAGTGACCAGTATGATGCCTGGCCTCAAGAATCATCTCTAGATTGATGCTGTTATGCCTTTTTTTTTTCTTTTTAAAAAAATTTATTTAAATTCAATTAGCCAACATATAGTACATCATCAGTTTTTGATGTAGTGTTTAATGATTAATTAGTCACGCGTAACACTCAGTGCTCATCATATCACGTGCCCTCCTTAATGCCCGTCACCCAGTTACCCCATCCCCCCACCCACCTCCCTTTCCCCACTGTCAGTTTGTTTCCCAGAGTCAAGAGTCTCTCATGGTTTGTCTCTCTGATTTCTTCCCATTCAGTTTTCCTTCCCTTCCCCTATGATCCTCTGTGCTATTACTTATATTCCATATATGAGTGAAACCATATGATAATTGTCTTTCTCTGATTGACGTATTTCACTTAGCATAATACCCTCCAGTTCCCTGCATTTCGATGTAAATGGTAGGTATTCATCTTTTCTGATGGCTGAGTAATATTCCATTGTATATATGAGCCACATCTTTTTTAGTCATTCATCTGTTGAAGGGCATCTTGGCTCCTTCCACAGTTTGGTTACTGTGGACATTGCTGCTATGAACATTGGGGTGCAGGTGCCCCTTCTTTTCACTATGTCTGTATCTTTGAGGTAAATATCCAGTAGTGCAATTGCTGGGTCGTATGGTAGCTCTATTTTCAACTTCTTGAGGAACCTCCATACTGTTTTCCAAAGTGGCTGCACCGCTTGCATTCCCACCAACAGTGTAGGAGGGTTCCCCTTTCTCCATGTCCTCACCAACATTTTTCTTCCCTGTCTTGTTAATTTTTGCCATTCTAACTGGTGTAAGGTGGTATCTCCTTGTGGTTTTGATTTGTATTTCCCCGATGCCAAGTGATGTGGAACATTTTTTCTCCGATGCCAAGTGATGTGGAACATTTTTTCATGTGTCTGTCTCCTTTGGAGAAGTATGCCTTCTTATCTTTGTTTCTTTTTCAGTGCAAGCTATTTGGTGTACTTACACCTCACATTGACTGCAAGTTTACTATGTGTCTAGCACTATTCTACTAGCTTTCTTGTTTTCAGTTTATTTAATCCTATGAGGTACATCTCATATGCAGATATGAAAATTGAAGCTCAGAGAGATTTAGTCATTGGCCCAAGGTCACATAGATAGCAAATGGCAGAGATCTGAGCTCAGATTTCTGAGACAGACAGAGTCCTTTAAGAGCATGGGTGTTTCTGCCAACCACAGAAGTGATTCTCTATAATCAAAGTTACATTTTTCTGGGTTCTGGGAAGTAGGTTTGCCACTTTGAGGCCTCAAGCTTCAGTATGCTGTAAAGCTGTCCTGAAAAAGCCCTTCTATGGGTATAATCGTCACAATGACTGCTGTTTGAGAAGGAAAATCCTCAAAATAAGGAGAGGGGAGGGAAAATTGAAGAAAGCAGAGGGTTTCTGGTCTCTTCTGCTGGCTCCTCCTCATTGAATAATGCTTGTTTAACACTGCCCCCCAAAGTTGATCTCACAAGCCTCCTACTCTAAAGTCTTCTAGGCCTTCCTGTAAAACTAGGCCTTCCTGCAAATAAAACCTCCCCTTCACTCAGGGCAAAACTCCTCTGCCTCAGTTTCCAGACCTTGCATAATCCATTTATTTATTTATACCAATAATGACTCAGTTCTGATGACTATTTAGTATTCAAGGGAAAGGTAGGAGAGTACAGTACAACCACCACAGGCATTAGAAAAAGGAGGATAGTTCCCATTTCAGAATTAGGGAATAGAGTGTTTGAGCAGGCTGCAAAAGAAAGGGAGGATTCACATATGTAGATCTGGGAAAGCAAGTGCATTCCAGAAAAGAGGAACAGCATGAAAGATGCAGAGAAGAAAAAAAGCAAAGGAAACATTTGGAAAACATGATGTAAAATTCAAAATGTAAGTGGAAGCACAATTAGAAGGGTAGGGAGAGAGAGGTGGTGATGATGATGGTGATGATGATGAAAGCTAACATATATGGAAGACTCTGAGCACTTATGTCCCATGCACTGACAGGAACTTTCTAGTCATCTCATTCAATCCTCACAGCAACTTTAGGAGGCAGAAATTAGGTTTATCTTATTACAGAGATGAGGGAATGAAGGCATAGAAAATCTTAGCCTCAACATAAATGGTCAAACTGAGGCATAAAAGAACTTGCCCAAAGACAAAGAGCTGGAGAGGATAAGACATAGAATTTAGATCCAGATCTGTCTGACCCTAGAGTCTGTGCTCCTGACAACTACACTGTGAGCCATGGGCCATTCAAAGGAGGCCCTTAGGTTTTGAGTCTGGACTCAGGAGCCATGGAAGCTTGCTGAGCTGTAGAGTGGCATGGTGTGTTAAGGGGATTACTCTCTCAAAGGATGTGTTTCCACTCTGTGAGTTGGAGATTAGCCACCGAGAAATCAGTCCATAGAAATAATGCATTTCTGGATCATTCCCCCCATGCTTTTCAATGAGGCAGGGAGGCATCATTCTCCTTCCTGCTGGCAATTTTCTCTCTATCTCTCAACAGTCTCCCTCCCCTAACCCTTGGCTTACCCCGGTCGGCATCATAAATGTAGACAAATTTCTGCCACTTGTAATGGTCGATGATGCTGATAAGAGCATCCTGCAGCTCAGGGCGCAGCTGAAGGACGAACTGATTGGAGGTGTCAACGGGAAAGCTCGGTGTAATGAAGCAGACATGGAGGGCCCCACAGAAGGAGGTCAGCATGTTGACAGTTCTCCGTTCATAAAACCCAAAGATGGCGTAGACTCCTTTGGAGAACTGGGAACAGACTGGAGGAGGAGAAGAGAAGGATTAATAGAAGATGCTGCAAGGAAGCTGGTAGATGGCTCCAAAACTAATCCATCCACTAGTTCATCCATCCCAGCTCATCATCCTTCCTTTCATCTATCATCTGGCCATCCACCCATCCAACCAATCTATCCATCCATCCTTCCAACTTACCACTCTAATCCAACTGTCCATCCATTTTACCTATCTGTGCATCCCACTCACCCATCCGTCTGACCTAATGTTTAGGAGGCACCAATTCCATGCCAGATGTTATCATGCTTACCAATTATAAATATACACAAACCATTTTCATATGTTCTCTTACTTTATCTGTGCAACGACCTTCTTAATGTAGAAGAGGGATGAATGAGTCATTTTTTAAAGGGAGAAACTAAGGCTCAGAAAGTTACTGAACATGTCTAAGATGGCACAGCTAGGGCATATCTGAATTGGGTAGACATCTTAACCTCAATCCAGTCATCTTTCCATGACACTGCCCATCACTTTAAGGCAAAGCATTAAAAGTTGTTATAGGAAGAAGGTCTATCAGCTTGCTGCTGACACATGTTTAGAAAATAAGTGTTGATATTCTCAGTCTACCCTTAGCTTTCAGTGTACATTTCTCTGCCGATGTTCACTTTGTGTTTGTACATCCTGCTAGCTGATTTTTCAGGCCCCCCAGTGTATCAGACATAGTAATAGTTTAGCTGTGTAAACATCCCCATGGGAGCCATTTTGTAAGATCCCAGTGCAGTTACCAATCCCGGTGTATGGTTTATTACATGCTGGTTAGAACATAATATTAAAAAACCAAAGTCACAGGGCCAAACCCCAGGCCAAACCTCAGTAAAATTTATAATATGCTCTGTATGGTATTTTTAGGTTTTCTTCTCCCTCTGCTGTGATGAAATATTATCCTGTGGGATATGAATCTTATATTCTACATCTATTCCCTCATGTCAGTTAGCTACTAAACTCATTTTAGGATGAGGGTTCATTGTCTTTGCCCCAGTGAAGTAGGTGACCCACCCTAAAGCCATCTCCAAGGCGTGAAATTACCCTGCTCATATGGACTGTGAGATGAATCATTCTCATCACAGTAACAGTATTTTCAGGTACTTTGCAGTCCTTTCACATATATTAGACTGTTCAGTTCTCATTACAACCCTGTGACTTTGGTATTACCAGTTTTTTTTTTTTTTTTTTTAAAGATGAAAAACCTAGTACTCTTAGACCGTCTGTTCTCTTTAGCACATCACCTGCTTCCATGACACTACATTACCTTGTATGTGGGGGTCTCAAATTATCCTATATAAGCATCACCCAAATGTGTTCCATGAAACATTAGTCCCACAAAATGCTCCTTAAAAAAGAAAAGACTTCTTTGGCCAAATAGATTTGGGAAATGGTGTATACCTTGTCTGCATCTTGGAGGTAACTGTTGCATACCAGTTACATAAAAGGTTGTGAGGAATCCTGTTCAACTTTAACCCAGATTTTGTCAAGTCCGTATGTCCCCAGGATTCTTTGTTGGCAAATACTTTTAACATGTTATTGAAGATCCTCTGGGCTGTGCTGCACTGAAGAATGCAACTAACCACCGGTACCCAGTTGTCTATTGTGAGTCTCAGTTCCCATTCAGTCCCTAGAGCTAATGGGCTTAAAAGTTCATCTCTTAAAGATTGCAACTGAACTGTACAAGTCATCTGTCTGATTCCCACTGAAAACCAGAATACTGTCTACAGGAAACTGGGCTGGTACATTAACATCTGCTTGCATACCTGCAGTTAGTGGGCACTCATGACCTCTCTAGATGCCCAGTCCACTGACTGATGACTCTTTGAGACCAGAATCTCATGGAATGGCTGCTCTTAATCCATTCCATGGCCCTCCTGGTATCTGAAGGTGGTTCTCATGGACTCTAGGCTTATGGCATATGGTTTTCAGCAGTGAAATCCCTTCTCTACCCGAAGCAAGAGGGATCTTTTTAATTAACAAAAGCAAAAACAAAACAAGACAAACAAAACACGATTTCCCTTCCTTGTGCAAAAGCTCTCAAAAGTTTTGAGGTTTCTCATTGCACACAGGAAGCCTCTGACCATAACTCAGAGCCCGAATGACCAGTGCCCCAGACCCCTCCCACCTCACACCCCTCTCCTTGCTCCCTGCTGTGGCCACAGGGACCTTGGTAGCTGTTCTCCAGGGCTCTGAGCTCACTGTGCCCTGAGACTCTGCGGCCGCTGCTCCCTTCCTCTACCTGCAGGCTCTTCCCTTACCTGTTTGCGATGATCACTCCTTTTTTCTTCTCTTTTTTTAAAATTTAAATTCCATTAGCCAACACATAGTACATTGTTAGTTTCAGACGTGGGTTTCAATAATTCATCAGTTGTGTATAACACCCAGTGCTCATTACATCACTCCTTTTCGGCAGTTGTATCTCAGCTCAAATCTCACCCCCTCAAAGGGCCTTCCTTCATCACCTCTTCTTGGTAGTGACTCCCCTCACCTGCCTCCCCACACCTGCCTCTCTGTCACATCACACTGTCTTATTTCCCAGACTTTCCTATTATCTGAAACCACTTCCTTTTTTTGCTTGTTTGTATGTGCTTGGGTCAATGTTAATCCTGGAAAACAGGGGTTTCACTTGTGCCCCAAAGCCAGCATAGTGCCTGGGACATGGTAGGGCAAATGAGTATTTACTGAATGAGTGCATGATAAATGTTTGATAAGAGGGTCCACATGACTTAAGGTATGAGGGGGAGCTGGGCCCAAACAGAGATGACTACTGGGTCACCTTGGATCTCCGGCTCCTCTAAAGTAGCTATTTATCCTTTCCCACTCAGACTGTTTTCTCTTTCACCCTAATGAGGACAGTCTATCTGTTCGCAGCAGACAATAGGCATTGTCTTTAAAATATCTATTGTAATTGCCAGAATCAAGATTTCTATAAATATGGATTTCTCCACCAGGAAGCATACATTGTATATTATTCTCCCTATGTTAAATATAGATTTGTCAAAAAGCACAATCCATCTTTCTGAGTGAAGTGTATAGAGGGAGCATATAAACCCGTTAAAATATTATAATATGCTCTGTATGGTATTTTTAGGATTTCTTCTCCCTCCGCTGTGATGAAATATTATCCTGTGGGATATGAATCTTATATTCTACATCTATTCCCTCATGTCATCCACTCGGTTTCACACCTTCAGCTGGGCCTCTGCGGCCCTCATGGCTGGTGTTTCTTGCTAGAATTTAGAAGCAAAGGAGGAAAGGAGGAGATGGAGGTGTAAGAAATAGGAGTTGGTGCATGTGATCAAATCCTTAGACACACAAGAGGCCAGGAATTTTTCCCTTTCAAATGATCTCCCTATTTTCCCTCTTCAAATTTATCTTCCCTTAACTGAGTGCTTTATCCTCTAAGGCTAGGAGGGTACATTTACCCACAGCTCCCTAAAAGAACATGGCTTGGAGGTAGCTGGGCCTGGATTTACGTGAGTGGACCTTGACCCTCAGAATCGCTTGGCATCTGACCTGCAAGCTAGCTCCTCATTTTGACCATGCAGGAGCGGCCACAGAGAGAGAGAGACAGAGAGACAGAGAGATAGACAGAGAGACATGCAGAGACAGAGAAAGAGAGAGAGAGAGAGAGATTGAGAGAGAGGCACTCTGTAGCCCAAGGCCTGTGGAGAATGCAGTCATTGGTTAAATATTGAGAAATACGTTTAGTAGTTGTAGGGCATTTCTTTGAATCTGTCATAGTAAATATTCAATCAGAACAGATAAGGTGGTCTTGTTAGAAAAAAAAAAAAAAAAAAGGACTAAACTAGATGCCAAAAGACCCAGAGGGTTCTTTTGGGTTTTATCATAACACAGCAGTTATGTGACCTTGAGCAAATCACACGTTTTCCCTGGGCTTCAGTTTTCCCATCTGTAAAATCATGGTTTGAACTCTGTAATATGTAAGATCCCTTCAGGAGCCAACATCCTAGATTCTATTCTAATTCACTCAAACATGTTTACCGATTGACAACACTATAGTTATTTGCTGGTCAAACTTTTAGCAACCCCCAGAAGCAGGTATAGGCTCTCAGTTCTTGGATCTGATTGTAGCAAACTCCTAGCACTAAACCTAGATGCATCCAGAGTCTTGAGTTTTATGTAAGAATCAATTCTAACCTGCTGTATGAGTTGGTTACACCATAGAGAGTGAGAGGAGGCAAATCGGAAAAGGGGCTGGAGGTGGGGACTGCACGGTCATGTACAGCAAGCAGGAGGAAGAAGTGGGCACCTTCAGAAGCAGAACTCTGCCGGGCACTGTTCTCTCTCAGACTCACTCTGTTGTTGAATCAGAGTAGGCTGGACTGTGCGTGGTACCCTCCACTCAAGACAGCAGTGGTGCATAAAATGTCTCCGACAGTAATAATTAGGAGCTGACATTTGAGCACTTACAAGGACATTCCCTTACATTGACTCCCTTCCTCCTATGAGGCAGGTTACAAGGGGGAAAGTGAGGCCCAGGACTGGTACAAGGCCCAGCTGAGATCTGAGCTCCACCAGTCTGATCACAGGGCTTGAGCTCTTCACCTCTATGATGTGCTGTCCCTTCCTCCCCAGAAAGTTTGGTAAAAAACAGTCTTGGTACCTGGGTCAGCCTCAGTTTCTTTTTTTTTTTTTTTTTTAAGATTTTATTTATTTATTTGCGAGAGAGAGAATGAGAGACAGAGAGCACGAGAGGGAGGAGGGTCAGAGGGAGAAGCAGACTCCCCGCTGAGCAGGGAGCCCAATGCGGGACTCGATCCTGGGACTCCAGGATCATGACCTGAGCCAAAGGCAGTCACTTAACCAACTGAGCCACCCAGGCGACCTCAGCTTCAGTTTCTAGAAAATCCTCTCATCTCACACATGCCTTCCTCTGACACAGATAAAGGTGTATTATTGGACTAGGGTCTATGGATATTAAAATAAAACAAAACTGGGTGATGTACTCGAGGCATCTCCCTGTCAACTCTGGAAATCAGGAAAAGCATATATACACATAATCTGTTCTCCATCCGTCTGTCCTTCCGCCCATCCATCCACGACTGGACATCTAACATCCACCGCTTGTTAGGCAGTGGAGATGCACTGGCGTACGAGATAAGCCCTGACATCAAGGATGGTTACCTTGACCATGGGAGAGCCCGACAACTAAGTAGGTGGTAACACTTCAGTATGAGCACTGTGGCAGGGATGAGTTCAAGCCTTAGGCAGGGACACCTAACTCTAGCCTTTGGGGACCTCAAAGAAGGCTTCCAAGAGGAGGTGCCAGCGTGGATGCTGACAGATAAGCAGGAATCAGCCCGGAGAGGGGGCATGGTGCTGTTGCACATGCATGAAGGGCATCTGGGGGTGGGGGGAAGGCACAGCATAGCGAATAGTCAATGGCATTGTAGCAGCGTTGTTGGGTGACAGATGGCAGCTACATTTGTGTTGAGACAGCAGAATGTACAGAGAAGTTGAATCACTATGTTGCACACCTAAAAATAATGTAACAGTGTGTGTCAACTATATCCAAATTAAAAAAAAATATATATATATATTTAAAAATATATTTCAGGTAGAAAGAACAGCCATTGCAAAGACCTGGCAAAGAGAGAAGACACAGCATGTTCAGGGAACCTGGCCAGAGTGTCAGATTCCGAGGTCTCTGCCTCCAAGAAGATTCAGTAACAGAATGTGTCCAACAATCAGAGCGAGTAAAAAATGAGGCCAGGAATTCCCTTCTGGGGAGGTAGGAGGGCAGGACTGGCAAAGGCAGGAAAACCCAAGCACAGTGCAGGCTGCCCAAGTCCGTCCTTGGTTCACTCAAACCTCTGATAATCACTCCTGCTTATGGTACCATCCACTTAGTATCAATAAATCCCCCAGCCCTGGGTATTGCCCTGACAGCTCTCTCCCAGGCAGGGAACTCCTGTATCAGCAACTCCTTTTTATTGTCACTTCATTTAAGGCTTCTCACACTGACATTTCTCCTTGGCTCCTGGCTTCAGTCCCTGGAAATGTGGCAGCCTCATTGTAAATAGTGGATAATGCGATGATAGGACAGTTTCCTTTGGTGGGGGGGGTGGGTTGAAAGTGTGTGTAGCAGGGTGCAGGACCTTTAGATATTCACCCTCCTCCCTGAATAATTGTATCTTTATTGGTGGGAATGGCATTCTTGATCTGACTCTAACCTTGTGATATCAAATGTGTTTTATTTTTGTCACTCAGAGGACAGTAAGAATGCCCCTCCATCCCTTTATACTGTCTTGCATCCAAGATCTAATACTGACGTGCCATGAATTACCATAATAGATATAAATTGTCCCCATCCCCTCTAAACAACATCAGTTATTTAAGATTCTGAGACATGTCCAGAACTTCCCTGTTATTTACTAGACAAAACCTTATCATCCATTTGCTAAATTCAACAAAAATATTTATGGAGCACCAGAAACTAATATTCCCAGACAACTGGGGTACAGTGATGATACAAGACAGGCATACATTCTGCCTTCAAGGAGCTTGCACAGGAGTTCACAGAGTTTTACATCAAGGGAAGGTAAGGATATTCTGAAAGAGTAATAAGGGGCTCAACCATAGAAAAAAATGGTCATAACAACCTTTATGGCCAGTGTTTACTGAGCACTTACTACTGGCCAAGTATGGTACTAAGCACCTTGTGTCAATATCCAGGGAGAGGAACCAGTTTATCCAAAGAGGCGAGAGAGAGGAGGGGACCTTCGGGAAACCCCAGAAATGCCAGAATGACTAGGGTAGGGATGTGGCAGAGAGTTGGAAGGTGGTAGGGACCTTATTGTCAAGGGCCTTGCCAGGCCTAGAAAAGCAAGTCTCTGTGTCTCATGTCAATGTTGCATTTTACTTTGGCTTTGGATTCATCTCAGCTTCTTGGGGCCTCTCTTCACGCTGGACCTAGAGCCCAGTTGGGACATGGCAGCAAAGGGAGATGCAGAAGAGGAGACATTCTCCTCTGCTCAGATTGGTGTATTCGTTAGGAAACACGAGCGTTAATTACCAGGCATTGAAAGCCAGTGAGATGTGTCACTGTATATGAGGATAAGAATTAGGTAAAGCCTGGGCCCCCTGTTCCTAGAATTAGACCCATCTTGTGGCTGACACATGAAACCAGGGGCAGGGGACAAGACAAACAGACTGACTCTTCAGGTGTCTGATATGGTTTTGGAAAAGTACCTGCAAAGAAGCAAATCTAGAACCATTAATAAGCCCCTTTCCCTCCTTGGGTGCAGTTTCTCCATGTGAGGCATGGAGTTCACACTAAATCAATGTTTCTCAAACTTTTGTTTGTTTGATAAAAGACCTCTAATCAAACTTTATAGTCATTAGAGATGTGTAGTTCTACAGATGGGAATATAATCCTCTTTCTCCCCATCTTTCTTCTATCTTTCCACTATCCACCCATCTAATAAATGTTTACTGAGCATGTGGTACATGGTAGGTGGCAAGATGGTGCCCAGGGGATACAACATTGGATAAGAAGACAAGGCCCTGCTATCATGAAGTTTCGATTCTACAGAGTGGGGAGAAATGATATACAATCAGTAAGATCACTTTGGACACAGTAAATGTTATGAAGAAAATGGCATGATATGTGAGAGCCACTGGCAGGGCAACTTTAGATAAGATGGTCAGGGAGACCCTCTCTATGGCATGAACACTGGAGCTGAGAAATGAACTGTGAGAAGGAGCTGGCCAGGCAAAGGGCCAGGAGAACAGTTTCAGGCAGAAAAAGGACCGAAAATACAAAGGCTCTTATCAAGGCTCAGGAAAAGATTGGTGAGCTTCAGAAACAGAAAGAAGGCCAGTGTCGATGTAGCATAGGAGAAAGGAGGAAAGCAGCAGAGATGAACATGAAGAGAAACATCCTACAACTCTCCGAGTAAACTTAATGCTCCTCCAAGGATTATGTGTGACTTGGGTACCTGTGGCACTCTAGAGCATCACCTTGGTCTGAGAAGGTCAGTACCACCTGATCTTACCAGACCTTTCAGTTCTAACATCTTAAAGTTCAAGTCAATGGAGGAGAGGCACAGTGGAGGGTAAGGTGGTTCTGACTCAGTGGAAAATGGGAAAGGGTACAGCTTTTGACTTAGGTGTGATGGGATCTCAAATGGATAATCAGTGACTTCACTGGGCTCTAGTATGAATTCTGCTGTTCCTCGGATGTTTCTAGGCTGGCTTTAGGTTCTGGGCCATTCATTCCTGCTCTTGCTCCACTCCAAAAAGCCCTCCTGCCTCTTGCCTTTTTTCCTTTCCAAATCTTTTCCCTTCTTTACAGGTTTAGCTTAAATGTTACCTCCTCCACGAAGCTCTTATGCCTCCCCATTCCTAGCTATCATCTAAAGATCTCTATCCTTCTTGGGCGCCTGGGTGGCTCAGTTGGTTAAGCGACTGCCTTCGGCTCAGGTCATGATCCTGGAGTCCCGGGATTGAGTCCCGCATCGGACTCCCTGCTCAGCAGGGGGTCTGCTTCTCCCTCTGCCCTCTTCCCTCTCGTGCTCTCTGTCTCTCATTCTCTCTCTCTCAAAAAAAAAAAAAAAAAAAAAAGATCTCTATCCTTCTTTTAAATGTCCATAAAAATTTGTGCCTCTTACCAATTTTTTATCTCTCTCATGCTTTATTAGTTTAAGTTCTTTGATTGCAAGAACAGAAATCAACACAGGCTAATGTAAGATAAAAGGAAGTTTGCTGTAAGGATATGATGGACCCACAGCTAAAACAACAAAAACAAAACAAAACAAAACAACAACAACAAAAAACCCCTGGGCTTTAGAGAAGATAGAATTGCAGAAGTTTTAGAATCTGGGGTTTCGTGAACAGTCTGTTCAGGGTTACTACTGCTCTAGCCATTTGTGATAACTGCTCCGTACAGTTCAAGACTGGCTGTGCTCAGGGCCTGGATCATCCTTTTGTAAAGGGAAGGCAGATCAACTAGTTAACTATCTTACCAAGATGGCGGTTGAAGGGAAATGAAGGTGTTGTGAGCAGAGAGGGGGAGAAGGATGGTGGGCATATCAGACCAAAGGATGTCTATTAAATTTCTATTTGCTGTTATTTTATAAGTCATAGTCCAAGACTATGTTAGGAGCTTCATAAATGTCATATACATCTAAACACCAAGGTTAAGTCCCTAGATGGTAACACACAATGACTCCACGATATTTTTGGTACATAAGTAAATGAAAGAATGTGTAAATGTAAATCATTTACCTGTATTAATCAATTGATACTATTCTTGACAATTGATGTCATCTTGCTTCCGTGTCTTTACTTCCATTGGTTTGGACTCACTATTTTTCTTTCATATTATCAACTGACTTTATATGTTTTCACCCACAATTGAAGTATAAATTCTCTTTAAGGTAGAGGCCTTCCTTCATCATTTTTCTTGATAGGTACAATGAGAAGTACCCTATACAGAGTTGGGTACAGCATGAATATGAATGCTTGGTGATGTTACTTATCTCACAGTCTTCTAAATTAGGCTGACCATCTAGTAACCATGAGCTGGTAGGATGTATAATATCCCCTCCCCACTGCCATGCTCCAGCCCACTGAACTCTGTCACTCCCTGTCATCTTAGGCCAAGAGAGAATGAGAGCTGTGCTCTTAGGCTGGCATGCGGAACCAAGCCAACCTTAATATATTCCATCCACAACACCCAGTCTCCTTAGCCAGTGCTGCCTAGGCAAAAAGGTTTATATCCCATTACATAGCTCAACCCTTAGGATATCAAATAGATTAAAAATGAGGGCATTTTCACCCTGCATAGCAAACTGCTTAGCATTACTATGTGCCCATGTAGTGTTATGGGAAGAGGATCTTTCAGAGATATTTCCTATAATGACACACATATATATGTGTGCTCTCCTCCTTGACCCATCACTTAATCTAAGAACAATCATAGGATCATAGGTTAGTAGTGCTAAAAACATACTTGGTCTTGGGGCCTTTTGGCCTAGAGAAAAGCCTCCTAATAGATAGCTGTGTGACCAACTCCACTTTAAAGTCTTCTTAATTTACATGTGCTTCGAATGTGCAAAACCTGGTGTTGAGGCTACTACCAGTCACAGGTAGAGCCTCCTACTTCAGCATACCTCAGCATACTGGAAGCTTCCCACTACCTATCTCTTCTGGGTGGCTGGCACTACTTGGCGTAAATACTGTTCTTCTTCTTCTTGTTATAGTTATGTCACCTACTGAGTGTTTACTCTGTGCCCAATTCTGTTCTAGGCACTTCACCTGCATTTTATCATTCACTCCTCACAGCATCCTAGTAATTTTTTTTTCCCTATTTCATGCATAAGGAGGCTGAAGTTTGAGGAGATTAATTGATCTTTCACAAATCACTCATGTGGTAAGTGAAAGAGCTGGGATATGAATCCAGGTCTGTTCCACTCCACGGCCTGTGCCTTGAGCTATGCTCTTCTGTCCCCTGAAGGTCTGGCAACACAAAGCAGAGCTTTCATTCCCTGGATGATATTCCAGCTGACGCCGAGCACTCACTACGTGCCAGGCACTTTGCTAAGTATTTTACGTGAATTACTCATTTACTACTAATTTGTTAGTATGGACTAGGGATATGGTTATTATCCCATTTTATAGAGAGCAGACTGAGGCTAAACAACTTGCCCAAGGTCACACAGCCATGAAGTAGGAGATTCAGAATCCAAACACAGGCATTCCCACTTCAGAGCCATTGCTGTGACCCTCTCTGCCAGGTGTCAGCAAACTTTTTCTGCAAAGGGCCAGGTAGTAAATATCTTGGGCTTTGTGGGCTACATGATCTCTGTTGCAACTAGTCCATGGCTGCTTCTGTAGCACAGGAAGCAGCCAAAGACAAAACGTAGACAAGTTGAGTGTGAGATTTTATTACGGTACAAAACCTTATTTACAAACACAGGACATGGGCTAGATTTGGCCTGTGGGTTGTAGTGTGTTAGCTCCTACTCTACGCTTTTCTGCTCCTGGATAGCAAGGAGGATGGGATGCTGGCAAAGCCTGGGGAGCGATAATAATAACTCATAGTGTATCATGGGGTTCTCAAATCTCTCACATCCATTCTTTCTTGTGAATACCAGTAAGGTAAGTAGGGCAGGAATGATGACCCTTGAGCCCATGTACAAACGAGGAACCAAGGATTGTGCAGCCAGGGAATGACAGAAACAGGTGACTGCCCACCTTTCTTTTCCACATCTTCTGGTTCTTCTGTGGTGACTGTGGGGAAGGCAGGGGACAGGAGCCGTGAGAGGGTCAGAGTCAGTTGATGATGTCCCAGTTTGATTTAAGGCCACTGCTTGCTGGCTTCTGTGCAAGAGCCAGTGGGGCCTGAAAGCTCACAGACTCCAACTGAAGTGTCAACACGCAGACAGCAATATGGCAAGGAGGTGGGGTGGTTCTGACCTCTAGGCTTCCTCTCCTATGCACTGGCAAGCTTCGGTCTGGAGAAGGCTGTAGTAACACTGCCTTCCAGCTATAGACAACTCTGAGGGAGGAGAGACCCCAACCCTGAGAAGGCAGGAACTTTGAGAGGTTTCTTTTAAAAACTGGGTATGTACCAGAGGGCTTGCAACATGGTGGCTGGACCCTTCAAGGCCAAGAGTCAGCTACGTACAGAGGCATATTCCGGAGTACTGGGTGAGGGGCTGCTGTGAGGGCTCCATTTGGACAAGGTTAGGGTTAGATTTGAGGATAAAGTCAGGCAGGGCCTATTCTTGGATTGGGTTCTAGGGCTGAGGAGAAGGTTGCAGTCCAGGGCTGGGGTGAGTGCTGCTCAGCCTCATCTGGGGTTAGGTGGGGTTCACGGAAGAGTCCAGGTAGGGACTCCATTTACTTAGCTCTGCCTCTCTGCAGCCTTTGGGAATGAGCACACTAACCAGGCAGAGCAGATTGAATAAAAGCAAAGACACTAACCAAAGGGAAGGGGTTGTGGGAGAGATTAGCATCAGAGCTTCCCCTATTTTTGGCCCATCCACTACCCCGTACCTCCTCTCCCTCGCATCATAAAGCAACTTCTCCTGGTTCATGAATGAACCATGAGTGCAAGGTACACGGGGTAAATCATTCATGAGATGAGGCCAGACTCTCCCTTTGGCTATCTTGATTCTGTTTCCTGGGTGAGTGGGAGAAAAAAAATATTTTGTTTCTATGTGTTATTCTTTTCCTATGAAAATCATGCATATAAATGGGCTTTTCTAAGCCAAGCGGCAAGCCCACAGGGCAAGGCACACCAAGGAGCCTGACTGGCACCCGTCAGTCTAGGCAAGGTTTTACCAAAATCCGCAGATGACAGCCCGCGGGTGCCCTAAAATCAGTGAAATTCATTTTCCAGCGAGGGTGTACCCACTGAGGAAGTGAAAGGATAAGAAGGAAGGGTAAAATAAGGCTACAGAAGATGAGCAGTTCCAGATCTCAAAATCGTACAACACCATCAGAAACCAAAGTCCACCTTGTCTGATATCTGAATTTATTCCTGACCTCTGCCCTTGGCTGATTTCTGGAGCTGAACAGTAACTGAGTGGAGAGTTGGATACAGAAAAGCTAAATCTTTGTTTGTTTGTTTGTTTGTTTGTTTTCTTCTGTTCTTCTCATCCATGGTCTCAGTGAAGCATGCTGGGAATACCTCATTTAAAACAAATGCTCAACCAGTAATAGAATGTTGCTCTGAACGAGAACTCGCCTTTCCTTTCCAACAGGGATGTGACAAACAGTCAAGAGTCTACCAAGCAGAGGACTTGAAATCTAAGGCTGCAGGCTCGGCCCCCTGCCTGTCTATTATCCGGCCTCTGCTCCCAGGCCCTGTCCCTACCGCCTCAGCTTCACAGTGCTCTTTCTCTTACCTTTCAAGACAGTCCAAACTTTCTTGCCTTGGGGCTTTTGCACATGCCATTCTCCCATAAGAAGCTCTTCCACCCTCTTTAAATGTCTGGCTCCTCATTCCTCAGGTCTCCACGTTAGTGTTCTCTCTTCAGAGATACATCCTGCCTCTGTGGTCTCTACCACAGTGCCTTATTTCCATCATCTCTGTCTTTGATTATCCTGTTTAATCTTTTGTTCATTTGTGTAATCTCCTATCCTCCCAGTAGGGCAAGGATTACGACTCTTTTCTCTACCACTACAGTCCTGGCATCTATACAGTGCCGAGGCACTGAAACATCTTTGCTGAATGGAATGAACAGATGAATGAATGAATGGCGGACCAAACAGGCTGCCGGTTCTCTACATGGCCTGAAGTGAGTTATCGCCCCTCTTTGGAGTTCATTTCCTCATTTGTAAGAGAAATGAGATTCAGTTAGCTCGAACACTCTTCCACTTCTACAAGCATTTCTTCTCATTCTCCAGATGGGAGAGGTGAGACCTGAAAGCACGCTGTCCAGCCTATGGACTGGAACGCAGGTCTCCTAAACAATTTCCACCAACCGAGACTCTTTCCCTGAGACTCTACAGAGATGCTCACCCCCCACTCTTGGTACTGAGTTCCCTTTGTACCAAAATTCAAATCGCTTTGTAAGGTTTCTCAAAATGCAGGATGAGACAGCTGCTGCCAAAAATCAGTCCAGGCTGCTTGAATTCTGGAAGGAATTCTGAGAACACAAGCATTTCTCACTATCCTGGGGTGTTCTCTTTGTATGTTCCCATTAAAATGAAGAGTTCTAGGAGTGGGTATGGGGGTAAGGCTGCTATTCAAGCTAATGCTGGGGAAAACAGAAAGTGAGGAAGGAAGGAGAAGCACAGGTACAAATATGTGGAAGTGCTGTGAGCATTTGAGGAAAGCGTGAGCATGCAGCTAAAACACTAGTTTTCCTGCTTTAGCATAATGAACCCACAGGACTCCATGTGAGAGAGCCTCACTATCCCTGATTCAACTCTCCAGCCTCATTTCCCGACGGTCCCCCAAACAGTGGAGACCCAAACACACTGATGAACGCAGCACGCCATTGCCTTCCAGGTCTCCACCCCTCTGCACACATTCCTCAACATGTCCATCCACACCTGGAAAACCTCTACACATCCTCAAGACCCCACTCACATGCAGACTCCAGTGGGCAGCCTTCCAACAGTTCCAGAACAAAACTACTTTCTCCTTTGAGTTTTTAATGCACTTTCTTAGTACTTATCTCGATATTCCATAATTTAGCATTTTCATGTTTGTCCTCTTCACCAGACTGTGAGCTTACTTATGGCAGGGCAAGGCTGGGTCTAATTTGTTTTTTAAAGTCTCAGAACCTAGCCCTGGTCTTGATACAGTAGATACTCAGTAACTGTTTGTTGGTTTGCTCACCTGTGAAGTGAGGGCAATAGCACCTGTCTTGCCTGCTGTGAGTTTACCAAAGTTCTAAATTCAAATTCACTATAAAGTGTAGCAAACATGTAAGCCATCATTTTATTCTAATTACACAATCAAATAAGAGGTATATTGGACAGGATATTATTATTCCTTTTATACACATGAACTTCCAAGGGTTAAGAGGCTTGCTCTGAGTAGCACAGTCAATAAATATCAAACTAGAAAGAGAAAATCATGTTGCATGAATTCAGGTAGAGTGTTTTTCCCATTAGATCACAAATGCCTCTCCATACTTGGCTGTGAGTTTGATCATACTGATTGGCTGACTTAAGAAAACATGGATGTAAGTCCTTCCAGAGATGTCACACATGTGTCTACCTCCCCCACTTTCCATCCCCTCTACCACCTTGGCCTACCCCTCTGTCACCATTCATGATGCATGCTCATTACACTGTATCACTTCCTTTATCCTGGCCTCCACTTTGCCCACGTCTTTCCCCACCCTCATCCATTCTTCACAAAGCAGCCAGAATGTTCTTCAGAAATCAGGATCCTGTCCTAATGCTGTGGCTCTGGGCCCCTTCAAGGTTTCTCATCATGCTCTGAATAAAGCCTAAACTCCTTTGCATGACCTCTAAGGGTCTACATTGTCTGGATCCTGCTGACCTGAACAACTTCATTCATCATTTCCCTGACTCTCGTTGATCGCTTCAGTTCCTCAGATGTACCAAGGCCTCCCCGATGCTGCACCATCCATGTAGGACTTGTCTCCCACTTCCACTTGGCTGGCTTCTTCCCTTCTTTCAGGGACCACCCTAAGTAGGTGACCTACTGTTCTCTGTCACAGCATTTGGTTTGTCCCCTTCACAGCACTTTACTCAAGTTGTAATTACAGTAGAAGCCCTTTTATCTGATGCAATGGGGACTGCAATTAGATTATTTGAGAAAGATGGTTAAAAAGGAGAATCACAAAAAAATTACTCATAGCAGGTATTTCCTTTTAGTTTAAAATACCTAAGTGCACATGTATTTGTCAATCTGTTGATATAGTAGGAACCTGAAGACATTTACAAAATAAATGTAAGTACAGAATTTTTTTTGTTTTTCCCCCAATTTTTTTATAGTTGTCTCGCCTACACCTAATATTACAATGTTTTTGGTGATTCATCTTTGCGACTTTCAAAAGTATTTAACTTAGTTTCCAAAGAAAGAAAACAACTTTGTTTTGCACTTGTATTTCACTAGTTTATGTAATTTTTAGTTACATCGCCCAAATATAATAAAAATACAGACATATAAATAGGTTTGAAAACAACTGAACTGATTTCTAGCACATTTCCAATGAAGTTGATGTGAACAGAAGCATATGGGCTGATCACTCACCAGGAGTGTCAGTTGGGTATTTACAGAGAGAATGGGGAATGCAGGTTAATCCAAAGAGATGGCTGAATGGAAGTTGGTGATGAGAGATTTCACTGCATCTAGTTGATTGTTGGCTTGTTAATTATCTGTTCCTCTTAATTTAAAGCTATAAGTTTTGAGAACAGGACCTTTTTCTCCCTTTCTAAGCATGCTGACCTGATGCACAGCACTGAGAAGTACAACCAGTGCCAAGTAAATGCATCAACAAGTGAGTGGACTATCTCCCTCAAGTGAGGACTTTGGTTTCCTCAAGTGTAGGAGGATAGGCATGGATTATACAAGCATGGTCATTTGCAGATTCAGTTCTGTCCCCACTAATCACATTACTGATAACCATATCTATATTTCAAGTTCTCCATATATTCTGCACATACCTTAGAGCATTATATTATCGACCTCCCTTATACCCACACAGGCCATACAGCCACCACCACTGACACACTGCCACCTGCCCTCCCACCTGGGGCCATTTGTTGCTTTAGGATGTCCCCCTTCTCCAGTGCCTTCTTCAAGATAGGTATGCAGGTGGCAAGGCCAGTTATGGTCTGTGGTGCTAGAGCTGTGAAATCTCTGCTGGGTTTGTGTCTTTGGGGAGCTATGAGGCCTGAAGCTGCTTTGAGTATGGGTAGGAGGGGCCTCTTATCTGTAGATCTGAGGTAGAAAGCTTGGATCTGCCTTATTTGAGACATTGGGCAAAATCCTCCCTGGCCACCCACTGCCTAGGGTTGGTCTCTTCTGGTCCCCATAGTGCTGAGATCCGGAGAGCCGAGACCTGGTGAGTGCCCTGAGGAAAGAAGCTTCCATGGGTCTCCCTCTAATATCTAAGGGAAGAGAGGGTTTGATTTAGGATTTGGGGATTCTGGTCACCAGCATGACAGTGGCAACAAATGATGATGATGATGATGACGATTTCTAGTATTACTGACAGATGCTTGCATATATTGAGCACTTTGATGCTAGGAAATAGACTATATATCATTATATCTTTTAAGCTCTGTAGCAGTCCTAGAAGGTATGCACTATTATGATTATAATTCTCATTATTTTATAAAAGAAGGATTGAGGCACAGGTCAGTAGACATCTTAGGACCAATAATGGGAGAGCTAGAATTCAAACCTAATGTATATCTGATTCCACAATGTGAGTTCTTACTATCATGCTGAATCATCTTTTAACATATCTAACACTGTGACATTCACTGAGTAATTAACTTATTGATTGATTCAACATATCATATGTGATACATTTGGGGGAAAATAAGAAGGCAGGTGGGGAATGTCCGTGATGACCGACACTGTAGACAGTTGATAAAAATAAGGAGACGCTGAGGCCTTCCTTCTCCTGCTCTCCTGAGACCAAGGATGTAAACACTATTTTAAAGATTTATTTATTTATTTGAAAGAGAGAGAGACAGCATGAGCGAGGGGAGGAGCAGAGGGAGAGGGAGAGACAGAATCTCAAGCAGACTCCCTGCTGAGCGTGGAGCCCTGGCTCAATCTCACCTGTCTGCCCTGTTCTCCCTCTTGAGAAAGAACTGCCTTTTCCTCTGAATGTACAGAACATGCTATACTTCTACTGTAGAATTTCATTTTCTCTCTTTTTTTTTAAGAAAGTTTTTTTTTTTTTTTTAAAGATTTTATTTATTTGATAGAGAGGAACACAAGCAGGGGGAGTAAGAGAGGGAGAAGCAGGCTTCCCGCCTAGCAGGGAGCCCTATGCGGGGCTCGATCCCAGGACCCTGGGATCATGACTTGAGCTGAAGGCAGGCGCTTAATGGCTGAGCCACCCAGGCGCCCCTTCATTTTCTCTTGTACAGTTTTTACCAGTGGTTCGTGAGTCTGCCTCCCTCATCACACTAGAATGCCCCTTGGGTGTTATTTTCCCCATAATGATCACATCTGATCCCGTGCCCCCATATCCTAGCATCATATCCCATGGAGCCGGGTGTGGCTTCAGAATCCTCCTCGACATAGTCACCAGCACCAAACAGCTGGAGCTGTTATGTAAGATTAAAGGTACTTACATCCTTGGTCTCAGGAGAGTAGGAGAAGGAAAGCCTTGGAGTTTCCTCATTATTATCAACCCTCTACAGAGTCAGTCATCACAGACACTACCTACCTGCCTCCTCACTTCTTGAATGCTGAGCCAGTTGAAAGCGTTTCCCATCTTCGCACCTCACTGGCTGTCATTGGGCTCCAAGCTGTGAAGGCCCCAAGTCAGTGCACGGTGCTGGGACAGGCATCCTGATGATGCCTTGTGGGAGAGGGAGCTGCACGTACAACACTGACTTCTAGGAGAGCTTCACCCAAAGCCAGGAGGGACGTGGAGGGAGGACTGGGGAGGGAAGGAATCGTATCTTTGGGCCTAAGTCTACAGAGCAAAGGCAGAAAGGTCCCTGGAAGCCATCCAGGGTACACTGGCCTGTGAGTCCCCAACTTGGGGTCTAGTGTACTGGCCTACTCTGCTTGTCTCTCTGTAGAAACTTGACCGGCTCTTCCTATCTCTGGGCCTCAAGGTCCTCATTGGTAAAACAAAAGATCTGGCGGAAGTTCTCTATAGTTCCAACATTCTCTGAGGATTCTTAGCTGCAAGGTGATGAACAGGAGCCAGAGCAAGGCTGGGCTGCTGACCAGGCAAGGACTCTGCTCAAGGAAAGGACCATGGTAGTTGTCTTGTGCATTCGCTCCTGGATCTGAAAATACTACAAAGAGTGCCCCATCCACTGCAGAACTGTACTACATGAAGAAGAAGCTAGAACACGAAACAGAAGAAAACCAGAACAACACAAAACAAAAAAGCAAAACTCTGATTCAGGAGTAGGCAGACGTACTGGCTATGTAGGCTCGTACTGGGGAGAGGGAAAGTGCAATGGGGGTGAAGGCAAAGGCAAATGAATATGTAGGTGCATTTAGTTCATTTTTAAGTTATCCCGTAGTGGCTGGATAGCCTCAGATGTCACCCAGAGGAGCCAGATAATGTTCACTACAGCAATAACACAGAGTAAAAGCTATCATTTATTGAGCATTTACTAAATATTTGCATCATTAAACATATGCATTAATTTCTTTATTCTCCACAACAATCTCATGAAGAAAGAATTAGCATCTCCATTTATAGATGAAGACACAAGGGTTCAAGGTCACACAGACATGGCCGATCTGGGAATCACAACTAGGTCAGTCTGCACTTCAACTCCAGGCTTGTAGCCATCCTCCCTTCAGAAAAGCAAACGACAAACTGACATACCTCCTTAGACCTATTTCCCTGCGATGATGAGAATTTCATCTCTCCCTCTCCACTCATTCCAGTACTTCGGAAAAGATCCCACTCAAACACCACTGCTTCCATGAGAACCCCTGTCAGTGTCCATTTACCCCTCCCTGGGCTCTTAGCTCACATTTCCATTAGTGCACTTAGTACTTTTCTGCGTTGTGCTGGAGTTAATTGTGTCTGGTCCTCCCTTTACACACAAAACAAGTTGTTCAGACTCTCATTTTGGCATTTAGTGTATTGCATTAATGCCAACCATGCCTGGATTTGTCTCCCATCTTTTTTTTTTTTTAAGTATTTTTTTAATTGACTTTTTAATTGTTATGTTAATCACCATACATTACATCATTAGTTTTTGATGTAGTGTTCCATGATTCATTGTTTGTGTATGACACCCAGTGCTCCATGCAGAACGTGCCCTCTTTAATACCCATCACCAGGCTAACCCGTCCTCCCATCCCCTCCCCTCTAGAACCCTCAGTTTGTTTTTCAGTCCATAGTCTCTCATGGTTCATCTCCCCCTCCAATTTCCCCCCCTTCATTCTTCCCCCCTATCTTCTTCTTTTTTTTTTTTTAACACATACTGCATTATTTGTTTCAGAGGTACAGATCTGTAATTCAACAGTCTTGCACAATTCACAGTGCTCACCATAGCACATACCCTCCCCAATGTCTATCACCCAGCCACTCCATCCCTCCCACCCCACCCCCCACTCCAGCAACACTCAGTTTCCTGTGTCTCCCATCTTTTTACAATGAGCCCTTCCGTTAAGGAAGGAGCTGTGTCTTAGCAATCTCTCTGTGGACCTGGCACTTAACGGTGCTTTGGGAACAGATGCTTTCTAGGTGGGGCTGGTACACCCACCTGGTTTCTCCATCCTGTCTGCTCTATCAACTGTGAACCCCCTCCACTGTACTTTTCCTTGTGCCTTTCCCATGGTCAGGGCCACTGAGCAATGCGAGGCAGGGTTGGGGACTCTGGTGTGGAACAACTTTCAGACAACTGAGCAGGTGAGGCAACTGCCCGTCCCCCATGCCCCTCTTGTCCCTGTGGTCCTCTTTCTTCCAATACAGGCCTGTCCTCTTCGGTGTCATCAGAGTTCACTTTGGGGAAAGGACTGCTTATCCTGTTCTCTTACCCTGGAGTTAGTCACTTCCTTCTTCCGACCTGGGGAATAAAGTCTCTGATTCCTATCAAGAAATCTTTAGAGATCATTTTTCAAGGGAGAGAGGCTGTAAGGGCCACCTGGGCTCCTGAGGTTCACGTGCCTATGTTCATTCCTGGCTGGCTATCTGACCTGTTAAGAGCGCAGAGTTTGATGGTGGACAAACTAGGTTCAATTCCCCAGTCTGTCCCTTGGGCAAGTTAATGAGTAACTCTGGAATCTTTGCTTCCTCATCTGTATTGCAAAAATAATAATAGGACCCACCTAATGGTGCTGCTTTGAGAATTAAATGCGTTTAAAACGTGTTCTCCGCGCATGGTTCCTGGCTACCATGGTGTCTGTTGCTACAGGTGCTATTGTTGTGATGTTTCTGCTGTTGTTCTGTAAACAACATCATGGGGCCACTAGAGAGATAAGAGCAACATGCAGCTGAAAACCTTACCTCTGCAGTTCATAGGAAATGAAAAATCACATGTAGCTTCTAGTTGGGAGCCTAAGAATAGCTGTAGCTAAGTTTCTGCTTAAAAATAACTTGCACGTTTTTAGACTTTTAGAATCCAAGGTGCTTTAGACAGCATCTTTATCAATTGTGCCATTTTATAGGAAACAGAAGCTCAGGGAGGTGAAGTGACATTTCCAGGGTCAATCAGCCAAAAATCAGGCCAGCTGGTACTCTTTTGAGCCCAATCCAGTGTATCTCCTACTGGGTGTCCCTTGAGCTGCTCCCCTTTTCTTGGATTTAACCACTGCGTGCCCCTCCACCTTCCCCATTTAGATGGTACCCTGGCACCATCTAAAGACGTTGCCTTGCCCCGGATTGAGAAGATGACGGTAACACATCTTGCTGCACAGACGTGGCTGATAAGTTTCCAGTCTACTTTACCCATCCCTTACTGTCACTCCTCCATGAGCTAATGCTGCTGAAAGTGACACGCCGACATCTGTATTAGTACTGCGGGTTAGGGGTCCAGTCCTCCCGTTCAAATGCTGCCATTAAACTCTTGCTGATGAGAATCATACTGGCATTCTGGAGTGAGCGTCAGCAATACAAAACACAAGGAAAATAAGCTGGATTTGTCATTCTTCACATTGAGAGAGTAGAGTCAAGGCCTAGCGTAGCTACCAGAGCTGAGATAAAGCAAGACCCTGGGTGGAAATCACTCAAGGTGCAACCATGCAGAAGAGACCCTGACCTGATCTATCAGGTGCACTTACTCAGCACAAAGGACAACCACTCTGCCCTGAATACGTACCCAAATATGCCTTGCACTCTTCCGTCTTTTGTTCACATTGCTCTTTCTGCTTTCCTCTATTTTTTTAAAATTACATAGGACTCTGTATCACTTAAAAAAGTATTTTTAGCCCTGTTTTGCTGAGTAATCATAACTCAATGAGGCAAGTACTTATCACTGCCATGTCACTGATAAGAAACTGGCAATTCAAAGGCACAAGAGGACTCGCCCTGGGTCCCAAAGCTCATCTTTGCAGTCAGGCCTTCTTCATTCTCCAGTCTCCAGGTTCAGAGACTTTCCATATGTGAGTGTCGGTGAAGCCTCCAAGCTGATACTGGACATAAGCATGAGATCACCTGGGTGTAAATCCCACTTGCTGTTGGCTCATGGTGTGAGCCTAAGCCTGTCATTTAGACAGTCTATGCCTCAGTTTCTCCATATGCAGAATGGGAATAATCATGGTTTCTGTGTCAAAACAATGAGAGGAGTCAATGAGCTTTTATGAATTAAGTGCTCAGAACAGTGACTGGCACAAAATACCTGCTCAGTAAATGTTGCTATGGAAACGACGCAGCTTCCTGTTTGAATTCTCTCTGCCAAGGCTCATCCGAAATGCCATGAAGTGTTATTCTGACTTTGTTCTTTGTAAACAGATGCGATTCCTGCCTCTTTCAGACCCTGTAATCATTTGTACTTTGCTCCCAGCACACAGTGTGTTCTGCTGTGCACTGGAGATATCTGTAAACTTGCTTTTCTCATCCTACTCCCTGCTCGCCTGTGAGTGCTATGGTGTCAGAGAGAGCCCTCTGATAGAAGCACATCCCCTGCAGTGCCCGGCATGGTGCTCACTGCCAAAGAGCAAGGCAGTTGGCAAATGTTGGTTATGCTGAACTCAGTCAAACCCAGAATTCCAGTTCCCACTAAGTCCTAGGATGTTAGGGCTGGAAAGGCTCCTTAGGGATCAGCCAATCTTGGGCTGCTGGCACAGGGAAAGATACTTGTCCAAAGTCATACATGTTTGTGCCAGAAATAGGCATGGAAACCAGATCTCATCCTACCAGCAGCCCTGGGCTCCACCCAAAGCACTGGGCTATGTCTCTCTCCATGGAATGGAGGAGAAAACAGCCCACGTACCAGAAGTAAAGAGAAAAGGATGGGACAAATGACAGCACACGGCTAAGCTTCAGCATCAGTACTGCTCACAGACGAGAGATGCATTAGGGATACATACCCAGAAGCCTACCAGGGGGTAAGAACATGAATAAATTGCATAGCCAATAAGGTAGTTTCTCTGAATTAACTTGGTGGTCCTCTGCTGCATGAATGGATCAGGAGGCCTGCACAGGAGAAGCTTCTGGATCCTGAATATATTAAAATGCAAATCTTTAAATGATTCTTCTCCTCTTTCCATTTAACATGGAATCTAAACTGATGTCCTCCAACTTTGGACTCCAGAACACCTTCTTCTTGCTGAGATCTCTACATAGCGGAGACTGTATTTAGAGGCTGTTTTTCATAGTTCTCCACATGATTATCTAATCTGGTAGGAATGAGAAAAGGTAAAGTTCTAATCAGCCTACGCCCCAGAGCCTCTTCTCCACAGACCATTGTCGTGTTTCTCCTTGTTGAGACTTCAGATAATGTTTAAAATGTAAAGTGAATCAGAGATAATTCTGTACCGGTCAGCTTGACTTGACCAGAGAAATGTTTTGATTTCTGGTACTGTCACATCTTGTCTTCCAAAGTAAGATAAGGTAAATAGGCTTCAAGATGATAAGCTCCCCCATCATCTGTGATGTAAATACCTTGAGGGAGGGGGCTACCAGTGAGAAGCTAGTTTCTGATGACCTTGGGTAGGGCTTTAGGAGAGCACAATAAGCAGGCATAGCCCTGGGCAGGAGGCGGGGGGGGGGGGGGGGAGGCGCGAGGCGCTGCTGAGGCTTACATCCTTACCTCTGGCTTGTTTGGAGGATGACAACGAAGGCCACCCTTAACCACCAATGAGCCTCTGAAAATGGGGGCACGTTGGCTTGCCAAGTCACGGTTAGTGAGAGATAATTGTTCACACAGCCTTCCTGGGGAGAAATGCCCAGATGGCAAACAGCTCTGACCTTGGGATTTGGGGAGAGGTCATCTTCTCCTTTTGGTCTCTATATCCAATACATGAGTCATTTTTAAAACATTTTTAATGTTAAGGATAAAACAGTTAAATTGTGAAGGTGCTCTAGGGAGAAGGGAAAAGACTTTTTTGTAAAGGAAATTCATCTCCAACTATTGACTGACTTGATGGGACTCATCTATTTCCTTTAGATTATTAGATTATTAGATTATTAGATTATCACGGTTGTTATGTCAATCCAAGCGTTGGTTTAACAAAGATACTGGGGAAACAACATGTGATTAGCCTTCAAAGAGCTCATGCACCATATTACCAACACCATAAACCATGTGTGAAGTGAACTTATTATAATCTTTGCCTTAAAGAGCCACTTTCTCAATCCCTAATTGGTATCAACTTCCATACTGCTCCAAAGATGAGCCATTAGGTATGTTGAATGCATATTTTTTGGGTGGCATTTCTAAATTTAAGTTTCCCCTGGGCACAAGGGAGCTAACTTAACAATATGGATCCCATTACTTGCAAACAATGCCATTTTCTATTATATCAACACCTTCCATGTTGATAGAAGTAACAGTGGTAAAGAATGAAAATGGAATTGGCCTACAAATTTTGAAGGTTAGTGGATTAATAAGATTGATTGCTCTTTATTGCCGTTTGTTTTTCACTCTTAGACTTAATCAGTGTCTTCATTAAAAAGAAAGAAAGAAAGAAAGAAAACCTTTATTCTCTTTCTCACTAAATGCTCCATCAGCTCATAACATCCTGAGCTGTCACTTAGTACCTCCTAGTAACATATAATAAGCCCCTGCTGATGCTGTTGAGCTATAAGTTCCCTGAAGTCAGAGACAATCTGACATGAACAAGAACCAGCTCTGCAGGTCTGTCTCTCTTTGTGCTAAGTCCTGGAGGCAGTACTCTGCACTGCAGGGTCAGCAAATGCATGACACACATACTCCCCTCTTCTGCACCCAAGGCAGACATCACTAATTGATCATGGCATTCCTTCCCGTTTAGCCCAGTCAAGGCCTCAGAGTCCTCATCATCAGCATGCCTGGAAGCCACTACCAATTTATCAGAATTGACAGGCTTGATAAAACCTATTTTCTGGCCTACCCTTAATGGTTAAAAGCAAGGGCTTTGGAACTGGACCGACCTGAGTTCAAGTCCCAACATTACCACTTACTTGCTATGTGACTTGGAGGACAGGTGTCCAAGTGCCCTAAATCTCAGTTTTGCCCACTGTCAAGTCACTGATCCTCCCATCCTTCAGAGGCCTAAATTTAGGCATTTCCTCCTCTGAGAAACCTCTATTCACATAAAACTGAGTGTAGCTGCCTCACTAGGTCTTAGAAAACACCCTGAACTTATTCTTCCATGGTCCTTCTCTTTCGGACAGTGATGGGCCCCTTTCTTCTAATAACCCCCATTGGTGAGTGAGCTCCTTGAGGACAGTTACATTTCACAGTTGTATTTTCAGAGCCTGTCAAAGTCCTGACACAGTAAATAGCTAAAAATATGCGGTACCATTAATGCATAAAAAATCACTTAACATAGTGCTAAGAATTTGACAAATGCTCAATAAACATTAGCTCTTTTCATATTTATTGTTATGTTCCATAACTGTGAGGCTCAGGGAATATCACTTACCATGGAGCTAGTTTTACACATGAATGGTTTAATTTTGGATCCTACTGCTCTTCAGCTGCCAAGGGTACCGAAGGTATCTATACTTTCTACATCTTGAGAGAGTTGCATTCCTTGAAATAGGGCCATATTCTTCAACCCCAGTCCCATAAAACCTAACATGGGGTATGGCTTGAGAATCTGCATTTCTATCATGTTCCCTGATGATGTTCTGCTGCTGGTCCTGGACCATCCTTTGAGAATCACTGACTAATGGAAGAAAGGGGATAAAAGAGGAACATTCTTGGGTGCCTGGGTGGCTCAGTCGTTAAGCGTCTGCCTTCGGCTCAGGTCATGATCCCAGAGTCCTGGGATCGAGTCCCACATCGGGCTCCCTGCTCGGCAGGAAGCCTGCTTCTCGCTCTCCCACTCCCCCTGCTTGTGTTCCTGCTCTCGCTATCTCTCTCTCTGTCAAATAAATAAATAAATAAATAAATCTTAAAAAAAAAAACAAAAAACATTCTTTCCTAGAGAAGAAACTTTAAGTTCTATTTGTCTGCTCCAAGAGTGACAATGATCTCCATTTGAATCCTGCAAGCTGTATTTGCAACCAATTCTCATTCAAGTCAAGGAAATTTATACATAAGTATCAGCTGAAGGACCTTGCTGAAGGATGAAAAAGCAGGGTTTTTAAATTTTGCTGATGGAGCCTGCAATTTCCCCCCCTTTCTCAATTGACAACTAGCGAAATGACTTGATACTTTAATATCTCACAGTTAATATCATAAATTTGCAAAATACTTTGTATTTTTTCAGAGTGTTTGCATCCATATTATCACATTTGATTCTTATAATAACTGCTTTAGTAAGGAGGCAGGCAGGAATTAGCATCTCTCTTTGAATGACAAGGCAGAGTAAACCAGGACCTAGAATCCTCAATTCTTTGCCAGGTTCCTTTCCATGATACCACATAGTCTCTGATACAAGTGTCAGTTTTGCCTTTGAGCTCCCTTCATGTACTAAACCTTAATTTATTTCAGATTGCTACAGATGATTTGAGTTAGAAGACATCATCAGGAGACCTACTAAGGTCTACTAAGAATCAGAAGGTTCTTAGGCATTTGGGGATACAGATTTCAATGACAGTCAGGAAAGCTTTGGACTCTTCTTCTTTTTTTTTTTAAAGATTTTATTTATTTATTTGAGAGAGAGACTGAGAGAGAGAGAGCATGAGAGGGGGGAAGGTCGGGAGGGTCAGAGGGAGAAGCAGACTCCCTGCCGAGCAGGGAGCCCGATGCGGGACTCGATCCAGGGACTCCAGGATCATGATCCGAGCCAAAGGCAGTCGCTTAACCAACTGAGCCACCCAGGCGCCCAAGCTTTGGACTCTTCTAATACAATGCAGATGTGTAAATACAATACAATTTACATATAGCTTCAGGTTGTACACAGACCTATTAAGTCCAAGGCCACCATGTTTCATGACTGCAAGAGGCACCATTCCCAGTGAATTAACTGTGGCCCTGTAAAGATCATGCACAAACCATGGAAGAAGAGCAGAGGCCATATATCCAATTTTGGTTAGTTGGTTTTTATGATTTTTTAACAGATGAAAAACTGAGATTCAAGAACTTAAGTGATTTGTTTTAGGTACCAGAGCCAAATAAAGGCAGAAATAGAGTGGGAAGTAGAACTTCCAGAAGGCAATGTAGTACTGTGGAAGGGAACTGGCCTTGGAGTCAGAGTAGCTTTCATTCTCAGCTTATACTATTTACTGGCTGTCAGACCTTACTAAACCCCTCCAAGATTCAATTTCCCCATTTTACTAATAGGAATCAGGAAAGCAAATAATGTTTAAAAACTGTATTCTGGGGGCACCTGGGTGGCTCAGTCATTAAGCGTCTGCCTTTGGCTCAGGTCATGATCCCAGGGTCCTGGGATCGAGCCCCGCATCAGGCTCCCTGCTCGGTGGGAAGCCTGCTTCTCCCTCTCCCACTCTCCCTGCTTGTGTTCCCTCTCTCGCTGTCCCTCTCTGTCAAATAAATAAATAAATAAATCTTTAAAAAAAACCCAAAAAACTGTATTCTGAAAGGGAACTTCTAGTCTATGGATTAAATGAAAGACAATCTATCCAGTGCTAACACTGGTTGTAGCACCCAGTAAGCACAAATTCCCTGGTTCCTGAACTATTTTCTCAACTCAAGTTCATATGTAACAACTGGCTAAATTTTCCTTTCTCTCAGGACAGGTAGGTTATATGCCTGGTTGACCAGAGACCATATACACTCAGGTCCTCTGGGTCATATAAATCTACAGATGGTATCATTACTTATGACTACGCTCGCATGATCTGTTATTCTTATAAGTGCTTATGCCATAGCCCCATGTAGAATCCCACAGACATTTGTCCCTAACCATGGGTACAAAAATAGAAAAGAAAAATCTCACCAAAGAGGATGAAAGCCCAGGCTGTAGTAGTGTCTGGTTCTCCTTACATTTTTCAATGCTTACTTCAGCCTGTATCAAGTTAATTCTTCCCACTGCAAAGGAATCATATTATACTTCCTAATCTACACAGAGCAATGATTTTCACCCTAATTTTTCATTGTGTATTTGCATCTAATTCACATTTAGAGTTAAGTGGAATTTATAGGTCACTTCACTGTATATACTTCACTGTGGATTGCACATTAAAAAACAAGATCCTTGTTTTAACTTACTACTGAACCCTAGAATGCCAGGAGTATAAAGACCCATAGAGGCTTCATCTAATCCCTTCTATCATAGGCAAGAGGTGGATGCTCCAGGAAGGGGAAATGGTGTCCTCAAGGTCAAACAGTGAGGGTGTAACAACAGAACCTATACCTGAACTTACATTTCCTGACTCCAAATTCAGTATTCTCTCCATATTTTTCCTAGCCTGGCTCAGATTTTAAGAGGCCAGAAAGGCCCAGCGGTTGAAGCATTTCCTAGTCTTCATTTTCTTCTGCTTTGATTGTATTTTCCCTAAAATAAATTTGGTGGACAGTGGGATAAACATACACATTCCCTTTCCATTTTGAATGAATGATTGGCCCTCATCCTGCCTGTTGCTTTTATAAGGCTCCCATTACGATTACCGTTACCAATACATTCCATATTATACGGGCAGTAATCCATCTCTCCCTGCAGTACCAGGGGCTTTGTCACTGCCTGATTATAGAGGATATCCTTCCCCAGGGAAAATGCTCTAAATCAGCCTTTTGGAATGAGTAAGATCTTCCTCAACTCTAAATGACTGACTTGATGGAATAAAATAACCAAAGAGTTCAAATGACTTAAGTACAAGGATGAATTTGGGGGTTCCTGATCTATGTCAAGATCCAACTCTTTTTGTCTAATGTCGCATTGGTGCCATGGTCTCATCCCTGCAGAATCTCAGGAAAAATATGCACCTTTAGTGAGACACTCCCTTTCATTAAATAAGTTAGCAGTTAGGAGGGGAAACATTTTAACCAAACTGCATTTCTGACCATAGTCCTATCAAGCTGTTAAGACCTGCCTCTGGCCTGGGTGAGGTCATGACTACCTAAGTCTGCACAGAGAGGCAGCTGTGTGAACTTTATGAGGTCATTATTCTGAAATGTCTCCATTACTAGCATTGTCAGGAAATGGTATCTTTAAGAAAATAGTAAACAATTTATCTTGTGAGTGGCTAAATAATTTTAAATGTTGGAAGAGAAAAACTTCCTACTAGGTTCCACACATGCTCCTGCCTTTGTGAAAAGAGCTTAATATACAGAATGTCACCTTGGCTGATGTGGTAGTGTTGCAGATGATAAATATTTTCAGAGCTGAGCACTGTATTTTATACTTTAAAAAAAAATTCCCCTGGATTTCCTGGAATGGGATCTGGCACATCGTAGGCATATGATAACTGGTTGCTGATTAATAATCATTAGCACTGGTGTGTATGACAACTTAAGGACTCCTGAGGTACTAGGGTGTTTTGTTTTTGTTTATTTGTTTTGGTGTCCAGACAGCTTCATACTTGGTGGGCATGTAGTCTCCACTGGGTCCTCCCTCCTTGTCGGCTGTCACTCCTCCCTTTGTCAGCAGCCACTGCTCACTCCACACTCACCTGCTGCTTTTCTCATCTGATATCTGTTGTTCACAAGTCCAATGACCAAGGCTGTGAAATCACACAACTCACACACAGTTTTATAGTCAACATGCATTTGCCTACAGGATGCAAGAGTGATGCGATGCTTTCATCTGGTTTAGAAAACTTATTATTCCACATTTATATATTAGAAGTTTTCCAACACTGTAAGGTTGTTTAAAGTCTGAAAGCTGGTTAAACGGGATGTACATAGGATAAGGTGCGCACTATCTCCATAGGTTGTAATATTCTTAACTAGAAAGTTTAAACCCTAGATTCCATCTGTCACACTCTCCAGCCCAGCTCCACAGAGATTTCTAGTCCATCCACTTATACTCTTGCTAAAATGATAAAATTTTAAGCCAAATTGCTAACCGAACAGGTTATCTCTGGGGGAAAAAAATCCAATACACAAGAAACCACATAATCCTGTTATTTTCCAGTTATTACTATATCTACCCCACATATATCCAGACTCTTGATAGTCATAATAGGATGTGGGCATTCTAAGTGGAAGAAAACTGTTTGAAGAAAATCAGATAGCCCCAAAACATAGTGAGTATGCATGTCACCTTTTTGGGGGGGGGCAGGGGCAGGTGGTGCCACCAGCTGTTTAGGGTATAGCGTATAGTGTATCAAAAGGACTTAAGGCAAAAAAAAGATAGAAAGGAGGGTAAACTCAAATAATAGATATAAAGAGAAGGATAAGCAATTTTAATTGGTCGTGGAGACCCACCAGAGGAGCTAGATGAGGGAATGGCCTACTCTGAAGTATTCTTTAGTTGGCTAATTCTATAAGATCTTACAGATTGAAAGGAGGTGGCTCAGTGAAGATCAAAGGCAAGGAGAACAATTAGGGGATCATGCATACCACCCACTCTTCCTAATTCCAGTCACAAGGACCAAATACCATCTTTTCACATTTTCATTCGGGCAACCTTAGAAAAGGCTAGATGGCCAGACACAGAACCAAAATTGGTGTTATACTTCCAGATAAAAAAGATGGCTAATAACACACCACTCTTCCCCAGAGAGAATAAGAGTCAGCAGCCCATATTCCCGAGGACCAAATGGCTGATTTATTCACTTCCTGAGAACAAAATGGCAGCCACCTAATAGAGCCCTGCGTGTATATTTAACGGAAAAGACACAGTGGACTCAGACACACACTGGACTCTTCATTTGGATATTTAGCTCTTAAAAAACAGGAATGGAGCGTGATTTCACTAGCTCTCTGATTTTCTGAGTATTTGCTTGGCTCCAAGGAATCTTTCTTTCTGAACTAAGTATCTACAGCCTTTCTCACCCTGCCAGGAATCGTCTTTATACCCAAGGGCAGGAAATTTCTTCATATCTCTAAGTTTTTACTCAGAAGTGTCCTTCTATCTGAAATGCTTTATTTTCCCAAGTTTCCCTAATGATAATACTAGAAGTCAGAAGAATACTAGAAGACAGGAGCAGCAGTGGCCATGATAAACATCTGAGTACTTACAAAGAACAGAGCCCTCTGCTGAGTTCCTAATGTATTACCTCATTTTAAATTCCCAACATTCCAATTTGTGTCATCTCAAAGGTATAGATGAAAATGCTGGTGCAGAGAGAAAAATAATTTGTCTAGGTTCACACAGTCCAAACACTCAGAGATAGGAAACTTAATAATCACATGACCCTCAACTCAACTTTTTTTTTAAAATTTCTAAATGATATTTACATTTTCAGAACAGTACTTCTCTACAAATGGTTTGCAACCTGGAAACTGGGGGAAGAAGAGATAGAGGGCTATCTGGAGGACCTGAAGTCCTAAGCTTTACCCCATGGTATTGAGTGGTACCTCAAAAGGCCACCAGATCCAGCGATCCTCCTTCAGAGGAGTTGAGAAATGTCCCATGCCAGATTCTGTCAGGAAGCAAATCCAGGAGTACTTGTGGGTTTTTTTGTTTGTTTGTTTTTGTGGGGGGGGAGTTGAAGGGAGTTGGAATCTCTGAAAGATGTAAGGTTAACATCAGACATGCTTTTTTACCTTCTAGAAGAGGTTCCAAGAGTCTTTTGTTTGTCCTGTGGTAGGGTTTCCACTGAGGCCAAGGCCAAGAACTATATCCTTAGTAGAAAAGCAGAACTCCTTATCAAGTTTAATAGTCTCCTTGGCTACCAAAGGGCCAACCTCTTTGTTGATTGCTATTAAATATCTACCATCAATGTCTAAATTGTCTTATTTGGACATTCTATACCCTCAAGTACAAATTCTATGAAAGTCTTAGGCCTGTAGCATTTTCTCTTCTGGTGTGCTCCTTTGTTCTAGGTACTTGATACCATCCTCTGAAAATTCTTTTTTTTTTTTTTTAATTAACATATAATGTATTATTTGTTTCAGGGGTACAGGTCTGTGATTCATCAGTCTTACACAATTCACAGCGCTCACCATAGTACATATCCTCCCCAATGTCCATCACCCAGGCACCCCATCCCTCCCACCCCCCTCCACTCCATGAAAATTCTTTAATGACATATTTTGCAACCATTAGAATATCCTCAGGGCTAGTAGTAAGCTGATGAATAATTTGAAATATCTGGTAGCATTCTTCTAATGTTCGCTTCTTTCCCTTGTCATTGACACTCATCTGATCATGTATTTTAAGACCTGGCTTCTTGGCTGTTAATTTCTTCATGGCATTAGAACCAATGAGTCCATTCAAATGGGCATGAAGTTCCAATTTAGGTAATTCTGAGTAAAAGGTTGCCTTCCATGGCTGTTGTTCTTCCTTCATCATGACTTAGCAGAGTAAGTTCTCCCAAACCTTTTATTCTTTGTATAAACAATACAATGGTATTTCACTCAGTAAGTTTTGTGGTTTTGAATTTCCTTCAGATTGCTTTACTTCCTAATTTGGATACAATGAGCTGTACACATAGCTCTGGGCTCAGCTTCGCCACCACGATGGACCACTACTCTTGAGTCTCTCCTGGCCTTGAGCCTGTAGAGTCACGAGCATGGTGCAGGGACAGTATGGAGCATCACAAGCAATAGCATCCTCAGCAAGAGTTCCCTGGCTGTGATACTGTGATAATTCTGGTACCACATGCGGCCCTCCATTCATCCACCAGGGCTATTATGTCTACTCAAGCACTGGGTGGCACTGCCGGCATGTCCTCCCCAACTTTTCAAAAGTCCTTTGCCCGTAAGCTTCAGTTAGTGCTGAAGAATGTACTCCACCCTTTGAATGCTGCTGTATATTACTTGGATCCATATAATGGCAATTTATATTTAAAATTCATTCATTCCATAAATTGTTATTAGATGATATGCTATATGCCAGGCACTGTGTAGGCTCTGGGAAGATAAACTGCTATCTTGGAGGAACTCAAAGACTAGTAAGTGGGAAACATAAGTGATCAGAATTTGAGGTAAGAAGAATCATGAACAGGACTCAGGAAGGTTTCCAACGGGAGCATAAAGGAGGGAATAGCTAACCCAGTTGTAAGTGATTGAGGAGTCTTCCGGGGGAAGTGTCAATGAATCTGGGGCCTAAACAATAAATAGGATGGTAGCTGGTGAAGAATGGAAATATCTCAGGCCCAGGTAAGCAGCATTTGCAAACTGTTTAGTCTCACCATGCTTCTCACACATAGTGATGATCTCAAAATAATGGGATGAGTACATTTGGCATGGTTGATTCCAGAGTCAAACAACTTGAGTTCAAATACAAGTTCCTGGTTTTGTGACATTGGGAAAGGAATTAGCATCTCTAACCCTCAGTTTCTGTACCTGGACATGGAGAGTAGTAGTGCCATCACTTAAGGTTGTTGCAAGTATGAAAATGACCCAGTGATATATAAAGGGATGTACCACAGCAGGTAGACAAAGCAAATCCCCAACAATGGTGGTAGTGATTGGTAGTGATAGTTGTTAGTAGGTCCACCTAGATTATGACCTCTCTATGAATAGGAATCTGACTAATTTTTCTTTGTGTTTCTCACTGTGCCTTGAATTTCACAGACTTAAAACAGGTATTCAGTAAGTGCCTACTGAGAGATTTGTTTGTGTGCTTTTTCCTTTAAATCATTAAATAAATATTTATTGAACACTTACTATGTGCCTGGCTCTGTCCATTATACTGTGGACACAAGAGTAAACAAAGCACATTACTAGAAATTTCACCCTAAAATTCTGATCAGTAGTTTCATAACATTGATGGTTACTTAAACTTTGAAATCAGGTTTGGAAAATACCATCCAAAGCATAAGAATCACCTGACTTGTTAGTGATAATAACTGTAATTCCACTTGATGTTTCTGGAGAACCTGATGCTTTATCTTAAGAACTCTTCAACCAATTTAGTGTTTTTCCACCTGCTACGGGGTCCTGCCTGAATCTAAAATGATGATTTCCACTTCACTCCACAATCCACATCATAGGTTCTCCCTCCCACCCCAGGTCCTTATCAGCAACAGACCAATTTGTTAATTTGCTTCTCTTTCTCTTCCTTTTACTGCATTCTGCTGGTATCTGAGCAGCTGTCAGCCTGCATAGAGAGAGGAGTGGATTATCAATCAAACAGCTTAAATTTTAACCTAAGTTTTGCAACTAATCAATTTTGATATAGTTTTCATTTATTCTTTCAGTGAATAGTAATGGAGTGCTTAATAGAGGCCCAGCATGTTCTGGTTGAGAGTTCAGGTGTTGGAATCAGAATGCCTGAGTTAGAAACTAGCTCTGTTACTTTTCAGCCATATAATCATGGGTGAGTGACTTGACTACTCAGTTTTCTGATCTGCAAAGCAGGGATAATAATCATATCTACCTCATAGGATAGTTGTAAGTATTAAATACACATAGAAAACCTGTAAAAATCTTAGAACAGTGTGCCTGAAACCAGTAAGTTCTCAATGTTAGATGCTTTTACTTTATTGTTGATATTTGTTGTTACTCTGTATACGGTACTAAGGAAATAATGGGGGGGAGGAAGGAGATCTTGCTTCTATTAAGTGAAGGGACATTAAAGAACTAATAAACACTCACATAAATACATAGTTACAAATTATGACGAACACCATGAAGGAAATGAACAGGGTATGGTGTGTGGTCTAAGGAGTACCACTTATTTATTGATTTTTAAAGGTTTATTTATTTATTTGAGAGAGAAAGCATGAGAGAGCACGCCCACGAGGTAGGGGGAGGGGCAGAGGGAGAGGGAGAAGCAGACTCCCAGCTGAGCAGGGAGCTGGATGCGGGGCTCCATCCCACGACCCTGGGATCATGACCTGAGCCGAAGGCAGATGCTTAACCGACTGAGCCACCCAGGCGCCCCTAAGGAGTACCATTTAGTATGAGACTTAAAGAATAAATAGGAGGTCAAGTGGTGAAGAAGAGGTATATGCTGTGTGTGAAGGACTGTCCAGGAAGAGAGAAAAGCATGTGTAAAGGACCAAAGACAGGGGCTGAAGGGCTTTGTGGGTTACCTATGGACACTGAGGAGGAGAGGAGGCTGAGGCAGTGGGCAGGGTCCAAGCCATGCAGTGGAGTTAAGAGTCTTCCTAAGGGCAAAGGAAAGCTACTGATGGCGCATGGTTTCCTTTCTGGCACACAGACTTCCCAAAACTAAAGTGAGAGGATTACATAAAAAATGCTCTCAAGCCCCTTTAACACTGAAGAATATAAGATTCTGTGATGACTAACAACAACAACAAGGTGATTTCTGGGAAAAAGCAGAGAAAAAACAAAGAAGTAGTGGTAGGAAAGGAAAGAAAGAGGGAGATAGGGAGGTAAGAAATAGGGAAAGAAGCAGCTGACTAAAACTTCAGTGGAGACATAAAGTCTAGAAATGAAATGTTAAATGCTCAGTGCAGAATTATAGACTCGGTACCTATTACATCCATGTGTGTGTAGGTGTGTTTGACTTATGCATGTATTTGTACGTTCACTGATTTGGCAGGAACCCAAACTGGAGGAGCCTTTCCATGGAAGACAAATAAGTCTAGTAGGCTGGAAGCAGAGAGGGGGGAAAAAATGCCACGTCAATCATTTTGGTTAAATGCATGATTACTGGATATAAAGATGCATCTGGAATAGCTCCTGCTGGAAAGCTGGTGTTCAGGAATTGAAATGCTTGCTGAGGCATGGTTCAGCGGCTCCTTTCAGGAGCTGCTCAGTGGAAATCAAACAGAATTACATTAGGAAAGGAGTGGCTGAGAAAGTACTCTCCGGAACAGAAAAATTTTATTGGAAGAGGAAAAGAAAAAGGAGTTTAGTCCAAAAAGAAGGACTGACTCCAAGAATGCTAATTTGTTCAAGCCTTCCAGAGCCCAGAGGAACTTGAGCACTTCTTGCCTTAATATTCAGATGCTGTGGTGAAAAGAAGTATGCAAAGTAGTGAAAAGCAAAAAGGAATAAGTGTTCGTTGGGCCCCGATTTCTACTTTCCAGCTGAATAAGGGTATAATTTAAGGATTTATGAAGGGGAAGCACACTGGTCCGATTCTGCAAACACTTTATAATGATAATACTGCCTCTGATGCTCAGACCTTGCTATCAATACGGGCATGTATGGTTGGGTATCATATAAACCTTGCAGCAAATGCTGGGAAGAATACCGGTTGAGTTACCTCAGTGCAATGAGAAGTAAAAGAAGCCCCTTATGGTTTACGAAAAGTTCTTTTCTGGTAAGGAAATAGCCACTAACAATATGTCTAATTCCCTTAAGTACTTCCGGATTTGCCAATGGTTCAGTTATCATATGCCTGATTTGAGTTAATAACATCCATTTAATAGACATTTACAATATATTTTAGGTACTTATAGCACATCATCCCACTGACTCTTCATAGTGCATTACAAGCTAGAGTCTAATATTCCCATTTTATATACAAGGAAACAGAGGCTCAGAGAGGCTAAGGAACATGTACCAGGGACACAAGTTGCTGGAATTCTTATGCAGGTCCATGTTCCATTTGAGCTCCAATTTTCTTATCCATAAAATGGAGCTGGTTAACACTGCCTTCAGATTCTCATATTCCCAAAGCTCCCTCATGAAGACTGCAGATTCAGCAAGTTCACTGGTGTTTTTATTTTGTGTGCTTTTTATATCATGGGGCACTCTCTACCCGTTCATTCTCAGCACTCCAGTGCACTCAAGGATTTTTGCCTACCAGAACTTGTAGGAATCATTCATCCCTAACTTAGGTGCAAATGGCAGATAATAGCAGTAATTCCTTGCTTTTCTGCATCTGGTAGTCAAGGACTACTACACTCTCCCATTTTAACTCATTCCAATATCATTGGGAGGCAGACAAGGAAAGCATTCTCCCCAATTTGCAGATAAGAAACTAAGACTTAGGGTGAGTGACTCCACCAAGGTCAAACAATGAGTTAAAAGCAGAGTCATGACTGCAGGCTCGCATCTCTTAAGATCCGGTCTGGCATCTTTTCTGGAAAAGCACACTGCTTCCCTCAGTTGCAGGCTCCAGGGCCCAGCTGGAAGCAAAAATGAACAAATGGGCAGATGAGAAAACACTTTTCCTCCTGCCAATGCTCACTCAGCTTCAGCCAAACTTTGTCAAGTGAAAAGCAGGTCCAGATCTTTCCATTTTTCTTTTTTAAAGAAGCTATGGATCTGGATTTTTATGGGCAATCCTATGATTTTTTAAAAGCTACCTAAAGCTTATATTTTAAATTTCTGTGAGAAATATCACACATCTGTAGGTTGGAGTCACCACTGGGTAATCAGTTTTCCACCTCTGCCTTACACTGAAGAAATGATAGAGAATTTGATTATGGTTACAGAGATGTCTAGCTGAAAGCCCTTTTAGCCATAGGAATGCCCATTGCTTGGGAGATCCAAACCTCAATCAATCAAATCCCACAGAACAGTGGAGATTTTGAGTCCCAAACAAAGGAGGGTCAGACAGAGACATTCCAAATCCCCAGTATAACCCCCTCATCTAACCAGGAAAGAAAAAGTCTCATGAAGATAGCTTGTTTAGAACTTTAAATGAAAGAGTGTAGAACAGAGATAAGAAACCAGGGCTCTGAGAGACATAAGATAAACATGTTAAATATTGTATATAATTACACTAATAAAAACAAATTTAGTTATAAACAGCAGCTTTTATTTGAGTTCTTCCATGTGCCAATCACTATTCAACGTACTTTTTATGCAATACTTTTTAAAATCCTTACAACAACACTTTGAGGTGAATATCACTGTTATGTCCATTTTATAAATGGGGAAATTACAACACAGAGAAATGAAATTGCCCAAGGTCACAATTTGCTAATATATCAAATTGGGATTAGAATGCAGGCAGCCCCGCTCTGGAGACTACACTCTACCACAATTAGAGAAAGAGCACGTTCTCCCTGAAGGCAGAGATTATTTTGCACAGAGTAGCTGTACTCAGAAATTTTTCACTGAGTTAGACTGAGCAAAGGACGGGAGTTCATTTTTTAAAATAAGACCACACATTTCTGTCTTCCACAGGGAACCTGGAAATCTTGGTAGGATTTTCTTCGATGCCAGGGACACTTTTTTTTTTTTTTAAGATTTTATTTATTTTCAGAGAGAGAGAGGAGGGAGAGAGCACAAGGAGGGGGAGTGGCAGGCAGAGAAGGAGAAGCAGGCTCCCCATCAAGGAGCCCAATGTGGGACTCCATCCCAGGATGCTGGGCTCATGACTTGAGCCAAAGGCAGATGCTTAACCAACTGAGCCACCCAAGTGTCCCTGTCTTTCCTTTCTTATTTTCTCTACTTGTCTACGTTCTTTATGGATAATGATGTACTATATGCTGGCTAATTGAACATAATAAAAAAAATAAATAAAAGTGTCAGTGACCCTTTTGACGAGGGCTATTCTAAAACCTCTAGTCCTTGAGGAGATAGATTTCCTGATCACTGACAGGGAAAGCTGAATCTTCTACCTCATCTTTTGTGGTTTTGTTTTCACCCTACTTGGCACCCTAGAGGGCATTAACACTCCTGATCCTGTCAGCTGCTCTGGAAGTGGACGTCACACCCAAGGGAGCTATACACCATCTGTTTCTAATTCATCCTGTCTTCAGTCTTCCATTCAATACTCTCCTGGCCTCACATCATGACTGAGGCTAGACATGAGCTCTCAGTATAATCTGGCAGTCTGTGCTCTCAGGGCAGCCCTGGGCCCATTAGGCATTCCAGATCTTTCAGATACATGGAGAGTAGAATGATCACCCTATAAAACCTTTAGGAGCTCTCCCTGTCCCCCCAAATTTTTTAAACCCTAGCTTAATTTACCAATTATATAATGTCATATATAGAAGAAATAAATCCAGGAAGGTCAAGTAGTACCTTATTGGAATGTTATCTTCTACTCTGCTTTAGAAAGGATTTAAGGAAAAAGTCTCAATCTAAGTGCCAACAGTGACTAGATTAATTTAGTAAATGAAAAGTGACCTAGCTAGTGTCCACTAGGGTGAGTGAGAGAATGCATGCCTCATCTAAAGGCCGGAAACCATGGCTCAACTCCAGCCTATTATAGATACATCCGTTAATTTTTCAAGAGAAAGCATAGGACTTCCATTTGTGTTAACTGAGAGACTATATAATTTGAACCAATGCTTCCAATGAGGACAACTAGAAAAGCTGGACAAAATACTTAAAAATCTTCTTGAAGATGTAGACGAGCAAATAAGAAAGTGAAGAATTACAGAGCCAGGATCTAGGGCTGGAGGAAAGCCAGACAGGTAAGCCTTGTGTTTGGAACTACTTTTCCCCTAGAGATATTTACCAGTTCTAGAGGAAGCAGCTAAACTAAGGGGAGACAGAAATAAGAAGCTGGAGTTTAGAGTTCAGAACCAAAAAGTGGTGGAAAGAGGTTGTGAAACAATCACTTTGGATTGGGACTCGGAAGAGCTGCTCAACAAGAGTTAAAAATGACCTGGAAATAGACAGTTGCTTATAGGGACTGCAGTACAGCTTCAAATCATCTCAATCTCTGGAGCTGGATTAAAATGATAATGGATTGCTAGTACAAGAAGGCAAATATATATCCATTTGGTAAAAAGATAACATTACCCTAGTCCTCAAATTATTTCTACAGAAAATTCTGCAAATATAATGTTCAGCACACGATAAAAAAATAATCAGTTATACCAGAAGATAAAACAACATAAGTAAAAATGAAAAGAAAAGAGAAAATAGGGACAGATCCATAGGGACTCAGGATATTAGAGTAATCAGACATATATTTTATAAGCAACCATGCTTACTATTTTCTTGGAGATAAAATACAAGATTGATAATTTCAGCAGACTACTGGAAAATACGTAAAATAATTAAGAGGAAATTCCAAATTTGAAAAGGACAGAGACGGACATCAAGAATTTAATACACATAATGACAGATTGGATGCAGCTTAAAAGAGAATTTGTGAACTTCAAAATAGATCAAAAGAAAATAATAGGACTAAAACACAGAAAGAGAAAATGAAAAATACAGAAAAGGGCATGAAAGATACAGTGGATAGAGTGACAAACCCTAACATACATGTAAATAGAATGTCATCAGGAGAAAACTACAAGGAAGATACAGAAATAATGTCTGAGGGCCATTGGCAAGAGTTTTTCAAACTTGATAAAAGACATCAAGACACAAAATCAAAAGGCCCAATGTACCCAAAGCATGTTAATTAAAAGAAATCACACTTAGGTACAATACAGTAAAAATTTTGAAAATCAAAGACAGAAACTCTTAAAAGCATCCAAAGTGAAGAAGGGGTGGGAGATAGATTACTGTGAAACAATCAACAATCTGACTCTTCCCAAGAAACACCTGAAGTAGATCTTTAAAATGCCAAAAGAAGGGGCACCTGGGTGGCTCTGTCCTTAAGCGTCTGCCTTTGGCTCAGGTCATGATCCCAGGGTCCTGGGATCGAGCCCCGCATCGGGCTCCCTGCTCCGCGGGAAGCCTGCTTCTCCCTCTCCCACTCCCCCTGCTAGTGTTCCCTCTCTCGCTGTGTCTCTGTCAAGTAAATAAATAAAATCTTAAAAAAAAAAAAGCCAAAAGAAAATAACTACAAATATAGACTATATCCAACATAAACTTTTTTCAAGAGAGAACTTCGTGAAAAAAGACATTTTTATACAAATAAAAGGAAAAATATTTCTCAACAACAGATTCATACTAGTGGAAATGCTAGAAGATATTATTCATGGAGAAGGAAAATTATTATAGATGAAAACTTAGAGATACAGAATGAAATAAAAAGTAAAAATTATGAATATATGGGTAAGTATAAATAAACACAGACTGACTAGAACAGCAGCAATAATACATAATATTGAGTTTAAAAGTACAAAAATATGCAACAATAGTGGCATGCACATTGGCAGGAAAATAAATGAAGCTAAAATGTTCTAAGGTCTTTGCACTCTCTGGGAAATGTGTGTAAGTGCCAATACTCAGTAACATTTGATAAGTAAAGAATGAATGTTGCAAGTTCTAATGTAACCACAAGAATATTTAAAGGGTATCTAATTCCCAAGTTAATAGAGAAGTAAAAAGTGGAAATTTTTAAAAAATTCATAAATCTGAAAGAAGTCAAGAAATGAATGGTGCAGTTAAATCTATCTTTAGAGGGGAATCTATGGTTTTAAAAATGCATGTATTAGAAAATAAAAAAAAGCTGTAAAAAGTGATCAGTAGCTAAGTATCCATTTCCAGAAGTTAGAAAAAACCCTGTGAACTAAACACAAGAGAGAAGGAAACAAGGTAGAACAAAGTCAAAACCAACCCCAAAGAATCTTAGAGAAAGTATGAGAGTGAGCAAGTTAGGTCAGTAATATAAAACGTAACAACACTACAAACCCTACACACATGAAAGAGGATATTATGAGGATTTTGTGACAAGATATTTGAAAATATAGATGAAATGGACAAATTCCTAACATAAATGACCAAAACTGCCACAAGAAGAATAACATAATTGACCAGGATTGTAACTATTAAAGACATTTAAAGCTTTACCAAAGACAACTCTGGGCCCAGGTTACCTCTCTTCTGAGTTCTATAAAACACTTAAAGAATACGACCTCAGCCGCAGCAAGTTCTTCCTAGAAACATCGCCAAAGGCAAGGGAAGCAAGGGCAAAAATGAACTATTGGGACTTCATCAAGATAAAAAACTTTTGCACAGCAAAAGAAACAGTCAACAAAGCCAAAAGACAACCGACAGAATGGGAGAAGATATTTGCAAATGACATATCAGATAAAGGGCTAGTTTCCAAAATCTACAAAGAACTTCTTAAACTCAACACCCAAAGAACAAATGATCCAGTCAAGAAATGGGCAGAAGACATGAACAGACATTTTTCCAAAGAAGACATCCAAATGGCCAACAGACACATGAAAAAGTGCTCAACATTGCTCGCCATCAGGGGAATCTGAATCAAAATCTCAGTGAGATACCACCTCACACCAGTCAGAATGGCTAAAATTAACAAATCAGGAAAACGACAGATGTTGGCAAGGATGCAGAGAAAGGGGAACCCTCCTACACTGCTGGTGGGAATGAGAGCTGGTGCAGCCACTCTGGAAAACAGTATGGAGGTTCCTCAAAAAGTTGAAAATAGAACTACCCTACGATCCAGCAATTGCACTACTGGGTATTTACCCCAAAGATACAAATGTAGGGATCCAAAGGGGTACATGCACCCCAATGTTTATAGGAGCAATGTCCACAATAGCCAAACTGTGGAAAGAGCCAAGCTATCCCTCAACAGATGAATGGATAAAGAAGATGTAGTATATATACACAATGGAATATTATGCAGCCATCAAAAGGAATGAAATCTTACCATTTGCAATGACATAGATGGAACTGGAGAGTATTATGCTGAGCGAAATAAGTCAATCAGAGAAAGACATGTATCATATGACCTCACTGATATGAGGAATTCTTAATCTCAGGAAACAAACTGAGGGTTGCTGGAGTGGTGGGGGGTGGGAGGGATGGGGTGGCTGGGTGATAGACAGTGGGGAGGGTATGTGCTATGGTGAGCACTGTGAATTGTGTAAGACTGTTGAATCACAGATCTGTACCTCTGAAACAAATAATACATTATATGTTAAAAAAATAAAAAAAGAAGAAGAAGATAGCAGGAGGGGAAAGAATGAAGGGGGGGGAATCGGAGGGGGAGACGAACCATGAGAGACTACGGACTCTGAAAAACAAACTGAGGGTTCTAGAGGGGAGGGGGGTGGGAGGATGGGTTAGCCTGGTGATGAGTATTAAAGAGGGCACGTTCTACATGGAGCACTGGGTGTTATACGCAAACAATGAATCATGGAACACTACATCAAAAACTAATGATGTAATGTATGGTGACTAACATAACATAATAAAAAAATAAAATAAAATTTAAAAAAACACTTAAAGAATAAATAACACCTATCTTACACAAATGCTTTGATAAACTAGGAAAAGGGAGTACTCCCTTACTCTTCTGAGGTCAGTATAACCTTGATACCAGATCAAACAAGGACATTGTAAGAAAAGAAAATTATAGGCATTTCATTTCATAATCAAGATGAAAACCTTTTTTTTTCAAGTTTTTACTTAAATTCCAGTTAGTTAACATACAGTGTGATATTAATTTCAGGTGTACAATATAGTGATTCAGCACTTCCATACAACACCCAGTGCTCATCACAAGTGCACTCCCTAATCCCCATCATCTATTTCATCCATCCCCCCACCCCTCTCCCCTCTGGTAACCATCAGTTTGTTCTCTATAGTTAAGAATCTATTTCTTGGTTTGCCTCTCTCTCTCTTTTCTCTTTATTTGTTTTGTTTCTTAAATTCCACATATGAGTGAAATCATATGGTATTTATTTTATTCTGGCTGACTTATTTCACTTAGGATAATACTCTCTAGGTCCATCCACATTGTTGCAAATCAAGATGAAAATTCTTTTTTTTTTTTTTTAAGATTTTATTTATTTATTTGACACAGAGAGAGGGAGCATAAGCAGGGGAAGCGGCGGGCAGGAGAGGGAGAAGCAGGCTCCCTGCTGAGCAAGGATCCTGATTCGGGACTCAATCCCAGGACCCCGGGATCGTGACCTGAGCCAAAGGCAGACGCTTAACCGACTGGCCACCCAGGCGTCCCAAGATGAAAATTCTTAAAAAAATATTACTTAACAGGCTACAAGAGACAATAGCATGACCAATTTGGCAAGGAAAAAATAATGCTGTCATTATTCACAGCTGACATGACTGTATTGATACAAAACCCCAAAACACTATAGGAAAACACTAGAATTACTCAATGAACATAGCAAGGTCACTGGACATGAAATCAATATAAAAGAAATCATTCTATTTCAATATGCCAGCAACAAACATTTATAATATTTTTAAAGATACTGTTTATAATATAAAAAATAAGTATCTAGAAAATAAATCTAACAAAAGATGTGCAAGATGCCTATGCTGAGAACTACAAAACATTACTGAAAGAAATATAAGAAGATCTAAATAAATAGAGCCATATATTATGTTCCTGGATTGAGAGACTTGATATTTAAAGACACCAATTCTCCCAAACTGATATGTAAGTTAAATGCCAACCCAATTAAATGTCATCCCTATAGATTTTTTCATAATTCAACATGTTGATTCTAAAATTTATATAAAAATGTAAAGCCCTAATAACTGGTCCAAAACAATTTTGAAGAAGAAAAGGTGGAAAAACTTGCTGTCCCTGGTATCAAGATAGGTTGAATCCAAGACCTAAGATACATAAACAGACCAATGGGATAGAAAAGACGAGAAACAGAACCACATATACTTGGTCACTTGATTTATGACAAAGAAGCCACTTAAGTTCAGTGGAGAAAGAATGATCTTTTCAATAAATGATACTATCAGTTGGATATCATATGGGAAAATTGATTCTAGATCCCTATATCACACCATACACAAGAATCAATTCCAGGTGGATTGTTAATGTAAATGGGAAAACATAAAGCCACCAGAACATAAGAGTATCTCCATGACCTCAGGGTAAGAAAAGTCTTCTTAAACAGGATATAAAAGAAAAAAAAAACCTGATAAATTGGACTGCATTAAAATGAATAATTTTTGGTCTATACATCAGGAGATACTGTCAAGAGAGTGAAAGTATAAGCTAAAGAAAGCAAGATCTTTGTAACATACACACTTGACCAAGGGCTCACACCTAGAACACTGAGAAATCAATAAGAAAAACACAGATAACCTAGGAGGAAAATGGACAAAAGGCATGAACTGTTACTGCTTTGAAAAGCATATCAACATTTCAATAAGCATATGAAATGAAGCTAAACCTCACAAATAGTCTTGAGAAAAACAAATTAAAATCACAATGAGTTATCACTACACCCCCACCACAAGGGCTAAAATTAAAATAATTGACAAGCCCAAGCACTTGAGAGAATTTGGAGCAATGAGAACCATCACATACTGATGGTGGGAGTGTAAATTGGTACAGCCACTTTGGAAACTATTTGGCAGTATCTATTAAAACTGAACATTCTCATACCCTTCCTAGGTTTACATCCAACAGAAATACATGCATATGTGCACCAAGAGACATATACAAGAATATTCATAGACTCATTATTCAAAAGTGTAAAGAGCCCAAATGTCCATCAACAGTTGAATTATGGATGCATTGTGACACATTCATACAATAGAATCCTATACAGAAATGAAAATGAGTAAAATATACCCATATGCAATACCATGGATGAATCCCGTAAGTGTAATACTAGCAAAGGAAAATAGATACACACACAAAATCATACTTGATGATTCCCTTTATATAAATTCCAAAAAGTAGGCAAAATTAAACTCTGACATATAGGAATGCATGCTTAAGAAAAACAAAGATGTTATAAGAGTCAATAGAGAGTCTCTTTAGAGGGATAGTATACAGTGCCTAAAAAGGGTAAGAGGAAGCTCCTGGAGGGCTGGCAACATTATATTTCTTGACCTGGGTGGTGGTTACTTGAGTGTTAATTTTGTGAAAAATCATTGAGCTTTGATTTGAGTTTTGCTTTGAGTATGTATGTTACACTTCATAATTTAAGAAAGTTAAAAATGAGAGAGAAGCTAGAAACCCAGATTTTCAAATGAAATACCTGGATTTTCAGGTATTTAGTTAACAGCTAATTTTTAAAAATTTAGAAATCTTTGTGGGCCACACATATTTCATCTGTGAGCTGCCATTCTGTAACTTCTGAAGGTAACTCCTCTACTTGATCAGGAAGTCATGAGCACTGACTTGGTTCTATTCTGCTGTAACAGCTTGAGAAAGTTAGAGGCCACCAACTTAATTTGCATGCAGAGAACTAAAACTATTGCCAAAGAAACACATCAAATTCTATTTCTCACATCCCTTTCTTTTGTTCTCTCTCTCATTTTTTCTCTCTCTCTCTCTCTCTCCTTCCCCCCCTGCTTTCTCACTGTTAGCAGCTCCCTGAAAAGGGACTCATTCTGAGGTTTCCTGGAGATTATAAACCAGGTGATAAAAAAAATAGAGTAATAGCATTACTATTCATGAAGAGCTTACTATATATCTAACCCTGCACTAAACTCTCCGAATACCATTTAATCATCATACCATTTAAACATCCCTGTGACTGGAGAATTACTGGACTTCTACAGATGAGGAAGTTGAGGCTCAAGAACACAGCCAGCCAGTGGCAAATGGCACCGACTGGATTCTCAGGCAGGCTTGTCCATTGCTAACCATTACACCATACTTTCAAGGCCAACAGTCCTGATGTGAGATATATAGACATCCTTCTAGGATGTTCTAGAATTTGTAAAGCAGAGACATAGGTATCTGCATATTCAACATGAAAATGGGCTCCAGCTGCTTAAGCCCTCACTACCTTGAGCACTCCTTAAAGATAGGTGATTCTGACAATCTGTTGATCCTCCCAGTTTCCCTGAGACCCTTGGCACAGGCTCAGTATAATTAAACAAAGCCCAAACCAATATCCAGCACAGTTCCCCAACCTGAACACAAGGACATAGAGAGACAGAGAGAAAGGGAATTGTAGCCATCAAGGACTGAAGAGTCATAATTGCTACATGACCAAGGACAATACTTGCCAAATAGTGAATGTTCAAGAAATTCAGAAAATTAAAAGACTTTAGCCTTGGAAAATACCACTAGAGAGGATCTGGTCCCATTTCCCCATCAGCCAACATGGGAATCGAGGTCCAGGGCAACATGAAATGCAGTGAAAGTGGGAAGAATCTCACTCTGCCCATGAACACTTGCTAGCAATGATGGCTTTGCTGTCTGTCAAATGGGAATATTAGAATAGATGTGGTTGTTTAAAAGGGATTTAAGCTTTGTAGTCTCTTCTCTAAAATAAATCTTGCAATCCCACCATAAAACAGATGATAATGGAGCACATGGTCCTGTAGTGAGGAGGACAGGGCAGATTTGTCTCTGTGTTCCTCCTCCCCCTAGGGCAACCCTAGAGGCAGCTACTGGACCAAGACCTGGCACATGATAGGTTCATGATGAATATTTGAAGAATAAACTGTCTTTGTTCCTTTAGAGCATAATTTAAGACAACCTGGAGCAGGGTGCTCCAAGGTCCCTTCCAACCCTAAAAACTCCAGTCATCTAAGGGACTTGCCTGTGATCATCCTGTGAACAAGGTAGGGGCTGAGCTGACTGGCAAGCTGGCCCTCCCATTTGGCATTCCAGGGTCGTAGGATTTGCCCTTGTGTCCCTTGGCCATGTGCTCTTTTATTTATGAGTTCTTTAGTTGAAGCCCCAGCTCTCCGGTGCTATCTGGAGAGGCATTTTCTGCTGTCCTCCCATTTTTTTAAAAAAACTCTGATTTGATTTTTCACCTTTGCCTTAGACATGTACCCTGATAACAGGAAACACACACAAGGGTAAATGAAACTTAATCCCAAGCCTTTCATGTCCCAGTGAAAGGTCAGGAACCAAAGATGCCTTGATCTTTAGCAGTGGAATTATGAAATAGCAGGCCTGAGGGATATATAAAAGTCATTTTAGTATGGTATCACTGTGAAGAGTATGGGCTCCAGCACACTTTTCTGCAAATAAAAAGTTAAAAAAATCAGAGTGTGGACAGGCTTGGTTCAAATCTTAACTCTATCACTTATTGGCTACAGAATCTTTGGCACAATTTCAAACTCTTTGGCCTTCAGGTTTCTTGTTTGTGAAATGTGGATAACAGCGAGCCTTACCTCATGGAGAAATAGCAGGGAAAGCATGTAAGGTGTTAAATACAGAGCCTGGCCCCTAGCTCGTGCTCCGTGTTAGGTATTGTCATCATTCTGACCACCACTGATGAATGAATTCTCTTGTGACAATATCCCTGCCATATGGTCCTCTGCTTGAATACTTCCAGTAATGGAGAACTCACTACCTCCAGGGGAATCAGCTTTATCCCCAAGTATGTGATCGGCTTAGATTTGTAGGTTCCTCATCAGACAAGGAAGTCCCTGAAGGCCAAGATGAGGATGTTGCAGGTAGGACTCCAGGGGGCGATGCCATGCTGACAGTCAAGGCTATAGTTAAACTTGAAATAAACAGAAGTCTTCACCTTTCAGGTCTGTCAGGTTGGCAGTCTCTGTGCAAAGTTCACTTTAACCTAAATTCTTAGGCTGCTAGACATGGGGAAACTCTGAAATAAATTTTTAGCAGCAAGGTTTCAAGGTGGCAGACATCTATCTGCTTCCTTTCTTGGTTTCCCTTCACCCCCTAACCTGGCAAGGAACAGACAGGTACTTCTCTTTGGTCCCATCTGGGTGCTCATTTTTCAGTCCAAAATGTGAGACCATCGTTCTGGTGAATGCATGCCCCATGGGGACAGTGTCTGAAATTCCCTATGCTTTCTTTGACTTCCCATGGTGAAAAATCTGGTAGACTCAGAACATTCTTTCCTAAAGAAATTCTGGATTAGAGAGTATCTCTCTTTTCCTTCTGTTTGAAAACCTATCTCTACAATCTCCGTATTTCCATTACCAAACAGGAGGAGATGACTCACACCATAGACTACCTGTGACCAGCCCTATTTGTGGCATCCAAGGTACTCAGTACCTCTGCCCACCTTATCTACCTAACTTCATCTTCCTACCCAGACTCTTTGGTCAAGTTAGTAGTCTTCCCCATTTCCCCCTGGGATGCTACATGCCTCAGGACTCTGACCCATGCTATTTCTCAGGCACAGCGTCTCCCTTTTCTCTCCTTTCACTTACTTCAAAGCCTCACTTTCTCTGGACCTTTACCTATGATCTTGACCCTTCCTGACCACCCAGGATCTATCTCTATATTATAGAACCAGTCACGTTAGTTTTCTGAATTGGAGGCAAACTCACTGGCAGCCGTGCACCATTCTCCAACAATTTCATGAGTACTGTCCACCTACAAGACTATAGTATTTTAGGATAAGTATTGTGACTTACACTTCTTTCATACTTTCAAATGTACCTAGCTGAGTAGAGGCTCAAAAAATTTTTCTGGACAGAATAATCTAGTTGAGGTGATAAAAAGCATTAAACTAGACTTAGCAATAGGCTTCATTAGCTTTTGGCTGAAGGAAGGGAATTATTTAAATCAGTAGCCCCACTCTGGTGAACCTTGATTAAACCTACACTATGTAATGCCAGTCACCATGGTTTGACCTTCACTTAATTTTGTTAAAGTACCATAGGACAGATAGACACCTTCGTGTGATCTTCAGTGGACCCCATCATAAACTCAGGAGTACAATAAATACTTATTGAAGGAAGGGAAGGAGGGAGGAATTCCTGAGAAGGAAATGCAAATCCAAATGCACTTAAGGAAAGCTGATAAATACCTATAAAAATCTATTCTCCTTGAGACTGCCCTAGGATCTCAGCAATTCCCTCAGCTCTGTAGCTTGGCATTCAAGGCTCTCCCTATTCTAAGCATGAACTGTTTTCTAGTCTTATCTATCATATTTTTGCCCCTGGGTTCCTGCAAATGGACTGTTTGGTATTCTCTCTTTAGATCCCTATTATTTTCTTGCTTATATTTTTTTCTTTCCTCCAAGACATACTAAACTTGACCTATAATTTAAGCCCCTGTTACCTCCTCTCTGATACCATCTAAATTCAATGGAAGGTATCAGCCCCAACAGCCTGTGATCTTTTTATCCCTGGATTCTCCCCCACATAGTTTGACTATACCTCTTTAACAAGCCTTAACATATTTGGTCGTATATGTATTATTTGTGGTTGGTTGTTTAAATGCCAATCTCAAGAGCTTCTTCTTGATTGTGACCTGAAGGCAAGAGTGGTCTTTTAACATTTTGATATTTCCTCTGGCACTCAGAAATAGGGAAACTTGCTCTATAATAGCTAATATTAGTGTTAACATTTTAAGAACACTTCTATGTGTAAGGCACCATGTATTAGCTCCCTGAACACTCACAGTGATCCTCTGTGGCAAGAACTCCTATTACTGCTTTTTTCAGAGACTTTAAGTGACTTGTCTGAAGCCACATGCTTGTGAAATGGAGGGACCAGCATACAGACCCTGGCACTGTGACTACAGTCTGAGTTCTTGAAAAAGATTTGGTGGCCCCCCACGGGCAACAATCCTGGAAAGAACAGACTCTCAAAAACAGCAAAAGGGGGTGCAGGATCCATGACACAGACCTCCAGAGATCCTGACTCTTGAAAGTCTCAATAACGAATTCATATTCAGGTAGTCCCCAAACGTACTAAGTGTTAAAACACACAAAGGAAAAGAGGAAAAGTGAGTTCTAAGGACCAAATTTCTATTGACCAAAGCTTCCCTTTAAAACAGGGCTTAAGGCTCTGCTGAGCTGAAATTTTCAAAACCATCACTCTCCCGCAGCGTGAACCCTTCAAAGGACCTTAAAGAAGCATTCCTGCTGGTGTTTGCTTGCTCTCTCTGCTCTCTCCTTAGCGGAAAGTGTGCAGAATGCCTGGGGAGGCCATGGGCCAGGCAAGCTCGGAATGTTTGCTGTGTCAGGTAAGGAGGGACCTGTCTCCACCTCTAGCCTCATCCACCAGCCTAAGTGACAGCTGAGTAGCACCAGTGCTGGCTTTCCTGAATAGGATCGGATTTGGAAGTCACGTGTGGTTTTTCATTAAACACCTTATTAAACTGGCAAAGAGCAGTGATGCAGAATGCTCTTTTCCTGGGAAGAAAGGAAGATAAAGCCCTGGTAACCTGTCCTGGTCTCTGAGGCTGTCATATCAGATTTCACTTGAGAAGAGAAAGCAAGGACACGAAAGACTTAAAAAGCCAGCCGTGTTTTGAGGGTCTCCATCTCTCCTGTCCCCTGCTCCATCTAAGGTTTCCCAGTGTAAAAACAGAGGCACACAGAGTAATGAACAGAAAGCCCTGGATTTGGAGTCAGGAGTCCTGGGTTCTAGATCCACCTCTCCCATTTGCAACCTGTATAACCTACTGCAAATCAGAGGTCTTATTTCCCCATGTGCAAAATGGAGCTATAGGTTATATCTTTTGTAATTGCCTCTCTTACAGTGGCAACTATGGAGATCCACGAGCCAATGTGTAGAGGGGTTTTGGCAGCTCAAAACCACAATGGAAAAATAGAGGATTATTGTTTGTTGGATTCTGTCATGCACATTTTGGACAGAAAGAGAAAAATTAAAATAAAGGGACTGTCGGATATTCTTCTAAAAGGAAAGAGAATTTTAAGATGCTTTCATTTGACAACTTGTGAACATGTTCAAATAGAATAGATGCAAACTTGTTATACTCTGTGTGCTTAAAAGACTCCCCATTTCCCCTTTCCTTCTGTCTAAATCATTCTCAACCTCTTCTGGGATACCATGATGGATACAACCAAACTGATCACTCAGGCCCTGAGATCTGTCACTCTCAAACTATGAAAATGACACAACTTGGTACTTGGTAAAGTGTTGACCTATTTTCTCATTGTTTTGTATATATGTATTTTCCTAATAAGATTACAGGTCCTTGAAGGAGTCTTATGCATCTGTGACCTCTAATAGAACATGACACTAGACATTTGGAAATTATTTCATACATATTTAAAATTAATCAATTAGTTAGCCAAACAAGTATTTAGTGTTTAAATCATATGTGCCTTGCATTTTGTTAGATGGTAAGGAGCTCAAGAAGTATAAGACATAGAATATAATTATATTCTCTAAAACATATCTTACTTTTATTTTTTTTTATTTTTTATTTTTTTAAAGATTTTATTTATTTGAGAGAGAGAATGAGAGAGAGTACATGAGAGGGGGGAGGGTCAGAGGGAGAAGCAGACCCCCTGCTGAGCAAGGAGCCCGATATGGGACTCGATCCTGGGACTCCAGGATCATGACCTGAGCCGAAGGCAGTCGCTTAACCAACTGAGCCATCCAGGCGCCCCATATCTTACTTTTAAATAGAGGTTTGCAATTACAAAGCATTTCTCAATTTGAGCAACAAAATCAATGAAGTAGTACTGGATTGTAACCCAAAGTATAAAATAAATATCCATGAAACCATATTGATATAAATGAGTGATTAAAAATAGATAATGGGGAAGAATAGACAAATCTCCTAGGCAAAATTCCAAATAGTTTATGTAGCTACTCTGCCTTTAAAGAAATGGGACATAATTCTCCACTTCCTAAATGTGGGCTAGATATAGTGACTTCTGTCCAAAGGGTTAGCCAAACAAATATTTAGTGTTAGTTAATATACCATCATTGGTTGATTAATTTTGACAAATTGCCATATTACTGTAAGATTTTAATTATAGAGGGGGAAAAAAACTAGATGTGGGATATCTGAGAACTCTCTGAACTATCTTCAGGAACTTTTTGTAAATCTAAAATTAAAGTAAAATGTTTATTTAACATATGCTGTGTGTGCTTATCTAATGCACATCACATTGAAAATACATACTTGTCGGGGCGCCTGGGTGGCTCAGTTGTTAAGCGTCTGCCTTTGGCTCAGGTCATGATCCTAGGGTTCTGGGCTCGAGCCCTGCATTGGGCTCCCTGCTCGGCGGGAAGCCTGCTTCTCCCTCTCCCACTCCCCCTGCTTGTGTTCCCTCTCTCGCTGTGTCTCTCTCTGTCAAATAAATAAAATCTTAAAAAAAAAAAAAAGAAAATACATACTTGTCTTTGCTATCTCCCCCCAACCTCACAAAAATCACAGCAAAGGTATGAACCTACAGAACAAAGAGAAACTGAGAAAAAGCAAAAGCAGACAAAGGAAGCAAGACATTAGAAGATGGATAGTGGCTGAGGGAAGGGTGACTGACTTATCCAACGTGAAGAAAGCAAAAGCTTACCTATCTGCAGAGGAAGTGGGTGGAGTCAATAAGAAGAAAGCCGGTCATACCTCAGATCACCAGAAAGGTGTATATATTTGAAGTACTGCATAGTTTGAGGACCAGGGTATAAAAAACTGGTAGAAGACCCCGGAACCCCTCTCCTAGCCTACACAGCCAGATTATGCCCTCCTTTTCCACCAAGCAGAGGCCAGCAGGCTGACAGTGAAGATGATGAAGTGGAGAGACTCTAGATTTGGGGTCACCAGGTAATAGCTAAGGGTGAGGCTCACCAGCTGCCCATTTTCTTCCTTGTATGTAGAACATCCTATTAACTTTTTGGTACTTATAAGATCACATAGTCAAGAGGTTCTAAATATGGGGCAGGGGTAGAAACTAAAATTAGCAAACAGAACAAAATAAATCATAGGAAACAGGTACAAATTCAGGGACCAAAATAACACTTTAAAAACTAGGCTCTTACTGGGTGTTATGCACAAACAATGAATCATGGAACACTACATCAAAAACTAATGATGTACGGTGATTAACATAACAATAAAAATTTTTAAAAACCTATGCTCTTTTAAGCATGAATAGGATGTCATAATAAAGGAATAATACATTAAAAATATAGGAAAGAGCTCTTGGACGTTAATATAATAGATTAGTTAATAAAAATGCTAAAATATACAGTGGGAGATATCACCCAGAAAATAGCTTCAATTCAAACAATACACTTTTGGAAGTCCAACATACAGCTCATAGGAAATGAAAGTAAAAAAGAGGAGAGAAAAATGAAGGGAAGAATATTATCAACTAAATTATATAAGAAAATCTTCTAAAACTGAAGGATCTGAGTTTTCAAATTGAAAAAGCTCACCAAGGGGCACCTGGGTGGCTCAGTCGTTAAGCGTCTGCCTTCAGCTCAGGGCACAATCCCAGGGTCCTGGCATCGAGCCCCACCATTGGGATCCCTGCTCGGTGGGAAGCCTGCTTCTCCCTCTCCCACTCCCCCTGCTTGTGTTCCCTCTCTCGCTGTGTCTCTCTCTGTCAAGTACATAAATAAAATCTTAAAAAAAGAAAAGAAAAGAAAAGAAAAAGCTCACCAAGTGCCTAGTATCTTGGATGACCATGAATAAAAAAGCTCCATACCACAGCCCATCATTTTAAACTATGAGAGCTTCAGGGATGAAGAAAATATCATAACAGCTTCTGGAAAGGGAGAAGGGAAGCAAATCACATATGAGGAAGGAACACTCAGACAGCATCGAACCTTCATCAGCCACAGTGGAAAACAGAAGATAATGGAACAACATCAGCAAATTTTTGAATGAAAATTATTTCCAAGCTTGCATTTTACCCCCAATCAATGAAGCTTGAAGGTGGAATAAGAACCATTTCAGATATGCAAGATCTAAAATTTACCTCTTTCTTAGGAAGCTACTGAAGGATTTAACCCACTGAAATGATAAGGTCAACAGAGGATGAAGAAAAATGAGATACATAGAATAAGAGAGTCAGTAGGAGGGAGAATGTGAAGGTCAGTCCCAGAAAGACACCTCTCCTGCAGGTCCCAACAGCAACCGGGCCAGGCTGAAGCAGAAAGGTATAAAGCAGAAAGGTTCTCCCAAAAGGGAGACCTCTGGGGGAAAACAATGCAATTGAGAGATGCATGATTGTAACTGAGAGCAATTCTACAGTTTGCTCAGAAAGTTTGGATCTTAATCAGTGATAAAATACATAGAACAAAATAAACAAAGCAAACAAAACAGCACAAACAAAGCAGGAAACAAAAAGTTTCAGGGCACACGACTTGATTCAGTTGTGAAGCTATTTGTCTAGTCATAAGAGGGTAAACACTGAATACTGATTTAAGAAAAATATGAGACTGGGAAAATGGGAACAATGTGAGTGGGGATGAATGAGTATGAGCTCAATCCTCATCTGCCATAGTGGGGAGTCAACAAATAATATCAAAAATGGGAAAATCAGGAAAAGGCAGAGTAAGAGATATGAAGGTAAAACATAAGAAGAAATTGCTAAAAGAGTTTAAAGTGATTCCCCATGAGAGCTGGAATCTAGGATAGAAAGGGGCTGGCTAATTGAACATAATAAAAAAAAAAGAAAGGGATTGGGGAAGGAAGTACTGAATCTTGTTTTATTACTTGGAATACCACTTGGTTTTATATGTTTTATACATGCATTATTTAGGGGGAGAAAGAAATTAAAAATGTTCTTATCCTACCAACCCATCATCTTTCACCATTTTAAAGAAGAGGAGACTGAGGATGTAAAAGGCAGAGTGAAATGCCCAGAATCACAAAAAGAGACAAAGGGGAACAGCCTAGACTAGACTCGGGTCTCCCGACACAAGAACTGGTGCTTGCCCACAGGAGATGGAGAAGGGGAGGTTGTAGAATAGTCTATGTGGTCAGGCCCCTGGTTAGGGATTCAGTGGACTCTAGAGTCATCTGCTAGTTTCACGGACACTCTTTGACCTTTACCACCTTCTGTGAGTTCTGAAAGACAACAGGCCATGGCCTGGACAGTTCATGGAGTACAGTGTCTTGCTATGAAAGAGCCATTTCTTAAAATCACCTTTCATTAGCCTTTATGTCTCAGCACCAGACTCTTCCTCCCCAGCCCCTTCTGGATGCCACATCCTTTGACAATTTAACTGGGTAAGAAAAACCAAAGTGGGATCAAAGAATAAAGCCCTAGATGTTTTTGCCTTTTTAAACTAGTCATCTGCTTTCTTCTTCCTCAGAGTAAAGGGGATAGCCCATTTCTTTTTCTGCCTGGTGCAGTTAAAGCATGTTTTCCTAACATATTGTCTCGTGAGATACATTGTGGTTTGGGCTTTTGCTTTCATGTTGTAATCACAAAAGACTGTTCTACTTTCTTAGTTTGTACTTAATAATTTGGCCTCCTTTTTGCCCTATGTGGGATTCTTATTGGAGGTACCTGCCTCTATGTAGCTCCAGGTTCTTTAAATGCCTTCCTTCCTTGCTTCCTCCAATAATAGTATATTTCTCAAACTCATCCAACTCCCTCCTAGATCATCATTCCTTCCTTTCTTCATTCATTCCAGCCCATGCCTACTGAATATATTTTTTTGTGCTAGACACTAAGCTGAGCTCTGGGAATTCAGCAATGCACAAAACAGTATCACCTCTATCATCCTGGAACTTGTAGTCGAGTGGAAATAGCATACACAAGGTAAATAATTATTGTGTATAGTGCAGGGAATCTGGGTATTATGAGAACCTGTCAGTGAGGATCCAATCTAATTGGGATGGTGGGCATTGGTCAGGGCTGCTGTGTGATACTCATTTATGCTGCCCAATGCCTGCCACAGTGCTGAGTGACCAGCTGGTCCTCAACAAACACTGGCCATTTCCTTGGTGAATGTCCTTGGAATGGTATTAAAATGTTACAAGAGATCTACAAACTAAACTCATTATTATGCTCTAAAGAAAGGTAATAAAAAAGTTAAAAAAAAAAAAATTCCCGATACAAAGTAGGCTTAAACTGGATTGGGGGAAAATTATGGGAAGGATCCTATGTAGGCAAGGAAAATCTGGCTGACTTCTCTACTTACTCTTTTGCCCTCCTCAAACTCATTCTGGAAAACAATTTCAAATTGTGTATATCTGATCAGCGGTTCCTGAATAACTAGGACTGGGTCAGAATGTAAGTAAATCTTTCGACATTGGGTACAATAGCCATAAAATAGCAACCCACATTTGCGGCACTTGCAGTTAACACAATACCCCATTCAAAGGTACAACGCTTATACCTTTTCACACTCTCACAAATATTCTTCTCAACTTTTAAAGAGTAAGAAAAAAAAAGCAGAAAAGGGTGTCCTTCTGACAAGTACTGTATACACCCTAAATGGGAACAAACATTTATAGACACTGGAAGCTGAAAATAAAGTTGAGAAACTAGCAAATACCGGTTTACTGCTTATACGATAACTTGGTATACATAATAGCTTTCAAGAGGTGAATAAGGATGCCTTTGACAAAAGAAATATTTTTCTAGAGAATATGGGTATAAAGTGAATTTCTTTAAGATTAATACCATTTCTACTGAGCTTTTCATTGAAAAGTTAGGAAAGTAGTCCAGTAGCGAAGGGGACTCCAAAGCACTGAAGAAGGGATACACACACACACACACACACACACACACGGCAACACACCACACACACATATCTCAATAGCATGTTGAGGTTGGGTATTTTAGGAGTTCATCGGTGATAACTTCAGGACTTTGTAGGTCTTTCTCAATCATGACTTCTCCATTTCATTCAGCCTTGAGTTTTTCACTCTTTAGAACCTCAGTATTTTACTCTTTCCTGGAAAGCAGTGGTTTCCATATTTGCAGTTTCCACACTTTTGATCCCTTCCTTTATGTTTTGTGCACTTGATATAATAAAGCTTGGCTGTAATGCAATACCTCCTTGGAAGCCTGGACTACTACTAGTGAGGTTTTCTCAAACTCATGTAATTTATGGAACACTTCTGAAGGAAACTGTTCTGGACTCATAATGTTGACAAGTTATTTTAATTATAATGATACTTAAAAGTGTACAAACATTATAGCAGGGATCGACTCTATGCTTATAGCTCTCCTTCGACTATAAAACCCAAGAAAATTTACAAATGAGATATAAACATAATCATACGACCAATGTATTTTGAATTACCAATATTAATTTAAGATGGCATACTGTGGTATGTGCTGGCCCCCAGACACCATTTCTGACTCTCTTTTGTCACAGAGATCCCGTGGATTCTCCAGGCATACGCTACTGTGCACCATGTGAATATGCCCTTCTCTCACCAGTGTTTGCCCCCTTCCTCCACGTAGTCCATCTCTAGATCAGTTAGCCTTCACCCAGCATTACTGTACCTACATCATTTCTCTTCCAATGTGATGGGACATGCAGATGCCAGCAAGGGCCTTGACTCTGTGGCAGTGCTCAGTTATGAAATAAGCATTCCAAGATATGCTTCCTTTTTTAACTGATGATCAAAATAAAAACACCAAATTAAACAAACATCACACATGAGAGTACTCAAGTACCTGAGAAAAGGTTGCTGGGTGGCCACCTTCAGGCTGAGAAGCTGCTAATGTACTCGTTTATGGTTATATTTATGTCCAATGCTGTGCATTCGGCAAAGCAAATATGTGAACTATTTTATCTAGATTTTAAAGTCAAAATTCTTCAGAATATCTTTAATTAAAATGAAAGGTATCCATCAGGGCCTTTAAAAAATACAAATTAATTCACATTTGAAGAGGTGTACAAACTCCTTTGGGCATTCCCCTAGAGTGATCCAGAATGATGCACTTCACAAAATAGATGTTCTTCCTATTTTCTTCCTGGAGGGATTATATGTAATACTTTAAATTTCTATACTATCTTTCCCCAGGCAGTACAAAGTACTTCATAAACTTCATATTAATGATGTTAACATACTCATGAGACTAAATAGATGGTAGGCAACATGTTCCTCAGCTTATAAATAAATGAACAAGCTCAAAGAGGACAGAATTTTATTTCCCAGATACTTTGATTAGCTTCTCTTTTTCTCCCCACTTAGAGCACCATAAAATTTTACCCTCTTTTCTTTCACTTCTTTCTCATTTATTCATTTGCCCAAGGAATCTGTATTAAGAGCAATGTTTCATGTATTGTACTCATTGTTCTAAGGGTAGTAAAGCCAATACAAGGCCTATCACCTGATCTTGAAAAGCTAATAATCACCATATGATCCAACAATTCCACTACCGGGTTTTTACCCAAAGAAAACAAAAACACTAATTTGAAAAGATATATGGATTCCTATTTTTACTGCAACATTATTTACAACAGCCAAGATATGGAAGCAACCCAAGTGTCCATCCATACATGAAAGGATAAAAAAAGATGTGGTATATACACATACATACACACACACACACACACACACACACCTAGAACGTTACTCAGCCCTAAAAAAAGAACGAGATCTTGCCATTTACAACAGCATGTGTGGACCTAGAGGGTATAATGATAAGTGAAATAAGTCAGACAGAGAATGTAAATACCATATGATTTCACTCATATGTGGAATTTAAGAAACAAAACAAATGAACAAAGAAAAAAAGAGACAAACAAAAAACCCCCCAGACTCTTAAATAAAGATAACAAACTGATGGGTTACCAGAGGGGAGGTGGGTGGGGGGATGGGTGAAATAGATTAAGAGTACACTTATCACGATGAGAATGGAGTCATGTATAGAATTGTTGAGCCATTAAATGGTACACCTGAAACTAATGTAACACTGTATTTTAACCGTACTTCAATAAAAAAAGAAAAGCTAATAGAGGGGATGAAAAGGAAAACATGTACACAAAAGCTGAAAGATGACTTTTTAAGAAAATAATTCAGTGCAAATAAAACTCTCTGAAAATCTGTTCTAGGAATTTAGATCAAGGGCCTACCCTAGAAGGCTGGTGGTAGTAGAAGGAGTGTTGGGACAGAGGTGGTAGACATGCACAAGACAGATATGATCTGGTGATCAGAGGGCTATACATTCTGGATAGATATGGAAGAAGCTGGTCTAAGCAAGAGAAGCAGCACATAACCTGGGTGGGAAACATGAGGTAAGCATGGGGCACAGGGACTAGACCACACAATCTAATAGATTATTAGTAAATCAGTACTTTCTATATGCCACAGATTATGCCTAAGGCTTTATATACTGATATAACCCTTACACTTTGCTCCAGTTTTAAAGGTACAAATGGCAGGCTCAGCAAGATGAAGTAATCTTTCCTGGGTCACAGAGGCAGGAAGTGGAAGAAACCAGAGTCACACTGGCTATTTGACTACAGAGGCCCTTGCTCTCAAACATTATGTTAGATGATTTCCCAGCAGCTGGATGTGGCAGCTACCAGGTTCATTGGTGCTGGACAGCAGAAGTCCTTGATGACAGCAGGTTCAGGCATAACACAGTAGGGAATGGAAAACAACTGATGGTTTTTTAGAGTAGGGGAGTAACAGGAAAAAACAAAACAAAAACAGGACTTTGGAAAGAGAAATTTGGCAATGGATGCCCAGGATGAGCCAGAAGAGGAGACAGGGAAAGTACAAAAATTGACTTCTTCGGGTATCTAGACAGAGAAGTTAATACTGCTTCCCAGGGCTCCAACACAGCTTCTCCTTACTTCCCCAGCCTTATCTCACCCTGCCCTCCACCTTTGTTCTTCTACCCCATCCAAACTAGTCTACTCTCCCTGTGCTGGTGGAAGCTATGCTCCTTTCCACCAAAGAATTGGTCCCAACAGGCGGAAATGAATTATCTCTTCTGCTCATCCTTCAGATTTTTATTTAAGTGTAACTTCACTTGAGAAGCCTTCCCTGGTGTTCCTGCTAATGTCAAATGCACCAGGACCCTCCCCTTTGTGATATCTGTCACAGTTAGAATTAGCCATTATTCATGGGATTATTTGATTAGCAGCTGTTTGCCTCCACTAGAGCATATGCTTCTTGAAGGCAGGAGCCATGTCTGCTTTTGCTCATCATTGTATTCCCAGAGCCTACTTCATTATCTATCACACAGAAGACACTTGACCTTTGTTGAAGAGTGAATGAATAAATAAATAAATGAATGAAGCATTCACTGAAATGAAGCAGTGGGAATGAAAAGGAAGGTGGGATGCGAGGGTTGACAGAAGAAAATGAAGGTATGATGCAAGAGTTGACAGAAGAATCCAAAGGCTGACTTGGGGTGGGGGAAGGGAGAAAGAGAGGCAGGGAAGGCCAGGGTGTAGGCAGTTGGCAGTGATGGCTCTGTGGTTTCTCAGCTGGCTACCAGAAAAATAGACAGTAGTACCCTTTGCACTCACTGCCACCTTGGGTCAGTAGCCACCTGAAATTTTAATGTAAGAGGCAAAGAATCAGAAGCGGAAATGGATGAGTAGTTTAGCCTCGAACAGAACGAGCCCTTAATCAGAGTTTTTACAAGAGCATCAGTGAGAAATGAAGTCTGTGTGTGGAAGTGTGCCTCAAGTGGATTATCCAGTTTCCCGTGTGCTGAAATATCCAGTCGACCCTCAACCCATCTTAATAATGCTTCTGTGGTTTTCTTTACATTTGAGTGAAGCCTGACTCCTCTTCCTGATTCAGGGGGATTTCATAGTATCCACTGCCCCAGGTAGGAAGCAGCTCAGCATGGTGGAAAAAGCTTGTTGATGATACCCTCCAAGGCCTTGATCAAATACTACCTACCTGACCACCACGACACTCCCACACCCAAAAAGCATTAGCTCTCCCTTACTGACCCAGGTCCTTTAGTGAATATTATGCACACCACGGTCACGGTCACATTATTTCTTCATGTTCAAATGTCTTTTTCTTTTCTAGACTGTGAGCTCTTTGAAAGACCTCATCAAATTCATATAGTTTGGGATGTAGAGCAGAGGCTCTGGAGATAAACTGCCTGGGTTCAAATCCTGGCTCTCCCATGTCCTGACTATACAAGCTTGGACAATTTACTTAATCTCTCTCTCTCTCTGCATTTTAGTTTTCCTGTTTGGCACATGATAGTAGTACCTACTTAACAGATTTACCGTGAGGGTTCTCATTCATTCATTCATAGTCCATTTAGCAGCAATTTATTAAATGGGTGCCATATTCCTGGCCATGTTCTGGGCGCTAGGAATACACTCGTAAACAAAACAGAAAAAAGGTTCCTCCTCTTTTGGAGCTTACATGGCATGGAAGGGGGAAAGAATTACAAGTAAACAAATAAACACTATAATTTGAGACAGTAAGAAGTGTGCCAGAGCTGACTTATACTGGCTCACAAGAGTAGACTGTGTGTCTCTCTTCCCATCTTTGTATTCAGCAGCATCATGTCGATAGCTTGAATCACTGAATCTGCTATAGTGGAAGTATTTACACTAAGGAAACTGGCAAATACTACCAGTGTAGTACCTCTCTCCCCTGTGAGGGAACTGGTTGAGATGGGGATCCACAGATCACACAGACTTCCAGCACAAAAATACAGTGGGAGGGGACACAAATTGGGCATGACAACCAATATTTCCACTGAGTAACATCTCAAATGTGGTGCACAAGGCTTGGGATGTCTCTCCAGATGTTAACTTCTTTTCCCAAGAACCCATCCCCATGATAACCAAGTGAGAGGATTGTGTTAACACACACCATGTGGTAGTATTCTGAGTAAGTGATAGATTGAGGAAGGAAGTCTTCCAAATACCAATCACTGACCACAGGAATTGGTCACGGCACATGGGCACAACTGGGAGGAAACAGGGATGCATGTCCACGATTGCTGAGGTAGATCAACTTGCCCTAAAACCTTATCCTCTGGAACTGAAACAAGAGATGGGACCAAAAGACCCATTGCTGCTCCTCTAGATGCCAATGGGGAAGTCAGTGGCCCCGGGGAACACATGAGTGACTGGAGATGCCCACTTAAATGCTGGTCTTTGTAGATCCATGAGAGGAGGCATTTTGGCATACTGGGAAAAATGCTGGGAGAATCATGATATTTGGCTTCCTAGTTTGACTCTATCACTGAGTCTTTGTGTAACCCGGGACTCGTCCCTTCCGTGGGCCTCAGTTTCCCATCTGTTCAGTGAGGGGATAGGTAAGAGCAGTGTTTCTCAATGAGAATCACTGGTGGAACTTTTAAAAGCTACAGATTCCTATACTCTTTGTCATGAGTTGAATTTTGTCCCCTCAAGACATATGTTCATGTCCCAACCTCCAGTACCTCAGAATGTGACCTTATATGGAAACAGGGTCATTGCAGATGTAACTAGGATGAGGTTATACTGGAGTAGGGTAGACCCTTCATCCAACATGACTGATGTCCTATTAAATAGAAGAGAAGACACACAGAAGACACACAAAGGGAAAAATGCATGGGATAATGGGAACAGAGACTGAGCTGCAAGTGAATCCATGGTGAAGATGAATGGCAACTTCCAGAAAGTAGGAAGAGGCAATGAAGGATTCTTACCTAAAGTGTTTAAAGGAAGCATGGCTCTCCTGACACTTTGATTTCAGACTTCTAGCCTCCAGAACTGAGATAATAATTTTTTATTGTTTTAAGCCACCCTGTTTGTGTGGTACTTAGTTACAGCAGCCTTAGGAAACTAATAGACCTTACTTTTAAACTTACCAAATAAAAAAGTCAGGGTAGGGGCCTGGAAACGCAGTTATAAAAAGCTCCCTAGAAAAATCTGGTGCACATTTCGGCTTATAAGCAGTGAATTAAGTAAGTCCCTTCACAACTCTGGAATTATTTGATTCATGTGGAAATCGGACTTCAGCTTCTGGCACTGGAGATACATCATGGAAAGAATAAACTTAGGAAAGAGATGCTTTGGTGATAAGAAGGAGAGAGCCTTCCCTATATTCTATGGCAGAAAAACGGAGTCATGCTGACAGTGGAAAAAGAGAAAGGTCCTCAAAGTGGCCCATCCTCTCTAGGCTCACTTCATATCCCCAAAACATAAACTGCTTAAAAGGAAAAGTTAACAGGAGCCACCAATGAGTCAAGGATCCCCTTGAGGTACTAATAAAAGGTATAAATCTTCTCACCAGAAATATGCCCACACTTTTACAGAGCTCCAGCCACCCTGATCTCCATTTACTGACTTCCCAGGGATCCACAAACATCACACCAAGAAACTCTGGGTGCTATAACTTGACAAAGCCCCAGCTTGGCACAAAGATACTAACCTAAATCCTTTAGAGGGAAAACAGGAAGGCAACTATGGGTACTCTTCTCTGGTCCTACTTTCTCCATCTGTAAAAGGAGGGTCATTGTTTCTCTGTCCAGGAAATATTCATTGGGCATCTACTCTGTGTTATCTAGCACCTTTGTTTTGACGTCCAGATTTTTATTCTAAGCATGATATGGGAAGCTACGAGAGAATTTTTAAACAGCAGAATGAGGTGATCTGATTTACATTTTAAGAGGGAGCAGTGACTTTCTAAGGGTTTCCAATGTGGACTTTCTAGAAGGAAATAGCCTCATGTCCTTCTACCACTGCTGTCAATATGGACAGAACATCAGCGTAACTAAACACAGTACTGTACTACTGTGACAAGTGATGATATCTCACAGATGTGCAGGGGGGAAGAAAAGGGAGAGTAGGAAGCTGTCTGTGTGCCAAACTTGCCACTGAGCTGCTACCTAAGCCCCCGGGTTCCCTGTGAAATGCATAAACTACCTTTGTTATTTCTAAAGGGTTATCTATTGAAACATTTTTAAGTAAAACCTGTCATAGGATGTCTCTCCAAACCCACACTCCATCTCGGCTGCCTCCCTATTAGAGTGTTGACACGGGCAACATCAAAGCCAGAGACGTCCTGCCGAGCAGCAGCACTGCCAAGGTACCAGCAAGCTGCTCTGAAATCACGTAACAGCAAGAACCCAGGCAGTGGAGGGTGGCTCTCGCCCCCTGCATTCGCCTCTCCTGAATCCAAACTTCAGCTTCTAATGAGATGTTGCAGCCTGAACTAGCTTCTCCATGGCTGACCCCACAGAAATTGGCACCAGAGTATAATATTAATGAGATGAGCATCATGCATCTGAGTAGATTACAAAATAAAAGTGTGTTCCATCCATTATCCCACTGGAACCTCATGTCCATTCCAGGAGGTGGGCTAGGTGAGTATTTTTAGCCATTTTACCAACAGAGAAGTTTGGCCCCAGGGCAGGCATTTGACCAAGGTCAAAAGGCTCACACCTGGGCTTCGGATTCTCATTCGTGCACATCCCACTAAACTTGGCTGCCTCTGAGCTACATCACCTTTTAGGCTCCAATTGGACAAGTTAATGTATGTAGCTATCAAGGTGTACAGCGGTTAATGAAACTAGTGATCTAAAGATGGCTGTATGGACCAGCATATCTGTGTTTGAGGATGGGCTGTGGGAGCTTAGCTATGTAACCTCCCTCTGTTCCACTTACCTCATCTGCAAAATGTGGAAGCGATCGTTTCAACTTTGTTCAGTTGTTTCCAGGGGTAGGTGAGACAAAACAACCTCTTGTACCACTAACTTACCACTTCTGATGTGATGATGATGATGGCCGTGACATCAGCAAGAACTAGCATTTTAATGTCTACTAACCTTGTGCTGGGTCCTGTGCTTACTGTTTATGTGTAGGTTCATCGTGCCTGTTCCATGATGTGCCCTCACTAGTCATCTGCTACATTGACTATGAAGCTTTTTAACATTGGAGATAATGTTCCAGGGCAGATAAAAGAAAGTTATTTGACTTTTTTAACTACTAGAGGTAAAGGAAAGTGGATGGGGAAAGGAGGAGGCTCCAGGAAAATCACAGAGGATTTTTTTTTCCCATATAGGATGCTCATATCTGGAACTAAGAAAACATAATGTATTCTATGAGTTAAAATATAAGAGCCTTTTATATTACCAATAATTCAACAGTATAATCAAAACAGCCAAATATATCCCATCAGCCCACACTTGGTAGAATTAAAGAATGCTAAAGTTGGAAGGAATTCACAGATTCACCTTGTCCTAACCCCTGAGGGGAGGACAAGAGAAGCCTATGGCAAATGCAAGCCAAGCCCAAGGTCTGCCCCAGAGTCACAGAGACTTTTGCATCCAATAAAGAAAACTCTCAATTAACTGAGGAGTTCTGTACCTAGTACTGTCTCCCTTCTGGCAATGTATCTAGTTGAGGACTGCCTTGATTTCTCTTGTATCTTCTACATTCAATGCAGCCCCCAGATACATATGGGGTTGAAACGCAGGGTGGCAGGAACTTTAGTAGGTACTTGAACAGGTGGTGCAAAGGGCACTTGCCTATGTGGGGTCCTGGCTGTGGCTCTGTTTTTCCATGTGCAAAATGGGGGAGCAGGGCTAGACTATATGGATCAAGAGGTTTTTACAGTCTCAATATGCTTGAATTCCTATTTATTTGATCTGAAATTCAGGATCCCAGTCTTTTTCCCCAAGGCCCCTATGGGAGCTGGGGGGGTCTTGACACACTATGCTGGCACAGGACTTGGGAGCTCTGTGACCTGGTTTCACCTCCTCCACCATTTACAGTATGACCTTGAGGCAAACCACTTAAGCACTTCGCGGCCATTTCCCCAATTAGAACACTCCCACTCTACCTCAGTGCATGAGTGTGAGCTAAATTAAAACAACAGAGGGGAAAAAATGCTTTGAGAAAAGTAGCAAAGGGCTATGTATATACATGTATATATATATCTATATGCATTACTAATCATTTGTTATTCTTATTGTCATCATTGTCAGTATTATTCTTCACAACTCCTTTGTAGGTAATGGGGGTCTATGACTAATGAGAACAAACCTCCATCTATTGCAGGAAGAGGGGTAAGAAGTGCACAGTTCTAGGCAAAGACATGCTGACCTGACTCCCAGTACTGCCTATCATTTTCTCCCCAGATATTTTTACTTCTTAGGGTTAATTCGCACACTTGAGTGTGGTTGATGGTTCCGGGGTCCTAAATAGAGAGTAAGTTGGTGCCATGGTATCAAGAAACCAAACCCAGATTGTAATAGACAAATGAACAGAAATATAAAGTACCTTTTATCAGGATGGGGTTTTCAAAGTGTTTTGTGGCCAATTACATTATCTGTTCCTTTGAGGGAGGTGGGGCTTTGGGGATATGATGATTATTGATAATATTTTACATGTGCATAACACTTAATAGTTTACAAAGCCTGCTCACGTTGTTGTGCAATTCAATTCAATATTTATCAAGCACTACTTGGAGCAACATATAAACATTGGACACTCGGCCTCTTGGAAGGACAAGGAAGTAGGAATTTTATCCCCATTTTCAGGAGAGGAAAGGGAGACACAGAAAAGTTGAGAGACTGAGCCCAAGTCAAATTCTTAAAACAACAATTAGATCACATGCCACTTCTACTTACAACTTTCCAGTGGCTTCTCATGCACTTAAAATAAAATCCAAACTTCTTTCCATGGCATGTTTGGCTTTGCCTGATCTGGTCCCTTCTCTCTCTTCCCATCTTATCTTCTGCCATTCTCTCCTTTGCTAAAAATGTTCCAGCTACCTGGTTGCCTCTCAGTTCCTCAAACTCCACCACCAAGCTTTTTCCTACTTCAAGACCATTACACAAATTGTTGCCTCTGCCTAGAATATCCTTCCCCAATTTTGTTTCTGTGGAGCTAATTAATACCATGTCAGTCTTTATGACCAGGCTTAAATATCACCATCTTAGAGAGGGTCTTCACTGATCACACCAAGCAATACCCTCATGTTATCTTCTCTCCACATGCTGCTTTTTTTCTTCTGAGAATTTATGTCTTACACTTACTGCATGTATTTAATAATTTTTGTTTGTTGGTTTTTTGTCCATTTTACCCCATTATAACTGAGGGCCATGAAGTCAGGTGCCTTGTCCCTCTTACTCACAATGGTATCCCAAAGACTGGAAGAGCCTGCTACAAAGTAGGAACTCAATATATAATGAATGACTGAGCGAATAAATGAGGTTTATAACCTTAGACCCAGGTCTTGAACCCAGGTCTTCTGTCCTCTGGTTTTCTGGTCCTTCCCTTTTTTGTACATGATCTCCCTACAGCCCAAGCATTGATAGTTTCAACTCTATGCCTTGGGATAGAAGTGGGCAAGAATTCAATTTTTCTCAAATGAGGGAAAAACTCCAAATACACTATCACAGAGTGTGAGAGGGGACAGTCTTTGTGGTTGAGCACCTTGCTTCATGGGAAATTGATTAGATTAGATAAATTATCACAAAATTACAGCAGAGAGACATAGTACCCCCATTTGACAGGCTCCAGTGTAGCCCAGAGGTAAATTACTTCAGGGCACACTGGCTTTCTGTGTCCTGGGATCTCCCCTGAAGCTGGGATTATCACTGAGGGAAAATGATAAAATATGAAAGATACCCAGGGCAGCTATCAACTCACTCAATCCCTGCCTCTCTCCCATCCATCCATCCAGCCAGCCATCCAACATTTATTGGGAACTTACTATGTATCAGGCAAACTAGCCAACTATTAGTGACCTCTCTATAGCTCAAATAACCTAAATTGCTGCATGGGTTGGCCGTGAGGGCCAAAGGTGGCAACATAAATGAAACCCTTTATAAACTCTAAAGCCCAAAACACAGGGAAGGGATTATAATTATTAGTGATATAATTTAGCAAGTGAAGAGCATTACCAGGGAACACGATATAATTAAAGGCTAATAAGTCTGTTCATTTGGAGGATTATCTGGATATAGACTTCACTTTTTTAACAATTTATTTTAACAATAAAAAAAATTCTCAAAAACAAAACAAAAAATCCAATTTATTTTAACAAACATTTCAATGAATGGGGCACCTGGGTGGCTTAGTCGATTGAGTAACAGACTCTTGATTTCGACTCAGGTCATGATCTCATGGTCTTGAGATCGAGCCCCAGGTTGGGCTCTGTGCTAAGCACAGAGTTCTGCTTGAGATTCTCCCTCTCTCTTTGCCCCTCCCCCCACCACTTGTGTGTGTACATTCGCTCTCTAAAAAAAAAAAAAGTATTAAAACAATGCAGTGAATGGGAAGAAAATAAGTTTCTGTGATGTGTCTTATTTCAACAAGTAGTTTCTAGTCCTCCCCGGGGAAACAATTCAGGAAACAGAAAACACTGTTGAATGGAGGTGTCAAGGATTAGAATATTATTTATTTATTTATTATATTTTAAAGATTTTATTTATTTATTTGACAGAGAGAGAGAGCATAGCAGGGGGAGCAGCAGGCTCACCGAGCAGGGAGCCCAATGTAGGACTCGATCCCAGGACCATGGGATCATGATCTGAACCGGAGGCAGACACTTAATGACTGAGCCACCAAATGCCCCAGATTAGAATATTATTTAAAGCAAAATTACAAATCCCAAGGCCTTAGAACAATCAGAAACTCTGGACATTTGCTCAGGCTCTTGCCCCTACTTCCTTACCTCCTCTCCCCTTCCTTACCTCTTCTCCCCTTCCTCACCTCCGCTCCCAGTGTGCAAATCCAACCTGCTGTTTAGGGCTCAGCTTCTTCCCCATCTCCCTAGGGGAGCACTTCCTAATCTCCTTAGGATACTTGCATCTCTTCCTCTTCTCTTTAAATTCTTATAATGTGTATAAACTAAAACCTAGAAATTCATACTTAATTCCATGCCTCTTGGGTTTTTTTTTCTTTTTTCTTTTTGGCTCATTTAGTTCAAGTTAATAAAGCTCGGCAGATACTGTCATCATCATCCCTGTCTTAAAGATGGGAAAACTGAAAAAAAAAAAAAAAAAGGGGGATGCCTGGGTGGTTCAGTCAGTTGAACGTCTGCCTTCAGCTCAGGTCATGATCTCAGGGTCCTGGGATCGAGTCCCGCATCGGGCTCCCTGCTCCGCGGGGAGCCTGCTTCTCCCTCTGCCTCTGCCTCTCTCTCTCTCTCTCTCATGAATAAATAAATAAAATCTTAAAAAAAAAAAAAAGATGGGAAAACTGAGGCTCACAGAATTTAAATAGAGTGTCAAGGACGGGTGGCCAGCAGGTGGTAGAAATAGGGTTAGAAACTAGGCCTTGAGTTGGGGTGCCTGGGTGGCTCAGATGGTTAAGCATCTGACTCTTGGTTTCAGCTCAGGTCATTATTTCGGGGTCAAGAGATGGAACTCTGTGTCTGGCTCTGTGCTCAGCATGGAGTCTGCTTAGGATTCTCTCTCCCTCTGCCCCTACCCTGCTCTCTCTCACTCTCTCTCTCTAAAATAAATAAATAAGTCTTGGAAAAAAAAGAAAAGAAACTAGGCCTTGAGAATCCTAGTCCAGTTCTCTTTTCAGCACAACTCCCCTTGTCTGAATCAGTATGTTGACCTGATTTGAACTGGGCACAGCAGTTGGGTGTCCAGGTGAATGTTATTCTTCCCCAAGTGCTACTGGTGTGTATGAAGACCCGCCGTCCACAAGGTCTCACAGAGCCCCCCAGATCCAACATTCTTTTGTCTAATTGTCACCCTAAGTTCGGTGGTGGCCTTCATGCCCAAGGAGAATCCTCAATTCCTTTCTGACATTGCACTGCAAAGAACCAGGAAACAGAGCATCCCTACAACCCTCTCCGACATGGGAAGGGCCACTGAAGCTCCATGACACTGGACTGGAGTTGTAGTCCTACCTTGAGTTCTGAGTTCCAGTCCTAGCTCTGTAGAAACTCATGGGTGACTCTGGGAAAGCCCTGGATCTCCCCTAGGCCTCAGTTGCTTACTCAGAGCAGCACAGATTTGGGGAGCTATATGACATCTCTCCTGTAGCTGATGTTCAGCAACCTTTCCCAGGCTTCAAGGCTTCCTAGTCTCTCCAGGGGTAAATTTCCAGAGTTTGAAGTGCTGGATTGTGGGTTTGCTGAATTCCCTACTCTTTGTAGTTCTAAAAATGGCAAACAGCATTATTTAACAGATGGTGTGCAAGTTATTTATTTAACCCTATGTAAGATCACTGAGCAGGTAGGCAGCCAATATTTAAGGCCTGGCTGAGGCTTTCATGATTTTTTTGCCTGTACCTGGGGTGGGGAGGTGTAGGACACCTCCCCAGTAATTCAGGTATATTCCTCTTTTTCTAAACGGCTCTCTCTCTCACTCTGGCTCTTGCTCTCTCTCTCTCTCTCTCATCTTGACTTCCAAGGGAGCTCTCTGTGTGGCATTACTGAGCTGAGAAAGATAAGGCCCAAGAGACCATCCTAGGATTAAGTAGAGTCTCCTTGTGATTTAGAAGCCTGAGATTGCCAGCTCTAAATCAACATGAATTCTCCATTTAATTTGAATCAGTGGGTTTTACGAGTCTGTTTCTCTCTCAGTTTATCAGTCAGTCTCACTCTGTTTGTTATTGTTTCAGTATTGTACAGGTAGACACCTCATAGTCTGGCAAGCCTGAAAAGGGCCTTAGGGATTTTCTAGACCAAGCCTTGGGTCGCAGCTAGAAGGAAACAAAGTGAGGCCAAGTATAGGGAAGAGCCTTGTTCAAGGTCACTTATCTAAGGGGACTAGAACACAAGTTTCTTCTCTCTGTCTTTATTATATTTTTCCTACCTCATATCTCCTTTGCTTTGCTTCAAACAAAGGCTCTTGTTTACTATAATCATTTACCCTTTCTTTCCATCATTAGATAATCACTCACTTCAGGGGTTCCTATTACAACAGCATGCTGAAACTTCAATTAATCTGAGATCAGCTCACAAGACGCTTACCTTGAGCTATTTCTCTGATTAGCTTTCAGGAGAAATAGATACTTTCTCTCCCTCCTTCATTCTGTTCTGTGTTTCACACATATCCAAGCTATAAAATTTAAGACTGCTTTGTATTAAAATTAAAGAGAGGCCTACATTTAGCCTTTTATCCTAGAAAAAGATACTGATCGTTGAAAGAAAAATATCCTTACCTACTTCTTTGAACACCCGAATTCAATTACTGGCCACTGAATGTATTTTTTTGATAACATAGCAGGGTATTTATTATTTTTATTATTATTAAGAATAAAAACAGAAATAAGCATAAGTCAGAGTTTACATAAGCTACAGTTTATCAAGCCTTTAAAATAAAGTCTCCGTCTTCCCCCAGAGGGACATGGAAAGCATGTTGACACAGAACAACCTTCTTGTGGGCGAAATAATGGAGGCTCAGAGAAATTAAACAACTTTCCCCAAGTCATCAAGCTACCACAATAACAATTCTGATACTCAAATCAAAGTCTCCTGTTTCCAAGCCCCTATTACTGTCACCATGTCACCTCTCTGCACATCACTTTTCCTTGAATGTTTGTATTATAAGGCAGCCTGGTATTTGGTGAGATTTCTGGTCCTAGAAGGAGAGGATCTGGGTTTTAGGCTCCTCGCTAGGTAGGTGGCCCCTTCTTCCCCTAATCACCCAGCTGGTTTCTTGGATGCTTCTGCTACAGATCCATGGAAGGTGGCATCAGGACCAGCCTTCATCTTGTCGGTTTCTTGCCTAGGGCTCCAGACCACCTGGCGCACGTCATCACAGTAATAGTAATTCTTGTGTTACACTGTCATATGCATTTGTCGTCTGTCTCCCCCGTTACACCTGGAGTCCTTTGAGAGTGCACAAACTGCATCTTATTCACCTTTATGTGTCTGGCACCTGGGACACAACCTAGCACTTAGTTGGTCTTTGAAGTATGTTTACTAAATGAATGAAGACTCTAGTCCAATATTCTCAGGTGACATAAGAGATGATTTGCCCAAAATCTCACAGGGACCTGATGGCAGAACTGGAACTAGATCCCCCATCTTCAGGCTCTTTTCAGTGTTCATTCACCTCCATGCATGAATAAGATGATGTTATTTCTTTTTTTTTTAAATTTTTTATTATTATGTTAATCACCATACATTACATCATTAGTTTTTGATGTAGTGTTCCATGATTCATTGTTTGCGTATAACACCCAGTGCTCCATGCAGAATGTGCCCTCTTTAATACCCATCACCAGGCTAACCCATCCTCCCGCCCCCTCCCCTCTAGAACCCTCAGTTTGTTTTTCAGAGTCCATAGTCTCTCATGGTTCGTCTTGCCCTCCGATTCCCCCCCCTTCATTCTTCCCCTCCTGCTTTTTTTTTTTTAACATATAATGTATTATTTGTTTCAGAGGTACAGATCTGTGATTCAACAGTCTTGCACAATTCACAGCACTCATTATAGCGCACACCCTCCCCAATGTCTATCACCCCACCACCCCATCCCTCCCACCCCCAACCACTCCAGCAACCCTCAGTTTGTTTCCTGAGATTAAGAATTCCTCATATCAGTGAGGTCATATGATACATGACTTTCTCTGATTGACTTATTTCGCTCAGCATAATAACCTCCAGTTCCATCCACGTTGTTGCAAATGGCAAGATTTCATTCTTTTTGATGGCTGCATAATATTCCATTGTATATATATACCACATCTTCTTTATCCATTCAGATGATGTTATTTATTTCTGCTAACAATGAGTACAACCAACATGCATCAGATGCTGGCTAAATGCTGGGGTGCTGTGCTAAGTGCTTTCTGAGCATGATCCTATTTGATTCTTCTAACTACTCTGGGAGGTAAATTATATTTTTATCCCCATTAATTAGTAAATAAATGGCTTTAGGCTGAAATTAGCTTTAGATTTCTTCTCACCTTTCAAATATCCTCCAGGCACCCTCCTCCCCCGCCCCCGCCTCTGCCAAATGAAAGATAAAGTAAAAGTCAGTACTGGGACAGAGGCCGGAAGGGCTTCTTCCTGTATACATAAGACACACACATTTCTGGCATCCTCAACAATAGATGTCCTGGTCAAGAAAGCATGGATGAGGAGATGTGCTCATTAACTGCTAACTTCAGACCTCTTAGGTTTTCTTTATTTGGGCCGTCACTCACAGTGGCCTTATTTTTTCCAGTCCTCTTGTGAGTGTCTCCTGCTTATTTGTTTATCTGAAAGGCCAGACTCTCTGGGATGGGCTCATTAGAAGACATTTCCTTTCACGAGGGCTGGGAGAATGGCAGGGACACAATATCTCCCACATGCCCCCCTCTTGCCATGCCAACACCATAATAGAAGGCACCCAGTTGAGAGCCAACCAAAACCCAAGTCAGCACAAAATGCCCTCTGCTGGAGCCCAGCTGTGAAAAAGAATAAACATCTTCAAAGCCCTGACCACCCTCTCATCTCTGCCATGTAATCTTCCCCTGACCTTTGCATCCCACAATGATCCCTCCTTCTTTGGATCCATTGAGTAATACAAAACCTTGCAGTCAGAGTCATATAGCCATAGACATTTCCAGTCAAAAGGGACCATAGAGATGATTGAGACTAAGCATGGCAATACCCCAGCACTTACACCAGCCACTCCTTGATTTCCCACCCATGGCATACAGCTTTAATCAGCTGTGGCACTGTTCCCAGCTCAGCTTGGATGCTGCCTGAGAATCCTTTTCAAAAAAGTGCTCTAGGCAGAAGAGAAAAGTAACTCTCCCATTCAGGATAAAAGGCATAGAAGGACTAGAAAAGAAGCCCCCTGCTTCCCATTCCAATGCTCTTTCCGCCACTATATCTTTCTTGATGGTGTACTCTTTTGGGGTCATCTCATCTGAATGAGCCCTAACATTAATGGAAAAATTTCAGCTTCCTGAGGGTGGAGCCTGGGTCATTTGTTAATCTCCTGGGGATGCATCATGCTGAGTAGTATACATGCTGCTTAGCTGCCAAGAGAAACGAATAGTAGACTCCAGCTCCTAAGTGTAATAAAGGGGACACTTGAAAATTTCAGTAAGTATTTATAGGAACCATCTTGGATTAAGTAATCACATGTTATACGACCATTCTCTGGATGAAATACATGAGAGAGCCACTAAGGCAATCAGAATATTTCTCAGTGACTTATTGGATCCCATCTAAGGCGAATCAGTTATAAGAAGTCCAAAAGGCTCTTATGTGAGTTAGTTTCTCACCTACAATGGCAACTTCTCAAGTTTTTCACCAAAGTAGCCTAAAAGCAGAGAAGAATGGTGTCAGGGATAGCCTCTAGGGATCTGAGGCATAGCTCTAAGCAACCCACACGAAGTAAGACATTACTTTGAAATACTATGTTTTATCTTGAAAACTCATGTGAGTTTGGATTCTCTTCCAAAATATAGCAACATTTATTTTAATAAAAAGTTTTCTCCCAAATTTTTAAGTTGATTGGACGCCACGGGGAAGTACCATATTTTCCCCAGGGCTTCATATACTTCTTAGACCCCCAGAAGTTGGCAAAAATTGCCCATGGGACAAATCTAGCACAGTACCTGCTTTTGTATGGCCTGTGAGCTAAGAATGGTTCTAATAATTTAAAATTGTTGAAAAAATTATAAAAAGAATAGTGACACATGAAAATTATATGAAACTCATATTTCAATGTCCATAAATGACATTTCATTGAAACTTATTTATGTACTGTCTATGGTTGTTTCCAATGATATAATGGTAGAACTGAGTAGCTGTGACAGAGACAAAGCCTAAAATACGTATCTGTCCCTTTATAAAAAAAATTTCCCACCTCTGTCTCTATCACAGGCTACTCCATGGCCATACATGTTTTCATCATGGGAAGATACACTATGTAAATCTCAAGCGTAGGCACTTTTGCCCTTCCAGACACATTTGGCAATGTCTGGAAACATTTTTGATTGTCACAAATGGAGGGGAGAGGGTTGCTGCTGGCATCTTACAGAGTGAGTAGAGGCCAGGATGCCGCTGAATATCCTTCAGTGGTAAGGGCATCCCCCACAACAAAGACTTATCCAATCCAATTAAATGTCAATGATGCTGAGGTTGAGAAACCCTGGTATATACCATCTGGTGTTAAAGGCTGGTTCTCCTCTCCATCCCTCATTTCTTTCCTCCTCTCAATTAAACACAGACAGACCCTTGATATTAGTAAATCAGAAGGGATTACTCACTTAGGCCTGAGAGACAGACACTCCATAAATATTTATGAAGGATGAGGATGACTTCTGATTTTATTTGACCATAGAGATAATAATAATAATAATAACAACTAGATTTTATGAGGCACTTATTTATGTGCCAGGCATTAGGCTAAGTATTTTACCTTATTTTTCTTCTTTTATTTATTTATTTATTATTTTATTATTATGTTTAGGCTAAGTATTTTACCTTTATCCTCTCATTTAGTCATCATTTCAGCCTTGTGAGGTGGGTACCATTATGACCCCATGGTGTAAATGAGGCAATTGAAACTCAGAGAAGTTAAGTTGCCAAAGGTTACAAAGCTACCAAGTTATAAAGCAGCGATTTGTACCTAAGAAGTCTGACACCAGAAATTTAGCTTTTTACCATGATACTGTGAGCTTCCTGGAACACTCATTAACTCTTCATTTTAGTGCTTTGATGTGGGCGAAAGAATTTAATTTGTCCATCCTGCATCCCCACTATTATGCACAAGAAAATAACTGCTACCCTCAAAGCCCAGCCTTCAAGACACTGTCCTTAGCACAAATTTGTTTTGCTATAAAACTGCTTTGTAAATTCAAGTGCATTGAACCACACAGAAGATGGTGGGTCCAGAAAACTCTGTAATAACGGTATGATCCATGTTCTAGAGGCTCCTTGTAGGAAATAACAAGACTCACTGAGATATTAGAGCCAATTAGCACCTAAATAGGTTTCTTATTTCTAGCCCAGATATAATCAGAATTGAACAGTCATTATTAAAGGGATAACTTTGAAAGAGAAAGTAGATAGTTATTTGAAGTCATGAATCTCAAAGACAGGATACTGCTCCTAATTTTGGCAAGCCTGGCTTAGAGGAAAAATGGCAAATATATTTTTTTACATGAATCAGTGTGGCTTGTCTGATAGGTCATGTTAATAGTTGAGTGAGAGTGTGGACTCCAGAAAAAGATCATTTGGGTTCAAATCCCAACTTTACCTACCTTTAATAACCAGTTAGGCTGCCCTGAGCCTATTAACTGATATTAGCCCTAGGTTTATAGCGCCTGAACTCTAGTCCTAGCTCTGACACAAACCCGTTATTTGTGATCCAGGCAAGTTAGATCACTTTTCTGGGTCTCTGTTTCCCCAGTTGTAAAAAGGGAATAATGGCACCTTCCCTCTCTATCTCTTTATGTGGTACAAAGGAGCTAATATATACACAAAAAAAGGTTGTCACTAGTAATGGCTACTCACAGGAATCTTTACTGTCCAATCCCTGGAGTAGGAAAAGTAAGCCATATATTAAAAAAGCCAATAATATACTGAGCCAAGTGAGCAGCACACGATGTTGCCAACAGCCTCAATAAGGAAGTGCCAAACAAACATGAAAATGTAACAAAATACAGAATGAGGGTCAATGTTATCAACATTTTGTATCTGGGATGCCCCAGGCTCAGCCGGAGCTTGCCAGCTGGGGCTCTGCCTGACAGCTGTTCGCAAGCAGCTGGTCTTGAGTGCCACAGCAGGGAGGTGACAAGGGACACCTGTTGTTTTGACACCTAGAATAGAGCTTGGTTCCGCAGAATACAGTGGCTCTTGAAATAAAGGTTCATAGTTTTTATTTGGCCTAAAATACTGGACTGCATCCAATGCCTACTGCCCGGCTGATCCGAGTCTGCATACCCATGGCTGGTATTAAAAACAATGTTGTTTACATAATTACTGAACTGTAGCATAGACCCTTAGGGGAAATAAATTAGTAGGAATGATATGCTTGCAAATCTGGGCATTAGTCCACAACTTCATCAGATTCAGAAGCAAAATATTTCCTGACTACCTACTGTGTGCTTAGTGCCTTGTCAGATGCTAGAGGTGGGAGGGAGATAAAGATGTGGCCCCTGTCCTCCATGAGCTTACAGTCTAGTTGAGAGACATATGTCTTTTACCTGAAATTATAATGCTATTGAACAAAAACCAGTATAGCCAGTAAGTACCACAGAACCTGAGAACAGGGGAGTCAAGAGTGATATGGTAGATGTGACATTCATGGTGGATGTGGGGTTTCAGTAAAGCCTTGAAGGCATAAAAAACTGGTGGGGAAGGGCATTCCAGAGTGTGAACAAAGGCATGGACACAGAGGACATACGTGCAAAAGATTCTCTGGGAAAAGTGTTTTGGGGCTTGAATGCAAAGGTCTTCACATCAGAGCTGGATATGAATTTCACCCTGAAGGCAAGAAAAAGCCAGAAAAGATGTGAAAGGTAGAGAGAGCTTTAGGTAAATGGAGAAGCATGAAGAGGGTAGAGGGACAAATTTGGACCCAGCTTCAATAGTCCAGGTGCAGGGTAGTGAGGGCCAAGATAAAGAAATGGGAAGAAAAGGATGTATGTTATAATTATGAAAACTCCATAGGACTTTGTGAGTGCAGACTTACTGGAAGCCAAGGAGAGAAAGGAATCAAGATGGTGTTATAGTAAGAGTTTAATGATGATAGCATCATTATTCTTCTGACTCAGTAAATCCTATCAAAACCATCTGAATCACTCAACTGCTTCTGATGATATTTTGATAACCTAGATCAGTGTTTCTCAAGCTTTAACATGCATACAAATTACCGGGAGGCCCTATTAAAATATAGATTTTAATTCAGTAGGTTTGAGGTAGGGCCTGAGACTCTGAATTTCTAACAAGTTGCCAGGTGACATTGTGAACCACACTTTCATTAGCAAAAGGCTAGAGTCTTCTTTATTTTCATGCCCAACATCAACAACTAGATTAGAACTTTAAAATAAGGTGGACTGACTATAGAGAACAAACTGATGGTTACCAGAGCAGGGGGGTGTGGGGGGATGGGTGAAATAGGTGATGGGGATGAAGGAGTGCACTTGTGATGAGATACCACTTCACATCCACCAGAACACCTATCATCTAAAACACAATAACAAGTGTTATGAGGACGTGAAGTTGAAGCCCTCATATATAGCTGGTGGAAACGTAAAATAGTACAGTCATATTGGGAATAGTTTGATCCTCAAAAAGTTAAACACAGAGTTACTGTGTAACACAGCAATTCTACTACTAGGTACGTAGCCAAGACAAATGAAAGCATGTGCCCACATGAGAATTTGTATAGGATTGTTCATAGCAACATAGCCAAAAACTGGAATAATTCTCACAATAGCCCCAAACTGGAAACAACCCAAATGTCTGTCAACTGAGGAATGGAGGAACAAAATGTGGTATATCCATATAATGAAATATTATTTGGTCATAAAAAGGAACTAAGTCCTGATACATGCTACATTATGGATAAATCTCAAAAATATTATGCTGAATTAGAAAAGTCAGTCACACAAGAGTACATATTGTATGATCCCATTTATATGTAATGTCCAGAATAGGAAAATCTATAGAGACAGAATATAGACTAGTGTTTCCTTAGGACTGAGAACAGGAGAGGACAATAGGGAGTGACAGCTAATGGGCACAGGGCTCCTTTTTTGTTGGGAGGGATATGTTCTAAAATTAGATTGTGATGACAGATACATAAATCTGTGAATATAATACAAGACATTGAATTCAACACTTAAATGGGTGAATTGTATGGGGTGTGACTAATGTCTTAAGAAAGCTTTTAAAAGAAAAGAGAACAGCCATGGAAACTGAAATGACTGAGAGAATTTTTATTTCTATTTGAAAGAAATATTTTTGCTGTTTTACTCTTTTGGGAGAGGGGACAGTTCCTTAGAAATCCAGATATATTGAAGTAGCTTTCCTTGTTTAGTGTAGATTTTTGTTTGGGGGTGGCTTTGGAAGAATAATGACATGAGAGATCAAAGGCAAGTCTACTGGCAGAAAAAAATATGTTAAATTAGATCATGTGGTAAGAATACCTGAATAGCCAGCCGAAAGACTTCCTTACATGACTGGAAGTATTAGATAGGGCCGCTACAGAAGTACTCCCTGAAACTAAAAGAGGAGAATGTCTGCGAATGAATAATGGCGCTACATCTTTAAAAATAAATCCTCTCATCAGTAGTTTATCAATGGGGGATTGGGAAGTTTCCATATCCTCAAAGTTCTGATGAAGAAAAAATGAAGTGGAGATTGTAACACTAAGCTTATCAGGTTGTGTAAGAATTAAATGAAATTATGCCTGTGAAGATGCTTGGGCCAAGGGGGTGCTCAGGTAATGGCAATTGACAATGGCGGTGAACCTGAATGAGAGAGAGGCTGTTCGCTGGGTAATTTATTATTAAGCTACATCTTCCTGATACACTCATTTCTACACAATACACAGACATGGCATGGGGGAGGTTATCATTTTGTATCTTCTGATTCTTTAAAGTGGTGCTAGGCAAACATGGCCACCTGTGGTCTCCTCTTCTCCCATTTCTCTCTCTTTTTTTTTTTTTTTCCCTTCCTGACAATCTACTTTCCATTGTTGACATAACTTTCCGTGAGGCATCAGGATGGCATGGTCTCTGCTGTAATGATAGCCACACTGAGCCTTGGCATGCAGTCACCATGTGAACAAATACAGGCCATGTGGGGAAGCCGTGGGTCAGTGTACCAGCTGACAGCCCCTTCAAAGCCTTCATTAAAGTGAGTGAGCTTTCAGAAGATCTCAGCCTCTGCTTTTCTTTTTTTTTTTAAGATTATTTATTTATTTATTTATTTGAGAGAGAGAGCATGAGAGGGGGGAGGGTCAGAGGGAGAAGCAGACTCCCCGCCAAGCAGGGAGCCCGATGCGGGACTCGATCCCGGGACTCCAGGATCATGACCTGAGCCGAAGGCAGTTGCTTAACCAACTGAGCCACCCAGGCGCCCCAGCCTCTGCTTTTCAAGTCTTCCAGCTGAGATCTCAGACACTGTGCTGTCTGAATCCCTGACCCACAGAACCATAAGAGATAATAAATAATTATTGTTGTTGTAAGCTCCTAAGTTTTGGGGTAATTTGTTAGGCAGCATTGGTAACTAATGCACAAAATTTGCCCCATTCCAAACCCCGTATGCTTAATCACTATGCTGTGTAACAAAGAACTAAACAAAACAGAAACACTTCTAGTCAGAATTGGGTTCCCCGTGGAGACTTCCCTACCTCCGGGAAAGGCGGCATTGTCTGAAGACTCCCAAATCCAGCCCACATGACTGCATATTTATCATGGTAAGTGGAAACCACTGTTACTGCATTTAGTTGCCCTGATGCAGGCACCTTGAACCTAGTCATCTCTGAAGTATTAACAAGTTTGAAACTCTAGACCTGGCCAAGGTGAGGAGTCTAATCTGTGCAGAGGTCACATCCTGATCTTGGCATACTCTTCAACCAGTGGTCATGGTTTATACACAAAATAGCTTCTCAGTTGTTCAATAACCAGCAGCGTAAGTGTCTACGTGTAGGAGCAACGTACACTGCACTGTATAAATATGAAATCTTATTAATAAGGATTTAGAGTCCTCAACAATGCTATTTATAGTACATCTTTTTTTTTCTTTTCTATAGTATATCTGTTTTCTTTTCTTTTCTTTTTTTTTCTTGTTTTTTTCTTTTGTCCCTGAGAACCAAGACACTAATGGAAAGAGACCAATTTGAGATGAAAGAGTCTTTTTGCAAACCAGGTTTTCTAGTCTCCCTGCAGGGGAGAAAAAGGACAGAAATGAGGGGTGGACAACAATGGACTTCTTTGATGCCATGCTCCTCCTTCAAGATGGACTGACTGCACCTTCCAGAGAAGAGAATTTTTTGATCTGCTGCACAACCAATATTATACATATTTGATGGAAAGAGTAGATTGGCATTGGGCAGTGGAAGCAGCAGAGAATAATGACAAGTTACAGTTTTGTGTTATTTCATTTTTTCCCCCACACTATTCAAGCCCTCTGAGGCAGACTAACCTGACTTCCTCTTCCTATGTTCCATCCTTCACCCTCCTTGCTGTTAGGAGAAGAAAAGTTTGTAAGGGGAGATAAAAAAACAACAACAACAACAATAAAAAACAGCTGCATTTGAATGCTTGGAGAACAAAACAATTGGTACCTTTCACATGTCTGAAGGCTGAGCTCCATTATCTCAGAGTCTGAGCATGGGGTAGAAAATCAGCTTTCAGAGGGCACAAAGCCAATGCTCCCTTCATGACTGACTTAAAAAGGAAAAGGCAAAGCTCTGCTTTTAGGGAGAAAAAAAAAAAAGAAAAAAAGGAAGCAAGGTTCCAAGTCATTACATTTTATATACTTTGGAAAGCACCCTTTTAAGGGAGTATAAATGGAGAGGTGTAAAAATGATGAAATTGGAAGCCCTGGGTTCGAGTCCCAGGCTTATGTGTTACCAACCGTGAGATCTTCAGATCTTTTCATCCTATCACCTCTGTTGCCTGAGTCAAGTGAAGATTCATGCCTTCAATCACACACTCACTTGTTCACTTATTTGTTGAGTGAGCAATCAAGCTCCACACACAATCTTTGCCTTCAACAAGCTCACAGTTCAAAATATTTCCCTCATCTCATCACAGGGTTGTTCTGAGAATCCAACAGACTTTAAAGACATGCATGAATTTCAAATCAACACAGCAAAGTAAAGGACTCTTATTGAAGTACTATGATGTGATAAGCCCTGGGTGTTACCTGCAACTGATGAATAACTGAACTCTGTACCTGAAACTAATGATGTACTATATGTTGGCTAATTGAATTTAAAATAAAAAAAAAAAAAAAGTACTATGTCTTTTGAAGATGTACCTTGCAAGACCTGTTAAGCCTTGGGCACTTTGCAAGCCTGATACAGAGGTCACAGATTCTCCTTCCCCATCTAAAGCCAAAAGAGGTCTTGCTAATTAGACATAGCATTGTAATGGGTCAGACTTGTCCTTCCCAAGTGTCCTTCCTGAGTCTCAGATCCTGCAACTTCCTCACATGCGTCCCAGCCACAGTGGGTATAAATGGCTTGCCAAATCTTCCTGGGGCATAGTTCTGCTCTGTCATTCCCCTGCTCATAAGCATTCAATGTTTCCTCTCTTCTATGAAACCAAACCTATAGTCAACCTGGCCCTCAAAACTCCCATCCCAAAGCATCTGTCCACCCTCATCTGCATTTACGTATACATCATTTGCCTATTTATCATTTATAGTCATACATGTGTTCTCCTGTCTGTGTTTTTACTCATGCAGTTTCTTCAATTGGAATACCCTTTGGCCCCAAATCCCCACCTACACATTTACTTTTGAGGTTGAGCTCAAAGTTTGATGAACCTTTCACCTATCCTCACATTGCCCCTAACTGTCCTCTTGGTGAGAGTGACAGCCCCCTCCTTTGAACCACAATAGTGCTTTGCATATACCTCTTTCTTGGCTGATTATAATCATGATAATGATAAGAATAATAGCAGCTAGCCTATATTGAGACTTACAATGTTCCAGGCATTATGATAAATAAATGCTTTACAAATTATCTTTTAAATTCTTGTAAATTCTGTAAGCCAAGGTAACATTTTACCCCACTGCACAGAGGAAACTGAGGCCTAATAAGGTTAAGTAATGAACTTGATTTCCCACAGCGTACCTGGCAGTTACATGGATGGGCTTTGGCATCAGAGGCACCTAAGTTAGAGTCCAGGCTATACAAGTTACCAGCTGCATGACCTTTTCCACCTAACTTCTCAGTGTAATCTTTGCTTCCCTTATAAGTAAAAAATGGATAGTGTTAAGTTTATTGTAGAGATTACATAAGATAATGCATGTAAAACTCAGAGCAGGATGCTGAGCACAGAGAAGGTATTAGAGAGATAGTAGCTATCATGACCCCCAACTAAAAAGGCTGCTTGGGGGCCAGGATCTGATGTCTTAGTGGACTCCTTATCCCCTCTCCACATGTTTAATACATGCCAGCTGAATAAACCAAGGCCATCTGAAGAATTTTTGACTATTCCAAGGCCTTCTTGAAGAAATGTATTGTGGAGAAAAGTGCATAATTGAGGAGAAGGAAGTTACATAAATTACAGGAAGTGACCAAAAATCCCTGTTCCTTCGTCTTAAATCTACCCTTCTTGTTTTGCTGAGGAATGTGTGGCCTCAAACTTGGCCTGGTTACTGTCCCCTCCATCCATGCAGGTCTTTGTTATTCTGCTGCTCTAGCTTAATTACTTTCATGGGAGCATCTTCAGAACTCCACTTAGTGGTACATAATTGCCCAGCTAAATGTTGGGAAGCTACAAGACCAAAGGCCCACAGTTTATGCCCAAAGCCTTCATGGTACTTTCCAAATCTACGGTCTAGGGGAGAGTCATTGGAGGTCACTACAGGGTAGCAATAAGGGTGTAGGGGCTGAGGACACAGGTAAAGGCCAGACCATTTAAGGCCTTATATGTCTTGTGAAGGCTTTGCAGTTTTATCCCAAGAACTTTGGAAAGCTACTCAAGATTTTAAGCAAGAGAAGTTGAAGTAATTTGCCCATGTCCAGTGAGCTTCTGGTAGCAAAACCAGGATTGAAAATCTGGTCTCCCGTTCTAATTTGCCATGCCTTGATAAACATCTTGGCATCCCTCCTCCCAGGTACAGACATTAATGAGCAAAAATGAGAGCAAGTGGATAGAAAGCTTCATGTACTGTATTTGTGCCTCTGCAGGAAGCAGGGCAAGGCTGAACGATGGGTCCTTGGAAGGCCTGAGGTTGGTGTCTGAGCCAGACCTCCAAACGGGTGGGAGGCCCAGAGAAAGCTTGCATTATGTTGCCTGGGAAATGCAAGATGAATAAACAGAGCTTAGCCATCAAACCCAGTGCCAGGGGATAGGGTTGCTGAGGTCCTGGAAAGAGAAAGAGGACTGGTAATGTCACTTAGTGAAAGAGTAGACTATGGTGGGGGCTGTATAAGTTAATGGAAAAGGTAAAATTACGGGAAGAGAAGAGATTGGTGGTTGTCAGTGCTGGGGTTGAAGAAGGAACTGTCTACAAAAGTGCTTAAGGGAAATTTCTGGAGTAATTAAAATATTCTAAATCTTGATTGTAGCGGTGGTTACATGAGTATATACATTTGTCAAAATCCACAGAATGTACTCCTAATAGGGATGACTTTTACTTATGTAAATTATACTAAAATAAATCTAATTTTAGAGATATCATCCATAGGGTTATGGAGAGTACACTGACCCAACTTCAGACCTCAGGAAAAGAACCCCTGCTCTAGGGTCAAACAAATTTTGAAGTGGAAAGGTCTCCCAAAACATGGAGACCACACCTACTTATTTCAAAGGTAGGAAAAGTGAGAAACAAGAAAATACAATGCCATCTCCAGGATCACATCTCTTACTAGTGATGTTCATTCTTGCAACCAATATTAGTGGCACCCTTACTGCATTCTAAACATTATGCTAGATTCAATACCTACCTGAGTATCCCAGCAAATTAGAAAAATGACGCTTACTGCCTTGGAGATCTGGAATTTTAACTCAGGTTTTTGATTCTGTAGTTTATCCACAATAGACTATAAGGGCTCCAGGGAATATTTAGTTCCCAGATCTTGCTGGAGCACTAGACTGGGAGCCAGGAGACTTGTATATGGATTAAGTGAGCAGCAAGGAAGAATGAGCTTTTGAAACTCAACTGATCACTGAGCCTCTCCTTTCTTCCCCACATGTAGATGGGGAAATAGGTAAATTCCCTAAAGAACCAACATCAGCTCCCACACTGTGCTAGGATCAAGAATTTCCCCGGAAGCATGGACTAGTACAATGATTAAAGGCCCTCCAAAATGGCAGCTGTGAGGAGGAGTGGCATAATAGTGCAGTAAGGGAGGGCAGAATGGGCCTGAGGATCAGACGGACCTGGATTCAAACCCTGGTCCTGTACTACCCGTGTCACTATGGGTAAGCCACTCAATAGGATTAAGCCTCAGGTTTTTCATGTAAAATGAGAAAAACAATGATGCCCATGCCTCCTAGGGTTGGTGTGAGGGTTAAACAGGATAATGCAAGTGCTGACATATTATCATCTCTTACTTAATGGCAGTGACTGCAGCTCTAAATGCCGTCATCATCAATATCATCATTCAAGTTTCTACATTTACTCTCTGTATCACTTGAAAGATTTCTTCCTGATCAAAAAGGCCAGGTTGTTACTTAGTCACCAGACAGAGCAATTTCAGCCTCTTTCCCTTTGGATCAAATCATTTGACATTCAGTAAGGGAAGAGTTATTGAGTGGCTGAAGTATACACCTGAGTCCCCTTCAGCAGTGGCTGAAACTCCAGCTTGGACAGGCCAATTTACATGCACAGAAGCTTCCAGATAGGTCTCTGTACCCTTGGACCAATCAATCACTTCCTGCCCTGGGCTCTCTGCAGTGCCAGGCTTGCACCCAACTGCCTTTCCGGTCCTCCCTGGCCCTTGCATTTTAACAGTGAGTCTCCATGGAGGAGCACAAGGAAACAAGATGTGCCTGCCATGGGGAGGGGTTATACAACACATCACAATTCCTTCAGGACAGCAGTAGTGGTGAAAACATGTTCAATATTAAACATTATAAATTATTAATCATTTATGTACACCTATTGTTTTTATGGTACAGATTTCCAAAAATAATGTGTCTCAAATTTTTCTGAATTCGTAGAGATGTGTAGAAATGAAATTTGCTCTCTGTATTAAGTGATACTCAATAAGGGGCACGCTCCAAATGTATATCTGAATCTAGTGGGGGGCAGGAGGGTGGGAGGCTTTTCTGATAATCCAAAGGAGTAATCATTAATTTTTCTTTAAAAAGTTGCAAAACATTGCTGTAGTGAGACCCCAAAATCTAAAGACTGAGAGAAATTTTACCCCATTTCACACTCTCCTGTAATAAGCACTGCTCTGTGCTAAGCAAATGGCTACATCACTGAAAACCGGGAGTTCCACGCTGCATGTCCTGGAAGCAAAGGGATCATGCATGATCTCTGTCATGATTTAACAAATGGAGAGGCTCCTTCCAAACTCAGTGGAAGCCTAGGAACTTTCAACTGGTTCCTAGGAGGTAGCGTTGGTTCAAAAGAAAATAACCATGATACTAGCACATGGATATTTACCTCCATACCATATTTCTCTACATCTGGCCCTCCACCTGCATCAAAATCACTTGGATGAGTTTTCTTAAAAAGTACCAATTTCTGGCTCTCACTCAGAGATTCCCACTCAGAATCTCTGGGAGAGGGGGCTGGAAAAATAGAGGCTCAAGGGATTCTGACATACATCATGTCTTGATAGTACTTTGAGATACATGGCTCTAGAAGAATGAATCCACCATGATGGCACTTTCAGCTCAGAAAAATGGCCAGCCTGAAAGAAATCTTTTGGCCCCAGTAAATGTCCCAGGCTTCAACCCTCTAATTTCTGTCTTCAAATTAAACTGGTGAGAGAGTTACCTGCTTGGCTCACTCATATAACCAGGCAATTAGACCTGGCTGACTGCTTCATTCTCACCTGAAAGAGAGCCAGTTTAGCACACGTTTTGGATGCCGAGTTGCTCTGAGTTCTCTTGAACTCTTCCTTTCTGATCTCATGACTTAAAACTCAATCAAACAAAGAACCTCTTGGACTTTTAGACTACTTACAAAGACAGATGGAACTCTTTTTCTCAGGGTATTGGCTCTTCTACTTCATAGTTTTATCATCTTGATCGATAACCCAAAAGGTAGGTGGGAATCTGTTTTCTAATCTCCATCCCACCTACCACAACAAAAGATAGGAATCACTAGGGTAGAATAATGTTCGTTGGCTCTCTTTTAGTCAGGAAGGCATAAGGGAATGTAAGTAAATGAGGACTTTGTTATAGAAATATCCTCAACACTACTATCATTTATATTTTTAAAAGTAAATTCTTAAAAACAGTAAATTCTTCCTAAGCTTAGATACTTCACTATTATAGGTAAAGCATTATTTTGGCACCCTTTTAAACCTATGTGCAAGAACAGACTAGAGGATCTCTAAGGTTTTGCTATGCAAAATGTGGTCCCAGGACACAGAAGTGCAAAGAATAGAGTGTGCAAAGGATACTGTGAAGCAAGAAAGAGGAGAGGCCAAGAAGGGGGATGGGGTGCAGGAAGAGGATGGGTTATGAAAGCATGGTGGTTGCTATAATCTTCATGAGACAAGAACATACTGTAGCAACAGGGAAATGAATAATGCAAAGACTCCACTCCTGGGAGAAGGAGGCTTCTGAAGGTGATTCACAGTTCTGATGGCTGGGACAGTCCATTTCAGCTGCTGGAGGAGACATCTGGCTCTATTTACATATATATCTATTCCTCCACACCAACTGAAATCCCATCCAGTCTAGGTAGGGCCTCTAAAGGCTGGTGGGATATGTAGTCATAGGTGCAGAAAGACGGAGAGTGGCCACATTAAGGATGCAGTTTGTAGCAAAGGTTAAGAGAAAAGAAAAAGTCCTTTAGGAATCATAGGCTTGATTACTAAGGAAAAAAAAAAATTGGAAAAAGACTTGATCTTATTCCAGTGAGTCATATCATTCTAACTCATTTTAATAAATTTGTTATATCTCTCTGGTGAGACTAGAAGCTATATGAGGACAAATCAAATCAACACATTCATTAACTACATATGACTGAGCAAGGCTAATATAGTGTAGGGGCAGCAAGAGCAAATATTATGTCTTCTACTTGTGCATAGCCCCTATAGAGTCTATTAAGGGGCTAGCAATAGAATAAAATGTAATAAACACTTACATTACTCTTGAGCCAATTGTGAATACAAGCTTAGAAAACCATAGTGCCCTAAAGCAGGGTTTCAAAGTGTAGTCATCAGACTATCCACATTAACATCACTTAGGAGCTTGTTAGGTTTCCCTCACCCAAGACCTAATGAATCAGAACCTATGGAGGTGGGGTCTAGCAATCTGTGCTTTCACAAGCCTTCCAGATGATTCTAAGGCAGACCCTATATTATCAGTTTTCACAACAACCTAAGGAGGTAGACAAGTAGAATTTACAATCCGCATCTTAGAGATGAGAAACAGTTGATGTCATTCCTCCAAGGTCAGACTGTGAGTAGCAAAACAAAGACACCAGGCTTTTATTACTTTGATCTGGAGGACAGAAATTTTTTAGCAGTAATTGATTTGGGTTCAGTCATAAATATATATGCTTATTTTTTCCATCCTAACAACTGTATCAGCCCATCAGAAGGAGATCAGAAATCACAGTAACAATTCAACCATCCGGTCGCACCCTTTACTTGTTTTAATCTGAGTGCTTCTAATATTACCCTCCCTTAACAAATTCCTTTTCACGTTTTAAAGCCCACCGCAGTGGCTGCCTCCACTGTGAAGCCTCCATCACTCAGCCCTGGTGAGGATACAGCATCTCTGTTTCAATTACACAGCTCACTCCTCAGTCTTCCAGTCCAGCTGCATTCCCATGTCTGCTCCCCACAGCCGACTGTTGACTGTTAAGTCTTTAGGGGCAATGAACATAACTTACCATCTCTACATACCCCTAACACCTGTCATAGAGTAATACTTCGGAGCTGGAAAGGAACAAAGAAAATACAACAGATGCTGACTCCTCTTAAAAGTAGTTAGGGGCAGAGCCTCAACTCTGTTATGCGTCCTAGGCTAAGCTGTCTATGTATCTTGTTTTGTTTTAATGCTCAGTACAATCTTGTAAGTTACATATTTCTATTTTTAATTTTAAAGACTAGAAAATTGGGACTTAAAAGAGGTTAAAGAAACTAACAAATTTCATACAACTAGTAAGTGGCAGAGCTGAAATTCTTAATGAGTGTATTATGATACCTCTCTACTTATTTAATGGCTAGAAAACCATTAGAAGAGACAGAGAACAGAATTTTCTTAGTCACACAGAGAGGAAGTGAAGACAGGTCTAGAACACAGACCTCAGTTTGCTTTACCAGCCACCCTGATTTCCTTCCCTCGAGCATCATAGCAGGGGAAGGAAAAAATATTTTTGGCATTTCTCAATCACTTGGAGAGTCACTGTCATTCTACAAATGAATGGCCTGGCAAATTTATTTTCTGGCAAATTTTTGAAGAGAAGCTGGATGCATTTTCTTTTCCAAAGATACCAGAGTTCATCATTTGGCCAGTTTAGCACACGTTTTGGATGCCGAGTTGCTCTGAGTTCTCTTGAACTCTTCCTTTCTGATCTCAGACCTCCAACAAACTATTTTCACCTTAATCTTCCTCAGATCTATGGGACTTTTCTTCCATGCTCCAGTCTGATTCTGGTACTATTTCTGGACAGGCATTAGATTTTTCACAGTTTAAACTGATGGCTTCCTTTCTATTTCCTGGTGAAAATTCAGTGGCAATTGCTAACCTCTGTTCTTGGAGGTGGCAGGAAAATCTCAAGGACCCACAAGTAATAATGTCCCAGTATTATGTAGAGCTCAATTTCAAACCTGAAAATAAACTCAGTGAGTCTGATCACTCATACATCACAGTGCTGGTCATGTCTGTAATTGGACAGTGATGGGAACGGGGCTGTTGATGTGTACTACTTCAGTTATCCAACCAGGCTGAGGGATGGGAACTCATTTTCTGCCTAACTAAATGCTCACTCCAAGTTCTTTGGAGCTGTTTATTACCTAAATATCCCACTTTTGAACTTGGGTAAGTTGTATGCCGTTTACTCAAGAATGTTGCTTTAAAAATATACAGATGTTTTACACTTGGCATCAGGGAAATCCAAATCAAAACCTCAATGAGATATCACCTCACACAAGTCAGAATGGCTAAAATTAACAAGTCAGGAAATGACAGATGTTGGCTGGGATGTGGAGAAAGGGGATCCCTCCTACACTGTTGGTGGGAATGCAAGCTGGTGCGGCCACTCTGGAAAACAGTATGGAGGTTCCTCAAAAAGTTGAAAATAGAGCTACCATATGATCCAGCAATTGCACTACTGGGTATTTACCCCAAAGATACAAATGTAGGGATCCAAAGGGGTACATGCACCCTGATGTTTATAGCAGCAATGTCCACAATAGTCAAACTGTGGAAAGAGCCAAGATGTCCATCGACAGATGAATGGATAAAGAAGATGTGGTATATATATACAATGGAATATTATGCAGCCATCAAAAAGAATGAGATCTTGCCATTTGCAACAATGTGGATGGAACTGGAGGGTGTTATGCTGAGCGAAATAAGTCAATCAGAGAAAGACATGTATCATATAACCTCACTGATATGAGGAATTCTTAATCTCGGGAAACAAACTGAGGGTTCCTGGAGTGGTGGGGGGTGGGAGGGATGGGGTGGCTGGGTGATAGACATTGGGGAGGGTATGTGCTATGGTGAGCACTGTGAATTGTGCAAGACTGTTGAATCACAGATCTGTACCTCTGAAACAAATAATACATTATATGTTAAAAAAAGAAGAAGAAGATAGCAGGAGGGGAAGAATGAAGGGGGGGAAATTGGAGGGGGAGATGAACCATGAGAGACGATGGACTCTGAAAAACAAACTGAGGGTTCTAGAGGGGAGGGGGTGGGAGGATGGGTTAGCCCGGTGATGGGTATTAAAGAGGGCACGTTCTGCATGGAGCACTGGGTGTTATACGCAAACAATGAATCATGGAACACTACATCAAAAACTAATGATGTAATGTATGGTGATTAACATAACATAATAATAAAAAAAAAGAAACAATAAAAAAATACAGATGTTTTAAACATCTAAAAATAGATTCTTTTGAACACATTATGATATATCAAGAAGTTCTACACAGCCATTTAAGTGTGAGTGTGGCTCTCTACTTACTGGAGTGAAAGATGCTAACAATATAGTCACTGAAGAGTAAAAAACTTTATATACACCAATGATGCCAGTTTTCTAAAATAAAAATTACAAAACAACATATGGATAGTTCATTTAAAAGGACAGATACCAACATATTAACAGGGTTATTTCAGATAACCCTGTGCAATGGGAGGTGCTTTGATTCTCCCTCCCTCTTTTCTTATCTATATTTTATTTTTTATTTTTTTAATTAAAAAAAAAATTTTTATTATGTTATGTTAGTCACCATACAGTACATCGTTAGTTTTTGATTTAGTTTCCCACAATAAACATGTCACTTGTGTAATTTAAAAGAATACTATTTTTAATCACAACGACACACAAACCTATATCTATCTATCTCCAATCAACAATCAGCCAAACCATCAGTCCTGTGGAAGTTAGAGAGCTGTAGAGAAAGTTGCCTGGCGGAGAGATTTCTGTATCTAGAGAAAACGAATATAGATTTTAGTCCCAAATCTGCCCCTAACTACCGTTGTACCTATAAACACTGAGACCCTTGGTCTCTGGTCTCAGTTTACTTCTAAGTAAAATGGTGATACTGCCATTTACCTGGTAAGCTACTGGGAAGAGTAAACGATGGGGTCCTGTTTCAGGACTGTGTGTCAGAATAAAGAAACATTTTTAAAAATACACACTACAGACCCCACCTCAGGCCATCCCAGCACAATTCAGGGCCTATAGGTAAGCGCTGAGCTAATTCTTATGTACCGATGGTCATAGTGTCTCTCTTTCCTGGACACAGGGCTTATGTGATGTGACACAGAATGAACTTCGTTAATTAAAAATCATTGCACTCAGTGCAGGAGAAGAATGAATACATCTGCCATAGACTGGGGTACGGCCGAGGTTACCGACTAGGCCCAGACTGTTCAAGGAGGAGTAAGAACTCATGCAAGTGATGCATATTATGTTCTGATAAAAAGTGAAGGGAAAAAAGGGGGCTTGTTTACCAGAGGATAATGCTACAGTAAACTGAGGCATGGGGCATGTCAAAAATCCAAGAAGTTTATATTTTATTTTTTTAAAGATTTTATTTATTTATTTGAGAGAGAAAGAGTGAGAGAGAGAGAGAGAGGGAAAGCAAGAGTGAAAGGTGGAGGGGAAGAGGGAGAGGGAGAAGCAGACTCTTCACTGAGCAGGGAGCCTGATGCAAGGCTCAATCCCAGGACCCTGAGATCATGACCTTAGCCAAAGGCAGACAACTGAATGGGCCACCGAGGCATCCCCAAGAAGTTTGTATTTTATTTTATTTTATTTAATTAATTAATTAATTAATTAATTTAATTTTATTCATTTATTTGAGAGAGAGAATGAGAGAGAGAGAGCACATGAGACGGGGGAGGGTCAGAGGGAGAAGCAGACTCCCTGCTGAGCAGGGAGCCCGATGCGGGACTCGATCCTGGGACTCCAGGATCATGACCTGAGCCGAAGGCAGTTGCTTAACCAACTGAGCCATCCAGGCGCCCAAGAAGTTTATATTTTAAAGGGGCTTTAGTGATAACTGTGCCTGACCTCCACCCGACATAGCTGTCCTCTCTATACCTCAGCCCTGGCCACCTGCGTTTCAGTATCTCTGGGGTCCAGGGGCTCCACACTTCACCTCTCAGCTCATTCACTCTTTGGATGGTGCTATGAGAACATCTCTTCAGCTATTACCCCCAATTCCTCCGCAGGTCTGAGCTCTGCCCTGTGGAGCCACATAAAAGTCCCACCAGGTTTTCTGTCAATGACTCTAAATTGTATTATCAGTAATCCATCATTAGTAATATTATCACCAAAGTTTCGGCTAAAATTAGAGCATATTTTTAGCTTATCCCTCTCTGATTTACTCTCCACTCTACATCCATAAATGGGAGAGAAAAGGGTTGAGCTACAACTCCCAAAGGGAATAAGTAGTTGCATCTGTCATGGGAGCTAGGAGGGATGAAAGGTTGTTGATTACTGTAGCTCTACAGCACTTTATATATTCAGAGTCAGCTATCATTCCTCATCATTACCTAGTACTCATTAAGTGCCTGCTGTGTCTAGGGTATGAGATGATGTGGTTGAAAGAGAGAGAAGTATGAGGCCCAATCATGAAATCATGGAGACTTGGGTTAGACAGCCATGAGGTCTTTTATATTAAGAAGAAATAATCTCAAGAGTGTTCATGCACTGATTCATTGATTCAAAGATTTATCAGACACAACTAAATGCCAGGGATAACATGGTGAATAAAAGAGACAAGTGTATCACCTTCATGGAGGTTACATTCTGGTCTCTGTTTACAAATTTTGATGTTTTAGACCCCTGCCCTTCAACCACAATAAAAGCTTGGTTTAAAGGACCCTCCTAGGTTACTGATCCAAGCATTGACTCATCACTTGAACAGACCCACCAATGAAAAAATGTCACAGCTGTGGACTATGGAAATGAGGTAATTAGGAATGTCGGCTGTGGGGTCAGACCCGAGCTCAGGGCTAGGCTCTGGCACTTAGGAACTGTGTTTCCTTGGATCAGTTACCAAGCCGAGTTCTAAATTTCTCCATCTGTATGATGTTGCCCATACCTACTTCCTAAGGCTGTGGTGAAGATTCATGAGACGATAAGCATAAAGCACTCGGCACAATGCGTCAGTGAATAGCTGCTGCTGTCTTACCAGTGCATTATCATAAGCAGACATTATCATTATAAGTAATTATTATTGAATTCTTCCCTATGTGGGAAACCTACGAAAAAGGCCCTTACATCATCTGATAAGTCAACAAAACCCTTTCTAAAATACTTTATAAAATGTAAAGTGCCCGATGCATAAACTAGCCACAATAGAGACCCCATGACTTCTACCCATTTGGCTTTTCCCTCTTCCCTGATGTTCCCTCAATGATCTCTCCTCTACTAGAGTTTATTTCTTCAACTCTTCCTGCCTGGAGGAAGTCAAGACTTGCCTCCACTTTGGTGTATTTCTCCCAACACATGTCACTCATATAAGCAACTCATGTTCTACAGTTCATCCTCACACATCAATGGCCAGGTTAAATGCCTGAGATTTTTTTTGTCTTGAAATGAATTTCTAGTGGCACACATCTCAGTAAGTAATCCCATTCTTCAGAACACCTATTGGAAAAAGGGCTTTTCCATTTTCATTCTCTTCCCAGTAGGAAGGAGTTATTCATAAAATTGGACAGGTTTCAGGATAATGATGAGGACACATTTGCTAGTAAACGGGGACATCATGCATTTAAACAGCGGTCAGAAGACAAAGGTAAGTGGGCCAAATCTAGCTGCCTGTTTTTATAAATAAACTTTTATTAGAATACAGTTATGCTTGTTCATTTATATACTGTGTATGGCTACTTATACTCTCCAGCAGCAGAAGTGAGTAGTTGCAACAGGGACCTCATGGCCCACAAAGCCTAAAATATTTACTATCTAGCCTTTTCACAGAAAAAGGTTTGCGGACCTCTGCACACCAAGCTTAGCATGTAGTTAGCACCCATGTTACTATAGTGGCAAATTAGCCCAGGGCATGAACAACAAAGATGAGCCTGATGTTCTCTCTCTGGCATATTCTGCAAATTACCTTGGGCAGACCCTGAAATGGATAGACAGACAGTTATGGTTTACAGCAGAATACAACTATTCCTGCATCCCAGACTGCCATACCATCTAAAGTCACCCAAACTTCACCCCAATCCTGAAACATATCCAGTGTATAATCTGTCTTATTTAACCACCATTCTGCATTACACACATACCTTAACCTCTTTAAACCTTCCTTTTTATTTTCTCTGCAACATCTGGTATAACTCAGTTACACTGAACCATCATAACCATCATCCTTCCTTTATTTTGCAACCTTTAAAATTCTTTTAATGTCTCTGAGGATTCCTGGATCTTTGATCCATCTCCCCAATGAATGCCCTTCTGTAGGACCTCTGTCATGAATATGATGTATCCTTTGCTGTTTCATCAAGATCTGCTGAGATGGAGCAGGGAGGGATTCAGAGTCTCCTCAGAGCTCATGACACCCTCCTTAAACATAAGAGAACCAAAGATTTGGGGCTGAGAGCCCATATTGTAGATCACTAAGGAAGAGGAAGCTAAAGGTCAAAAATAGACTTCCCCAGTCACAGAGCCACTTCCTAGGCAACTTGAACTCTAGCCTCAGGATCCCAGTCTGGTGCTCTATTCCACATACTATCCCATTATTCTTTGGATTCTAAAGATAAGTCACATTTTTCAGTAATTTCATTTTCTCTTCCTTTATCATAATACTGGCCACAATGCCACCAATATACTTTCCAGAGCCCTTCCCATGCCTCTTCCATCTAACTAGCTAGTTTTCCCTACTTTCACCTGACCTTGGAATCTTCTAGAGATCCTGCCTTAGGTTTATCTAAATTAAATCTCTTCCCTTGACTGTTTACTTATTCCTCTAAGCTTTTTAGTTCGGTTGATAATTTCTTTCATCATCTTCTCCTGTGCTTGCAATCCTATGCAATTTGGGATCACCCATAAATCTGAATAATGTACAACTTGCTTCATCTTGGATCATTACAGATTTTAATAAACAGTGCCAATATCATTACAGATCCCTGTAGAGCTGGGCTGAGCTAATTATTCTCTTTTCATTGTGGTGAGAATCCCTAATTTCACCTTGGTCTTTCCCAGCTGGGAAGAGTTAGAAGGCCATGAGCGCAGATGACCTGTCAAGCCTCATCTTGTCCATGGATCGCTGAGTGGTGAATAGAAGCTACTTCCCTCCAGCCAGCTACCTGTTGCCAGGGGAACCATGCTCCCAGATAATGATCTCTCTCTTGTAGGACATCACACCTTGACTGAGGCTTTAGGAACAGTGTTATAGGAGGTTACCCAGGAAAATACTGAATTCTACTCTTCATTCTGCCATTGGCAACAGACCTTGGGGTTCCTGCATTAGCTCATTTCTAGCATTTTCATTACAGTGACCTCGTTGTTTTTGAATATTCCTAATTTTACTTTTAAACTGGCCTGTGGGATATAGAACACTCTTCCCTAGACTGCACAGATCTCTGACTCACCTCCTTCAGGCCCTGCTCAAATGTTACCTTATTAAAGGCTTTCTCTGACCACTCTATTTACTAGAATGACACTCCCACTCCCATACTCCCCAGTTCCCTCTGTGCTTTACTTTCCCCCATGGCACTCTATATTCCACTTGTTTTTTGCTTATTGTCTGTCACTAGACTGAGAGCTCCATGAGGCCAGGTGATTTATTTCAATCATTAATTTATTTACTTTTATTGATAGATAACTGACATATAACATTGAATAAGCTTAAGGTGTACAGTGTGCTGATTTGATACATTTATTACAATATGATTACCATTCTAGTGTTAGCTAACCTCTATTACATCACATAATTGTTCGTTTTTTTGTGGTGGGAATAATTAAGCTCTAGTCTCTTAGCAACTTTGGAGTTTATAATACAGTATTTTTGTCAGGGCAGGTACTTTAGTCTGCTTTGCTCACTGTATTCCCAGTGCTTAGAGCCAAATAATAAATGAGTAATTATGGAGCTGCAGCTGCTGATTTGGACTTTATACATAGAGAGGACTTGACAATTTTCAGAGAGCTTTAACTTCCCCTATCTCATCTGATTTTAATAAAACCCAGGATTATTATCTCCATTTTCAGAAAAGGAATCCTAAGATCAGAAAACAAGTCAATTCTTTCCTTCCTTCCTCAAATAACTAACAATTGGGTGTTTTACATATCTGTGGTGATGTCCCATAGCCTATACCACATTCTGACTTTGTCTTAATTTCTTAAGTGTGGGATCTTAGGCAAATCACTCAACGTCTGAAACCTCACTTGAATGCAAATTCACTTGAAAGATCGAGGGCACTAGTAATATCTGGAAGATGTCAAGAAGATGAAATCAGCTATAGACAAGTACTTAGTACAATACCTGGCGTACAGGAAGCCCTCAATAAATGCTGCCGATTATCCTTACTCACTATTATCACTACCACCATCACCACCATCACCAGCATCATCAGCACTAACCCCACTCCCACATCACCACCACCACCACCATTTCCTCTGCCAGTATGTACCAGGCACTGTGTTAGGCACCGTGACTATAGAACAAAGACAGAAATTGCTTGACCTATAATCTGTGCTAATTGCTTTATATACCCTTGATCCTTACAGGAACCCTATGAAAAGTGTATTACCCCACACAGCTGGAAGATAGCATAACTCTGCCTGATTATAATGTCCTTGATGTTACTCACTATACTGTACTCATATAATTTAGAGAGAGGAGTATTTATATAACTATTATGTTATAGTGTGATAACTAAAAAAAGTAGAAAGGTGCTATGCAAGCATAGAGGAGGGCCACCTGACTAGACTGGGGGCAGAGGGAGTGGTGAAAGAAGGCTTCTCAGAGGAGGTGTCATAAGGTGAATCTTGGAAAATGAAATGGAGTTAGCTGAGGCCTCATGACTAGCAAATGGTAGAGCAAAGACTGGGCTCTGTGACTGCTCATTCACTCCACTGCATGTTCTCTGTAAAACCCCATTCAGCAACACAAAATTGTTTTATCGAGTCCCTGATCTCCAGTTGCTCATAAAGACTACTCTTGGCAAAGTGGTGGTTTCACCCTACAGCTAATGAAGAATGCTTTGCCAAGTGCTGTCAGCTGTTGTCAAGCCATTCCCAATGGGAAACCATTTATTATACATCTGAAGTAAGTCCATCATCACAATGTGACAACTTCTACTCCCATGCAGTTCCTTCACAAAGAAGAAGAATGGCAGTGCATGCTGATTCCACAGCTGCTCACTAATATGCAGGAAAAGAGAGCACTTGGGTGTCTCTCAGAATGTAGGGAAGGCATAGAATTTTGACTTTTATAGGTTCTGTCTCTTTGTATCAGAGAAAATGAGTTTGTTCTTTGGGTACTCTTCCAGATGGTCAAAGGTTGCTTAATGCCACTGCCTGAACATCAAGGACTTTGGAAGAGACACTGCAAGTGAAGCCTGGGGTAGAATGGGCTCAGGTCCAAGAAGACTTAATCACTAGCAGAAAGGCAGCGTGGCCCAAAAGGACAGACGAGGCTAGGCTGAAGAGAAGCAAATACAATGGATCGTGTTAATGCCTAGTTCACGGGTCAGCATTCTTAGTAACTAGAAGAGATCCTGACACAGAGTAGATATTTCTAAAGTAATTGGTAGATGAACTAATCAATAAGATGATCAGTGAGCCAGCTGGTCAATCATGAGAGTCAAGGCAGAGAGGTGAGGCTAGTAATGGCCTGAGGGGCCATGAAAGTTGGTTTGAGATGTTTGGTTTTTAGTCTCTGGATGACAGACGTGTTTCATCAGAGGAAGATCAGTTCTAGAAAGGTGAATGTGGCAGCACAGACCCAGATCTCAATGTGGGGCACCACAAGGATGTGAAGAGTTAGTTCAAGCCAGTCAGACTTGGCTGCAGTCTCCTTTCTGCCCACGTGGCAGTCCAGAACTCTTCCTTCTTGCCTCTCTTAACAGAGCCTAATCTGACTTTGCAACAGGTCTCACTAAACGTTTTTGCAGATGCTTTCCTAGGCAGGCTTGGTCCTGCTGGAAGGTGTATGCTGTTTAGGCAAGCTGGGCAGAGACAGCACTGGTTCCTCTCCATGTACATGCTGGCTTTCCACAGGGAAAAATTCAGCCCACAGACCTTGGCTGTCATCTTGCTATCTCCACCTTCACCCTCACCAAGCACCCGGGTTTAGCATGGCTTTCAGAGCCAAGAAACCCAACATCATATTTGCAAACTTCAAAGGGATTTAGAACCTAACCCAGTCTGACCTTCTCAATGTTCAAATAAGGGAACTGGAGGAGAGGGGTGAGTCCAAGCTTACAATGCAAATTGGGCCTAGATCCCAGATCTCTTGATTCCTATGCACAGGTAGGCTCTACTTTTGAGTGTCCCACACAGGCTTTATGACAATGGTCTTGAATCTTTGTACATACATACAATGATGAACTGAATGAGTGATAATAAAAGTGAACATTTTCAGAGATTCTTAAAGGTAGAGTTTGGAAATCAGTATTTTTTGATAAGTGTACCCCGATAATTTAGGTGCAGATGGTCCATGGGACCGCATTTGAGAAACTTGGTTTTAAAGGAATTGTCTACCTCAACTTAGCAACTTCATCTTACAGATGAACATACTAAGGCTCAAGAGGTGAGGTGGCCATGTAGCAATTTAATCTTACAGGTAGGACTAGAACCCAAGTGTGGAGAGTGGGATTCCCTAAAGCAGAGATGGCATTAAACAACTGACTCACAGTGAGAAAGTATGTCCATTTTCAATATCCTTTTAATCCTCTGATTAAGTAAAAAAGAAAAATCTCAGTCTTGTGCTGTCTTTAAGACTTCTCTAACAATTATTAATCTCCATACCCCACCACATTTTTATCTTAAACAAAAAGAGAGCAAGAGTCAGGCTCAGAACACTTTGTAGGTGATGACTAGAATATGATATTGTTCTGTTATCTTTTTATTTATTTACTTATTTATTTAAAGATTTGTGTATTTATTTATTTTAGGAAGAGAGCATGAGAAGGGAGAGGGGCAGAAGAAGAGGGAGACCTCTGAGATCATAACCCTGAGATCATGACCTGAGCTGAAATCAAGAGTTGGGCGCTTTAACTGACTGAGCCACCCAGGTGCCCCTATGATCTTCTTATTTTTATACCTTCTATCTATTAATCGTAGGTGATACTGGTTTTTGTATTTGTAGTAGTTCGTATGTTTTATTTTTAAATAACATAAACATGCAATTTTATAAGAGACAAATTCACAGATGTGATAAACGCACGGAGATAGGGCAAGGGCTGAAGTTTCAGGAACAGTGATCTGAGCAAACCTCAAGAGAGGGTAACAAAGTGGCCAGAGCCGAGGGAAGCAGCCAGTGACAGCGGCAGGACTCAGTCCCAGACAGTCTCGCGGCAAAGGAGGTATGTTACAGGCTCACTGAAGCACACAACCAGGCCTGGGTTTCAGGAGGAAGGGTTACCTATGCTAGGAATAACATATTTTAGTAGCACAGGTTACAGGTTAGGTAGACCTTAGACTTAGGGGAAAATCACAATCATAAACAGTCCAGGGAAACCATGGGGCAAATGACAGGAAGATTATATAGATATCATATTCAGGTGCTTGCGAGATACGGCTCCTAATCGCTTAAGGGGATGGAACGTGGCTTTTAAATCGATCGGTGGAGGCCAAACCCGAGGAGAGCGACAGGGACACACCACGTGAATGCAAGCGTCACACAGAAAGGGCTGGTGGGTGGCGGTGGGGTGTGACTCATAATTTGAAAGTTCAAGTGGCACAAAGCCCAAATCTCCCGGATATCAGCAGGCCTCCCAGAGGGATTTCTAATATTGAGCTGTGTGAGCGTCCTGTGAGCTGACCAAGAGCCACACTCTGATAGCATGGGCTGACCTTGCAGGCACGGCCAGGCCTGGAGGAGGCAGAGGGTGGGGTGAGGGCCGAGCTATTAGTTGCTGGGGGAACAGACACGTTTAAAAAAAGCATGCCACTCTGACAACCTGCTCTACTCATCCCACAGTCTTTGCTTCATGCTGCTTCCCCTAAATCTTACTGTCATAGTCATAATATATCAGCTTAAAATGTCATGGGGTATACACTTTAAATGAGTGAACTTTATGGTATGTAAATTATATATCAATAAGACTGCTTAAAAATGCCATGGGAACGGGGCCTCTTCTGGACAATGTGCTCAAGGAAGCATGATTCTCCCACCATCCACCATCTCTGAATCTTTTAAGAGCACCAGCTTGCTTCCTCTTTCCCTTCCTGTCAATACTCACCCCACCGTGGTTGTGTCCCTCCCATGGCTTCCCTCAGACATCCGTGGCCCTCGCAGGCCCTCATCACTTTGGGGGATTATTAAAACAGGTCAAGGCCTCAGGCTTCCCAGCCCGTGGCTCAGCTGTTCTTGCCCTTCACTGTACCACCTCCCTGCCTCTTCTCTCCTCTGTTGCTTTTCTCTTTCCCAGCAACATTCCAAAACTGCTTGCATCAAATCACAGAGCTGGTGAGAGCACAAGGTGTCATCAGCTGGGGCTAGGTTAAAGAAGCCTCAGTCTCCCGGTGATTATTAAGGAAACAAAACAAAACAACAACGACAACAACAACAACACAACCCCTCGTCCTTTGATTGCTATCAACTTGCAGATAAAAAGGCTGGAAGCGTGGCTAGTTCATAGCACGGGCACCTCCGTCCTCGACTCAAACTCATGACTCCACCGGCTGAATGTGCATTTGGGTGCAGCATTTATCTATCCTGAAGCCACTGGAGTACCTCAAGCTGACACCAGGGCCCTCAAGCTATTACGAAGTCCCTTACAGACATGATTACAGAGGTGGGCTGCCAGAGACCTAAAACACAATGCAATTGATTTCTGTGAATCGCCTTTCCCACTAAAGACATCATGCACAATGCAGCAGCAGCAGCACCAAGCAGGACCCAGGCAATGAGAAACAGAGCAGGAGACACACAACAGCTTGCCTGGGAGACCGTGGAGGTGGGGCGGGAGAGAGCGAGCCAGGGGCATGGGGAGAATGAAGAATGCTTTTGCCAGCCAGGCTCCGTGGGGCACTTCGCGAGGCAGGTCCGCAGGGGAGGGATCATTAGTTTTCCACAGGGCCTTGATGTTCAGGGCTGGGTCTCTGGGTTGCCGCAGAATTCCGGAGCTGGGGTTTGCCTTGCAAAGCTTGTTGACGCTCCTCTTACGTGTCAGGAGCCAGGGATGCAGAGTGGAGCAGACAGCATCTCTTTCCTCACACGGTTTAGAATCTACTGGCACACACCATATGGGGTTAAAAGGGGACAGCAGGTGTCACTGGAAGTTTTGGACCCTCCCTGGCTCCCCAAGCGTCCCACTGCTTTTATATTCTCAGGGTGTGCTGTCCACCAATCAGGCCTGTGGAGCCTCTCTCCCTGAGATGAGTGGCATTGATATATTTTTTTTACAGTTTGAGGAATCTGAGGCCCAGAGAGAGTCATTAACTTAACCCAAGCTCTGTCTATTAGCAGAACTTGTATTAAAACTCAGACAGTCTGATCTCAGGACCCTTGAACTTTAGCCAGAAATGTGACCTGTCTCAATAAAGGCACTGGCTATAGCAATAGAGAAGAGAGAATTGACTGGAAATATTAAAGAGGTAGAAAAATAAGCTTGCTGCCCTTTCTCTGCAACCTCAAGCTGGTTAGCAGGTTAGCAGGAAGAGGCAGTGTGATGGGATGAAGCAAAATATTTCTAAAAGGAATATGAGCACAAAAGTTAAGGTTTTTCTCCAACATCATGTGAGTTGAAATTTTCACTCAGCCCAGAGGATCTCAACCGTCACTGCTGAAGAAACAGAGCACAAATTAATGGATCCTATTCAACAAACTTTGGTAGGGTGTCTATTATGTGAAAGGGGATGTACTTAGATATCTGGGCTGGGGGAGGAGTTGAGGAGGAAGGAGGCAAGTAAAAGAAGATCCACAGATGAGCATGATAAGCCCTCTTCCCCCAGAGGAGCTGTCAGTCTAAGGGGAGAGCCCGTCGTGCATACAAATCTTGCTCATGGAGGGCAGCGTGATAAAGGATATCATAGAAGGAGGCTCATTCTTGTGGGGCTGGGGACTGAGGCTCCAGGAAAGCTTAGTGGTGGGAATTAGATCTAAAGTTATCTTAAAAGTCTTAAGTGGGGAGAGGAAAAGGTGAAGAAGAAAAGGACGGAAGGGCATTGCTGTCCAACTGTGTAGCTTGTGTGAGGTGCAGAAGCAACAGAGGAAAGAAGGGAGACCTAGCTATGGTTTAGAACATGGATGTGAGCTCATGGCAGGGTTCAGGAGGACTCTGGAAGGACAGATGTGATGGGATGGGGTCAGAGACTGCTGAGCCTTGAATGATACAGTGAAGCCTTGAATTCCGCATGAGTGTAACAATGGGTGGCACGGTAGAAGATCTGTTTTAAGATGGGTGATCTTGATAGCGTAAGTAGGAATGGATTTGGTGGCAGGGACAGCCTAGAAGCAGAAGCCGGTTAGGAGCTTTCGTCAGTACTGACAGCTGCAGTTGTTAGAAGGATGACAGAGTCAAAAGTTGGTGACGGATCAAAGATATGGGTAAGGGGAAAAGAAGAGTCAAAAGACTCTTATTTTCTTTATGGGCGACTCTGTGGATGACAGCACCATTTCTGAGATGGGGAATATAAGAGGAGAGACAGAAGACGGTGGAGGTACAAATTATGACCTTGGATTTGGACATGAGTAATCAATGACCAGCGGGCATTTGTAGATACTTATTTAATGTTGGGAATGGATGCTTTAGGTAGGGCTAACTTGAGACAAGAAATCAAACCTGCTTATATTCACATCACTCACCTTCTGAACACACATTCAGTGAATCAATATGTTCTTCTCTACCACTAGTTGGTTTGGTTGTCTGGAGAATGATCACAAATCTAAAGTGAAAGCTTTCAATCCACCATATGTGCAATTATGCAATATTACTTGCTGTAATCAGTAGAGGCCACACCTCTGACCACCTTGGATCATCTATCCAGTGGGCTAAAAGACTATCCCAATTCTTAGATGTGCAATGAAATCAACAATAGTGAGAGATGGTGAATCAGCAGCATTACTTTGTACATATGTTCAGCACTCTAAATTTATGGGGCATTTTGTATCCACTTGCTGATCCCAACAACCCACTAAAAATGGCCTGTGCCTCTTTAGAATGTAAAATCCATGTGCCACTCTCCATCCCATGGAGATTTTGATACACTCTACTAAGATGGATATATGAACCGCATGGAGAAATTTCTCGGTCCATATAGAACCTACCATCTGCTTAGCTAGAAAGACTTCTGAAACATTATTTCCAAGTATCAAAAAACAAACAAACAAACAAACAAACAAAAAACAATGAATGTAATTATTTTCTAATTGTGAAGCCACGTTATAATACTGAATAAGCTTTTTCAAATATGCCTCTTTCCCTGAAGACACTGATATATATCCCACAGAGGTCAGACATTTATCTGACCCCTTGATTAAGACTGACCAATATATTAGGGTGGGGAGTTATAATCATGTTTCCTAGAAGCCCAAGAAAGTGCATGGCTTGCCCAGGGTCCCACAGCCTGCAATGATGATTCTGGGGCTCAGGCCACAACCTGACACTTTCCATGGGCAATTGACAATATATTACCATCTGGGTATTTACCAGTTACATTTCCAGGCGAGAAAACTTTATTATTCCATTACTGAAGGGGTTTATGAAATGAAACTGAACATTCAAGATTTTTCAAGTTGCTATTATTAAGGTTTACAGAAGCATTTTCTACTTTAGTTGGTCATTTTGCTTTCCTCAGACACTTTCTTCAGCTTTAGTTTCTAAGGACGTTCCCCCCTCCTCGTATCTGCCAGTAGATCCAGGTGATTCCACAGCTCCTTCTCCCTGGAGGGGCATTTATCAGTCAGGCTTTCAGCTGAACCTTTACTTGGCAGCAAATACTAAAGTCAAGTAACTCCACTCTTCTCCAAGACAGGCTGGCCTGCTAATTAGATCCCTTGGAATTTAAGTTTAGGAGTAAAGTTAGGAGCAGAGGCACAGAGAAAGGGAGGAGTGCATGTCTTCTCTCCGCTGGCTTTGAAACACAATCAACAACATTTCTAGATTTGGTGACCATCCACAGCAAGTACCAGCATAGCCCCAAAACCTTCAGAGGGACTTCCTGTCACAAATCAAGTGTAGAAATACCTTGACCTGGGGGCAGTCTCCTCAGTGAGTCCCCACACTCTGGAATTTGACAGACCTTGATTCTATTCCTAGCTCTGCATTTTTAGCTGGGTGACCATGGAAGTTATTCTACTGTGAGCCTCAGATGAGCTACCCCATTCTAAATAGGCATTGTAATAGAACAGATCTGAAGACTATCGTAGGCACTGAGTGAGACTATGCACAGGATGTGTTTAGCAGAGTATCTAGCACTCATATGACAGCTGTTGTGACTGTTGCAACCTTCTAGCCAAACATCTTCTGCCTTTTTACTTTTTTGCCTGGGCACACATGGTGTTTCTCCTCAGAATGGCCTTTCTCATCAGTATTGCCAAGAGAAGAAATCCAACCATCCTTCAAGGATCAGCTCAAATGCTCCTTCTCCCACACAGCCTTCCTTGATATCCCCTCCCCAAACTAATGAGCATCTTGCTCCTTTGAGCATTAATTGGCACTCTTCTGACTTTCTCATGTCATGTAGTACTTTTTATTTGAGTCGGCATTTCAGCCTCTCAAGATACTTGCAGGCAGGTGCCACGGTCTTATACTATTTATTCCCTCCCACAGAGCTCTGAACTTCTCCAACAGTCACACTCATCACACCTTATTGTGACTGACTATCTGTCTCCCCAACAGAGAATTGAGTTGTATCCCCAGTGCTTAGCAAATGGCAGGCACCCAGTGGACACTGGCTGAAGGAACGAATGAGTGAATGAAAGGTTCTGTCAATCCTCTTTCTGTCTCCTACAGTGCCCAACACATAGTAGATCCCAACTATTTCTCTAAAGACAAATTCATTATGTGCAATGAGAGGATTCACAAACTCAAATGTCTTTGGGCACCAAATGGGTAACCAGCATGTGTGAAAAGGCCTAGGAATTATACAATATGACAAACCAAGAACAGTAGCTAACTATAAGAGGGGTGTATTCCTTTTCTAAAAGAATTCATGTGCAATTTTTAAAAAAACTGCTACAAAAAAAAATAAAATAAATAAAATAAATAAAAAATAAAAAAACACTGCTTATCAAGCAAAAACACATCTATGGGACAAATTGCTCTTGCCATCTACTCTTCTATGACCTTTGTACTAGGAGCTCAGTGAGGTCCCTGACCCACAATGCTTAGAAATTTGTATCAAATAGAAGCAGTATTCATTTGTCATAGATGGGGAGCATGTGTATGGGGTATCTCTTCTGTTCTTTCCAACCTCATCTGACCTTTATGAAAGCCTCTCCTGGCATCCATGAGAATCTTCAGCTATATTTCTGCTCAAAACTTCCTTCTGTGTAAATTCTAAGATAAATAGCAAGTTACAACTTTTCCACACTTATTTATAAATGGCTAGTAAATAATTCTTATATTAGTCCTTTCTGGGTAACTTATCAGTTAAAAGTAGTAGTTCCTTCAACCAAATGGAGAGGTAGTAACAGGGAGAATTATAGCCTGCAGAATAAGGTAAATCTAATTATGGGAGAAAATCTTAGAGAGTAGGAAGGCTTCATGGTATATCTCTCTCCAGTGATATCACATACCACCTCCAAATGAGCTTTCACTTCATGTAGTGAGAACAGCTCAGGGCTAAAGAGCCTCCAAGACTCTGAGAATGGTGGATGAAACAGGTCAATGTAGCTGGCAGCAGACTTCCCAGAGGAGGTCACTCAAGGTGAGGGTAGGGTAAAAAAAAAAGCATTGGAAATGGATTCATTTTTGATAATTAGGTTTCTTTCTGTTCAGAGGCTGGTATTTTTTTCTTGTTGCAGCCCCTCCAAATCTGTTCTGCACCTATGTCCAAGTTTTGGGTCCAGCACCTGTAAAGCAGTGCTCTGTGTTTGGAGGCAGCAACCCAGCTCTTTCCCTTGCACCATCTGATAGGAACACCCCAGGCCTGTGGCCCATACAGTAGGGCAGACCTGCTGGGAGGAATGGACCAGAAAGAGAACAGGCAGATCAACCCCCCTCACCCCCACTCCACTTCCCAGGAGGCTCCTGTAGTGCCCCCCCTCGCCCCCACTCCACTTCCCAGGAGGCTCCTGCATCATCCCCTGATTCCTGGTAAAGAACAAGGAAGGAGCATCAGAGACCTCGCTCTACCATTACCTGTATATAAACCAGTCCCTTCCCTTTCAAAACCCCCTAATTGTTCATCTGTGTCAAATATGGGGCAGGGCAGGGGTAGGGAGGGTTGGATTTAATCAACTCTAAGGATTCTTTTGGCTCTGACCCTTCACAACTCAAATGTTTCCTAGCTAGGCTGTTGTTTCTGGGGTATAAGTAACAGGGGATAAATGCTCTTAAGACTTTCAAGATACCTCAGGGGAAATCAGAAACTCAGTTTGGTTCAGAGTGAAACTATTCATCTGATCTTTAATGGGCACTACCATGAATATTTTGATTTTCCTAGTAGAAGTGCATAATGATCTTCTACTCTCTTCTGACCACTGAACTTTGTCTTTTTATCTCCCCAATACTCATGCACACACACGTGCACACATGTGTTGAACACACACACACACACCATGTCAATTCTTGCCTCCATGCCAACCCTGGTTACCCCCTACTTGGAATACCCTGCAGACTTTCAGCCAGATACTAACTACTCTTCCTGCAAACACTGGCAACTTTTCTCTGACTGCCTCCATCTACCACAGTCTCCCTCTCCTCTGAATTCTTATCAGACTCAGTTGAGATATCCCATGGCTTGTAGCCTGGTCTGAGTTCTTACACTGCTCTGTGTTCAACCGACCATGGCCTCACAGGCCCCCTAGCACCTGGCCTTTTTGCCTCAATGACCCCATCGCCCACCACTTTCCCCTCATTTTGTTCAGTGTGTTTCAGTCAGGTGGACCTTCTTTCTAGTTTTCAAATCCTCCATTCTTGTTGGTGCCCCAGAGCCACACACTTGCTACCCTCTGCCCTCAACTCTTGGCATGATTGGCAACTTGTCTTCATAGATCCGTAAATCATACCTCACTCCCTGACTACCCTTCCTAAGTAGCCTATTTTCCTTTCCTGCCACACTGTCCCATTCTCTTTAGCAGTTGTCTCCTAGCACTTAATCATGATCTGAGTTTTATTATTGATGGGTTTATCTACAATTTTTCTTTCTTCCCACTCATCCCCAAGAGACTGTAAGCATCAGGTGCAGAGGGCTGCCTTGATCATTTCTCTGCTCCCAATTTGTAGGACAGTCCCCAGCATATTGTGGGTGAACATTTTCTAAATAAATGAATGAATGTCTGTAATCACTCATATGTTTATGAATTATATGCCTAGAAAGTCCATAGCTTTCTCAAGAGCAGGGCCTTATCTACATTTAGGTGGGAGTAAATAAATAAATATGGATCATGTCAAATGAGAAAATTTGGTAACTTCTAGTCTAGGACTATCTCAAGTCTAAATTATTCAAGAAATCACAAATGGGCCAACGAAGAAAAATATTATGCAAACAGACTAATGACATTAGCAGAAAGTTTGCCAGACAAAGAATGCAAGGTTAGTAATCAGCAAGTGGCCATGAGAAAACTACTCAGCTTTGCAAGCTTCAGTTTCTTGACTTGTAAAATGGATACAATAATAACTGTAGTGAAAGTTAACAGGATCAAAAGTGGGAAAACCCTATACACATTGCTATAATATAAGATGGAATGAGTGGTTACAAGCTCATTAATCATCTATCTTGTGGGCAAATAGCTTGGTGATGATTGTACCTGGTTAAGCCAGGGTAGTAAGGCCCACTCATGACACCTGCTGAATGGGGTAGAGGGAAGAGGACCTGCCACATGGTTAGCCTGCCACCTGAGCACTCACAAATCAAAGTCAAACATAGTCAAACATTCCAGAAATTGCACGGAGCTCCTTTGCTCCCCCACTGCAGGCAGGCAGATGGCTGGGCCGTGGGGTGCTAGTTAGGAACCCTGAAGAAAGGTAAATGGATTCCTACTCCTCCCTGGCTTCAATTCTAACCCTAAGCAGAGGCTTAACAGCCCTGGGTATATCACCTTTTAAGAGAATCCCTAGGACAGCAGCTTCCCCTGGATGTCAGTGAGGAGCCCTGCAAGAAGTTATTCATAACCAGGAGAGAGCTGGTTAGATTCTAGAGGTATGGAGCAAAGCCTCAGGAGTTTCATTCCCATGGGTGCATCAGTTCTCATGAATAAAAGAATGTCCCTCATTTTACAAAGGGAGAAACTGGGGCAAGGGGGGACGTTAACTTGATACAGGCATATATCAAGATTTAGAACTAGGCCCTAAGCTTGAATTTGGGTCTTTGGACCTTCAGTTTTAAAATTATTTTTACCCCCACATGTTCCCTCTCTGCTTCACATCATAAGCCACATAATTCTACCCTGTCAGTCAGCTGACAAGAATCCCATTGTCCAGAGTAGAACCAAGCAAGAACATAGACATCCTGAATTAATAATGGGTTAGGTTCAATATTCACCAGATTATAAGCTCTCAAGGCCACAGGTCATTGTTCTGTTTTGTGACAGGAAGCCATATATCCCAGAGGTTAAGAGGTAAGACTTTGGTTTCAGACCAACCTGGATTCAAATCTCAGCTACTAGTTAAGATTTATGTTAATTTGGATAAGTCACTTATCATCTCCAAACATTAGCTATTAAATACTCTCACTATCTTTCTACCAACAACATGAAGCAAAGCATAACATCTTAATAAATAGTATAATAAATTATAAATAGGTGCTCAATAAACACTCATTAAAATGAATTGCCCATCACTACTCTCCTAGCTACCCTTCTGCTTTGCCACTCTCCTGTATCCCTTTCACGCTTTTGGTAGATCTAGTTGACTCCAACTGGCTCTGTATGCAGAGTTGACCATGAGGCAAAAGGCAGAGGAAGAACATATTTCTTCCATCAGCATCTCTCTTGTTATTTTCATTGTACACCCAGGTAAGTCAATTCTGTATTGTGCCAACATGTCAGTGTGCTGTCCGATCTAAGGTGAAGATGAATATGGGAACACTGAGGATCATTTGTCTTCTCTTCAGACCAGGAAAGTGAGGTTTTGTCAATGGACTTCTTATCCCACAAAGGGTCTATTCCCCTCCCCTTTTGAATACTGAAGCCAGAGGGGTTTACTGACCACATACAGTCCTTTGTTTTCAACAAATAATCACTGAGCACCCCATTTCTAGACCTTGTGGGTTCTACCCGTGGAAATACTGTTGTGACAGAGACAGTCATAGTCTACAACTTTACTGAGCTTACTGGTAGAGAAAGATGATGAGCAAGTAGTTACATAAGCAGTGGTCTAATTTCCATTGTTGTAAGTGCTTCTAAGGAAAGGTATAAGATGCTTATGAACTAATGTGAAGAACAGCCTGGGCGGGGGACCAGAGAAGGGCCACCTAAAGAAATGGCACTGATGCAGAGCTGGAGGGATGAAGAGGAGTTAGCACGGTGAGGAGGGGACATGGGGGTGAGTGTTCTGAAGGGGCAGACCACCCATGTCGGGGGGTCCCCGAGGTGGAAGGAGCTTGGCAGGGTTGAGGTGGGGAGAGGGCAATGGTGTGAGGCCGGCATGGTAGGTGGGGACCATGTTCTGCTGAGGCACCAGGACCAGTTAAAGTGTTGGATATACTTGCAAGAGGAGGTTATCAGAGGGCTCTAGGGAAGGGAAGTGACATGATCAGGGACTTTAGAGATGAAAGGTTCTGCTCCCATTCACATTTCAAAGACTGAAAAAAGTAGCATTCAGAAAACCAGGAAAGGGCTTTCTCAAGGTCAAACTAGTACGTGGCAACAAAAGGTGTGAACTAGATCTCCATTTCCAAGTCCAGTACTCTTCTTGATATCCCACATGGCCTCCCTCTGCTCTAAGTTTCCTTGAAATTTGATTTGCCCAGGACAGGTAAGCTCTCATGATCTGTGGATGGGAGCCCATCTCCTGAGAAACCTCTCCATAGCTGCCTGTGAGGGTCCACTTGGCCTCATGGGCAGTTACAAATATACTGGAGTGTGTCCCAGGGCTCTGTGAATGGCCATCCTGCAAGCTAAGTCATTCCACGGTGTTCAGGGGTTGGCCTCCAGTGCAGTTCCAGAATCTGTTTCCCACAGTTGGCTAGGGAAAGACACTTTCCTGTTTCTGGGAAAAAGAAAAAAACAAAACAAAACAGGAGACTGAGGGTTCTTAGCATCCCATCCTGGCTGAGTTAGACCTGAGACAAAAATGTGGGTGAGTAGAGTCTTAGTAATGGCTTAGAATGAAGACAGTTTCTCCTCCTCCCAGAGAGAGGCAGAGTCCCTGATTCCTCGTGGGAGATCCCTTTCTTCAAGGTGGGCCCTGCTGGCTTCTGCTCAAAATAGCTCATCCGCTGGCCAAGAAGGGGAAGAAACACACCCCCGGCCCCCACAAACACCTGTTTTCAAAAGCCAGCATTCCCTCTGGACTCCTGCCTGGTAGGTCCTTTCATCCCCAAGGGCCTGCTAGGCTTTCCTCTAAGCCCCAAAGATACAAATGCACCACATGTGCCTCGTTAGGTGATTCTATTCCCCTTTGGCCTCAGCATGGACTCACCGGACACATTATCCCAGCAGCACATTGATGGGGGTGCTTTCCACGCTCACAGCCCCACGCCTCCTACTCTTTCTCAGGCAAACTAGAAAACAGAGCCAATTTTCAAAGCTCCCTCCTGCACATGGTAATTCTGGCTATCCAACAAATTTGGGAAAGCTTTTTCAGAAGAACAAAAGCTGCTCCAAACCTGACACATTATTATTCAAAAAAAAAAAAAGGTTCTGTTCATCAAGCCCAGACCACCTTCGCTCACCATCCTCCTCATTTATGTTAATCTTGTGTGTTGCTAGATTCCCAAGCCCTCTGGGAAGGCTTGTCTGAGTTCCTGAATCCCTAAGAATCTCCCCTCCTTTTAACTCCAGAAATACTTTTCTGGGCCAAGTCCCAGCACCTCTAGAGCCTCAGACTCCTCGTTTGTAAAAGGAGTTATACCACCTGCATCATAGGCAATTCAGAGATACAGAATGGAACAAACCTGGGGCCATGATGGGCACCTGAGTTGGGATTCAGGTAATAGGTGCCCCAGTCACCTACTCTCCAGAATTCCTATTTTATGGGGGGTGATTTTTATCTCTGTGGCTCCATCTAGACAGACCTTTTCTTTGGACCTCTGTAAAGCCCTGGTAGGAAACAGTAGACCCTGAACCCACGATAAACTAGTAGGAAATGGCTACTAAATGCTCTCTATGACCAAGAGAGATAAGAGGAACATCGTGCTTGTCCTAATGGATGGCAAGAGAACACCAGCCATCTGTCCTCAGACAAGACGGCTAGGGACTTCTGGTTTGACTGCCAAGACAAAGTGGTAGGAAAGAAAGCCTTAATTGGCTTGCCCTCCCAATGCCTCATCTTAATTTCATCACCACCCTCCATGAAGGGCAAATCCCCACTTAAGACACAGAGAAACTCGGGAGGGACTAGAAGGAACCAAGTTTCAATTTCCTGGGCAACAGAGATATGTGGGCATGGCTGGAGGTCAAGGTGGAGGGAGTTTACAAATTTGGATAGAGCAAACAACACTTTGCGATTAAAAAAAAAAAAAAAAAAGCCCTGGTTCTAGGTTCAGCTTTGCCAGGTGATTTGTTGGATGATCCCTGAAGTCATTTTCTTTCTCTGGTCCTTTGCTTGCCCCAATAAAGGATGAAGGCATGGGTAAGATCAAAGGTTGGGTGTATTTTGTTCAGCTGGCAAAATGTTTCAAAAAAATTTGAATTACTTCCCAATATTAAACAGTTGAGTACTTTCAAATAAAAATTCAGTTTTTCAGCTTCCCTTGAAAAATTGGAATGTTCGGCATTCCCAGGTGGCCATGGGAGGCTAGAGGCCAATATGGCTGCCCACATTTAGTTAGGATGTGTATTCTTCAGTTCCCATGATTCCCACAGCACTCCTGCAGGCTCTCCAACATGGAGGCTGTCTTATGTGTCTGCCATTTGTCATTACTTTTGTTTCTTGGAGTCACTCAGTCACATTATCAGTCCAGCTCCTGTGGGCATTCAGATTTGGGACCCCTGGCCTGAGGATCTTGGTTAAGCCTTTGGGTGTTTCCTGTTCTGGAAATATACTGTAGAGTCCATGCCTGGAATCAAATATCACTTCTATGACCTTGAGCAAGCACCTTAAGCTCTTGAGCTAATGAGGGTAAAAAATAGTCTCCACTCCATAGAGGTATGGTAAGGATTAAGTCAGACAATTTTTAAGAACACTTAGGCTAGGAAATGGAAGATTCTAGTAAAGGTTTAGTAAATGCTAATAATGGTTTTTAGTAACATCGAAGTTTTAAAACATTACGAAGCTGACTTTTTACACATCTAGGCTTGTCAGGTCCAATATGTGTCCAATTACACAAGCTGCAGTATCCAATGTTCCTCTTTGAAAGATTTTACAGAACATTGTCAGAGATGACCTCATGGATCCCTTGCAGCTCTAAAATTCTATGACCTTCACCACGGGTCTCAAGGCAAGCGCTGGTGTCATAAATGGGGGAGGTAGGCAGGGCTGAGAAGCCTGTACGTCCTTCAAAAGACATTCTCATTTAGTGTTTTTAAAGCACTGTCTGCCCACTGCAGACCAGACTAAGTTCGCAGGCTGACCATTTTAACCCAAATGGATCTTCTAGGATGGAGGAGGCTACAGAGGGATTGGGGGTATAGGTGTATTGGAAAGTCACAAGGAAGAGGTGGTACTTAGGCAAGGCCAGGAAGGGTAGGGAGCTTTATAGGACCTGAACTCTGGCTATCTTCATTTTTATGCCCAAAGTTCATTTTCCTCTATTGAAATCCCTTCACCTATTCTTAAGAAACTTGTGTCTCAGCTTCCAAAGAGCCATGGCCTCATTTAAAATGTTGTGAAAGAAGGTGATATAAGCATCAGGTTTCTAGGCTGGTGAATTTTTATTTTTATTTCTTCATTGGCATGATTTAACCTTTGAGGTTGGCAGCTAACATATTGCTCAAATAAAGTGAAAAGAGGGGCGAGAGTGAGGAACCACAACGAGATCTTTTGGGAATGATTTCACTGGCGGGAAAACACGCTTTCAGCCATTCTTCTCACCACGTTCTATGAGATTCAGTTCTACGAGTCTGCATTATATTATTCCCTAACACATGTGAGGGGCTGCAAAGGCTGGAAAAGAATAACATGCCTCCCACATGTCCCGCAGTTCAGTTTAGGATAGAAGTAACAGGCCAAGATATGCAATGTCAAAATATAGACTCTCATCAGTTTTTGTAGAGAGGATTTCAAAGTGTGGGCTTCTAGTCTGGACCTTGCTACTTACTCACTATGTGATCCCTGGCACACTGTCAAACTACCAGAGTTTCAGTCTCCAGGACTGGGAAGTGTGCATAATAATAGTACTTCCTTACAGGGTTGTTTGGAGCATAAAATGAGATTGTATATGTCAAGTGCCTGCATATATAGACTGGTCAATATATGGGAATATTACTTCTATTACAACTGTAACTACTATTACTACCTCTATCCGGTAATTTTCTGCCAACTGATCTTCCATCTTTTACTTACATACCTCTCGTAATAGAGAGCTTAGTGCCTACTGAGGCAGTCCATCCTTTTGCTGAATATAAAAAAAATGTCTTCCTTGGGTAGAAATAAAATATGTCTCTGAGGTCTGCAACATCTTCCTTAAGCTACACGTTCAAGACATCAGGCTTTCCTGAGAATCTGCTCTGTGCCCAGAACTGTGTAAGGTTTGGTTGGGGAGATACAGAAAGAAAAAGACAGGGTCTTAGTCTTGGAGAGGTTCAAAGTCGGACTTTAGAGGTATGATGAATACATAGAAAGCAGCCCTCGCCTTGGTTTTCTGGGCCCCAAAGGATTCCTCAAAGAAGAGGTGCCCAGGCAGGACCATGGTCTATAAGGCCCTGTGTGATCTGCCCTCTGCTGACCCAACTATTTGGGCCTCCTTTCTATTTCTTGAATGTTCCCAACTTGGACTCCCCTTTTGACTTGAGGTTCCCTCTCCCTAGAATGTTCTTCCCTATTATTATCCCAGGACTGATTCTTGCTTACCATTTCCAACCCAGCTCAAATATCCCATCCTTTGCCAGGATCTCTCTTAACATGCTGATGGAAGGATCCATCCCCGTCCAGCCCTGCATCTCTATCACATCACTCACTTTTATTTTCTTCTTGCCTCTTATTATGATCTGAAATTATCTCTTACTCTATCTGTTGATTTGCTGCTTGTGTGTCTCTGCGCAACCCAAATGAGAGCAGAGATTCTATCTATCTGCTCACCAATGTTTCCCCACTCCCTGGCACAACAGTATGTGGGACATCATGGGTGCTCAATACATATTTGATGGATATTTCTTGAAAGGTATGAGAGACTAGATGGAGTCCCTTCCAAGTCCAGACATATCTTCCAGTCCCCATCTCCCATCACAAAGCCTTTCCTGCCCAGGGCGACAGCTCCGCACCAGAGAGGATGCCCCTCAGAGGCACAGGGAGCTAGAGCATCCCTGTCTGAATGCCAACACCACCAGGATCAACCACGGAGCAAATTGTTTTTGATTCCATGTGGCACCTGGAAGCCAAATAGATTGTAACAGCACAGCAGAAACTGTCCGCCGCCTGGTAATGAATTAGTTGTTAGCAGAGGTAGCAACATGCACAATCCCATTTGCGATCTGCGGGGCTCACAGCTGCTTCTCATTTTCATAATGCAAGGGAGGAGAAACAAAGGAAAGATGAACCCCTGCAGGAGAGACACCAAGATGGAGGCAGCCCAGGCCATGAGGAGTCAGGCTCTGCTGCCATCTGCTTAAGGCTTGGAGAGTGAGCTGGGGCATGGCAAAGGAATCATTTTCCCTCTATAGAGTTACTTAAAATTCACCAAAACATTTTTAACACCTATCACAGAGCAGTGTCTGTTAGTGATTAAATGCAGGTGAGTCAGGCAAGGCTAAGTTCCAATCCTGACTACCGGCATTACCTGTGTGAGCTTAAGCGAGCTCTTTAACCTCTCTGTGCCTGAGTTTTTGCACCTATAAGATGGGTATAATGACAGTAGCCACCTCGCAGAGCTACTGTAAAAATGGACTGACACAGCACAGAAGACAATCCACAGAGCAGCCCGCGTGCTCCCGCCATTAGGGATGTCGCTGTTGCTGTGACAGTTAAGTATTGGCTTTAGTAGTATTCACACCATTTGGGCTTCACAACATCCCTGTGAGGTGGACAGAGCAGAGGTTACTTTCCAATTCAAAAATGAGGAAACTGAAGACTGAGGCTCAGAAAGGGGAAGTGAGTTGCTCAAGGTAACCCAGCAGAGGGCCTGAATGGTGCTCATATCAATATGCATGTTCCAGAAAACTGTTCTTTTCACACAAGTATCCCCTCCAAGCAAAGCAAAAGTTTTGGGAGTTTGAACATGGTTTGCTCAAAGCCTCAGGATGTCGTGTCACCCCAAGACCAGGCTCAAGTTACAAACAATCTTCAGCGCTGGTGAACGTTACCAAGTGCTTCTCTGGGACTCCCAGTAGGCCTGTACTCTCCTCCTCCCCTAGAGCATGCTGCCCTGACTTTTGGCATCTAGGTATTCTTATGTGTTCTTCCTCATCTGCTTGACAAAAGCAGCTCCAGAAGAGTTTCTGATGCTTGTCACAAATACCTTGATGTGATGAGGTCAACTCCTACTTTCCCAGGGCTGATACTGTTTTAAGTTTCCACTCTCATTTTGAGAAAGTAGTTGAAACAAGAATGTACACCTGCTGAGGCAGCTCAGTTGACAGGGACCGTAGAGGCCTGGCCTCTGAGGATACACTGAGTCCTGGGCCAAAAATCAGAACCTGAGTCCCTTAGGGAGGGGCCCACAAGTTTGTTGTCTAGTGGTAGCTCTGTTGTGAAAGATAATCATTTGTCAGCTTAAGTCCTACTCTCCTGGCACCTCCATGAGAACTGATGTTCTGGAAAGATGTTTCCCGAAGGGACAGCCCAGTCCTACAATACAAGACAGTAATTCATGCCCTGGACTGCAAGCACAGATGCCTCTTATTGTGAAGCAGAAATTACTGGAATGAAGACAACTCAGTCCAAACAAACAATGATTCCCATTAACACAAAATAGGCAAACATGACCCTAATGAGACAATTTGCCATAATTGTTTCTGTTGGCAGACAATAGACCATACTCCATGGTTCCAGTCAGGACATGACTAATCAAGTTCTTGAGGTGGGGGAGAGACATTCATTCTTTGCATATCTATTCCGGTGAACCAACCTGCACAAGGTCATATAGCTACAATGTGGAGGGGGCATGGATCAAACCAGGTGGGGGCAATGCGCTGGATGTCAGCTTATTGAGAGATGGGGCCAGGGGCAGGTCAGATGGGACCTGCAGATGGATGGGACCTAGGAGGCTGCTTTATTTTCTGGATGGATGTGGTATCTTTACTATGATAGGAGATGCTGAATGGGGGCCAGCTTTGGAAAATGGCCAGAAAAACTGCAGCCAACAGTCAGGAATCACAGCAGTGAACCATTGCTGAAAAGAGGAGACATTTAGTCCAGTGGTTCTCAAAAGGTGGTGCCTGGACAGCAGCATTAGCATCATGTTGAAGTTGTTAGAAAGGCAGATTCTTGTCCCCACCCTAGTCCTACTACATCAGAAACTCTGAAGTTGGGCCCAGCAAAGCTGTGGGTATAACAAGACCTCCAGGTGGATCTGATGCACACAAAACTTTGAGAACATATGTTTAGTCCTCTGAACCTATACCCCAGAAGCCAGGGTTAGGATACTGGGGTTGCAGGTGCTCAGAGGCAGACAAAGAAGAAGTCACCAGCTTAGAGCTGGAAGAGCCTTCATGTCACAGATTTGCTATTTACACATGAGTGGGTACAGGACATAGTTTAAAGTTAGAAAAGGAAGAATTCCAAGCAGCCACCAAGTGCTAGTCTCTTTCATGGCCACTTTCCCTGCAAAATCACTCCAGCCACCCTAGCGGGTAGTATTACTATTGTTCCCTTTTGCAGATCAGGAAACTGAGGCTTTTGGTGTAGAGTCACAAAGCTGGTAGGGGCTAAGCCCAGAGCAGACATCATCTGTGTCTGAGTCCCAAGTAGCTGATCTTTCTGTCTTGCTGCACTGTGCATCCCTGTCTGTGTTTCAGTGTGATCCTAGGCACGTAAGATCTGTTATAGATTAAGAAAGCATGTGAAAGGTCTTTTTAATATGCCCAACATACCCAGGTTATAGGAACATAAACTTAAGCAAAATATATCATCTGCAATAATAACATTCTTGCTGAGGTGACTTTGCAGAGTTTCCTTTGCATTAGGTCTCAAAAACTAGAAGAAATTTAAAGACGTGTCAGGGACTGATATAGGATGTTAATTTTCAATATTTTCATATAAGTGTGTTTTAAAAACAAAACAAAACATCTTGCAATCTACCATCATCATATTTCATAATAGAAAAGGCACTTGAACAGCAAAAAAGAAAAAGCACATAATCTCAGAATAAAGGAGTCCCATAAAATATACATTTTGCTTTACTATATTGGCCTCATTTTTCTGATTTGCTGAAGTTACAAAAATATTTCTCCAAATTATAATGCAGCAATTCCTAAACATGGTTCTACAGACTGGGGCCAGTGTAGAAGTCTCCCCAGTTCTAAAGTCCACTTTTGGGGAGCAACTATGGTATAATTTCCAGAACAAGTCAGCAGCCATCTTATTGATCCTCTCCATCAGAGGGCAGGAATTATTATCCCTATTGCACAAATAAAGAAATGGGCCCACTAGCAAGTTTGGGAGCCAAGGCTTAAACCCGCACCTGCTAGATGGGACCCAGTCATCTTTTTATCACGTGACAATCCCGCTCTTTAATTTCCATAGTACTGGCATTGTTTTATAGCACAGAGTGACTGTTGCTAAGTAGCTAATAGGAAAGTTGGCTTCCATCCTGGCCGTTCCACACCACAATCACAGCTAACAAAGTTCCATCAATCAAAGTGCCAGTTGTGTACCTAAAGAGACTCTTCCATTTACTGAGCTGAGTATTTTCCCAACCAGGCCAGGGATAGTATCTGGAGAAGTCCAAGCCTGGCTCCTTCAGGTAGCCAGGAGAGAGGGTTGTGGTTTGGATTCCAGCTACAGCTTGATTTATAAAATGCTAAGGACAGATTTCCACCCTTCTACTCTGACAAAACCTGCTTCAAGTTTGAGGAAAGGAGGGATGGGAATTACCTACATCCCCTGAGCCTTGCCTTCCCTTGAAGGGAAAGCCAGCTGGAATTGATTCTGCATAAGGAATATTCCGAATAGCCCATCTAGGTTCTGCTCAATGAAGTATCAGAGGAAACCAGTGCCTACCACGCCAATGAAAAGAACTAGACCAGGGTTTCTCAACCTCAGCACAACTGACATTTTGGACCAGATAATTCTTTGTTGTAGGGGTCTGTCCTGCACATTATAGGATATTCAGCAGCATCCAACGCTCCTACCTAGATGCCAGTAGTCTCTCCTCTCCCCTAAGCTGTGACAATCAACAATGTCCCAGACATTGCCATATGCACCCTGGGGAGGGGAAGAAGGCAGAATCACCTCCAGTTGAGAACCACTGCACTAGCCTTAAAAGAAAGAAGGAGAAGGTAAATCATCTTGGCAACTGGATAAGTTGGCTCTTTTGTGTGGAAGCATTGTGTACACTTCTAATAAACTGCTAAGCTCGGGAATTCAATAGGTGATGTATGTCCCATGGGCTGTACCTCTGTTAAGTAAATAGTCGAATCCTTGAGAGAGCCTAAACTGACATCACTAAGACCGAATGTGTCTGTTCACTATTTATCCAAGAAGAGCTCTGCCAAAAGATAGCAAATATTTCCCCGGGACTTCTATCAACTGCCAGATGGGTTTAATGGGTGATCTTTGACTTTGAGGACAATGCTATCCCCCAGAGACCTATAGAATCTTACAGGTCCACTGGAATTACAATTAAGAAACTGTATTTTTTTTCAGTGGATCAACAAAGGTTGTTGGCCACCAGTGTATAGATTCCTAAGCTAGATGCTAAACCAAAGGTGCTGGGTACAAAGACAAAGTCAAATATTATCAGAGAACTCTACCCTAAAGGATTGTTGCCATCTTCACTTAAAACCTAATACCATTTAGAAAAGTACATACTATACCAATTAAGTTGACACAAATTAATCCAATTCTAATGAATTGATTTTTTTTAGGAATACTCTAGAATTAAATGAATGAGCTATGCAGGGAGGCTACTCCAGAGAAGACCATCTCTTCTAGATGGGTTGCCTGGCAAAGACCTATCTGGAAGGATTTGTACCCAGTCAAGAGAGGCACTTCCTAGACAAGGTTTCCCAAAGCATAATCTGTAGACCGTAGAATCGCTATCACTTAAGAAGTTTGTTATAATGCATGTTTTTAGACTCTATATCAGAAATTCTGATTCAATAAATCTAGATCTCAACAATCAGCATTTTGAATAATCTTCCTTGCTTCTTCTGCACACTTAAGTTTGAGAATTGTTGCCCAAGACTTCTTTTCCAAAGAGCATTTACTTTCCAAGGTTCTCTGTCTTCAAAGAACTTACAGTTTTTGGAGACAACTAGCAAGTGGTAAGGGTTGCTGGTGATTAATAATCATTCATTCATTCAACAAATATTCATTGAACTGCCTATTACATGCCAGGTCGTGTTCTAAGAAAACAGGGAATCAGCAATGATGATAACAGTCATCTGCTATATGCTGGGCACACTTTGTTTTTACTTCTCTCCCTATAACATCCTTACGAAGTAGGCACAATCACTTTCATGTCATAGGAGAGGAGAGGGAAGCTCAGGGAAGTGGCTGACCTACACAGGGTCTCAAGACCAGTAAATAACAGACTTGAGATTTAGACCAACATCTGTCTGATGTTGTATTTTGTGTCCTTTCCACAACAGCCATGACATGAGCATAAAAAGATAAAAGGAAAAAAAGTTCAAAGCAGTCTTGAGTTCAGTGCCAAATGAGTAGTACAGTTCCTGAATACTGAGGATATTCAGCCCTGAATGAAATCATTGCAGGTTGTGGTGGAGGGAGAGGCTTCTTGGAGGCAGTGGTAAAGTGCATCAAGAAGGATCTAAGAATTCAGAAAGGGAAGAGGCATCTGGGAAGGGGAGATCATACAACAAGGAATGGTGCATATCAAAGCATGAGATAGGAACATGCAAGACTAATTTGGGGAACTGAATTGGTCTTCTCAGCTAATCAGAGCCAACATATCTGAGAAGAGAAAGCTCCAAAGGAGATTGGAACTGGATAATGGAGTTCCCTTTAATTTTAGGCTTGGGTGTCTGAACTTTGCCCCATAAGACAACAGGGATTCGCTGGAAGATGACATGGTAAGACATAGATGTGGAGAGTAAAATGGATCAGATAGTGGTCTGCAAGATGGATCAGTGGAAGAAGAAGGACCAGGATCAAGAGAATCAGATGGAAAATATTTTTATGGAATAATTATCACAGGAGGCAATTCCTTAATTCAGGAGAGTTAATACCTAGCATGTAAGGATATCTTACTATGTTCTGGGCCCTGTTCTTAATAATTTAAATAGATCAATTAGTTTGAGCCCACAAAATTCCCTCTAAGATGACATTAGGGCTGTTCACAATTCCCTAGTTGTCCTTCTAGTGATATGGTATAATTGTCTTCCCCCTGCTCCTCTCTTTTGAAGCTCGGTCCAGCTTTGTGGCTTGTTTGGTCCAATGAACCATGAGTGGAAGTGGTGTCTGTTACCTCTGGGACGAAGCTTTAAGAGCCAGTGTGTGTTCCGTCACATACATTTCTCTGCCACTGTGATCATGGAAGCATTTGTTAGGAAGGTAACTCTCTCAGTTTGGGTCCCTGGGTGAATATGAGGAACAATGCCCCCTCTGCTATCCTGTGCTGGCCTTGCAGCATGGACAAGAAATAAACTCACTTTATATTGGCCCACTGCAATAGGGCAGTCATTGTTACTGTAGTATAACTTGGCCCATCCTGACAGATGCAAACCCTTGCTGATTAAGAATGTCAGACCACCTGTGCTCAAAATCCTCACTCCACCACTTACCAAATTCTGTGCATTACAACCCCTCACTGACTTCCTGTTCAAAATGGGAATAATCGCAGCGGCTGCCTCGCAAGGACATTGTACAAATAACTGCAAGTTTCCATGCTATGTTACAGGCAGTGTGTGTCATTTGAGTTAGTCCTCACAATAACTATTTTGCAAATGAGGATGCTGAGGTACAAACAGGATTATGGCACTTGCCAGGGCTCACACAGCTAATAAGCAGTGGGGCCAGGATTCAAAGTCAAGGCAGTTCAGTTGCAGAGTCCCCAGGCTTATCCACTGTCAGTGTGTGGAACCACTGAACCCCCACCACCCACAATAATTACAAACTCATGTTTTCCATTAGGCATGATAAGCACAGTGTCAGGGGCCTAAGATCTTTTGAAGAGCCTACAAAGTATTTCTCACCAGAAAAACAAATACATTGGCTCTAAAATATTAAAAGCAAACTGCAACATCAAATTAATAAATATTTAAAAGTCTATAAAATTTGTCATTATGTCAACTAGTCCACAACACCACCATTCAACTCGTGTAAATTAGATTTAATGTGTGATGAGGGTGCACTGTACTGTCTTCGACATGATGGGGGAGGAGCACTTGTGAAAGTGCTTAGAGCCTAAAATATACCTTAAGATGACCCCTTGAATAGAGTTCAATAACTATGAGCTGTCATGTTATTTTCCTTATTGTCTTTAGCTTTGACCAACAGAGACACATCTGAAGCTGTTCAAAATTCCGCAACAAAACAATAGGTCCCTTGAGCCACTCCCAAATGGCTGTCATCAGCTCAGCACTGAAGCTGGTCCTTATCCAGGCTCAGGGGAGAGCAGCAAGATCGAGTTTCTGCCTTTTTTTTTTTTCCCAGAGAGATCTAGTTCTTCTCACCTATTGAGTCAGAGGTAGACATTGTAGCCCTACCAAAGGCTCCCCCAGACTACCAGCTGGCTGCGGATGGAGTTAAATGAAATGCACCTTTGGAACTACAGTAAAAAATCAGAGGCCTCTGGAAACTCCAGCTGTCTGTTAACACCTCTGCCTCCAGTGTCTGTTTCTCTAGTCCCTGATGCTTTGTGCAGTATATGGCATGTATTAAATCACCCTGCATGAACCCTTCTTCCTGGAGGTTGACTCGGACTCCTTAACTCCGACTCATCACCATCTAGGGTCTGCTGCTTACTGAGCCTGGAGTATTACTGTGTCAATTCCATGGAGCATCTTGGATCTGGAAACAATTTCCCTCCCAGAGGCCGAGTTAACAGCTTCTGATCCCAGGCCCTAACTTTTGTTCCCGCTTTGCATTCTACCCATTTCATCATCATAACTTACATCTGCAGAGTCTTTATGATTTCCCAGTTGATTTGGAACTCTGCTGCAGTGATTTAATAGTATTAAGTTCTAGGATCAAACTCACCTGAGTCCAAATCCTTGCTCCAACTAAACCTCTCTTTTGATGACCTGTATTTTGGAGTCTAAAATAGTACCTGCTTTGTAAGATGCTTTGAGAATGAAATGAAAGAAGCCAGTGAAAGTGAGTAGGACATATAATTGCTCAATAGATGTTAGCCATTAATATTATTATTACTATTACTAGTTCTTACATTTGATTTTTGAAGATCTCTGTGAAGCAGGAAAGTCAGAAATTCTGGTCCTTATTGCATGAAGAACAAAGCAGAGGGCCTGACAAATAGAGAGGCTTGCCCAAAGTCACAGAGTTTATAAGGGGTAGAACTATGGAGGCTCTAGCACTAGATCTAGAAAGACCCCCATCTTTCAATCCTCCCTTTGTTTGGGCATGCCTTCCCTACCATCCCTTCCATATTCACGGGCTCCCATGAAGACAGTTTTGAAGGTGGCCTCATTGACTGCAGCCACTTTCATAGCTGGCTCCATGCTGTGCTTTTGATCAGAAACGAATTATCCTTTCTTCTTATGCACCAAGCTCAAACCTCAGAGGGCTGCAGAGAATCTTGGATCTGTCACCTTTTGAACTGATAAACACAGATGACCCTTGAACAACATGGGGATTAGGGGCATTGACACCCCACATGGTCAAAACTCCACCTACAACTTTTGACTCCCCCAAAACTTAACTACTAATGGCATACCATTGACTGGAGGCCTTACTGACAACGTGAGGAGTCGATTAACACACATTCTGTCTAGGTATTTTATCAGGTATTCTTAAAATTAGCTGAAAAAAAAAAAAAGAAAATGTTGTTAAGAAAATCATAAGGAAGAGAAAATACATTTACTGGGCTGAACTGTATTTATTGAAAAACATCCATGCACAGGTGGACCTGCATAGTTCAAACCTGTGTCGTTCAAGGGTCAGCTGTAATTCACCTTTGTCCTGCAAGGTCCACTGTGGGTGGCACTGCATTACTCAGGGCCCCTCTGAGAAAGCTAACAACTTGTGGGCAGGCACAGTCACCCCTGTCCCCTTCACCTCTGCATGGCATATAAGCTAAACAAAGGTTGAATAAGTGACTGGAGAGGTGGAAGAAGTTCAGAGTGCGGCGAAAGAAGGGAAACCTTACTCAGCCCAGTGGGCGTCTGGAAGCCTCAAATCTAGAGGTTTGATTAAACTAAACTGAACTTGGCACATGTAGCATAGAGCCTGGCACGCACAGGCCCTCCACACCTATTAGCTGTCATCACTACTAAGCTAACCAGCCACGAGACCTCAGACACATCTCTTCCTCTCCCTTGCCACTGGCAGATAGATTGACAATCCTTCCAGTGCTTTTCTGCTTTGCATGACTGGAGAGATTATTAAAAGAGAATATGGATGTGAAAATGCCCTGAAAATGTTAAAAGTGTCATCAAAATTTATGGTATTATTTTACTAATTATTCTGACTACATAATGACCTTTAGCCCACAGCAATAAGTCTGACAAGTTTTGCTAAACAGCCGGTCGACTGCATTTGGAAGACAGCTTCTTATGATGGTTCCCCCATCTTGGGCTTTGTTCCCTTCTCTTTGCCTGGTGAAGCACATATCTCCAGGTTAGTGGGGTCACAGACTCCATCCCTCGCAGATCAGCTCTCTTCACAGGGGCTGCTCATCCAGGTAATGTTTTACTGCTGTAGGTTTTAGGGGCCAGGGTCAAGCAAGGTAACTGACTCAGTTCAGGTCACAATGTGGCTTCTTGAACTCTGGATCCAAAAGCAACCCGCCCTTACAGAGTGTGAGCTGAGACTGAATCGTTAAAGGAAAAATCTTGATCCATTCTAATTAATTATCCCAGGAAAAACAAGTCATCCAGAGGCAGTGGTTCTTAAACTTTAGCAAGTGTCATCAGCATCACCTGGAAAGCATTTTAAGACAGATTCCTGGGCCCCACCACAGAGGTTCTGATTCAAGAGGTTGTGGGTGGGGTCTGAGAAGCGGCATTTTTAACAAGGCACCAGGTGATGAGGTTACTGCTGGTCCAGGAGAAACACACTTTGAGAATCACTAGCCTCGGGAGTTAGCGGTCCCTGGCTGAAATCTTACTCTGTCACTTAACTGCTGTCCCCAGGGGTAAGTTACTTGAATCTCTTTGTATCTCCGTTTCTGCATCTGTCAAACGGGTTGTTACATAGTTTAAATGTGATAATACTAAGAGAGTTATTTTGACAATTATATGAAAAATACATGAAAAATATTTTGCCCAGTGCTGAGCACACAGTAAGTGTTCAAGGTCAGCCACTGTCATCATTATGATTGTGCATGTATGTGTTATTACACTTTTCACCCTGAAACTATTTGGCATCTCAGTTTCCCTCATTAGACTGTAAGCAGCTTCAGAGCTACGGTCCTGTCTCATGATGTCTGTATCCCCAAGGCTGAGTTCAATGCCAGGCTCAAAAAAAGAAAAGAAAAGTGAACTATAGAAACTCATTCATTCACTCAGTCATTTATTCATACAACTGATAAATGTTTACTGAGCACTTTCCCTGGGCCAGGCCCCAGCTAACCCATGAGGCTACAATGAATAAGGAGCAGATCCTGTTCTCGTGGCTATGCTTACACTGAGTGGGTGAGAGAGACATTAAATAATGCAACAAGCAAATAGGCAAAGTAGTTACTAATTACAAAAGATGCTTTGAAGGAAATAAAAAGTGCAGAAATCGAGGGCAGTCGGGGATTTAGTTCAGGTAGAGTGCTCAGGGAAGTTCTCTCTGAGGAAGTCACATGTGAGCTTAGAGGGGAAATAATGAGCCTGGGCCAACCAGATGAGATCTAAGGGGAGGGAAGTGTCGAGGTCACGGCCCAGAGGCAGGCTGCAGCTTGGCCTGGAAGGCAGGGATCCAGTGCCAGGAGAGAGGCATTAGCGGAAAGGTTGGAGAGGGGTGGGTTCCTGTAGGGCCTTGAGGCCCAGGGATGGAGGCAGCACTTTTTGAAGCAGGGAATGACATGTTCAGCTTAATACTTTAAAAAAGTGGCATTAGCATCTGAGTGGTCCACAGCCTAGGAGGAGACAAGATGTTAAGTTAGGAGGCTAATGCAGGGACATGCAAGAAAGATCATGTTGGTATGAAATATGAGGCAGCAGTGGAGATAGGGGAAAAAAAAGTGTTTGGATTTAAAATAGATTTTGTAGCTAGAACTGATGGACTTGCTGATGAACGAGTTGTAGGGGTACATGAAAGAGAACAGAGGACCACAATGGGGACTTAATGAACGCATCTCCAGCTGTGATCTCTTTATAAGGAGCTGCCACAGCTACTTAGCTTCCATCTGCTCACATCTCATCCCTGTCTGCCTAATTCCATCCCTCCCTTTCTTGGGGCTCAGGGGCCTTTCCGAGGCTCCTCAAGGGTCCTTGCCCTGATTTCTGAAGCTCTGCAGGCCAGCCCTGGTGGTTACTATCCCAGAAGCCCAGATGTCCTGCCCTCTGCAAGACAAGGGGGAAGCAAGCCCTCTGGGGGGGCATAAGCAGAACAGCCAGTCTTCAGGCAGCAGATGACAAAATAAAGCCATGAGGGCACTCTGGGGATCTGGGATGCTGGCAGGGAACTGAAAACAAATTCAGTTGAATATTAAGAGAGAGATGCTGTCTTGCTGCTTTGGGCCTCCTGGTGCTGGTGGAAGTGGCAAGACCAGGACAAAAGCAAAGGGCGTCTTCCAAGCCTATGTGCTTTTCGGGATTGCTGAGGACAGTGCATTCTTGGGTGGCGGTGACAAATAAGGGAAGCTGACCCCAGAGCCTGCTTCCCTCCGGGTTCCTGCATCTCTCACACCCAATCTCTCTTCCTTTATCACGAATCCTAGGATCCAGCCATTAAGGCCAAGCTGAGGTTTCCATGAATTCACTTCCCATAACTGAATGTTGCTATCGGTAGGATATTTTTCACCAGACCTAGACCACGCTCAGTTTTTATGTTTGGTTTTTGTTTTTTAGTTTTTCCTTCTCTTCAGTTGGCATGGGAACGCTGCAAGTGCCTGTTTAGGGAGGATCCATCAATCTCATCATAACACTCCCCCACACCGCCCAAGTGCTTTGAGATGTTCAAAGTGCGTACACAGTTCTCTCTCACGGAGGCCATTCTGGAAGCAGCCAGCCTTGTTGTTTTCCCAGCTGATAGGCTTTCCAGCTCACATGCTTCCAGAAGTAGAAGGGACCCCGGAGACCAGTCCAAACTCCAGAGAAGGAACATTTTGAGCTGAGGTCACACAGCAGGGCACAGGGTACAGAGGACTGAAATCCAGATCGTTATGCACTGCTGGATGCTCTATGACCTTTTAAGATCATCTCGAACTTTCCTAGCAGGGCCTTTGTTTGCTCATCAGTAAAATCAGACCAGCATCTGCTCTCTTTCACAGCAAGCGCTGCTGTGAGGATCAAGTAAGATTCATGTGATTGGTTCACATGAACGGTGAACATGTCTTTTAACCCTAAGACTACAAACATGAGTCTTACAGACAGATGTTCATAAATAGTTATTAAGCTGATGGGAAATCAAAAGAAATGGTTACATGTTCATGCCTCAGAAGTGGATATGGTGGATTCCCATTTATCTAATAAACCATTAACCCGTTCACTCATCCAACCAATGGCCATCCTTGAAATACTTAATGCCTAATGAAGGCCATGCTAGTTTTTGTTTAAAACTTGTTAAAAAAGACATTGACCTTGCCCTGGAGAAGTGTGAGATCCAGCAAGAAGAACAGTCTTGTAAGAAACTCATCACAACACGATGGGTTGTGAGTCATAATGGCTGGAGAAGGCACAGCACTGCTCCCTTGGGAGTGTAGGACTCACTACCACACAGCCAGAAAACCTGAGTTCACCAGATTTTCAACTGAGGATTAAAAGGTGACTAGGGGGGTGCCTGGATGGCTCAGTTGGTTAAGCGACTGCCTTCGGCTCAGGTCATGATCCTGGAGTCCCGGGATCGAGTCCTGCATCAGGCTCCCTGCTCAGCAGAGAGTCTGCTTCTCCCTCTGACCCTCCCCCCCTCGTGCTCTCTCTCTCATCCTCTCTCTCTCTCTCAAATAAATAAATAAAATCTAATAAATAAATAAATAAATAAAAGGTGACTAGGAGTTTCTCAGGCCAGCATAGCCAAGGCCCAGAGGTATATTCTAGCAGGGTGTTTTGCGGGGTACTGCAAGTTTTTCCACAGCATTGAAGCAAGACAGAGCTAGTGTTTACTTGGCATAATAGGCTCTGTACCAAACGCTTCACAGGCAATTTTTCATTCCATGCATGTAAAGGGACTGTTCATTCCATGGGTGAGAGGGACTGTTATTAACCCCATTTGACAGCTATAAACTTGAAACTCAGAGTTATTACATAATTTTACCCAGAGTTTCACAGGTGAGAAAAGGCAGATGTTGAGTTCATGAGCTATTTGACACCAAAGTCTGGATTCATAGTCACTACTCCTTATGGTCTCTGTTTAACAGGAATAAGTGGGGGAACTGAGGCTGGGAGAGTAGTCAGAGTCACGGAGGGGAACTGAGAAAAAGAGAGGATCTGTGAGTTACCCAAGACAATATGGCTAATCTGTGACAGAGCTGAGGCTTAAGCCCCACTGTCCCATTTCCATTTGTCCTCTGGATCATCCTGTGGCTCACTGACTACCAACAAATTAAGAGACCAAGATAGAAGATGTCAGGAAAAAAATCAGCCATCCTCTTGAGAAACACCAGTATCCTGTGTATCTCCTCCATTGCTCTGCTTGTGTTAGGTTTTCCTGGGGATCTGCGTTGGCGGGGGAATTCAGAGTATTTGTGGATAACAGATGTGCATATTTTCTTGGTCTAGTGAGATGAAGAGAAGTGGGAGGAGGTTGGGCACAGAGCCAGCCTTCAGCAGAACTGTCAAATCCTAGGTCTAGTCTACAAGATTCCCTCTAGCTCTCAAATGCACCCCTCCCCAATCCTTTTGCCTAAGCTTCTGTTTGCTTCCTATCAACCATCAAAGTACTTCCACTTATCATGGAGGAAACACCTCAATTACCAGTTGTTTTAGTCAGCTTGGGCTGCCCTAACAGAATGCCACAGACTGGGTGACTTAAACAACAGAAATTTATTTTTTCACAGTCCTAGAGTATAGAAGTCTGAAATTAGGGTGCCTTCATGATTAGGTTCTGGTGGGAGCCCTCGTGTTGACTTGCAGATGTCTGTCATTTCACTGTATGCTCATATGGCTTTTCCTGTGTGTGTGTGTGTATTCGTGTGCAGGCGTGTGTGTGGAGAGAGACAGGGAGAGAAGGAGGAAAGGAGGGAGGAGGGAGCACCCAAGCTCTTTGGTATCTCTTCTTATAAGGGTACTAAATTCACCATGAAGGCCCTACCTTTATAACCTCATCTAGACCTAATTTTCTTCCAAAGACCCCATCTCCAAATACCATCACACTGGGGTTAGGAACTCAACATATGAATTTTGAAGGGACACAATGCAGTCTAGCAACAGTTCATGGAATTGGTGCTGTGCACAGACAGATATGCCTTTGTTGACTAGAAAGGGCAAGTTTGAAACCAACCAATGACTTCCTAAAAGTGATACCACAGGCACTGGGTCATCGGGGTGAAGATGGCAAGGTGCTTCTGAAAAAACGGGCCAGGTTTCCAGGAGCCATGCTGATTGGGAAATGCCCAGAATCAGATAAAGGGAATCCTGTCCCCTGCTTAGCCAGTCCATACTCCTAGAATGGCCTCTGCCAGACTGAGCCAAAATATGTCAAGCCAAACCTCCCATTCATTGGTCTTTGCTTAGCCTCCTAAGCCACAGAGAACAAACACAATCCTTTTTCAAAAATGGGCGTTTAGATGTTTAGCGGTGAAGAGTGGGCCATACTCAGCCCAAGACTTTCTTTCTCACAGCCTCCCACCAGTCCTCACTGGAAATGCTTTCCAGATCCTTGACTATCTGAATGTGGTGTTTAAGTATGGCGCCACCATTCCTGTGACCCGCCAGTGAAGTCCCAAGTCCAATTACCCATGGTGGAGTAGGCTCAGTCACGGGATTTCTTTATAGTACCTGTAAGAATGGACTTGCTTCCATCAGGTAAAGGCCGGGGGCAGGCTCCCCCTCCAGTCCTGTCACCCTCCCCACTGTCAGCACAGCTCAACCTCTGTTTGAAGCCTGCCTTTCATTTTTGATATTAACTTCACAGGTTGCATTAAAACTAATTTGCTTCAACTTGCCCAATTTTAAAATTTGCATGGCTTCTTTATTTATTTACTTTTTAATAGTAGCACAGAGGCTGGGTGTTATTCCTGGATGTTCTTCCTAAACGTAGGTTACCCAGAACCGGATTTGCTGGGCTGAGAAAAGGGAGCACAGCAGCAAGGCTGGCCTGGGCCAATTTGGCAAGTGCTTCCCCGGAGTCTGCCAGTTCTTTCTGAAATCACCGGCAATTCCTTGTTCTGGGTAAAACTGTTTGGAGAACTCGCTCCAAAAATTGATAGGAAGCTGGGAAGAGAGAAATAAGACCTTGCTTAGTGGTCAGAAGTCCTGTGTTAGAATCATGACCCAGAGACTAACTCAATGCAAATAAAGGCCTTTGTCCTCTCCCAGCCTTCGCTTCACCATATGTAAAACAGAAGACCAGACTAGGCATTGAGTCCTACAAGGGGTTAATAGGTAATTCACTACAAAGGCGGACTGCTATATTTGGGAAATACATACTTTATCCCCCTCTGAGAAATGAATAAACCATATCAGTATAGCAAAGGGACTTCAAAATCCAGAAGAAAATAATCTTCCCACTTTGTTTTAATCCAGCATTATTAAATTTCTGGCCATGCAATCTTCCCTATTCACCCCAACCCCTAAGGAAAACCTATCAGCAGCCTCAGAACATCAGAGTTGTAACAGGAAACACAGACTAGCTGGGTTCCTAAAGCTCTTTAAAAACTAACCCTTTGGGGTCTATCATGTAGAAATGTGGATTTTTCTATGTCATTTGACATCAGGTAACTTTATTCTGATGGACGATTTTTCTAGTAAGTGCTGAATAAAACTGTTTCTATTCATGTAAAAAGAGAACCTTTTGTGTATCAGCTATGAAACTTTATTATTCTGTCTCTGAAATACCTTTTTGTGGCCTTCAAAGCATTCTCTAGACTGAAATGGGTCCACTTCTTCAAATGTATCTTCCAGGTCCCCAGAAACTTCCCGTCTAGATCTTCAGACTCACCATGTTAACTCTCCACATTGTTCATGAACTCTGTTTTGTCTATTTCTTCCATTCTCATCTACAACCCTGGACAGTCCATGTTCACAATGCCCCCTAGACTGATCAGATACTCGTGATCAAGGCAGTCTTAAACTAGGATCAACACAATCATCTTCCAAAGGCAGGAAGGCAGAAGAATACATTTCAGAAACTATCTCAATTACAAATGTTTAAAAAAAAAAGTCAGGTTCTTATTAATCCACTGTTTTATCTTAAAACTCACTTTCCCAGAGCAATTCATCCCTCCAACATTTTCGTCAACATTGCCCTATATTTCACTCCAGCAGCAACTAGCTATATATTTAGTTAAAGCATTTTGCTTTCTTGTTCCCAAATAAGTGCAGGACCAGATTTAAATTGTATTTTATTTTATTATTTTAAGGCAGCTGACTCTAAGCAAGACCTGGAGAACTAAAAGTAATCATCTTGGCAGATGGTAAAAAGAAACAAGTAACAAAGTGGCTCTATTTTGGGGTTTTGTTGTTGCTGTCATTTTCAAATCAAAGAAGCTTTAGATCTAGATATTTCCTAACTAAATTACAAAATCCTATCCAGAGCACTTTCATTCTCCATGCCCCTCATTTCAACAAGAACACTGGATATTCTGATGAAAATTCTGGAGAACATTTCTAAAAAAGCTTGTCATCATAAACAATTAAGTTGAAGAAACAATAATGGCTCCCATTTTGGGGGCAATTACTATGCCAGGCCCTATGCTAAGCACTTTCCACATTAATCTCCTCCAAGACTTACAACAACTCTGAGAGGAGTGTATTATTACTGCCACCTGACAAAATAAGAAACAAAGGCTTTGACAGGTTAAGTCATTTGCAAAGATCACACAGGACTCAAAATTACGAAAGTGTCTCCCAAGTCTCTGTTATTAACCATTATGCTCACTTTGAAAGTATTTATTAGGCATCTACCCCAAGAATTTGGATCCAAATACAAATGATCTTGTTTCTCCCCCCCACCCCCCCTCCCACCTCAAAGAGCTCAGGGTCTTGATAGTAGATATGATTTTTTTTTTCCCCATATGAAGAAGGTACAAAGTCAAAGGGACCAATAAAAGCAGTACAAAAGAAAAAAAAGAGGAGCTAGTAAAATAAGGGAAGAAGAGATCAGTTATAATTGAAGGAATGAGAAACAATTTCATAGAAGGGTAGTCATATTTGAGAAGCACCTTAGAAAGTAGATCTGGGGGCTCCTGGGTGTCTCATTTGGTTAAGTGTCCGATTCTTGATTTTGGCTCAGATCAAGATCTCAGGATAGTGGGATCAAGCCCTGTATCAGGCTCCACACTGGGCATGGAACCTGCTTAAGATTCTCTCTCTCCCTCTTCCTGTGCCCCTCCCCCAAGCTCATGCGCAGATGCATGCTCAATCTCTCTCTGTCTCTGAAAGAAAGATTTAGTTTCTTTACTGTATACTGTACATTCAATCCATCACCAAATTCTGTTGTTAACACCTTTAAAATAAATTACAAATCTACCTCTTTTCCTCTGCTACCACCTTGATTCAAACCACCATCACTTGTCATGTAGACTATTGCAGGTGCCTCTTAGCGCTTCTCCCTATGTCCCTTCTATGGTGCACTGGGTTACTATTATAGAAATACACATCCACATCCTTGCCATGTGACTTGTAATCCCTCTTAGATGGTAGAGTATATTTCTCTGCCCCAAGAGTGTTAGGTTTGGCCAAATGCCTTGCTTGAACCGATGGAAAAATAGAAGACATGACACAAGCATAAGTTTTAATTATACTTGCATGATAAGGCTTAGCCTCTTGTGTTCCGGCGATCCTCCACAAGAGTAGCAGGAGTTTTTTGTAGCTGCTGCCCCTTCACCCTCACTCCCAAAGCAACAACACACAGGGCAGGTCTTAACCCTCCTGGAGTCCAGCCTTATCAGCCTAGGACAGGTGATCCATAGTCAATCTGAAGAATATGGTTGTTTAAAAAAAAAGGTTTTGTAAGCTACTAGGATTTTGATGTTATTTGTTATGCACCAATAAGTGATTGATATACACCATTTTCTTGTCAGTTTATCACTTTCCCCTTCTCTAGAGAGGAACCTCTTTTAAAAAATATAAAATCAGATCATGCACTCACTCCTAAGGTTAAACCCCATTAGTAATTTTTATTATTTAAAATCAATCTCAATTTGTTATAGGTGGCCTATAAAGTAGCCTGCCAAACTCTGTTTAGTATGCTTTAGCCCACTGATCTTCTTTTTGTTCTTTCAATCCACAAATTCACTTTTACTTTAAAGCCTTTACACTTACTACTCTTTTTGTCTGGAAAGTTCTAGAGCCTAAGTCTTTGTTCATCTGGTAGCCATTATCCATATGTGGCTATTTAAATTTAAATTAAAATTAAATAACATTAAAGATTTAGTTCCTTAGTCACACTAGCCACGTTTCAAATGTTCAACAGGCACATGTGGCTAGTGGCTATCATATTTGACAGCGCAGAGATAGAATGTCTCCCATCATTACAGAAAGTTTTACTGGTTATAACAAGGCGCAGTTAAAATAGCACTCCTTCAGAGACACCTACCTTCACCACCTACTTAAACCAACTTTCTAGACTACTGTCTGTTCCATGACTCTATTTGGCTATATTTGTGGCATTTATCAACTATTTGAAACCATTATATTTATTTATTTATTCATCAGAATGTAGTCCCCAAGAGTGCAGGGATTTTGTTGCTTTTGCTCTCTGCGACATCCCCAGGGTCTAATAAAGAGTGGTGTTCGGTAAATAGGTTGAATAAATAAACGAAGTATTCTCAGCTGGTGGGAAGGTCAATGCTAGGAGAAGCAGAAGCATGAACAAAAGCAGAGCAGTGAGAGACTGAGAGGCACGTTTGTGGCAACACTGGGTAGGATATATTGGCTGGAACATAGAGTGTGGATTGTTAGATAAGTCTCCAAAGGTAGGCAAACTGAGACCATGTTATTGAAAGACTCATATTCTGAGCTGAGTTTGAACTTAAAACAAGATGGGGAGCCACTGACAATTTTCTTACGATAGAAAGTTTCACGATGAGAAAGTCTTCAAGAAATTGATCTACTTGCTGTGTGGCAAGTGGATCATAGCACGGAGAGACTAGTCAGAAGGCTAACGACACAATCTGATGAAAAAAGAAAAAAAAAGTGGGCAGAGTCAAGAGTCATAGTGGTGGCCAAAACAGCACATCATATGTACTGGATGGAGAGAGGACAGTCTGGAGGACTCAGACATGACATTTTGAGCTTGAGTAACTCAACAGAACTAAAGTGAGGGAAGAGCAATGGGTTTGGCAGAAAAGATGCCAAGTTCTGTTTTTGATATATTGAACCCAAAATGTAGAGGTAGCATCTTGGGGAAAGGGTAGATATATGGGAGAAAAAAAGGAGCAGAAGGGATCGGAGAGAGCCCCAGTGGTGCCAGTGGGGAGAACACAGCATCACAAAGCTCAGGACTCTTAGGGAGAGGTATGAAGATTCCCATAGGTGTTCAGCTCTCAGAAACAAAAACATAATACAAGTGGAATTGGTGATAAGAAATACATTATAACCCTAAAGGAACTGGTTCATCAGAATAGTCAGAGCAGAAACCATATTTTAAGGTATTCAGAATGATCTTGGAGTAAGAAAGAAAAGATAGTAAGTACAGCTTAAGTAACTTTCCCAAAGCTAATAAATACCTGGTTTCTAGACTTCACATGGACCTTTATGAGCTTTCCGTTCCCAAAGACTCCTGCTTTTTAGTGTCTGGAGTACAGATTAAATGGAAGGCTCACATTAGGTGTTTTCTGCCCTCCCTTGTAGCTGTGGCACCTCCATAGGCTTTACCAGATAGGTTAGGGATAGCTGGAGCTTATCCTGCTTGCTCGAGACAGTCTCTGCCCTAATTAACCACCTCAATGAACAAATGGAGTTTGGCACCAAGCTAAGACGAAGTACTTTGATTTAACATTTCCTTCACACATAATTTAAATCTCGGAATCTTTAAGTTTTATAATCACAGACTTGGAAAGGATATAGAAACCATCTAGTTTATTTCCTTCCCCTGTGAAAGAATGAATACACACACACACACACGCGCGCGCGCGCTCGCATATACCTCCTGCCATCCTTAGAAGCAACAGCAACAATCAATATTCTGGACCCAAAACAGAAAGGATAGCCAATTTCATGACCTCTCTGGTAGGAATGCCCTGGGAACCTTACCATCTTCCTCTGTTATGCTCAGTGGCTTCCACATTCTGTGGCTGTCTTGCCGTGGCAGCAAGTGCCCCATTGTCAGCCCTTGACTTGCACATATAATATGGTGCAGAGAAACCAGCATCTGCCTGAGGACAACTGAGTGACCCAACTTGCAAGGAATGTTTTCAGGGTCCCTCATTCTCCACTGCCTAGACCAAGATTCGCAATCTAATTTGCCCATGTGGCTGGTTTTTCACATTCCACAGGGTATCATACCCTGTCTGGCTGGCTCATTTCTAACTTTCATATTTGAGCTCAGAAGTCACCTCCTTAGAGAGGTCTTCCTTGAGCACTTAAAGTAGGTTCTCTTCTACCATAGAGATTTCTTACCACATTCTATTTTCTTTGTAACCATAGTAACAATTTCTATTATTTTTTTATTTGTCAATGTACTTATTGCCTATTTCTCTATAGAACATATGCCCCAATGGAGACCAGGACCATATCTATCATTATCCAGTGTTCTCTCAGTGCCTAGTAAAATGTGGAATATACAGTGATTTCTTGTACTGGCCAGATATTGCTACACGACAAAGCATCCCCATGTTTAGTGGTATATACCAGTGTTATATAACAAAGCATGTTTGGTGGTATATAACAATGAGCATTTACTGTCATGTTCACAGGTTTTCAGGTCAGCTGGGACAGCTCTGCTTCAAACTTTAGCTTGTGGGTTGATAGCAGCACCTCCGTGTTTTGTATTGTTCTTTCTTCTGGGACCAGCAGGCTCTCTGAGGCATTTTTTTTTTCATGGCTTCTGCTTGAAACATGCCTAACAATATCCTAGTTGCGAAAGCCAGTCACATGACCAAACATAACATTAATGGAGCAGGGAGATATACTCTTGCCAAGGAGTTTGGGGGAAGAGATGAATAATTACCAAATAATAATTGAATCTATCACAATGCTGCATAAATATCAATAACTGAATAAATGAAATCCCTCCCCTAGATCAGTTGACCTTTCTAGTTAAGCAAACCACTTTCTAATCCTTATAATCCTGTGTCTCATCAGTACTAGTTTTAGGATTTCAGTCCACTGTTAATCCATGACCTGGCAATAAAGAACCATACCACCCTGTTCTCCTTGAACAGAAACTAACTTAACTCTGCCTGTTTAACAGAGGTTAAAACCTCCTTCATTTCATCCTGGCTCTCTCTGTCCCCCTCTTCAGGCATAGGAAAGCCTTCATCCCTGCCAAAAACTAGGAGGGATGGAACCAATTAGAAGAACCTACCATCTGGTGGTGTGGGCTCATCAAATTTGCAGCCAAGATTCCTACCGGGACTGTTAAAGAGTTTGTGCACAATAGCTTGAGTGTCTGAGTAGAGCAGGAAATGTCTTGGTCACTGGGAGAGAGTATGGGTGCCTCAAAATCACCAGATATCTTAGGGCTGAGAGCCCCAGCATTCTGTCAAAGAGTAATCTATAAAGATCCCCCAGCCCACACCCATTTGGGTGGACTACACTTCCAAAAATTGTTCCATGAACACAGGTTTGCTCCTGGTTGAGCATGGATTATCAAAGTGTCCTCAGCTTTGACTCATGAACTGCCTGGATTTCAAACCTTTTGCCTGCAATGACTTCTGATCTTGCCTTACCCACCAGAATCCCTTGTAGGCTCCTCTCTTATTGGTGGCTCTTTTGTGCCTCAGCATACCGACACTTGGTCTAGCTCCAGCTTCTCCGAATTTTCCTTTCTGCAGAGAGGTACCATGGAGGAACATCTGTATTTCTTTTAATTTATTGTTATTATTATTTTCCTACTGAGGAGTAGTATCCTGATTTCCTTTGGAGAACTACTCTTTCCCAATGTCCTTGTAGTCTGGCACGGGGGCTGACTGAAACTAACAGTCCGTCTGGTCCTTCTCACCACCCCAAACTCTAAGAATGGTCATGTGACTAGACCTAGACCAACCTAAAGATATCAATATCCTGTTCACCATCTCATGTTCAGAAATGAGTATGAGTCCTGATTTTTATTCAGTGACATCAGGCCCAGGACTTTTTTCTGATGAGAATGGATGGGAAAAAGAGAAGTTAAGTTCCCTTTCCATTGGACCTTCAAATGGGCAGGTAAAGGCTGGTTGTGCTGGGATCTAACAATTGAGATCTGGCATATGATATATATTGTCTGAGAATAAAGCCAACTTAGTGAAATGCTGAGACTAAAAATTCAGGGGGTATATCTCAGTCCTCATGACATTATTCAAGCTCCTGAACCTACCTGTACACAAAGTCAAAACTATGCAGTTGGTTAGGTTTCTGTCACTTGCTACCAAGAGAGTCCTGATGGTTCACTGCCGAAATGGGATTGCCCTTTCTCTCTATAAGCAATAACTTCTTAAGCTAAAGACATTGGCCCACATATTTAGTCCAGCTTGTGGACTGAATCATAAGTGAAAAGGCATGCTTTCAGATTTAGCATTGTTGCATATTTGGACCCTGGGTAAACTTAGCCTTCTTGAGGTTTCAATTTTCCCCATCCACAAAATAGATTCATTCGTAGATAATGACCACCCTCATAGGAAAACACTAAAGATTAATTAGTCACATTGTACTTGTGGTGCATTTATGTTAATAGATAAGAAGCCTAGTTAATTATATTACCCTGCATTTCCCTAGCATTTCTGATTTTTCAAAGCTCCTTCATATGAGTAATGACATTTGCCTCTTTTAATAACCCTGAGAATCTGGTATTATAACCGCATATTATAAATCTGGAAACAAAAATGGGCACAAGGATTTCTCAAGGTCATATAGCAAGTCAGTACCACCACTGAACAAATTATTTCAATTTTTGTATACACTAATTATTCTATTAAATCTCATTGGAAATTGTCATACTGGTCTATAATACTCTTAAAATCAGAATAATATATACAAATGATTAAACTTTTATTGGGATGATCATCATAGCATTGTGGGAAAATATTTGGAAATAAATTAGACATTCAATAAAAGGAGACAAATTAAATAAATTGTACATATGTAAGTTGTACATAGTACAATACACTTTTAAAAAGACATTAAAAATAAATGTGTAATATTCAAACTAACATATGTAACACTGGGTAAAAAATCATGTTGTAAGACAGTAATATCAATCTATTCTTAATTTTTAAGTTGATATGTTCAGAAGAAAGATGGGAAGTTTATCCTTAGTACTGTAATTACACAAATTTTATTTTGTTTGGTGTCTATGTCCCCATGGCTTTCTATAATACCCATATCACTTTTATACACAAAATAAATGTTGTTCTTAAGAAGTTCATTTCCATCCTAAAGACTCTACATAGTGAACACACAGAAACAGTCTTAACCATTGGGTGTCAATTTCACTAGCCTCCAACTGCCTCATTAACCCCAATGTTGCCTGTATCCTCTGCAGTCTGGACCTCCCATGACCTTGGGCTTCTGTGTGCTCTTTGAACAGCAGGCTGTGACACCCCAAAGGCACAAGAGCCATCAGGGTGGAAGGAGGATCTTCAGTGCACTGCACACCTTGACTGCAGGTGCCATGGAGCAGCATAGGCCACTTGAAAGCACAAAGGGCTATGTGACCAAAGCAGCAAGCCCTGATAGCAGGGGAGCAGGCCGCTGCCACGGGAGGGAAACTACAGGGTCCACACAAGAGCAGTAGACACAGCTGTCCGTGGAATGAAGAAAGCCCTCCCAGCCTGCAGATGTCTAGGGATGGAACTAGACACACACAGGCCACTGCCCCTGCTCACTTCCTCTGAGAGCTCAGGTTTCTCACCTGGGGAAAAGGGAGAATAAAAGTAGCCGTCTCATTGTATTGCATTGAGTGGAAAGTGGATTTGAAATCAACCATCATTTGTTCCTTCTCATAATAACCACATGTCATTGATAGAATTATTTCCTTCACTTGAAAGAAACTGAGGTTCAGAAAAATAGAATTGACTTGTCCAAGCCATACAAGGCCTCAGTGGCACAGCCAGGCCTTGAACCAGAAATCCTTGATCTAGAAAGTGGAGTCTTGTACCTTATCTAGGACCCTTACTGACAATAGTCCAGAAAGACCCAGATTGAGCTTTTGATTGGGCTTACAACTATCACTTTCTAGCAACACTTTCTAGTTGTCATAGCCTTCCACAGGAATTTACAATGCAGCCTACTGGAACTCTCAAAACTCATAATATTAAGGCACAACCCCCATAAATGGCAGGAATTCAGGCTTATTCTCATGGCTGCCCCAATGTTACATAATACACAGCTATGCACTCATTTGTTCATTCATTCTTTCATTCAACTAGCCTCACTGAACACTATTCTGTGGTGGACACTGTGATAAGAAGCTAAAGAAATGCAGCCACTGCTCCCAAGTTGCTTAGACCAGTTGGTCAGGTAAGACAAGGGTCCTGGTGACTAAACCCCAGTGCTATGTGTGACAGCTGCTCTGGGGAAGGTTCAAAGGGCCAAGGGGCAGAGGAGGAGGGTGTGAACATGGGAAAGCAAGGAAGGCTTCCTGGAGAAGATGATACAAGGGCTAGGACTAACCAGAAGGACAGAATTTCAACAGGGGAACATGGAAGGAAAAGTTTGCGGGTGCAAGTGGAAGAAACAGCATTGAGTTGTCCAGTTTGACTGCAGATCAAGGTTCCTGCTGATGAAGTAAGTGGGGACTCCAGCTGAGTCCTCCCTTGCACGCCCAAGCTTACCAGCCCTGTGCTGGATCAGCCTCCAGTCCCCATGAGCACACCCACGAGCACACCACGGAGCACACATGACAACTTACCCCTACACCCAGTTGTCAGCTTCCCCGTCCCCTCAGCATCTGTCCCCAGCCCTCTGCCCATCTGCCAGGCTTCATCCCAAATTGGTAACAGGAGTAAAGGCACAAAGATCATTGCTACATAGGCAGAAAGTCTTCAGGGAACATGAAAGTGGCAAAGTGCTCTTGAGCGTCTGATTCCTGGTGAGAAAACAGGAATCTGAACATGACACTTCTCTGCTTAAAACCCTTCAGTGGGCTTCCCACAGCTCTTAGGCTAAAGATCAAAACCTGTAACAGAGCCCACAAGGCCTACCCCTTGCCATTCTTTCCAGCCCCCCACTCCCCTCATCCCTCACTTCCCCTCTTCTCAGGCTTCTGCCCAGGAAGCTTCTAGAATATGCCTCCTGTTCCAAGTACCCACATCACTAAAAGCCTTCAGTTCTCAGCTCAAACACCTATTCATCCCTGTGCCCAGAGCTGACTCCTTTGTAATATGCTTCCATTGAATCATGGCCCTTTCACTCACATCTTTATCACAACCTATAATGATATACTCATCTGTACAATTATTTGACTAATATCTTCATCTCTCACCACCTGGTAAGCTCCATGAGCACAGGGCTGCCTTCTGTTTTCGTTCACAGTAGTAAGCGCTCCATAAATACTTGTTGAATATTGAATGAATGCACCTGAGACCCATGGGACGCTTAGTGCTCTTGCCCTGGCATACAAAATGTAACCCAGATGTATAATATGGTGGGGGAAAGTTCAGAGCTTTCCTTAGATTCTCAGTCGAACTAGTGGCTGATACAAGAGCTTCTTTTCTAAACAGTTTGTCCCTGAGTTTTCCATATACTCTCACCATAGAAATACAGCCCTAGAGGTACTTTTAGAAATCATCTGAGCTTTATTTTATAAATAAGGTTGGGGTGGTGATGCTTTTCCAAAGTCACACACAGGAATGTTTCCAGGTGATAGATAGTCCAGAATTTGAACCCATGTCTTCAAATCCCAATTCACATACTTTTCACTGCCTCAAACTTGGTGTGTGTGGGGGCAGGGGAGAGGGGGAGATATGAGGAAAGAAAGAGAGAGAGAGAACCTCTCCATTATATCAGGTTTTTTGTGCACGCCTATTTCCTCTTTAAGAACCTGAGCCCCTTAAAGGGAGAATCAATGCCTAATGCATTTTATTTTCCTCTATTCCTAGTGTAATGCCTTGTCGTGGTAAATGGATTTTATCTCTTGCATCAATTTCAACTCTGAGCAATTTGTTGTAGCTGCCTGGAATGCTATGATGAGAAAGAAAAAAGAAAAAAGAAAAGCAAAGCAAGGAAAGGAAAAGAAAAAAGAAAAGGAGGGAGGGAGCGAGGAAGGAAGGAAGAAAGAAAAGAAAAAAGAAAAAAAGAGGGAGGGAGGGAGGAAAAAGAAAGAAAAGAGAAAAAGAATTTAAGGTCATGTCTACATTCAGTGGGAAAGAATTCTGTAGTCAATGACTGCGGTCTCCTAGGGTGTGGAAGGGGGCAGTAATGGTACATAGGCTCCATGGAGGGCAATAATAATAAGGTTTTGAAGGAATGGACAAATGAATGAATCTTAACCATTTATCTTGAGTGTCTGAGAGGAGAACAGTAATCTCACTGATCTCAGAGTCTTCAAACTAGTCAGAGGAAGCAATGTTCACAAACCTCAGCACAAAGAAGCTTATGATTATCAATATTATAAAAAAAAATGCAGAGTGAAAAACAGGCTCAAGTTGATGCCTGCATGTCTTAAAGTGAAGGCATGGGTGAAGATGGAGAAGCCACAGTCAGATTTGTAACATCCACCAGAGAAACACAGACATCTGCTATTTAACTGAGAGCACAGGGTGGATGCAAGAGACCACCTCTGAACTCTCCACCTCACAACCATGAACACACGCTCCACCTTTCAGGGCCTGCGCAACCTCCCCAGGAGTCTTGCTTATTATCCACAGCCATGCTCTGCCTCAGAAGTCTTAGCTCTTAACCCTGAATCATAAACTTCATTGGGGCACTTCTTGGGTTGGACTCTTCTACTGCTCTTTTTCTTTTCTATGTCCCTAGAGTAATGCATTTTGGAAGTGGGAAAGCCCACTGAGTTTTGGGAGTCCCCAAAGCTGACTTCAAATATTGGCTCAGCCCTTCTCCACTGTAGAACATGGGGAAGACACTTACTCTTGCTCAGTCTCCATAGCATCATCTACAAAATGGGGATAATGATTTTTCAGGATTGTTATAAAACTCAAAGACAACATATGTGAAGTTATCTGTCACATGGTAGGTCTCTGAAATGATCTTTGTTTACCAGCACTAGCTGGTCTTCTCTTCATTACTACGTACAAATTTTTTGAGAGCAAAAGTTATACACCTTTTGTGTCCTCTACTATTAGTTATTAGAGCGAAGAAGAGATATTATTTGAATGAAATAATGAAATGACAGGTGCTGAAGGACATAAATTAGGTGTGAGCAGACTGGGCAAGTCCCGTAATTTTGTTACACTGGCCATGTGTACAAAAGGGAGTGCTGAAGACTTGGGTAAACTTGAGAGTTTATGCCTTACACTTAAGGAGGACAGCACTGGGTCACCTGGGTGGCTCAGTCGGTTAAGTGTCTGACTTCGGCTCAGATCATGATCTCAGCGTCCTGGGATAGAGTCCCACATTGGTTACCCTGCTCAGCAGGGGAGCCTGCTTCTCCCTCTTCCCCTGCCCCTCCCCCTGCTCGTGCTGTCTCTCTCAAATAAATTAAGTCTTTAAAAAAAAAAAAAGAGGGGCGCCTGGGTGGCTTAGTTGGTGAAGCATCCGCCTTCAGCTCAGGTCATGATCCCAGGGTCCTGGGATCGAGTCCCATGTCTGGCTCCCTGCTTGGCAGAAAGCCTGCTTCTCTCTTCCCACTCCCCTTGCTTGTATTCCCTCTCTCGTTCTCTCTGTCAAATAAATAAATAAAATCTTAAAAAAAAAAAAAAGAGGACAGCCCTTCTCAGCTCTAGATAAGAGAAGTTTAGCAGGAATGTAGGTCCAGGGTTGCCTGATGCCCTGTTTTTTTTTTTTAGAGAAGCCAGAAATCTGGATTTTTATGCCATATTTTAAAAAGCACTGTGCATTTTAAATTCGCTGGACTATTAGTCTGCAACTCTAAAAATGATGAGGGACTCTTAGGCAAGAGCTAAGATGCCATCTGTCTGCTATCCACACCTAAAGTCTGGCTAGATCCTCCTTGGGCTTCCTGAGTGGGTCTATAACAGAGGGAAACCCACTATAATTAGGCAACTGGCCCCCACCTGACTGCCATTTAGGCTCTCAGCATCTTGGTGTTTTTTTTTTTTTTTTTTTTCAAGATTTTATTTATTTATTTGAGAGTGAGAGCACGAGTGGGGAGAGGGCTGGGGTGATGGACAGGGAAAGAATCTCCAGTAGACCCCATGCTGAGCATGGAGCCCAATGCAGGGCTTGATCCCACAACCTTGAGACTATGACCTGAGCCCAAACCAAGACTTGGAGGTTTAACCAGCTGAGCCACCCAGGCGCCCCGGCTCTCAGCATCTTTATGCTGTGTGATTCCCTGACTCCTGGAGATATTTGTTCATTTGTATTAGGGGTATAGCCCTTTGCTGGGTGTTCTCAGCAACACTGAACAATAGATATACATGACCTTTCTGGACAGTGTTTCACATTCTGGTGGTAGAGTTGACCTATAAACATACATCAAGGCAACAATGCAGGACAAACCAACTGGGGCTTGAAAACACAATGCTTCCAGGAGCCAGGCAGCTAAATAAAATGAGAGAAATGGGCTGGTTGGGAAAGAAACCATCTAGATGGAATACTCCCACCTCTATCCTAGCAAATTAGGGCTACAGAGATGTGAGATCCAATATTGCCACATCTTTTAAAATTTCAAAGAGACCTAAGATACCCAAATTTTGATGTGAAATTCCATGATTCTTAAATATTGTGCTGCACCTAGCTTATGGATGGCCATTTGGGGACTCCTTCTGCAGTACTGCACAAATGGATGAGAGGCCCAGCCTGGAATGCCACAAGAGGCCAGAGCAAAAGAGTAACACAGTAAAGTTATCCTCTTTTACTTTGCATCTGTCATTCCCTCTGCCCAGAACACACTTGCTTCACCCCCTTCTTCCCCCTTACCTCATCTTCCTGGAAAGCTTCTGTTTATCGTTGAGACTCAATTCTACCACCACCCTCTGAGAGGTCACGCCCACTCCTTAGGGCATCTCTAACACTCCCTACAAATTGCTGTTCCAACACAACACTGTATTCTAATTTTCTCTTTACAGGACAGTCAGCCTCACTAGGGATAAAGTCCTACAGGCAGGGAAGATGTCTTAACTTTTGTCTGTACTTCTAGTGCTTAATACCATGTCTGGACTTGATTAAGGGCTCAAACATGCTCGCTAAGGGAATGGAAAGCTTTTTAGATTAAAGTGTTTCTCAAAGTGTGATCCCCATACCAACTACTACGGAATCCCCGCAGGGCCAGCTCTTGAATATTCTTACTCATTAAGTACAGAATCCATCCCTGAGTCTTGCTTTAAATAAGCTCCCTGGGTGAATTTTATATGCACTGAAGATTGAGGTCCTCCTGGCTAAACTGTAACCCCCCCCTAGGAAAAAGACGGTGTCTTCTTTGTTGGCCATTATATTCCTAGAACCTGGTATGGCACTAGGAATAAAGTTAGGCATTTGGCATATATGTGCAGCATGAATGAATGAAAAGGTAAGAATTAAGTTGTAACTGCACCTCACACCTCTAACAGAAACCCCAATCTGCATCTCATCCATCCCTTTATTTATACCTACCACAAAGGCACCAAGATAGGCTGAATAGCTGGTCAGTAACTACTATCTCTATGGACAGTCTCTTCAACTCCTGCCCCTCTAGGCTTGGACGAGTGCTCAGAGGAGAACATAAGGCATTTGCCGATTCAATGATTTTATCCCTTAATGACTGCAGACAAGGAAAGCAAGGAAGCTTGAATGCAAAAAAACATACAGAACTCTCATCTTGGCTACTGGTGTTAGCAGTACTCCTCTTCCATCTTCCCTGCATCCCCTACCCTACAAGCATCACTTTGCCTCTGGAATCCCTGATGCCAAGACTTCCAGCAGGAATAGCTCCTGTTACACTTCCTCTCCCTTCCCTTCTCTACCCTCTGGTGGAGGGACAGTGAATAGCAAAATGGGCTGGAAAAAAACCCATATAACAGCAAAAATTATGAAAAACAAATATTTACTGAGGTGCCTGGGTGGTTCAGTCAGTCGGGCGTCCTACTCTTGATTTCGGCTCAGGTCATGATCTCAGGGTCCTGGGATCAAGCCGTGTGTAGGGCTCCATGCTCAGTGGGGAGTCTGCTTGAGATTCTCTCTCCCTCTGCCCCTCCCCCTATGCACACACTCTCTCTAAATAAATAAATAAAATTCAAAAAAAAAAGAAAGAAAAACAAATATTTAGTTATTTTCTGGAGGTAAGACTGAGGCGGTTAATTTAAGGTAACTACTAGTCCAGATTTCAAAAGAGCACATGAAATTAAACCTGAATAAGATGCTTTTCTTGGTTTTCCATAAATGATTAGTTAATGTAGCCCACCGAAAACCTGTCTACTGTCTTTGACATTTTTTACTCAATTCAAATCGGTGATGAGTACAGATGTACTCACTGTACAGATGTACAGTTTTCCTAAACCAACGGACCATAGAGCACATAGCCCCAAAAGGTTTCCTGGCCTCATATTAAAGCTAACAGAGAATCTTCCAGGCAGGCTGGAAATTACAGTGCTTCCACTGCCACCCAAATTGCCCAGTACTGGCTCTGATCTTGGAGTTAAAGAGAAAAAAATAAAGATCTAAGCACAAGATAGTATTATTGCTTCTGAGACAATCCCCACAGCAACATTCCCCACTGGACCAAAAGCTACTTGAAAGCAAGGGCCTTTTATCATCTGTTTTCCCAGGGTCCATCTCAGTTCATAGCATTGAAGAAACATTTAAAGAATGACCAAATTAATAGAAACCTGTACACTGGTATATGGCAGGAATCGAGTTCAAGAACCCAGATCCATTCACTCCAGGTTCACTAACCACAATGGATAACACTGTGTATCGTATTTCAATCTCCCCAGTAAATGGCCAACAACCCTATTACAGATCAAGTGTTAGGTAGTTAACAATACAGAAGCACCACCTTTTGCCACCGAACATTTCCTATTTTTTTTTGTCTTTTATTATCTTGTCCTGCCAGTCAACATCTTGACACTAGGACAACAGTTAACATCTCATTCCATCAAGCTCTGCTGTAGACAATTCTCAGCAGTATGAGTGAATATGCGCACCAGCCATTTATTTTTCCTGATTCCTTAAGCAAGTAATCCTTCTTGAGTAATGGACCCCTTTGAGGGTATGACAAAAGCTATGGAGTATGACAAAAGCTATGGAGCCGCTCCTCAGTAAATAAATTAGCATATGCATATAAATGCAAAATATTATGCATAATCATAGGCGGTTTTTAGATATGTTGATGCCCACACCCAAATCCTCCCTTCAAAGTCCCTAGTCTAAGCCATATCAAAAGGAATGGAGGTTACCTATTCAACATTATTCAGCTTTCCAGGGAGATGGTTTCACAGAACACAGACCTCAACAATTAAACTCCAGCTCTTTTTTAAGGATAGTGAGTAACACAGTAGACAAGATTTTCAACCTCAGCACTACCAAAATGCAAAAATGCTATTTTATTTATTCAATGGGCCACTCGTGTAAAATCACGGCTATAATTTGAAGCACTATAAGCTTTTCTCCTTAGGTGCTTTATCAAGCCACTGCCTTAAAAGTCTCCGAAAACTCCCTCTCGCTTCTTGGGTAATCTAAGCAGAACTGATCAGACTACCATAAGAAACAGTGTATCTATCACAGTGCCAGGAACATGGACTGTGGGGTCACAGGACCACCATTTACTTCTTGGGCAACCCTGGGCAAGTTATATAACTTGGTGCAGCCTCAGTTTCCTAAATAGAAGATAACATAGTGCCCCCCCTAAGGTGCCTGTGAGGATTAAATCAGCTAACACATGAAAATTAGTGCATTGCATGGGCCTTTGTGATGCTCAATAAGTGATAATAAATGCTAATATAACTGTCTATAAAATACTTGTCATAGTTCTCAACACACAGTAAATCCTCAATAAGTGGAATCTGGTATAATTGTAATTCTTGGAATTTGTATGAACATTATATTATGAGTGGTCTTAGGGATAGGGAGAATTCCAAATTCTCAGTATGAGCTTTCTATGCATAATGCACATTCTGTTCAAACCATTGAGAGCCTACCATAAGGGAATGTGGGAAAGAGATGAAGGAAATGTGATCTACGTCTTTGACTATGCAAAGCTCAGTAGAAGTCACCAAGTCCACAGGGGCACACAAAGCCTATGGTGCCAATTTAATCCAGTTTGGGGTCTCCAATTGTTCTTGCCCATTCAGCTCACACCTCCATTCCATAAATTCCCACTTGAGCTTAATCCCTGAAGGGAAAATGTCCCTACTGATTAATTTTTATGCTTCCATCTGTCATCAAATAGCAATCATGCAACCACACAGATCTCCTTTTCAGTCTTAGTTGTCAGAAGAACTCAAAATGGTGTTTGTTGCTCATATTTTCTTATGTATTCAATTCATATGTCAGAGACTTCTCTCTTCCTTTTCCTTCTCGAGGTCACCTCTCAAAGGCCATCCAACAAACTATGTCTTAAGCAATCAATCACTTCAAAGCATTTTGGAAATAATCAAGGCACCAACTTTACAATAGTTACGGGCCATTTCCCAAAGTGGGGAACCGGACAGACAACTTGTCACATATCCTTTCTAATCAAATACAGGTATATTTTCTCCTTTTAACTTGTGCACAGGAAAGGCGTAAGCATCTTAAACCACATTTCCCAAGTCAGAAACTTTAATTCTGTATCTCTCAGAGGTTTCTCATGTGTGAAACTCTCTCAGCTGAAGAAGAAAACCTTTGCCAAGGTAGGGAAGAGGCCGTCAACCCAAGCGCCCATCGTACTGGCATTTAAAGTTAGCTGACAGTGAAAAAGCAGACCCATTTTCTAAAGCATTCCAGGATCTAAAATACCAACTGATAGAATCACTCAAAAGGCCCTGGAAATTTTTCTTGGAGGGCTTTATCTTATGAAGATGAATGACAACTCAAGTGGTTTTTGCAACACTACCACCCACTCACAGGCCGTCCTTTCATTGGTCGATCGCAGAAAGGAATGTCAGGAATAGCAGCGATTACTTACATCTATAGGTCATCTCAAAGCTGTCGCTGATGTTCACAATATCAATCTGGGGGAGCAGCTTTGGGGGCTCTGTGAGTTGTGACAAAGCAAATCTAAAAGCAGCATGTTCCTGTGACTGCTGGTTTGGAAATAATCCCCCTACGAGGAAAGAAAATGCAACATGTTGTCTGGGTTAGAGGCAGGTTTAATCCCCCAACAGCCCACCTCAGATGGGCCCTTTTCTTCTCTCCATGCCAAACCCACTAGTTGTAGCCTTCAGTGGTGGGGAGGGGAGTTCAAATAGACTCAAGTGGACATGAAGGCTTAAACTTCCACAGATGAGCTTTTATGTGACAAGGGCCTCTACCACTCTGCCCAAACATTTGGTTGTTCATTCCTCAACCCAGATCAGGTCAGAGAAAACAGGAGAACGGCATTTCTCTTCCTCCTCCCTCCTGCAACCATCCAGGTGGCCTAAGCTCTTGTGTGCATGTAAACCCTCGTTGTGTCTAATTTTTCCTGTATTGGACCCATTCCTCACTACAGAGCCTTACAGGAAGTAGTAGTAACAAATGTTGCAGGGGGAAATCTAGCACTGGGACCCTGTGGGCTTCTTCAGCACTGTCACCCTTTGCTTTGACATTTTTGGTCTTTGACCTGGCAAGACCTGAATGCAATTTAACTATTCTATCACCTCTGAGGTATATTATTCATTTCTTCTGAAAACCCTGGATTTTTACAAATAGTATTCTGCTTCCTCTTTGACACTCATGATCCCAGCTACCTAGGAATGGCTTATTACATAAGAGATTGCCCTGGTGTATATTTGCATGGTAGAACCCTGGACTTCAAGGATGTGGGGGTTTAAGAATGTCAAGAGGGTATGAACATTCTATTCTAGTGAAAAGCATAACAAAGGTGCCTGTTGGGGCAAGAGTACATGGCCTACCTTTGTATTTACTGTGGACATGTAAAATGAAATTAAATTCCATTTCTACGGATTAGAATCAGCTATTTCCAGAGACTGAACTATAATAAATGTTTACATAGAAGCTTATTTCAGATTCAACAGGAATCACAGTCCCGACATAATGTACTTATAACTTCTTATACAGTTGGTATGTGTTTGTTTTTAAGAACCAATAAATGGACTGTAAAGCATAAAAGCTATTGTACAAGTAGAATCAAGTACTACCTGATGGCGGTGATATTTTCAGCATTTGTTCTGGAATTTAATGTTTCAACCTTTTATTTGAAAACAAATAATGGTTCTCCCAGTTGAACAAATAAGTTGGGGCTAAATACGATGAAAAATCTGCAGAGGTACACGGGCGAACATATCATATACACGTACACAAAACACAAACCACCTCCACGCGTTTATACCCATAGTGCTATACACAAATACACTTGGAGAAAGCAAGTCCACATATCTCAAGACAAGCATTTCCAATCAGCAAAGTATGGGCACTGCATCAGTACCAACATAAACAACGCCACACATAAGAGAAAGTGATTTACACATGTTCATATGCCTCCATTTTAAAGAGTAAAAACAAAAAACTCCTGCTGGATTCTGATGCTCCACCCTCCCTCCCCACCCCCCAGATGACCACACCCCAAACACTTCGTTGTCCCCTGCCTCCTCCGTAATGAATGAAAGAGAGGGGTGGGGGTGGGGCGGTAGGCGGCTACAGATGGGGCTGCAAAGGAAGCGTCTCCCGAGGCAGGAAGTTTTGTTTTGCGTGTAAGACACTAACACAGACCCACTTCAGAATATAGTTTAACAGGTGTCAGGAAACAAAGCAAGTTACTCCACGGCGGTTCCAACCACCCTGGGAGCCAGCGTGCTGGAGAGGCCGAAAGAGCCTGGTACTGCAGCACTCGTGTGCCCAGCAAAATAGGACCTGTACCATATGCCCCCACAAACACACACTCACACAAAGAACACAAACTACCAGTAACAGGAACTTTCCCTAGTGGAGCCATGTCCCCAGGAGGGAGAGAAAACAGAACCCAAACCATCCAAGATGCCTCTGAGCAAAGCCGCTAGCTCCATTCCGGGTCACACTGGAGACCCGAGCCCCTGTGGACACATTGTTACTGGTGTTATTGCTCCTATTGTTTTGCTTTCACCATTATTATGAGGAGGAGCAGTATCTCTCAGCTGCCCCACAAATACAGGGAGGGTGAGGGGTCCTTTTAGAAGCATGACAACCAAGAGGGGGAAATGGGGGACAAAAAGCTTGTTGAAACCTGCCTCTAAGTTGAGAGGATAGAGCCTAGTGATGGGGACAGCTAAGAGGAGGGAAGGGAAACGCGTCTGTGTGTGTTTGTATGTGTAAAAGGTAGACAATGTCTGCGGATGGAACATCTAAGAGGAGGGGGCAAGGAAAGGAAGAAAGGCAGACTACGAAGTTCTGGAATCGGGGGATTGGGGACCACCAGCCCAGCATGGCAGACAGCAGACAGAAGGCAGCTGGGGGCGTCCAGCGCAGGAATGAGAGCCCCCCTTGACTTAGAGTGGGGGCCTCCTGGCATTATGTCAGGGGCTGCAATAAACCCAGCACCCTACACTCCTTCTTTCAGAGGGTCTCTTTCCCCTCCCCCAGCCAAGAAATCATCTCCTCAGTCAGTTAAATACATATGTGCATATTTAATACCTAACCACACACAGAAATACACCACACATATTTATATAAATAAATGAAATCAGGCACCATCTATCAAGCAATGGAGTGAACTCCTTTAAACACCCACCACCTCTCTCCTCCTCCTCGCTACAGCCTGAATTTTCTTTCTTTCAAAGCAGTGGTTCCTCCATTTCACATGCTCATGCCTAGAGTGTGAGTGGTGTGTGTGGATCTGTGTTTGTATGTGTATGTGTGTGCACGCTTCCCTCTGCCCCTCATATGATCAAGAGAAGCCCCCTCCCCTGCTGGCGGTCCAAGTCTGCCTTCCATCATCACCCAGCTTTCTATCCAAGCACAGTCCCTAGCGGGGGAGGGGGGTTTGGGGGACACAGACAACCCTCCCCCAAAAAACCCCTGCCAGACCCAGAAAGTCCCTCCCCAGGCTGCCCCTCTCACTCACCGATCTGGATATTGTTGGGGAAATTGGCACCTACTACCGCGCCTAGGAAACCGGTGCAGAAGAAGGCAAAAATGTGCTGCATATTCCTTTTTGCATTGGCGAAAAAGAAGCCCAGGTCCAGTCATAGATTTGGTATTTCCCCCCCCTTCCCTTGATTCCTCTCTGTTCTGCCTGTTCTTTTCCTCCTGCAGTTCCTGCCTTCCTTGCTGCTTCCTTCTTTCCTTCTGGGAGGTTTGTCTGTTTCCCTTGGAATCGGAGCACTTAAACGGCAGCGTTAACACCAACTGACAGCCAGATTAACTGAGCACAGAAAAGAGAAGCCCGTCCTCATGCTGGCGGAGCGCTTGCTCCCCCTCTCCTCTCTCCTCTCGCAGCCTGCCTCTCTCTCCCTCCCTTGCTCTCGCTCTCCCCCTCACACTCACACAGGCTGCAAGCTCGGGTGGCGCTAATACCCAACCGGGCCAGCTCAAGTTCACGGCTGACCTCCTCTCCCTACCACCCCGTCTCCCAGTCCTCACCTTCTCCTCCTCTCTGTGTGTGCAGATGGGGAGTGGAGGGGGCTTGGGGGGGGGGGGATGATACAGGGAGCCTGGTCCTGAAAGGAACAACCCCGTCCCCATCACCCTCCCCCGCCTCCCCCAGTTCTCTCTGCCCCATCCCCCAGCTCCCAGCCCCACAGATGCTACTGGAAATGTGGGTTCAGCTGTAAGTCAGTAGGTGGCAGGGGGTCCCCACAATAGTCCTCCAACCACCCGCTGCTTGATCTAGGTCACTTCTTCTAGGAGCGCACGGGCTGTGCTGGATATATCTCCTGCACTCCACTGGCCCAATTATTCCTACAACTAATTCCTAAGAGGGAAGACCCTAGAAATCCCTCCTAGGAGCTTTTAAAGGAAAATAAAGGCTTTTCCTCCCTAATGGGAGGAATGACAGAAAGGCAAACCAGAGGGTCTGGAGTGATCGGCAGGTGCCTCGGCTTGGACATTTGGCAGTCCCTGTCTGCTTTTACAAGTGGAATTGGTGGTCCCTTCTGAATCCTAGGCGTTTAAAACGGGCCCCCTTCCCACTTTCCCTGCATGCCACTGGAGTCTATAGCATCAGAATCGTGTGGGTGTACAACAAAGGCTAAGGATACTTAGAACAATTACATGAGTCATTTTGCAGGGGTTCTAGTGAGAAGATTCAGGCTTCTTTCAGTTATCTCTGGATGCTGGTCATGCCCAATGTAAACGAGAACTCCACAGACCCTCCTGGACTGGAGCTTCTACTGAAATAACCTGTAGAGAGAACAACTGTGTTCAGGGAAATAGTGTGGGCTGCAAAGTGACAGTCACGAACCATCACAGAGCACTTTGCAGTTTCTGAAGCAGCTTTACAGTGTGACCTCACTCTCTGCTCACACCAGCCCTGTGAAGTAGCCACCACCCTTATTTTACAGATGAAAAACCGGAGGCTCTGCGGACTAAATCATAAAAATACAGACGTACTAAGATGGAGTCTGGACCCTCAGAACCAACATATGGTCCATCCTGTGAACTTGAATGTTCTGGGCATTACCAATTGACCCACGACCCTGGTCAGAACTCCCACCCAACAGATGATGACACAGGAAAAGGAAAGTTCTACCTTTCCATAATTAGAAAGAACAGACCTGATTTTGCTTTGGCATTTGACTAGGCCATTTCTTCCCAAGGCTCCTCGCTTCCTTCACCAAGATTGCTCAATTACACACACTCACAGGACGCTACGAGGGCTGGGATTTGCAAGAAATAGCTCACCATGTTTGATGGAGCTCTGAAAGTAGGAACAACTTGGAGGTCAGATGCTTTCTAATTTCCTTCGCACTTTCACACCTATTAATTAGCTCAAGTGATTTTTAATGAGAGTGTTTATTCGTTTTTCATGTGCCAGGCAATGTGCACACATCACTTAATTGTACAATGATGCCTGTAGTAGATAATCTCACCCCCATTTTACAGATAAAGAAACTGAGATCTAGTAATTTCCCCAAGTTGCCACTACTAACAAGGAAGAGAATGAGGATTTGAACACAGAAAACTCTACCTTGAGGCCCAAGCTCTTAACCCTCAGGCTCTAATGGCAGAAAGTATTGAGCAAGAACATTCCAGAGGGAGTGTAAGCATCAGCTTGAGAAGGTGAGACAACAGATCAGGAAAGACCTCTAAGGTCCCTGACAACATTAGGAGTCTGTAATGCCAGGATTCCTTCTTATAATATAATTTCTCCATTTGCATATTTTTGTCTCTTGCTATTTTGAATGGTACCTGGGGATCTTTTAAGTTCCCCGAGCTTTGTGCCTGGTAATAATAATAATTAGGCTGTCACTGAAAGCTTCACACTTCTCTGTCACCTTTCAGAGGAAGATCTCAAAGTCCTTTACAAGGATTAATTAGCAAAACCTCAACGCCTACCTGTAATAGTTAAGGTTTGTTTTGCTTACTTTGGGGGAAGGGGGCTTTAAGGAGTCAAAAACAGGCATTTTCTATGATCATCAGAAATCCTATAATCAGATAGGTTGTCCTAAAATATAGCTCTAACTATGTCATTGCTTTGCTCAAATATGGTCAATGGCTCCCCTTGGCCTATTAAATACATAGTTGTTCAATGATTAAATAAACATGGAGCTTACATATTTCAAACTTGAGCATCTAGGTCAAATTATGTTTAGGTTCAACTATTTATCTTGGAAATTCTCTTCAAATATGGGTGGAGAACCTACTCTGTATCCCATAGGATGTCACAGGCTGGGGGATATAGAAAAGAATATGACACAGTTTCCGCCTCCAGGCAGGTGAATATAGTAGAGGAGGAAGATAGATGAATCCTGCCATCTGTCATCCAAAGCAGACCATGACTCGTGCTTGATAGAGATGTAAACACAACTCTGGGAGAGCAAAGAAGGAAACAACCATGGGGAGCCAGCAAGGCTTCAAAAGGCAGAAAGTGAGGACAGAGGGAAGACACACGATCCAAGGGAAGAGCACCTGCAAGGGCTTGGAGGCAGGAGAGGGCACCGTATACTCCGGGAGCCTGGCACCTGTGTGTAGACTGGGAAGAGAGAGTGGGGAACGTGAAACCTAGCAGTCACGGTCAGGAGTTGGAGGCCACTGAATTTCTTGCAGGCAATGGGGAGTGATGGGACATTTTTAAGACAATATTTACATGACCAGGAGTGTACATAAGAAAGAAAAGACTGGCCACGAGTAGAAAGGGATTTCCTCATTTCCTTAGCCTCAAAGGCTGGGCTGACATACTATACCTTGCCTTAATAGCCTATTCTGATGTCATCCGTCATTAGTACATCATGCTGTCTCCCCCATTAGTTCTGAAGCCTATTTGCCATCCCCAATATCAGGCTTGGAAGGCTTGACTATCCATAGTCTGTTGTGATTGATGGCAACCAAACCCTGTACCAATATGTCACACACTGGGATTTACATACTTATACATCCATCATCTCATTTCATTTCCTACACACACACACACACACACACACACACACACACACCAAATTCCCCAAGGACAGGAATTAGAACCTACTTTTACAGATTAAGTAAGACTCAGAGTGCCTAGCTGGTCAGCTTAAGATAGTGGTTCTCAACTGGCAGTGATTTTCTCCCCCAGAGGATATTTGGCAATGTCTGGAGACATGTTTGGTTCTCATAACTGGGCAGGTGCAGCTGGCATCTTGTGAGTAGAGGCCAGGGATACTATTAAACATCCTGCAATGTATAGGACAGCCCCCCACAACAAAGAACTATCTGGCCCAAAGTATCAATAGTGTTGAGATTGAAACACCTTTCTTAGGGGACATAGCAACTGGCATGCCTGGGACTAGACACCAGGCCCCTGATCCTAGTCTCTCCCTTCATCATATTACATTGGAAAAAGATTAGATTCAAATTCTTTCAAGACTTTTCACATTTAAAATAGTACACCTGAAAATGAGTGTTCCTCCAAGTCCAAATGGATGTGTATCTACCGGAGGGACTCCAGGCTGTTGACAGGCCTTGTAATGCTGCTCAAACTGAGCCCCAGAGATGGCATGGCATCTACCCCTATGATCAATTTGACCTATCGTGGTTCATATCTTTGGCATTCTTTATTTTTTTTTAAGGTTTTATTTATTTGTCAGGGAAAGAGAGCACAAGCAGGGGGAGTGGCAGGCAGAGGGCAAGCAGGTTCCCCACCAAGCAAGTAGCCTGATGCGGGGCTTGATCCCAGGACCCTGAGATCATGACCTGAATAGAAGGCAGAGGCTTAACTCACTGAGCCACCCAGGTGTCCCTCTTTGGCATTCTTTAAGTTTCATTACCATATAGCTAAAATAGCCTGAGATTTATTTTTTTGGCTTTGGTTTTACACCACAAATCAAAGAGTGTGGTGTTGGGCAGGGATTTCAAATACAAATGCCTCTTTGGGCCAAGGAAGAAAATGAATGAAATCAGCCACATGGGGGAGAGAACAATGAGGACAAAGTGAACTAGAAGGTGTATAACCTTTCAAAAGGTAGTTGCAAGGCCTTGATGCCAGCCAATTCTTGTAAGGAACCATCGGCTTGATGTGGCCAAATAGTCTTTTTTTTTTTTTTAAGAGAAAGCAGAAATAAGGATTTTTTAAAATATTAAGTGTACCTTCCCTGCAAGGGGCACAAAAAGGGTGGGGGCAGAGGAAATTGTCTCTGAGCTTGAGCTGGCCCACGGGCCCCAGAGTGCCAGTTCTCCGTCAATGGAAGGTAGACTCAAGGGTCCAACCACACACCCAATATCAACTTGGGGGACAAGTTCATTTCATCTCTAGGCCTCTGTTCCCCCACCTGTAAAATGACAAGACTAGATTAGGTGATGGCTATAGACTGTTCTGGCTCTGACACTGTGAGTCCCTTTGAGGGCAGGGACCCAGTGAGAAAGAACAAGGACAGGGATGGGTCTGGGAGGATCTGTGCTCTCTGCCTGCAGGGGAGATCAGCAGGTTCCTTCCCCTCCCCTGGGCTTGCATCTCAATCTGTAAAATGTGGGGCTTGTACCAAGGTCTCTTCTGGCTTGAAGATTTTGGGCTTCTAGTGTGAAACAATTCAAGGAGGGGGAGAAGCCATCAAATTTATGATCTGAGAACAGATCGCTGACAGCTAACAAATTGGCAAAAACGCAATCAGAGAGAGGCTGCCTCCGCGGCTTTATAAAGGCCCCGTCTTAAAAGATGTAGAAGAAAAATAATAACGATAATATTTTTCATGTTTTTAGCACAATTCCTACAGAAAGCTCCCAAAATACTCCACAGACTGTGTGTGGTGAGAACACCACCCCGAAGAATGTAATTACCCGGCCTGGAGTTCTGCCAGGTTTCAAAGCATTTTCTTTCTTTCTTTTTTTTTTTTCTTCTTTCAGTCTTCCCTCCCCTTCTCAAACAAATGACAGCATTTTCATAAGCCCTCAGCATTACTAGGTAATTAGGGAGCAGTGCAAGTTCTGGAAAACACCCTAGGGCAGGATCAATGCCTGAAAAAAAAAAAAAAAGAAAGAAAAGAAAAGGTCTATTCCAAGGGGGAAGCTCCCACGCAGCACCATCGTTACTGGTAGAAATCGGAGGCTCTGACTATTCCTCCAGACCAGCAGTACCTGCAGAAAGGTGGCCCCCGGGCAGCTGTCCAAGGTGCAGGACTATCCCACGGCTCTCCCGAGAGGCTCTGGTCTACAGACAAGACAGCCAGACTCTCAGTGCATCCTCACTGGATGCTTCATTTTGGATGAGCCATGCCACCCCTTTGTCTCAGTGGCTTGTCTATGAAATGGGGGTTGTAAGAGGGCCTACTTCCTGAGGCTAGTGTGAGAGTTAATGACACGCTGTATGCAAAGGGACTGGCAAATCTCCAAACACTCAGTGAGGACTTTGCCAACTGTTATGGCAGGGAATGGGCAATGTCATCGTTCTTGCCCAGTGGTTGGAGTTCAGATGCATCCTGGCCCTGGAGGCCTTCCCCGTGGTTCCAGGCTACTTCTGAAATCTTCTGTAGTTCAGTTTGCCAAGCTTCTGTTACCTCTGTGTCACTTTCCCACACCCTACGACATCTGTCTATCAGGGACACACAAACTGCTGATTCTAAAGCCCCCCAGCCTGCTCCTCCCGTCATTCCTTCCATCTCCCTCAAGGACACCTGCGTTCGCCGGCTCATCAAGCTGAGGACTCCACATCCAAACCCATCAGCAAACTTCATGGGCTGGGCTTTTGAAACACAAGCGAATCTACCACTTCCCACCACCTCTCCATTCGTCCCCCCTAGCCTCACATCTGATCATGGCAATCTTTACCAACACTTCATTTCCACTCCTTCTCTACCTCCCCCACCCTGCTAACCACCATGGCAACATAATGTGTTTTCTGTACAGCAGCCAGAGTGAAACTTTAAAAAACAGAAGTCAGATTTTGTCACTCCCCAGCTCTTATATATCCAGAAGCTTCACATCATTCTTAGAATAAAATCCAAAATCTGGCTGCTGGCTGCCTCTTCGACCCCATTTGCTATACTCTTCTTCCCTTGCTCACTCTACTCCAGTCACATTAGCCTTCTCATCGTTCTGTGGATGCACTAAACACCATTTGACTCAGGACCTTTGCACTTGCTCTTCTTTCTGCCCAGGAAACTCCTCCCACAGAACTGCACATTGCTTCCTCTCTTGTTTCATACAGGCTTCTATTTGAAAGTTTCTTACTTTATCCCACCTCCTGCCATGATTTTTGTTTCTCTTACTCTGCTTCATTTTTCTTTGCAGTGTTTATTACTACTTAAATATACCATATATTTATTTGTTTATCATTTGGTCCATTATAAGAATGTATCTTGTTCACTCCAGTACTTGGTATAGTCTCTAACAGAAGTAAGTTCTCCATAACTTGGTGAAAGAATGAATGGATGGTCCTTATCATTCTGATGTTTTCAGACCCTGTTCATTTCCCATCTTCCCCACAATGCCCTCCCATACCCATTTGGACCTCCCTGAATATCTGTGTTACTTATCACTCACTGCTTTTAACTGGTATTTTAACTTAGCCCCTCCCACTGGATTTTCAGCCCCTTAGGTGGCATGAATCATGCCTATAATATAATAAGAGTTAGTTTTGAGTATTTACTATGTGCCAGGCTACACATCTGCCACATGTCATGTGATATTCACAGCAACCATGTAAAGTAGGAACCCTTATCATTCCATTTACAGGTTCACTACAGGTGGATAAGGGGGGGGGGGTTGGAGAGATTAAGTTACTTGCCAAGCTTGCATAGCTATTTAGAGGCAGGGCTGAGGTTTCAATCCATATCTGCCTGGTTTCCAAGGCTGGTTCTCCTAACCATCATCCTATACTATCTCAAGGGCCATCCATGCTCATCAATTTGGTCAATTTGCACTGCACAGGCTCTTGACAATGTGCACTATACTTCCAGAAAGGTAAAGGGCTTTGCCCCAGGACACATGGCCAAGAGATGACCTGGCCCAGTGAGTCCTCATACTCAAAACACCTTTCTGTAGTAGCTCAGCCACAGAATTATCAGGAAGGGGCCCTAAGAAGCCATTTAGAAAGCATGAACAAAACTGGGGTTTGCCTCAAAAAGCAAATGTGTCTTGAGAAAGAAAATGAATAATTGTTTCTCTCCCCATATCTGGTAGCCTTCTTTGAGGCCCAACAGTAATTATCATGCTTATTGTAGTCCCCACCCACCTCCACAGCCAAAGGGGGATTTTAATCAGTTTTCAGGAGACTTGAAACATAAATGATTCTAATTGACTGTCATACTCCTAGTATTAAATTTTGCTGCTTACCCAACCTCTAGCCTCTCCTTTATTACTCTAAGAGAGACAAAATCATGCAGAAGGGGAAAAAAAAAAGCTAAGAGTGGGACATCTCTTATGTGGAAGAGAAGCAGGTAGAATGTTGGAAGGAAATTTTGAGACAATGGAGCCCAACACCTTCATTTCACAAACAGAATAGGATCTCAGAAAGGTTAAGTCATTAGCCCTGGGTCATCCAGCAGATAGTGGCAGATCAGGAACTTGAAACCCAAGCTCTACTGCATGGGAGTATTGTTCATGTCCCGTCACAGTGAGAGAAATCTGACACAAGGCTCATCTAAAGGGGTTCAAGGAATGGCGATCAAAACTACAGCCCATAGAAACACAAGAAAGGGGGCCTAAGTTAGACTGATATTTTATAAGAGGCCGATGGGAGTCCCTGGAGAACACTAGCCCATTGCTCACGTGGTAATTTTTCCACTAGACACTTCTGAGATGGTATTTCAGCATAACAGACAAGGAGGGTCAAACAGTTGGCCTGCATGTTGCCTGACAGTTGGACAGTGGCAAGAATCAAAGAGAATAAACACAGGTGAGAGTTTGTATAAACTTCCCCATTTGTCCTTAACAGAGATCCCCCAAGACTTAACTCCCCCTCCTCTACTCCTCACTATGGATTTACCTCCTTCACTTCTCTGTTTACCCCTTTTATGGGCCCCTCAGATAGAGCAGCCTCAGAACTACCCGTTCCCTATTTCCATCCTTCTTCCATCCTATGGTGTTACTGGAGTAGATTCACATCCGCAGTGACCCAACTTAGTACCTGCCAACTTGAGCTGGTCACACTGCTCCACCATGGTTTCCATTCCCTACGCCAAACAGAAATAGCATCTTGGCTCTTGAAGACTGGAAGAGAGGGTGGCACACATTACAGAAGGGAATCTGCTTCCTTGGGGAAAGTAAGGACCGTAATACAATGTCATTAATTGCAGCTACCACTTGCCATCACATGCAGCACACTGTGCTAAGTACTTCATACACATTATACCACTCAATCCTCTTAACAACCCATAGCATTGTGGTAAGCCCCATTATACAGGGCACACCTTGGTCTATTAGTCTTCAAAGCCTTTGCCATTCACTACTCAGCTCCATGTGTTCCCTCAACAAACCCTGTGGAAACAGTATTAGCAGTTCTTTATTTAACAAGTAATGAGACTAACTCAGGAAGCTAAAGCACTAACCTAAGGACACCAACCAATGCATGGTAGAACCAAGTCTCAAGTCAGATCATTTCCTCCTATTTAACACTGCCAGTTTCTGCTTCCCACGATGCTCCCCACTCCACCTTCCCTCTGCCCTTGATATCAGGCAACAGGCAGGGATTCCTGCCTCTAACTCTTTCTTTTCTTTTCTTTTTTTTAAAGATTTTATTTATTTGAGAGAGAGAGAATGAGAGAGAGCAAATGAGAGGGGGGAGGGTCAGAGGGAGAAGCAGACTCCCTGCCGAGCAGGGAGCCCAATGCGGGACTCAATCCGGGGACTCCAGGATCATGACCTGAGCCGAAGGCAGTCGCTTAACCAACTGAGCCACCCAGGCGCCCTCCTGCCTCTAACTCTTTCAATGAGGCTCCCAGGCAGGGTCAGTGATGCCATGAAACTCCTGTACTCCCTGTACTCAAACCAAGAGTAGGACTGCAAATCATGTGGCAAACGAAGGCTTAAGAGTTCTTTCAATAGGACGGGTCTCTAGAGTCGCCTTCCTGACACCAGCAGGTACCATAGTTTGTGGGAGCAATGTGGTACTCTGACCCCAGAGGGATGAAGTAGGTAGGAAAGTGCTTCAAAAGAGCAAATGATATCTGGAAGCACCCTGCAATGACTGTCCTCACTCAGTGTCAACCACTGGTGCCTGCCTTTGCCCTGGAAGTTAAATGTGAACATGTACTCCTCCAACCTCAACTCTCTAGGGTCAGACCAAGACACACTAGGATGACATAACCCCCACCAGCTGCACCATTTAGTCTGGCAGCCAAGATAGGTTCTCAGGGCCAATGTACCCCCTGAATGGATGGGCCGCAGGTACACGATGATCAGTCCCATCATCATATGGTAGCTCTGTTCTGGGTTACCAGGATGTCCTAATAAAGGGCAGAAGTGAGAAATCAGAACAGAGGCAGAACTGGGGAGGCAGAGTCTAAAAGGCAGCCCTGGAGATTTCTGTGTTCCCTCTGATTTGGATATGCACGGCTACTCGGGGTTCCTGCGATAGCTTCTGGCAGGGCCGGCATCTTGAGAAGCAGAGACAGTTAAGATCTATGGCCTAAGGTATAGGTCCTCCTGGATGTCAGACATCTAGCCCTCTGCTTTAAAGTTCTCCACAGTGGGGCTCAGGGAACCCTCTCCTTCACCACAGCTATGCTCTTCTCCCACACACCTGTAGAGCTGTGGTTATTTGTGTGTATGTGATGGTCAAGCAAGGCACTACAACCCAAGACTGGAAAGATCTGGGGGGAGGTGGGACATAGAATATCATCATACTTTCTCTATGAACCCTTTCACTTTACAGTATTAGAGGGTCCTTCTGCTATAGAGCACTTCCTCCTCCTTGTGGACCCCTGCTCCAGACACTCCAGTAGGAACAGCTAACCTCCTTTTGCACCCTCTAAAACTGACCAGCCCCTCCTGCATTGTCATCCCTGCATGGGCCTCCCAAAGGCCCCTCTCAGACTTACCTTCAGCCTCTCCAAGTTCTGAAGCCATCCCTCCCCGGGGAAGTCCAAGGGGCAGCTGGCCCATCGCTAGGTGCGGTGACCTCACCACGGGGAGAAGAATGACCTGGCGCAGGATTAGAGCCCTGAAAATGAGGGCCTCAGGGGGCTGACTGGGAAGCAAAGCCACTCGCTCTGCCACGCTGTGAGATCGCATGCACCGAGTAGCCAGAGCACAAGAGAAGCGCTTCTTCCATTCTGACGTCAAAGACAATAACGGGAATGAGTCAAGCAGGTGGTTCACGGGGGGTTCGTCATGCCTGACCTCATGGGGCAGAGCCAGGGTATCAGAGGCCTGAACTATTTCCTCTTCAAAAAGCCTTTAGAGGGGCGCCCAGGGGGTCAGTCAGTTAAGTGCTGGACTCTTGATCTCAGCTCAGGTCTTGATCTCGGGGTCGGGGCTCCACGTTGGGTGTGGCGCCCACTTTGAAGAAAAAAAAAAAAGCCACCAGGAGGCCTTGGCCACTGTGGGAGGGCACACCTGTTCCAGTTCCTCCTGTTCCCAAGGAGGCGCATCGAGGAGCGGTGGAGGAAGAAGCAGCAGGCAACCTCCGAAGCTGCAGGCTGGAGCCGCCTCCAGGCTGTCTGCCAGCTCCCTGTCCCCGGTCCCGGTCCGGCGCCTCACTGACCTCCGGGACGGAGCTGAGCAGCACGCGCGGGGTGGCGCCGCTGTTCCTCCCCCAGCGGCCGGGACAATTCTGGCACTCCGTGGCCTTTCTCCCCAAGTCTAGCTCCTGCATGCTCTCTTCAGGGAGGACCCGAGGCACGTCCTGGACACAGCGCCGGAACCGGAAGGAGTGGCCACGTCAAGGGCGGGAGCGTTGAAACAAGAAACGGGCAGGCTGCCCGGAGGAGTGAGGAGGGGCCCGCGGACTTCTGCCCCGGGAGTGAGCAGCAGCAACAGGTAATTAGCGTTATTTCTCAAGGACACTTCGACCACTTTGGAGGTGGCCCAGAAATTAGTCTATAACAGTAGGGGTCAAAGCCATGTTTGCCAAATGTAACCCACATGATAACTTTTCTCCCTGCTAGTATTTAGAACCTGAGTTCGGGAGTCATAATGCTGGGATTGGAAGACTAGCTAGAGGCTTATTAGCATGTGACCCTGGGCAAGGTACTTTAGCTCTCTGAGCCTCCTTTTGCCTATCCATAAAATGGGCATAAAAGTACCTCAGAGGGGTTTGTGAGGACTACAGGAGAAGCTGCATGTAGTACTTGGCACAATGCCTCATGAACAGTTGACATGCAGTACACGGTTACGTTAGCTAAGCTGGCGTCATATTTGGGCCAGCACTTAACTGTATACTTAGGATGAGAAAAGCAGCTTCTAGCCTGTTTTCTTTACTGAGGGAAATAAAATAAATCTGGGAGGACGTGGAGATGTCTACGCAACCTGGGAGATAAACACCAGTGAGTGAACAGGAAGGTCCAAGGTCAGTGCAGGAAGATAATGTGAAGGTTCAAAGAGGAATCTTTGGAGCCTTATAAAGAAGACCCTTTCACCCAAAGCAGGAGGGCAGTGAAGAGACTAGACGTTCAAGGCTGCCTGAGGACATCCTTGACAGAGCTGCTAACCCAAACCTTCTAGAGCTTAGCTTCAAAACGAATCTGCATCATGTTTAGCCCCACAGGTTTGGGAATATGTGGGAGAACTGGTTCTGAATGCTCTAATCCCTTGCAGGAAGGCCCATCCAGCCAAGCTCCCCTTTATTTTAGGCTGAGAAAGCTGAGCTCAGGAAAGCACTTCTTCCTAAGAGAGAGTGTGATAGCAGAGGTGAGATTTCAGGCTGTAGAGCCAAAATCCCTGTGTTTGAATCCCAGCTCTGCTCATCATGAACCGTGGGGCCTTGGGAAAATCACCTCATCTTTTCAGTCATTTTTTCACCTGTAGGGTGGTGGTGATAATGTGGACATCAGAAATCTGTTTTGAGGTTAGTAACTGTAACAGAGTGTCTGAAACATAGTAAATACTCAGATGTTCCTTATTAGGGCCAATGAGTCCAACCCTTGTAGCCTCTTTCCTTCTCAGAGCCTTTCATTCCTCATGCTTGCTTCTTACTGAGTTGCACCACCCACTTCCACGGAAGTTTCTGAGAAGAAAATATTGAAGCTGTTCTCTCCCAACCAGGGTGTACCCTCTTCTCTTGCAGTAAATAGCTTTGTTTTTCTGTACTTTAAGTCTAGCCTCCGCTCAAACGTAGCTTTTAGTCAAGGCGAAACTCAGCCTCCACAGATTCAGTCCCAGACCTGGTAATGATCATAAGGTGGGGAGTCAGGGTAAATCAGGCAGCTCCTTATAGCTTGAGTCTAAGGGGTGTGTGTGTGTGGGGGGGGGGGTGATTTCAACATGTGGGTGAGGGTCAGGGCTTAAAACAGTATAGTTCACTTGATAGTGAGCAGCAGTAGTTGAGGGGGGTAATTTTGCCCCCTGGAGGATATTTGGCAATGTCTGGAGACACTTTTGATTATCGTAGCTTAGAGGGAAGGTTTCCTCCTGGCACCTGGGGACAGAGGGCAAGGGACATTAAGGAAGGGTAAGGGAATTGGACAGCATAAGGGTTGTTTTAGCTGTAATTACATTTTATTTTTTGAAGAAAAAAAAACTGACTCTGGGGTGCCTGGGTGGCTCAGTCATTAAGCGCCTGCCTTCGGCTCAGGTCATGATCCCAGAGTCCTGGGATCGAGCCCCGCATCAGGCTCCCTGCTCCGTGGGAAGCCTGCTTCTCCCTCTCCCACTCCCCCCGCTTGTGTTCCCTCTCTTGCTGTGTCTCTCTCTGTCAAATAAATAAATGAAATCTTAAAAAAAAAAAAAAAAACTGACTCTGGTACAGTAGAATTGTTTGTTGCAATATTTTCTGAATTTTATGTGGTTGAAATGTTCATATTAATTTTTTCATTCAAGGAAAGGAGTTGTGATATTAGACTTTGACAGGGTAGAATTGGCAAACATTTTCAATTTACTGAAGTTAGAAAAAGAAGAGTGAAATATTTTATGCTGGTGTTTTAGGCCTAATACAGCAGAATTATAGGAATGATAACCAAAGTGAAAAAGGTGTGTGTGTGTGTGTATGTGTGTACCTGCATGGGGGAGGGATTGCCAAGAAAGAGGAGTAATCTTTTAGATATGCTAAGCTCACTATCCTACAGTACATCTTTGTGGAAATTTGGCCATGAGAAAGCTAGGCCAGGAATTCAGGATCAAAAGTCAGGGCGAGCCTCTGAGTCTTGGGTGGCATCTACTTGGCCAGGTTTTCCAAGGGAAGATATAGAGTGAAGAGAGACAAAGCCTAAAGACTGAACCTTGGAAACTATCAATACTTTAGGGTCTTAGGGAGAAAAAGATATGTTAAAGGAGAGATTCCAGGAGCTAGAAGAATACAAGGAGAATATGTTGTCATGGAAACCAAAGAAGAGAGGATTTCTGAGAAGGAAAAGGTGGACAGCGGTGTTAAAGCCTGTGGAGGAGATTGGGCTGAGAAGGAGCCACTGGATTTGATGATACATGGTACAGTGGGAGGTCTCAAGAAAGCAACTGTCACTAAGTAAGTGGCCTCTCATTCATGCATTCAAATCTACTTATGGAGTACATGTATGTCATGATGCAGTGTGAGGATATGAGAGAATGTGCTAGAACAGGGTTCCCTGCCTTCCTGCAGCTCACAGTCTGGTGCTTAAATGTACACACCAATAGCATGTAATGTGGCAATTCATTATATCTGTGATAGAAGCATGCGTGGGATGTGATGGAATCACCTCAGGGAAGGCTTCCTAGAGGAGGTGAAATACAAGATGAATTTTAAAGGATGATGGATGAATTGGAGTCAGCCATGTGAGTTGGGGATGTGAGTTGGTAAAAAAGGAAACACTTTTCCCAACAGAAAGATCAGTGTGAGCAAAGTCTTAGAGCCAAGAGAAATCATGGTAAGTCCAAGGAGCCAGAGTAGTTCAGGGTCACGTGGATGGCTCAGTCAGTTGAGCATCGGGCTCCTGATTTCAGCTCAGGTCATGATCTCGGGGTCCTGAGATGGATCTTCGCATCAGCTCCCTGCTCAGTGGGGAGTCTGCTTGAGATTTTCCCTCTTCCTCTGCCCCTCCTCTCTCTCTCTCTCAAATAAGTAAATAAATCTTTTTGAAAAAAGAGCTAGAGTAGTTCAGAGTGTTTGGAGTGGAAAAGGATCAGCTGTAGCTGTAGTGAGTTGTGCAGGGTCAGATCAGGACCACCTTTGTATGTTATAATGTAGCATTTGGACTTTATTTTGAAATTCATCAGGGGCAACTGGAGCCACCAGGACTGAAGGACTGCCTCAGCTTGTTCAGGTTTACTTTATAACACACTTATTTAGGGCAGCTCAGAGCTTTAAATCTTTGTATCTGGATTTAGCAAATATTCAAAAACATTTGTTGAATGAAAAAATGTAAAATCAATGAATCTCAATCATTTATTCAAGAAAGTGAACTTATGAAAGAGAAATAGAACTCAACAAAAGAGAAGTTGTGAAATAGATCAGGAATGGAAAGGAAGTAGGATAGTTAGGATTTTTATTTTCCTCATTTCAAAAAATAGCCACACATTAAAATTATGTAAATACCTACTCATTACAGCAAATGTTAACACATAAAAGTGTGAAAGTTCAAGTCCACTAAAAACCTTACCCACTGAGACAACCACTATCAACACTTCTGTGGCTACTTGTTTCCACATCTCTTTATACATACTGTGAAAGTTAATAAAGGGAAATCTCACTAAAAGGGACTCAGGATACTAGAAGCAGGGCTGGTAGGGGGAGCTCTACCACTCAATTGTCAATTACAGGAAAAACTGTCAATTACAGACTCCTTACAGAAGAATCTCAACAGGAAAGAATCATCAAGTACCAGCCCCCAAAGCGAAAGGTGTACATTGCAATTTCTATAGAAAAATAACTATCCCTGCAAATCACCCAATGAGAAACTGCCATCAACTGAACTCTAGCTTCTCTCCAGTGGACTTTTGTTCAAAACGACCCCTCCCAATTTCCTCCTTCTCTGTAAAATAACGTTCCTCTCTTGTTTGGTGGACTTGCCTATAGTTTTGCTATAACTTGCTTGTCCCAGATTGCAATTCTCTGATACTCCCTAATAAACACATCTTTTGCTGTTGAAATAACTGACGGTTTTATTTTTAAGGTTAACAATATGTAGACATTCACATATCTACATTTATTTGAATGAGATCATAGCTTATGTGTTTTATCATGGATATACTTTGTATTCCTTTTGTTGGGGTGGAGTAAGGAAATATTGAACACATTTACCTACTGAAATAAGTGTCAAATGGAGGAAGACAAATGTTAAGATTCAAGAGAACAGACATGGAGATGCAATCAGTAAAATCCAGAATATGGAAATCTCTCCAGAACAAATTATTAGTTTCTTCAACAAATAAATTGCAAAAGAAGCAAAAATAGATGGGAACAAAAGCTTAATAGGTCACAGAAGATTCAATAGACATGTCAACCAAATGCAATGTTCAGACCTTGTTTGGATAATGATTTGAATAAACAAAAAGAATTTTAGAATCATGTGGGATATTTGAGCCCTGATAGGATATTTGAGCCCTGAAAGGATATTTGATATTTTTTAAAACTGTTGATTTTTTACATGTGATAATGATATTGTGGTTGTTTTTATTTTTATTTTTTTTAAAAAATGGGGTACAGTCTTCCCAGTGGGGAAGCACAGCCAGTTCTCAGAAGGATGCTTTTATTTTGCCAGGTTAATAGATCTTATTTAAATCATCTGTTGTTCAGTCTAACAGCAAGTGGGGATATTCAGCTCATTGACCCAAGGCTTCAACCTTTTCTAAACTCCTAAAACCTTCTGAAGTTCTGGAATTCCATGAGATTTAAAGACTTTGATCAGGTGAGTTTTGCAAGAGTTCACTAATTCTGCAGCAGGATAAACTTCTATTTCTTTTTTTTTTTTTTTTAAGATTTTATTTATTTGTCCGAGAGAGAGAGAGAAAGAGAGAGAGAGAACAAGCAGGGGAGCGGCAGGCAGAGCAGGCAGAGGGAGAAGCAGGCTCCCTGCTGAACAAGGAGCCTGATGTGGGACTCAATCCCAGGACCCTGGGATCATGACCTGAGCCAAAGGCAGAAGCTTAACCTAATGAGCCACCCAGGCGTCCCAGGATAAACTTCTATTTCTTGTTTATACCATCAAGATTTGAAATGAGGGAGGAAAAATGATATATACATTTTTTTTCTCACTTTTTCTTTAGGTACTAATCAAATTCAGCTCACTAACTTTGAAGGCCAAATCCTTCATTTTTCAATATCTCACTCTACATCAGAAATGCACTTTTGAAAGGAAGTATTAGATTATTTAATTTATTTTATTTTATATTATTTTTTAAAAGACTTTATTTATTTATTTGACAGACAGCAAGAGAGGGAACACAAGCAAGGGGAGTGGGAGAGGGAGAAGCAGGCTTTCCACCGAGCAGAGAGCCCGACGTGGGGCTCGATCCCAGGACCCTGGGATCATGACCTGAGCCGAAGGCAGACACTTAATGACTGAGCCACCCAGGTGCCCCAGTATTATTTTATTTCCTGTCCAATAATCTTATAATTTATTTATTTATTTATTATTATTTTTAAATTTTAATTTTAGGTAGTTTACACACAGTACAATATTGGTTTCTGTGGTAGAATTCAGTGATTCATCACTTACATACCAGACCCAGTGCTCATCATAACAAGTGCCCTCCTTACTACCCATCACCCATCTAGTCCATCCCCCTTCCACCTCCCTCCATCAACCCTCAGTTTGTTCTCTGTTGTTTAGAGTCTCTCTTATGGCTTGTTTCCCCCTCACCTTTTTTTTCCCCCCTTCCCATATATTCATTTGTTTTCTTTCTTAAATTCCACATATGAGTGAAATCATATGGTATTTGTTTTTCTCTGACTAACTTATTTCACTTAGCATAATACACCGTAGCTCCATCCATGTCATTGCAAATGGCAAGATTTCATTCTTTTTGATGGCAGAGTAATATTCCATTGTACATATATACCACATCTTCTTTATCCATTCATTGGTCGATGGACATTTGGGTTCTCTCCATAGTTTGGCTATTGTTGATAAAGCTGCTATAAACATCGGGGTGCATGTATCCCTTTGACTCTGTATTTTTGTATCCTTTGGGTAAATACCTAGTAGTGCAATTGCTGAATAGTAGGGTAGTTCTATTTTTAACATTTTGAGGAACCTTCATAACTGTTCTCCAGAGTGGCTGCACCAGTTGCATTCCCACCAACAGTGCAAGAGGGTTCCTGTTCCTCCACATCCTCACCAACACCTTTTATTTCTTGTGTTGTTAATTTTAGCCATCCTGACAGGTGTGAGATGGTATCTCATTATGGTTTTGATTTGTATTTCCCTGATGATGAGAGGTGTTGAGCATCTTTTCATGTGCCTGTTAGCCATCTGGATGGCTTTTTTGGAAAAGTGTCTATTCATGGCTTCTGCCCATTTCTTAACTGGGTTATTTGTTTTTTGGGCGTTGCATTTGATAAGTTCTTTATAGATTTGGGATACTAGCCCTTTATCAGGTATGTCATTTGCAAATATCTTCTCCCATTCTTTAGGATGCCTTTTAGTTTTGTTGACTGTTTCCTTTGCTGTGCAGAAGCTTTGTATCTTGATGAAGTTCTAGTAGTTCATTTTTGCTTTTGTTTCCATTGCCTGTGGTGACATGTCTAGTAAGAAGTTGCTACAGCTGAGGTCAAAGAAGTTTCTGCGTGTGTTCTCCTCTAGGATTTTGATGCTTCCCTGTCTCATGTTAATTCTGCTTCAGCGAATGGGAATAAAATACCCTCAGAGATAGAAGAGTGGACACTGGGAACAGAAGACCAGGAACAAGTGGAGGGATGTGTTCTGGTTTCTCATGGACTCAGAGAGGCAGAAGGCACAAACATCAGCTAGTATATGGGAAGTGGTTCTATCTGGGAGCTTAAGCAGAGCAGGCTCAGAGGATGCTCTGTCAGGACAGCAATAGGCTGTCATTTGGGAATGGAAATAAAATACTGTGGAAGAGCACTGAGGGTCTCTGCTGAGAGGAAAGAGCATGGACTGTACTTAGATCGGGGCAGCACAGTTAGGACTTTAGCACCAAGCCCTAAAGTCAACAAAAGAGTAGAGAAAATACCAGATTTTCCTAACTCTTTTTATCCTGATGGCTTTTTCCCTTTCCTTAATGTCCCCAATATTTGGTCTTAACCATGTACTTTATGACTAGTGTCTATATTATTATTATTCAAGAAACAGTTATAACTCACTGAATATGTGAATATGTGCCACACACTGTGCTAAGAATATTATGGGCATTAATTCACTGAATCCTCACAACTCTATGAGAGAAGTGGTATCACCTTCATTTTATCCCTTCAGTTATTCAAGAATACATTCAAGACAGTAATGTATGCCAGGCATTGAGTGTATTGAGTGGACAATGGTCAATAAGACTAATAGATTCCTGCCTTCATAGAGCTTGACATCTAATGGGAGTGACAAACTAAAGAATTAATAACAGGAAAGTGTGTGTTTAATTGTATTTGTGAGAAGTGCCACAAAAGTAAAACAGTGCTGTGAGAGTTTACAACAAGGAGACTTAACTTTCTCAGAAGTTTCTGTGAGAAAATAATATTGAAATAGGGACCTGAAGTATGAGCAACAGTAAATTGGTGAAGAGACTTGAGGGAAGAACATTCCTGACAGAGAGAAGTTAAAGACCAGAGGGCTCAAAAGCCCTGAGGGAAGACTGATGAGCATAGGGGGCCAGCTCAGATTCCCTCTGCAGTCATTCTTCATGTTGTGGGACTACAGCCTAAGGGCAAGGGAAAGCTAAGGAAGAAAGTAACATCATGCTTAGACAGCCCCTGACAGAAGTCCAAGAGAGCAAAGGACAGAGTGGGTGGAATCTAAAGATATTCAGGATGCAAATTTAACCAACGGAATTTGGTAACTGACAAATTTAGGGTATAAGGGAAAGAGAGAGGGGTGTCAGGAATGACTTTCAAGTCTGGCATAAGAAATAGAGATTGAGAACCTTTGTGTTCCATGTTGAAGTTCATGCAGGTAGCTAGCCAGTAGGAGAGGAGATTCTGAAGCCCAGACCCAACTCAGTTTCCATTACTGGTCATTACTGAATGCTTGTGGAGTGCCTACAAGAATAGCTTTCCACAGTGTTCTCACGACCCCTTTTTAATTCAAGGCCATAATAACAGCCAAGGTCTGCAAAGTGATTGATGCAAACCTCAGAAATGACAGTATGATATGCTGAATGGACAGCATTCACTCACTGTTCCCTGTTGAAAAGGCCTTCAACACACAAATCACAGTCATGTTGAGAGCAACCACCTACACCTTCGTGGAAGAGGCAGCCTGGGTGGCAACGTAGTTGAAGTTTAAGAGCCCTATTCTGAACTCTGACTCTTCTCTCAATCACTTTATATGCTAAGATCAGACACAGGGTGTAGAGAGGAACCAAAGATTTAGAGAGGTAACAAAGCTAACCAAGATCCAAGGCTCAAGGGGGGTGGTCTGGGATTTCCAAGTTGGTCTGTGCATACAGCCAGCTGAAGAAGAAAATGAGGGATTGACATCCAAATGAATCTTTGACGTACCTGCTATAAGCCACAGACCAAAAAGATGGAAAAGTCCTAGAGCATAAATCATCTCATTAAATCCATGCAACAAATAGCTCTCCTATTACTTCAGCCTTCACCTTCTGCTACTTTATGAGCTAAATGGAACACAGAAAATCATCCAGCCCAGTTCAGTCATGTTACAAGACAAAATAGACCTCTGTAGATTTGCACAAGGACACACGGCAAATTAGCAAAAGAACAGGAACTAAATTCCTTGTCTCCTAGACTCTTAGGTCAGTGTTCTTTCTGCTGGGCCAGCCTATCCTTTCTAGATTACATAGTCTGCCCAGTGCACCCAGAGTAATATTCCTGAAAATAATTGATTCATGCAACAAATACATGTTGAGAGGCTCATTTATGCCAGACACTGTTTTAGCAGCTGGGAAAACAACAATGAACAAAGTAGACAAATATTCCTGCCTTCATGGAACTTTTAATCTAGTAGAAGGGCAATAACCAAGATAAATAGGTATAGTCTAGAGTATGTTAAATAGTGATGCATTTTAGGGATAAAAATTATTGCAAGGTAAGGGTATATAAAGTATCATGGGTAGGGCGAAATTTTAGGTAGAGTGGCCTAGGGAAATCTTACTGTAAATATGTCTTTTGAATTAAAACCCAAAGGAGGTGAAGGGGCTAGCCATGCACATACCCAGGAGAGGGCATACCAGGCAAAAGGGAGATGAGTGGGGGTGCTTAGAGATGGGGGCATGCCTGGGGTGTGGGGGAATGGCAAGGAAGCTAGTGTGGCTGACCTGGAGAGCATGAAGAGGAAAAGATTAAGATATGAGGTCAGAGGAGAAAAGGGGGTCCAGCCCATGTGTGGCTTTGTGAGTTAAAGTAAGGACCTGGATTTTTATTTTGATTAAAGTAAGAACTCATGGGGGCACCTGGGTGGCTCAGTTGGTTAAGCGACTGCCTTCGGCTCAGCTCATGATCCTGGAGTCCCGGGATCGAGTCCCACATCAGGCTCCCTGCTCAGCAGGGAGTCTGCTTCTCCCTCTGACCCTCCTCCCTCTCATGCTCTCTGTCTCTCATTCTCTCTCTCGCAAATAAATAAAATCTAAAAAAATAATAATAATAAAGTAAGAACTCATGGTAAAGGGGCAGTGCCAGGTGACATTGGTCAGTCTGTTGTGTTGAAAATAGGCTAAAATGGGGGACAAGGGCAGAAGCTCAGCAATTGATTAGAATCATGTTGTGATAATCAAATGCCGATGGTGGATCTGGGTGGTACAGGATTTGATAAAAAGTAATTGAGTTCTGGATATATTTTGAAGGTAGAACAGATAAGATTTGCGAAAATCCTGGAAGCGAAGAATGAGAGAGAGGAGTTAAGAATTATACCAAGGCAACTAGAGCGAGGGAATTGCCATTAATAGAACATGTTTTTTTAGGGGTGGGGAGAAATTTCATGAGCTCATTTTTAGATGTATGCCTAATTTAAAATGCCTAATAAACATTCAAGTGGAGATGTCAGGTAGGAAGTTAACTATGTGACTTTGGAGTCTATGGGAGAAATCTAGGCTGGGGATATGCACTTGGCTACATAAGGATGATATTTATTTATTTATTTTAAGATTTTATTTATTTATTTGACAGAGACACAGTGAGAGAGGGAACACATGCAGAGGGAGTGGGAGAGGGTAGAAGCAGGCTTCCCGCGGAGCAGGGAGCCCGATGTGGGGCTCGATCCCAGGACTCTGGGATCATGACCTGAGCTGAAGGCAGACGCTTAACGACAGAGCCACCCAGGCGCCTCCATAAGGATGATATTTAAAGCAAGGAGACTAGATGAAATCAACTAGAGAGTGAGCATAGATATAAAAGAGAAGCTGTTCAGGGACTGAGCCCTGGAGCACTTCAACATTCAGGTGTCAGGGAGATGCAGATGAGGCACAAGAGGCAAAGAAAGCACCCAGAAGTGTGGGAGCAAACCTGGTGAGTGTGGCATCCTGGAAACCCAGTGAAGAAAAGTTCTGCAAGGAGAAAAGGAGGAAGCCCCGTGTACATGCTGCTGGTGGGAACATGCAGTATTAGGACTGAGAAGTGGCCACTGGGTTTCAAGGTGTGTGTGGGGGGGGTGTCACTGCTAACTTTAGTGAGAAGAGTTTTTGCAAAATGAGAAGAAAACAATCTCATTGGTGTGGGTTGAACAGAAGGAGAGAAATTGAAGATGGGCAGGTTCGCTATGTCTTTCAGGGAAGGCTCTGACAGGAGAGCTAGAAAAAGGGTGATAATGACGAGGGGGAAGCCTGAGTAATAACAGCTTGTCCACATGCCACTGGCTCCACTGGGGAGGGGGCGTGGCACAGGAGAGAGCTGCACTGGAATCAAGTCCGTGCATAGGTGAGAGGTTCATGATGCTCTTTTCTGAAGACTTCATTTTTGTGAAGTAGCAAGTGAGGTCAGGAGCTGTGAGTAAAGATGGAGAAGGTGTTGGGGGTTTGAGAAGAAATGAGGAAGTGTGAAATAATTATCAGGAAGAGTGGGAAGGAGAAGGGACTGGGGAAATGTAGCAGGATTTCTAGGCAGCATTAAGAACTTACTTAGTGATCACAAGTTTAAGGAAAAGCTGGTAATTGGGGCTGAGTTTATTTTGTGGCTTTGTACAAGTTCTGCCCCTGAGTAGGTGAAGGGTTCCATTTAACCAGGATTGTAGCTTAGGCAGGTGAATGTGATGAAAGAATATGCACTGGGGGGTTTGGAACATGGGAAGGGGAACTAAGATGTGCCAAAGAGAAGGAGTATAATGATGGATTGTATAATTTAAGCTAGGTAGGGAGGCAAGTGAGGCCATAGGGCAAGGGACTAAGAACAGTACAAATGCAAGAGTGTTAGGATTAGTTGGACACTTATGTAGTCAGGGCCAGGATCCCCAACTAGAAAATAGGGAGCTGGGACAGCTGAGATAAAACTGCACCAGCATCCTGTTTTGCAGCTTAGACATGACCAATCCTGTAACATGACCAATGGATTGAAAATCCAGGTGGATTCGAAGGGTGGCTGGAGACAGGGAATCTAAGGGAATGTGCTGGAAATATAGGATGTGGTAGATGGGCTTGAAATGGAGAGTTGGGGGGATTTGAAATGAGAGGAACTGATGAGGTCTAGGTTATGACCATGATGGTGAGTAGATGAGGAAGGACAGGACCATTAGAGGGGAGGAAGTTAGGGAACTGTGGGCTAGAGTGCTGGATGACCATTGCCTGAAGTGACGGGCCATTATTCGAAACTGGAATTAGAATGGCATTCCTTATCAGGTGCTCTGCATCTCCTCCAGAGCAAGGACCACTCACTGCTAACTATTTATTTTCAATTGAATTGTTTATTCAGTCCTGGGGTAGGTGTTACTACTGTTTACTGATACGAATTTCACCTCTATTTCTAGAAAAATGGAGAAAGAAATGATATGTATATATATATACACAAACACACATGCACATACACATATGTATGGCTCCTCCTTGATGTTAGGCACAGCCATGTGAATTGCTTTGGCTAATAAAGTATGGGCAGAAGTGACATGGGCCGCTAGAAGGGAACATTTATTTGCCAGAATTTGATCTGCCAATCTCACTTGTCCCCTGCCATGTTGAGCTTGGAAACGTGTTGTCATAACAGTAGTTGTCTTGTACCTGCCCATGGCATGGAAGCCAGCTGCCTTGGAGACCCAGCTACACTTGCAATGAACTTTGTGTGAGCAAGAAATAAGCCATTGTTGAGATTTGGGTGTCATTTTCCAGTGGAGTGTAACCTAGCCTAAGCTGGGTGACATTTGCATCACTCTGTAGCTGGCCGTGTGCCAACTGTTGAGGCTACAGAGATGAAGAAAGTATCTTCAGTGTCCTCAAGGTGGCAGGGGGTGAGGGACAAGGTGGAAGAGACGAGGTCTCACACCAGGGGCAATGAAAAAGAGCAGCTGCAAAAGGGGTGAAGGAAAGCCTTTGCAAACAGGATTTGGGCGACAAGTTTTCTCACTTTTGCTTGACATTTGGAGTCCTCTGCAATTAGACCTTATTTTCACTTTTTTTTTCACCTCTTAAATTTATTTTTTAATTTTTTTTAGTAATCTCTACACCAAATGAGGGGCTGACTCATGACCCCGAGATCAAGAGTTGCAAGCTCTTCCAACTGAGCCAGCCAGGTGCCCCTATTCTCACTTTTCTGACTCTTCATTTGAGTTCTGGGGCTCCACTCAACATACACGTATTGAGTGTCAGGTACTGTGCCAAAAGTTCAGTGCAGCAGTAAATGAAACAGACAATCCCTGTCCTCATGGGATTAACAGTTTAGTGGAAAAGGATGTTAAATAATGAATTTACAACTGGAGTGAATGTTATGAAGGAGCAATGTACATCAGGGAACCTAACCTAGATTCATCCAGGAAATGAGCAGCAGATGAGGACAGGATGCATTTCAGTCAGTGGATACGGCTTGTGCACATGCCCTCATGTGAGAGAGAATGGGGCTTGCTCAGGACACCAAAGGTGATCTGTACACCTGAGGGGAGAGACAAAGCAAGTGAGTGGCAGGAGGTGAGACTCTAGAGGTAAGCCCGGGCAAGGGCCAATCAGTGAACGCTCTGCAGACTCAGGGATTGCTATCTTGAGCCTAAAGACAAGGGGACCAAAGTCAGATTCTTAGTAATATTCTCAAATTTTCATTGTAAAGATCACTTTGGCAGTAGGGTTTAGGATGAGTTTGAAAGGAGTAAATGTAAATGCAGGTAGAAATAGGAGGAAACCTCCATTGCTGGCAGATAAAGAGAAGGTATAACGTGAAAGGATAACTCGGAAGGGGGCTGAATGGAAGTGGGCAGCTACAAAATACATTTTAAAAGCAAAATTCAATTTAACTCGTGATTACTGTTGACATGAGAGGTGAAGGAGAGAAAATTCAAAGATAATCCCAGTTATGTGAACATCTAGAGGGACAGTAGTGCCCTTGTTGATAAAGGAAGGCAATTCTAGGTGGGTGTAGAAGAGGGGATTCAATTTGAGGCATGAAAAATCAGAAATATTTGAGTACACACATCTCTCGTTGGATAATACGCTTCTCTGTACTTTGTGTCTGCATCCATGCCGGCCCCTTCTGTTTGATTGTTAAAGCTCTGAGAGCAGAAACCTTATCTGATTCATCTCATACACCAATTTCCTACCACCAAGCACACAGGACTGAGCTATGTATCAAGTAAGAACAAGGACACCAGGACCCAGTGAGTGAAATGGACAAATCTGGTTCTTTGAGGCCGGGTTGGGAGAAGCGGTTCAATTTGTTTCCACTCCAGGATCCATTGTTGGTTTCCTGGCTCTCACATCAGCTGGCTTCCAGATTTGGTTCACCTGAGGTGAGCACACAGAAAATGGTTGTTTATTTCTCGACCATCTGTAGTATTTGTGCTTCTTTGATTGGATGGATTGGCCTGAAATGGGCACTAAAAAAAAGTTTGTATTCTTAGTAGATTTCTGATACATTCTGTTTCAAAAAGTTGCAAGTAACTGTGGAGTGCAGAACTTTCTGATAATGCTTTACTAAATACATTCTTTGTCTCCTTAAAGACCTTGGAGGTAAAGAGAAATAGCTAGTTCAAAATTAGTGCATCTATTGTTATGTGTGCAGTGTAGTTCATGGGCTTCAGAAGGTTCTGATGTCCTTTAAAAGTACATATACAGTAAAGGATGACTTAAATATCGCCATTAGTACAGTATTCTTCAGTTTAGGGCTTTGGTTCCTGCTAAAAGAAAAATCCATCTCTCCTCCTCTCCATTTTCTCCTCTCAAAAGTCCTGGGATGTGCCTTAAGCTATTTGCATTCATTTACACCTGAGTTCAGATAAGATTTAGAATCTCTTGAGAGCAGGATTGCTTTAGGAGAACCATCTGGTGTTCTAGTAAAGGCGGTAGGGCTCAGAGTCAAAGGTCTGGGGGCCTTACACTCTGCCTTGTACTTATGTGGCTTTGGGGAGATGAATTAACTTTTCTGGGTGCAAGTGTGTTATCTGAGAATTGGAGATTCTAATCCCCACTTTGCACATCTGGCTGATCCCAACAGCAACCTTTATTTTTTTTATTTTTATTTTTATTTTTTTTAAAGATTTTATTTATTTATTTGACAGAGACAGTGAGAGCAGGAACACAAGCAGGGGGAGTGGGAGAGGGAGAAGCAGGCTCCCCGCTGAGCCAGGAGCCCGATGTGGGACCCGATCCTAGGACTCCGGGATCACGACCTGAGCCAAAGGCAGACGCTTAACGACTGAGCCACCCAGGCACCCAACAGCAACCTTTAATAGAGAGTTTTAGAAAGTCTGTCCAAATCACCACTTCTCCCTTTCTCTAAGAAATGTCCTCCCATTTCCCCCCCCTCAGCCAGTAAGTGAGTCCCAAGTAGTTGTGTGTCCTCTTAATGATTCTCCTCACCAGGTTGAGCAGGCAAGGTGGACCCCATATCTCAGCTGGACCAATCACATTCACTCTTTCAGAACATTTGGATTGTGCTCTAAAGGTGACCTCACGTTTGTGCTGGTGGACTGCAGAAACCCACGAGCCCTGGTGTGTCCTTCTGCTTTTTAAGTCAACTGAAGAGTCCTAAAATCTAATTTGTGGAGAGAGAGAGAGAGAGAAAGGATGAAGCACAAGTTCCAAGAAGAGTTAAGAACTAGAGACCAAGGTGTGCCTTGGTTTCTGCGAGCATTTCAGATCTTCATTCCAGGCTTTTCCTAATGTCTAGGAGTGACATTCCTGGGAGTTTTCTCAGACATTCCTGTATTCTTTTTTTTTTTTTTTTTTAATTTGAGAGAGAGAGCGCACACAAGCTGGGGGTAGGGGCAGAGGGAGAGGGAGAATTAGGCTCCCTGCTGAGCAGGAACCAGATGTGGGGCTTGGTCCCATGACCCCGAGATCATGGCCGGAACCAAAGGCAGACACTTAACCGAGCCACCCAGGTGCCCCCCTGCATTCTTTTTTGTTTTGTTTTTAATTTAAATTCAATTAGCCAACATATAGTACATCATTAGTTTCAGATGTAGAGTTCAGTAATTCATCAGTTGCCTATAATACCCAGTGCTCATCACATCATGTGCCCTCCTTAATGCCCATCACCCAGTTACCCCATCCCCCACCTGCTTCCCTCCAGCAACCCTCAGTTTGTTTTCTATAGTTAAGAGTCGCTCGTGGTTCATCTCCCTCTCTGATTACTTCCCATTCAGTTTTCTCTCCCTTCCCCATGATCCTCTGCCGTGTTTCTTATATTCCACACGTGAGTGAATTCTTGTAATAATTTCCCTCTTTCTATCTAAGCTAGCACAGGGTGATTTCCATTCCTTGCAAGCAAAATGTCCTCAGATTGATACACAGTGTAGGGAGCCACTAGGGCTGGGGGAAGGATGCCCTGTTCTGTGGGAGGGATTAGGCAGAAAAATAGCCAACTAGAAAGCCTGCTCACTACTATTCAGTTTCTATCTACAGATTTTACCCCAGATACCTCAAAACATTCCAATCTAGTGGACATTTTTCACTCTGACCTTTTTTGGCTCTCTGCAACATTCAATGTCTTAACCAGTCTTTTCTTTTTTTCCTATAGTGGCATTTTTATTTTTGTGTGTGTGCTTTAATATTTTTATAGCTTTACTGAGTTATAGACAATAGGTGGCACCTCTTTAAAGTAAGCAATTTGATGATTTTGATACATGTATACACCTGTGAAAACCATCACAAAATCCAGGCGATGGAATATATCCATTACTTCTAAAAGCCTCCTGGTACCTGTTTGTAATCGCTTTCTCTTCTCCTTGTCCCAGGTCCCCTGCTCTTTCATTATAGATTAGTCTGCATTTCTTACAATTTCATATAAACAGATTCATATAGTATTTGTTCTTTTTAGAAACCAGTCCTTTAAGAATATTTGAGCACTTGGGCTCTAGGGATACAGGCAAGAACTGGACATAGTTCTTGCCATCAGAGAGGTTCAGTCTACCAAGTAGATATTGAATAATTGCAATAAATCCTGTTGTGTTTTTATAAGAGGAGAAGCTGTGAAGGAGATTTATACAAGAAAGATTTAACTTAGGGGCTTATAAGAGATCTGAAGGTCTAATAGGAGTAAGACCAGTTAAAGGTCAGTGTGGGAGTGGGGTACAGACAGAGGGCACAGAGTATGAGAAGGTTCAGAGGAAAGAGAATGCAGCATATTTAAGGAACAGAAAGAAGGGCAGTATGGCCTGGAGATCCTCAGGGAAGGAACAATAGGAGCGGAGAACAGGTCACAATTGTTCCTATAGCATAGATTCTCTTCCCTCCTTACTTCTGACCGCCAGCCAACCTTCCCTACAGTTCCTTGTCTTCTTTATCTGATTGACTAAAACATCTCCTCCCTAGACAAGGAATTGCAGTACCCAGAGTCACACAGCTAGCTGGGATCAAGGTGAGGTTCTAACTCAAGTTCTCCAAACTCAGTCCAATACCTCTGCACACCCAGATAGCAGGACAAAACATCAGTTACCCAGGGCTTTGGAGCACCTGACACCATAGCAGACTCTGACATCACAGCAGAAATCGAGGTGAGTGGATGTGTCAACTGTCAAAGGCATAGGGTCGGAAGAAGTGTTTTACTGACATATAGACAGCCCCACGCCACTTGGCACTTGATTACCTCCTGGCAGTAAAACCTGTTTATGCCATCCCTTCCATTTTTCTTCAGTTTAACCAAGTAATTAATGCTATAAAAAGCTATGAAAATATAAATGTAAGAAAGCATGTTGCATAATTAATAATATATGCATATGCATGGCAGGGTGTTTCTGGCATACATATGCATGTATCATTAATTGAAACATAATCAATTTGTTTTACTGCCAGGGTATGGGTACAAATCACGCTGCCTATATGTCAGCTGCCAGCCTGCCTCCAGTGTATGTGACACTGGTCACACAGGGGACCAGCAGGGACCAGGGGCCAAGTGCTGGTTCACAGAGTACTGGGGTACTGACTGGTTTCTAGACTCAGCTCTATACTAACTTACTGTGTGATGTGAGTTCTTTTTCTCTGGGCCTCAATTTCTCCATTTATTAAATTGGAGGTTGGTCTTCATTGGCAGTTTACATCAATAAAGGCAGTATGTCTCTTTATTCAGACAAAATCTTAAGTGGAAACTGATGTATAAAACAGAAGTGGAGACTCTAGTTAAGCTTGGAGCAGGGCTTCCCTCTAGTTCGAAGCTCTCTTACTCCCTGTTCCTCCTGTGCCCCTTGAGGCTCTATAAATTAATTTAAAAAGTACTGGGCTAGATAATTGGAAAAGTCCCTGGCAGTACTTTCTTTCCTGTGTTAGGACTGTCAGCTACAGAGGGTCACATCAGGCCACATAATATGGGGGGGAGGGGGAACCAGGAAGAGGAGTTGAGAGACCTGAGTTCACATTTGGGTTCTGTCCCCTATTAGCATTGTGACCTCAAGTCAGTCTCCTACCCAGTTGCATGGCTTGTACTTCTTATCTGTCCATAAAGAAAGTAATCCTTGCCCCCTCTTATCATAGAGAGATACCCAGCAAGATAGTGGAGATCAAAGTGCTCTGAATGTGAAGTGTACTCTCTTTTATGAAGGGTTAAGGATGTATGTTCTGACCCCAGCTGCTCTGCCCCTTACGAATCATGTGATCTTGAATAAGTGATTTAACCTTTTCTGGGTGGTGATGTCCCCATCTATAAAATGGGCAACATAACATCATCTATGTAGAAGTTGTTGGGTTCATATACCTATTACACTTAAAAGCAGTGTCTACAAGACAATAAATGTTCAAAATTATTGTTATTATTTGTATTATCATCAACAGTAGTAGAAAGCAGCTGGTCATTGAGGATGAAGGGGCCTGGGTTTTAACCTTGAACCCACTACCCACTAAATGCAAGTCCTAATCAGATGAAGAGGCCCACCTGTGGGAGTTGTGCAGGACATAGAAGAGATCAAATGAAACATTGATATTAAAACACTTTGGGAAATTAGCTCATCTTTACAAATACCACGTTGAGATACGCCTTCCAAAGACAAACCTAAAAGATATGACAGGATTGAAAAATAATCCTGAGGGTTAGATGGGGAAGATCCCAGGTTTAAAAGGACATTCAAATGTCCTGTCAGTTTTGGTTGAAGCATGAAGAAAATAGGCACTACATTTTAAAGTAAGACAGGATTTGCAAAAGGGAGATGGCAGGTAAGTTTTTTTACTTCCTCCCCCCAGTCAACCCCTCCCGAACCCTCCCCAACTTCAGACTGTGAAGTTGGAGAGGCTGAGAAACAGAGCAGAGACCAAGATATGGTTTTTAGAGAGAAATGGTAATGTGCCCGGAGCCTGCCTGCCAAGGGGAATGCCCTGCCAGGAGCCTGTCCCACCTGAAGCCTAGGTAGAGGGCCCTTAAGGAGACTATGTAGAAAGTTTCTTTGTCTTTCTTGGACTCTGAAGGATTAAGAAGTAGGGGAAGGGGATGCTGCAGTGGATTGCTTGCTTATCATTCCTGAGAAACTGGTTGGCCAGATTCTTAAATGGAAGAGCAAAGAAGAGGTTATGGAGGTAGAGATCAGACAGTGGTCCCATAGGGAGGTTCTCAGGAACAGAGATCCCCGAACCATTCTAGTGGACCAAATGTGGGCCAAGTAGGATAGACACTGGATTGAGATCACCTTAGACATTTCCAGGAAGGCTGCCTGAAAGATTGAAAAGGTCTTACCCCCAAAGAGGCTTGGAATATAGTACCCAATTCCCAGGGATTGAGCAAGGAGCTACAGTAATAAGACAAAATAGAGAAGCATTAACCTTCAAGAGATCTATAGATACCCATTAATAAAAGCTCTCTCTGATCATTTGTTTTCTTTCTTAAATTCCACATATGAGTGAAATTATGGTATTTGTCTTTTACGGACTGACTTATTTCACTTAGCATAATATTCTCTAGCTCCATCCAGATCATTACAAATGGGAAAAAAAGGAGAGAGGCAAGCCAAGAAACAGACTCTTAACTCTAGAGAACAAACTGATGGTTCCCAGAGTGGAAGTGGGCAGGGGCACCAGTGAAATAGGTGATGGGGATTAAGGAGTGCACTTGTGATGAGCACCAGGTGTTGTATGGAAGTGTTGAATCACTATACTGTACACCTGAAACTAATATAACACTATATATTAACTCAATGGAATTTAAATAAAAACTTCAAAAAAATAAAATAAAAGCTCTCTGAAACCGCCATCCTTTCCCCCCCAGCAAAGAAGACAGTCAGCAGTGAACATCTCCCAGGAAGTACAATGTCAGCTCACAACCCTATGAGTCAAGCCAGAACTTCCCTAACCACTACACCCTACACCCTCAATCCCGAAGAGTCAGACATATTGGGTTAGCAAAATGGAGGAAGAATTGAAGCACAAGGTGGGGACGGAGATTGGAAGCCATCTGCATTCTGTGTCCCAATCCAGCATTTGAAATTTTCCACCTCTAAAGATGTAGATTGCATGTGGAGAGAAGTTTTTCTTTTAAATTTGAAATTTTGACTATTACGTGGAACTAGATATTTTACTCTCTGGATTGAGACCATGCATTTAATCCTTTGAAAAGCCATGAGACCACCCTCGGTAGGGAGGAGTTAGACCCCCTGTTTAAAGGGACAGGACAAGATAAAAATACAGTTGCTTGATGCGAACATTTCTTAGATCATGCTTTTCAAATTGCCAGGGGTTAAACTACATGTTATGAAAGTCAGATCTCTTTTTGCCCAAATGGGCAGAAAATTCTGTGGCTGTTGTTGTTGTTTTCATTTGAGAATGAGTGAAAAAAAATCAGTTGCAGCCCTTAAGCTGTGTAAATCATAAGGCTGCAACCAAGATGTCCAGGACCCAGCATTCAGTTTTGAACTTAGGGTTGTTCTGGGACAGGGCTAGCCTTGCATAGAGATTAAGTACTTTATCAAAATGACATAATTTTAGAGGGATTTGAGGATTCTATCATATCCCCTACCCTCTTTACTTAAAAAATAAAAAGTACATTTTTAATATCCATTTGATGCTCACAACATTCTTTTTGTTTCAAACATTTGGTCTCTGAGACAATGAGTATCCCCATGGGTGAGTTGCACTTGGTCATTCCCAGTCACTGAGAGCCCAGGCTGAGAGGACAGGAAGCACTTCTGAATGCAGGCTTTCTCATGGAAGGGAAAGAGGTGGATGGCCTCTGTATGCCTGAGGGAAGTCAAGGAGTCCCCTTAAAGGAGAAAATGCTACAGACAAGCTCTGTCAACCACCTTCTACCTGACTCAGTTAAGCTCTGACCTAGAGGCTTCCTACCATTTCCTCTACTTTTCTGAGAATTTTGTTAAGCCATGATAGAGGAGTTGAACTGGACAATTGTATGATAGCATGAGAATATCAGAAGCAAACCTGAGGACCATCTAGAGTTGGGAAGTTAACTGCATTTCATCTGGCATGTCAGCTCCCAAAGTGATCCTGACAGCCTGGCCCACAGGATGGAGGAGGATATCGGTCCTATTCTTACTGCGGAAATCATGATGAGGTCTGTTAATGGAAGTAGGGAATGGACGCACATACACCATTTTTTTCCCCATCTGGATCTCCACAGTCTGTACCCATCCAGTTTCTTCTCCTTCTGCCTGCATCTCCACCCAGCCAAGAGCATTTGACTTCCAGTGTCCTCCCCTGCAAAATGGGGATAATTGTACCCATGTAATAGAACAATTGTGAGGTGTAAGTGAGCTAATGTGTGCAAAATGTTAACACACATCTGCCTTATAAAAATGCCAAATAGAAGGCAGTTATCAAGTGTCACTACAGCTTTCCAAAATACGATGTATTCCCATATTTTAGGTAATTTTAAGATGTTAAAAAAAGGGTTCCGACTGAGAGATACAACACCACACAGCTGTGAATTGTCAAGCTAAGGTTCAAAGCTAGATCTTTTCTGCCTCCAAGGCCTGTGTTTTTCTTTCATGCAATGTTTCTACAGTACATTTACCTACTAAACTATTCTGCCTTCTAGGAATTGAAATCTTATTTTTTGGATTGCCGTCTTAGAACTGGGACCCCATCACTTACCTGTCATTTCTTGGATGACATGTGTCTACACTTCAGAGGTTCACTTGTTTTTGGAGCTCTCGTTACCACTGACTGCCCTCTACCCCATAAAGAAGCTTCCAAAATTCACCGATGGTCTCCACTAGGAGCTGGTACCTGTCCCGTGACCTCAGATACTCAACTCCTGCAAATGCACCTGTCTTCCCAGCTGCTATGACAGTGAGTAAATCCAGGTTATTCATTCAGTGATTACATGGAGTCCCAACTATCTGCTAGGTATTCTAGCATGCAAAAAACAGTCAGCAAACAGTTATAGCTCATGCTCCTAGTGGATTTTATAATCTAATGAGAAGACAGGCACTGGAAAAAGTCACATCAATATATAGTTATGAGCTGTGATAACTGATATGAAGAAAAGTACAGGGTAAAACAGCAGAACCTGGCCTAGTTTGGGGAGTCAATTTTTGAGTCCCTCTTCAACCACATCTCTTTACTGATATTTTGGGGATATCCATTCTCACCTCATGCTGGTGTTGTAAGTATTAAATGATTGGATGATTATAAAGCACTAAGCACAGTGTGTGGCACAAAGAACATTCTCAAATATTAGTAGTGGCTGCGATCATGACCATGATCATTCTTCTCATCTTCTATGTGAGAGGCGTTTGCACGGACACCTGAAGGAGGTAGAGACATTGGTCAGGGGATTCTCCGTGCTAGCCTCTTTCCCTTTCCTGCTATAGTTACTTGGGCCTCATGTGGTTAAGTCTCAATATGCACAATACGATATGTTAGTGTCCGTTTTCAAGAGCCAAGTGAGGTGAGTTTTTCAAGGTCACTAGGGAAGTAGTGGGCAGAGCACAAAGCCTGTCTACTAACTCCCCATTTAAGGATCTTTTTTTAATCACACTGCACGTCTTGTTATACTTCTTCATTTCAAGGTGATATCCCAATCAAAACGCAGAGGTTGGCAAAATAGCTTAAGATATAACGATCTAGTCTCCAAATATGCAACGCAGCTTTAGGAATTGCTGGTTTTGTTACTTCTTTCTTTCTGTTATGTAACCAAAGGCTCCAGCAGCCTGGACTCCATTCAGCAGCTCCTGATATCTATGGTCCCTTTGGTTTTCTGAACCCAGAAGGTTCTCTTGGGGGACTTTTCTCCCCAGGAATCCTCTCGGGAAAGTCAATGATAGGTTGAAGATTGGGCTGTGCAGATCTAAATACGATTTGTTGCTTGTTTTTAATTTGTAGCATCAGAACCAAGCAGAGCAGAAAACAAATGTGAAATGAGAAAGATAAAAGGATGTAGATTAAAAGAGGGGGCCGGGACAGGAGGAGCCTGGAGCCATAGCAGTTGCCACAATTCACAACGGCGAGCAGAGATACCATCTGCGTGGTGGCGGCAGCCTTTCCCAGATTCACTTGCAACCTGCCCCCCCCCCCCATAAACATGCACGTGGGCTTTGCCTGACTGACTGATCATGGGCTTTCTAATAGTCAAAGAATCAAAGCTTTGAGTGAGGCTTGCTTATTCAAGGAGAAGAAATATCAATGTTTATTCCTTGCAGCAGCTTGAGATCCAATTCTCCTTCATCGTTGCTGTACTTAAAGGGAACGAACAAGCCATCCAGCTAAACACAAACTGCTGCATTGCATAGCCCCTCCCGGCTCCTGGTGCCTACCAGGTGTTGAAATTCACAACCTACCTTGCCTCAAGGTTTGTTCTTGCTCCACACCCTCAAGTCATCTTGCACTCTCAAACGAAGTAAACTTGGCTTTGTCAACAGATCCTATACTGTTCATTCATTAATTGATTTAATATAGCTCCTAAGCATTTATCTACTTTTGCCGGGCACAATTCTAAGCACAGGGGAATAAGAATAACTCAGGAAACAAAGTCACTGCACCAGTGTCCTCAGGGAGCTTACGTGTTAATGGGCTTGGGTGATTGATCAGTCTCACATTGATTGAACATCTTTTATCTGCTAGAATTTATGCCAGGTGCTGGGAAAACAAAAACTAATGAACACATGGATCCTACCATCTAGTGAGACCCAGAACTCAAGCAGATCACCGTATTACTAAGTGGCAGGGAATGTTTTGGAGACAGGTGGAAGAGAGGGTAACAAACTTAGCAATATGTGGGAAAAGGTGTATATTAAAAAAAGTTTCTGAAAGGGGCTTGGATTAATCTTTCTGTTTCAGAGTTATTTGTGCAGAGAATTGTTGAATACCTCAAAATGCTTAGAAGAGTATCTGGCACACATAAGCCCTAGATAAATTGTTATTATCCACGGTATTTTTAGCTAGGCATAGTATTAGGCACATAGTAAAATAGGGAATAGTAAACCTAGAGGCAGCTGAATCGATGAGGAAAATAAGACCAGAGAAATTAAGTAACTTTTTCAAGCTGGAAGTAGAATGCAAATCTCCAGACACCTAGTCTGGTTTCTCTCCAATACGATGCTCTTGCACACACTACGAGCCTAGCAGTGGAATTCATTGCATAGGTCTCTATTTTTAAAAATGAATAATGAGTTTTTAACACACTCTTTGTAGATAGGCCTAGAGAGCGAATGTGGCTGAATTCATCCTTTCTCAGCTGTATCAAACCTAGAAAATCCTCCTGGAGTAATGCTCAGGGAGAGAAAGCTTGGGGTTCTGTCACCATCTGTTCTAAGTAAATGCCACCACTGGTCTTTATTTAGCAATCGCCCTTCCCAAGATCTCCACACTTGGGTATAGAGAAGAAGGGGACAGGACACAGGGCAGTGAGCCATAGTCAAATAGGGAGTAGCTGACAAATAAAACCAGAGCCATCCATGGTCTCTGACAAAAGCACCGAGCCTACTGAATACACCATAGCTTGGGTTTGGAAAAGTGCTGGAGACTGCAATTCCTTAATTCCTGCAGCAGAAAACACGGTTTGGATATTTAAATCCAGGCATATCATGCCTGTGGGCTATGTTTCCAAAGGCAAATATTATTGAGCGAGTCATTCCATCATGCTGTACCGTGGGTGGCGGCAGGTTGAGGGGACTGGGAACAGAGCCAGGACCAGGAAATACGGCACAGCGGAGACTCGGGTGTCGGGGGAGTGATGGGGTCAGAAGCCAGGCAATCAAGTCACAAGTGTTCCAGGATAGATAACGTAGTAGGGTGGCCAGAGCTTGGGCATATATGAACCCACCAGGAATGAAGTCTATGAAGTTCAGTGGCTCAACAGTGAGGTAAAGAACCTGGAAAGTGAACCAAGCCATGCAAACAGCTGTATTGTGTCAGCAGCCAGCAAAGGACCCCAGCATGGAGACTATTTCTGTGCCAGGCTCACCTGCCCTCCATTTCTTTTCGTCCCAGTGAGAGCCAATTGTAAGCAAGCCTGACCAAAAGCCCCTGGGATGTTACCTTCTAGCCATCATTTATTTTTGTTCCAATGCTGGAGCAGGAAACATACGGAACTCTGGCTGTGGCATATTTATGATGCTCAGTCTCGAGGCAAAATCTGCAAGGGGTGAGGTCTTTATAACAAGTGGGAAGGGGACATTTGTTCATTTGTTTTTTCAGCATTTTTCTGCGTGCCAAACACTGTGCCAAGAACTGGAGATCAAACTGATGGACAAAAGCAGTCGTGACCTCTGCCCTCAGACATCATACAGATTTGTTGGGGAGACGGAATATTAATAAAAGATTTACAAAATGAGGGGAGTGGGAGGTATAGGCTTCCAGTTATAGAATGAAAAGTCATGAGAATAAAATGCACAGGACGGAGAATAGAGTGAATGGTGCTGTAAGAGTGTTGTATGGTGACAGATGGGAGCTACACTTGTGGTGAGCACAGCATAGCATATAGGCTTGTCCAATCACTATGCTGTACACCTGAAACAAACGTAATATTGTGTGTCAACTATACTCAAATAAACAAAACAATGATTCATAAAATGAGAGAGAAGACAGACAGAGAGAAACTTGGTATGAGCTCCAAAGGAGAAGTACCCAGTGCTGTCAAGGGAATATGAGCTAGTCAAGGTGGTCAGAGGAGGCCTCCGGAAGAGGTGCCAATCTGAAGTTTCCAAGGAAAAACTAGGATGGGGCAGAGGAAGAGAACATTCCAGTTCTTCTGCCAATGGACCTCAGCAGGAAGGGGCGTTGCAAGAGGAAATGCCTACTTTATTTCAAAATTAAATTTTATAATTAACAAATTAATCCATAACGCAGTTAACGCCCACCAGTATGGAGCACTGTGTACTAGAGGTTGAACAGAATCCAAGTTCAGAACTTATAGATCCTGTCGTGAGGAAGCATTGAAAGGCAGAAACCCACTGAAGGTTTTTAGAGAATTCATCTGTGTCAGATGCTTTCCATTTGCTGTTTAACCCTAAGAGGTAGCTCCTGTTATTCCCATCTTAGGGATGGGGAAACTGAGGTTCAGTCAGATGACTTACAGGGTCCTCAGTCTGAACCTGGAAGCTACATCGCTATGGATTGCCAAACCATGAACTTTTCATATAACTCAATGCCTCTAATCAGAACCCTGTGTGAAAACTTACTGGAAGGATTTTGGGTGCCAGCCTACTTTTTCCCCTTTAGCAGGATTCTGTTTAGACCTCAACTGTAGATTGTGTGTGCAACCAAAAATACATACAGTTTAAAATTTTCAACTTTTAGTAGAATACACAAAGAATACACACACACACACACACACACACTGCTCATGTTTAAAGGATTCAGGTATTAAAAGGCACCCAGTCCCAAACCATGAGGAACATAAATTTAATCTTTCTTCGTTGGCTCAGACTGCCCTTCAGCATCCTAAAAATGTTCAGGTCATCATAATGAACGTCAGTTATCACATAGGGTAACTGCCCTGATGTGCTATTTAATGGAGTGTTATCAAGTCATAAAATGCCAATATTTTAAACTCACCAAGGTCTTTAGTTATCATTTTAATCAATTTAAGGATTTGTGAAACTGTGTTCCACAAGAAACTTAGGTCTATAAGAAGTTAAGATGTAAACCGGAGGAAAATCAGATATTTGGTCAAATAAATTCCAGAAACACTTCCTTTCATTTTAAACCATCATGGATTTTCTTATAGCCTGTAATGCAGTACTGAGACTGTGACCCTACAACGGGGGTGGGGGGGGGGGAGAATACACAGATTTTCCTGAAATTATTTAGCTGCAAAATGGAACATAATATTCTTTCCTGGAACACAATTTCTGTAACAGAGCCTATTCCAAGCTACTTGTTTCATGCACAGGTATATAGGCAGAGAGACTTAGCTCTTCTCTTACCAAGATTATTGCCAATTTTTGGCACAGCCAGGACCAGAATCTGAGAACTCAGGATGGATTTTAGGCATTGCCCTGATCCTTTCACACGTCCTTACTCGAACTGACAAACCATTTTTTTGTGTGTGTTTGGAGGGATGAAAATGTATCATGTTTAAATTCAGGTTTCCTTTTCATCCTTACTACTTTTTTCTTTCTGTTCTAGGGTCAGAAAGGAAGATGGTACAAGTCCATAAATAATAGCTCTTCCAGGTTTAAAAAAAAATAAAGGGAAGAAAGAGGTACGATTTTAAAATTATCCAAAGACATAAATAATTTGCTATTATTGCCTGGGTTTTCCAGAACATAAAAGCTCCCTGGGGCTTATGTCGCTTGTCTTTTGGGTCTTGGTTACTGTCCATGAGACTCAGAGTGGGTGGTGCATGCGAGCTGGGCAGCACCATCCAAACTCCTTGGTGATTTATGTAGAAAGCCTCCAGCTTCGCTATTATGGCGTTTTCTGCTCCAGACGCTGTGATTATGAAATGTCACCGTGGAAACAGTTCAATATTCTCTTAAAAATATAAAAGCAACTGAAATGAAAAACTACCCAGAATATCAACCTCTCTTAAAGTCCAAGATCTCTATAGAATCAAGCAGATTGATTTTGTGTAGGGTGATGAGTATGCTTGTCCCTTAAAAATAATCTCTCTTCCACTGCCTGATATGTCCAAAATGCCACCATTAGGAAGGCATGAGGCCCCTACTGTGGTAAACTACAAAGATTGAGAGCAGCTAAGGATTAAAATGGTTGCCTTTTTTTTTTTTTTTAAGATTTTATTTATTTACGAGAGAGAGAATGAGAGACAGAGAGCATGAGAGGGAGGAGGGTCAGAGGGAGAAGCAGACTCCCTGCTGAGCAGGGAGCCTGACGTGGGACTCGATCCCGGGACTCCGGGATCATGACCTGAGCCGAAGGCAGTCGCTTAACCAACTGAGCCACCCAGGTGCCCCAAGTGGTTGCCTTTTAAATGTTAGTTTTCAGTTCACCTTCTGTGTGTCCAGGGGTCAGAGCGGAGCTGGGAGAAATCCATGTGGTGCTGCCAGGTGGGTCTTGGGCCCTCTAGTGCTTTCATGGTGGGAACATCTTCATACACTGGGATTCTCATGAGTGAAAACCCGTATGTTTTTGCTCAACACAGGAAAAAGCAGGTGAGAAAATGCTCAATCTTGATGACTAAATTAAAAGATTTTTTTTTAAAGATTTTTTATTTATTTATTTGACAGAGACACAGCGAGAGAAGGAACACAAGCAGGGGGAATGGGAGAGGGAGAAGCAGGCTTCCCGTGGAGCAGGGAGCCCAATGCAGGGCTCGATCCTAGGACCCTGGGATCATGACCCGAGCTGAAGGCAGACACTTAACTGACTGAGCCACCCAGGCGCCCCAAATTAAAAGATTTTTAAGGATAATTCTAATAGTCCAAGGTTTTCTTTTAACACAGTGATTAGATACTTAGCCCATATTAAGATCAGACTTACTGCATGGGCCGTCATTTGTGTGTGTGTGTGCATGTGTGTGTGTGTGTGTATTCTGATGTCCCAATTGGTTACTTGTATGCTGTCACACAGCGGATGACATAAAGAACCAAATTTCAAAGACGGGCTGCCTCTAAGAGCCAGTCCTGATCTTCTGTAAGATGCTGACATCAAGAGGGCACTCACCAAGGATGGTAGAGATTTCCCTCGGACCAACCAATACCCATTCTCTCTTCCTTCTCAGCGGGCCACCCCTGTATTTTGAGGGTTTGGCAGTTTGCCCAGTTGTAAGTCTGTATTTCCCAGCCTCCCTCCCAGGTGTGAGTCACATGTGCAAGTCAGTGGTTGGGACATGAAAGGAAGCTGATTTTCCCTAGAGCAATGTCCTTTTGCTTATTTTGTTCTTTCTTCCTTCCAGCTGCTTGGAATATTTATTTAATGACAGGAGCTTCAGTAGCCATTAAGGACCATAAAGCAACCTAGAGGAGAGTAGCCATTCAATAAGGGTTGTAGAACAGGGAAAAGTGGGATCTTGAGTCCTTGATGACTGGCTGCCCATCTCTATCTTTTCTATGAGAGAAAAGTAAACTCGGGTCTTATTAAAGACACTGTTATTTGGGGTATCTGTTACTATCAGTCAGAAAGAATTCCTAAATGATATACTACAGTTTTCATAAACACTTGTATTATAGATCATTGAGCAATTATAGAAAAATAATGCAATTTTGGAGATGGAAGAAACTCTAGTTTGTTCTTATTCTTTAGACTGAAATAATGAAAGCCAGTTATTAACTCATTTAAAAAAAAACATTAAGGGGCACCTGGGTGGCTCAGTCAGTTAAGCGGCTGCCTTGGGCTCAGGTCATGATCCTGGGGTCCTGGGATCGAGCCCCACATCTGGCTCCTTGCTCGGTGGAGAGCCTGCTTCTCCCTCTCCCTCTGCCTACTTGTGCTCTCTATCTCTCTGTCAAATAAATAAATAAAATCTTTTAAAATAAATAAATAAATAAAAACATGAATTGGGGTACCTGGGTGGCTCAGTTGGTTAAGTGTCCAACTCTTAGTTTCAGCTCAGGTCATGATATCGGGGTTGTAAAATTGAGCCCCACGTTGAACTCCTCGCTCAGCAAGGAGTCAGCTTGAGATTCTCTCTCTCTCTCCCCCTGCCCCTTCCCCCTGCTTGAACACACCCTCTCTCTCTCTTTCGCTCGCTCTCTCTCAAATAAATACATAAAGCTTTTAAAAAAACATCTATCAAGTAGGCAGGATATAGCAAGTTCAGGGAATCTAATGTAGAGAGACAGTCCTTTCCTACAAAGAACTTATCATATAGCTGAGGAATTTAGTAAAAGAACTTATAAAAGTCAGCCAGATAAGAGCTATAAGAGAGGAATATACTAGAGCACTTTAAGAATATATCTAATTGAATTCTGGAAGTGTTGGGTGACCTCAGGAAATGCTTTCGAAAGAAATGAGCCCAGGGATCAAGTCTCCAAGGAGGGAGTAGAAAGTTAAATAAAAAGGAATTGACTGGCTAATGCCACATAACAATCTGGTGACAAGATCAAAGCTTCAACCCTAGGGCCTTAAATCCTACTGCTTTGTTCTTGCTACTCTATCAATTACTGAAAACATTTTTTTGTATAGAAATATCTTGATTTTATCCATTTCACTGACTATGAGATGATTTCCCATTTTGATGGTGAACAATCACACTGGTGAGCAATGGAGGCTTCAGGACAACTTGGGGGAAAATATTAATTAGACTAAATTTTTTAAAATACAAAATCAGCTGAATTTCTATTTTACAAAAATGTGCATTTCATTACAAAAGGGCAATAATTTAGTTGCTCAGCATCATTAATCATCAAGGAAATACAAATCAAAACCACAATGAGTTATCACCTTATACCTGTCAGAATGGCCAGTGTTAAAAAGATAAGAAATAATAGGTGTTGGCGAGGATGTAGAGAAAAAGGAACCCTTGTCCTTTCTTGGTAGGAATACAAACTGGTAAAACCACTGTGGAAAACAGCGTGGAGGTTATTCAAAAAATTAAAAATAGAAATAGCATATGAGCCAATAATTTAACTACTGGGTATTTATCCAAAGAAAATGAAAACACTAATTTGCAAAGATATCTTTATTGCAGTATTATTAAAATCTTTTTTTTTTAAAGATTTTTTATTTATTTATTTGACAGAGAAAGAGACAGTGAGAGAGGGAACACAAGCAGGGGGAGTGGGAGAAGGGGAAGGAGGCTTCCCACTGAGCAGGGAGCCCTATGCGGGGCTCGATCCTAGGACCCTGGGATCATGACCTGAGCTGAAGGCAGATGCTTAACGACTGAGCCACCCAGGCGCCCCTATTGCAGTATTATTTACAATAGCCAAGATATGGAAATAATTCGTGTCTACCCATAGATAAATGGATAAAGAAGATGTGGTATATGTATATAATGGAGTATTACCCTGCCTTAAAAAAAAATGAGATCTTGCCATTTGCAACAACATGGATGGACCTAGAGGGTATTATGTTAAGAGAAATAAGTAAGGCAGAGAAAGACAAATACCATGTGATTTGACTTATATGTGGAATCTAAAAAACAAAACAAAAAAACAAACAAAAAAGTAGAAACAGACCCATAAATACAGAGAACAAACTGGTGGTTGCCAGAAGGGAGAAGGGCAGGGAAATGGGCAAAATAGGTGAAAGAGAATGGGAGATACAGGCTTCCAGTAATGGAATGAGTAAGTCACAGGTATGAAAGGTACAGCCTAGGGAATATAGTCAAGGGTATTGTAATAGCGTTTATGGTGATAGATGGGAGCTATACTTGTGGTGAGCACAGCATAATGTATAGAGTTGTGGAATCACTATGTTGTACACCTGAAACTAATGTAACATTTTGTGTCAACTGCACTCAAATTTAAAAAAAGGAACATAAAAAGGGCAGTAATTCAGAAAAGCATAAGGAAGAACTACCTGAAATCCCATCATCACAGCATACTTGGTTTAAAATAACAAAATCTCTTAAAGTACTACTTTAATGTATGCCCACTACAGAAAGGCAGGGAGGGAGGGAAGAAGAATATATCTTCACATCTTCTATTATCTGCTTTATTAAACATGCTCTATGGAACACCCTCAAGCAGATAGGTGAGGCTCTGCCCCCACCCTACAACATAACACTTCCACTCTAAGCAGAGCAATTCAGCTTTTATCTATTTTATTTGTTTATAGATAAGCTCAAGGGCAATCTCAAATTTGGGCAGGCTAGATGAAAAGCCAAGGACAGGGGCACCTGAGTGGTACAGTCAGTTAAGTGTCCGACTCCTGGTCTTGGCTCAGGTCAGGATTTCAGGGTCATGAGATCAAGCCCTGAGTGGGGCTCTGTGCTCAGTGCAGAGTCTGCTCAAGATTATCTTCTCCCTTTGCCCCTCTCTGCCTGCCCCATGCTCTCTGAAAAGCTGCTTACAGAGAGAGAACACTGCATGGGGAGAATTGATTGTGGTGATAGTTGAACAACTCTGTGAATAAAGCCATTGGATTATACACTTGAAATGGATGAATTGTATGTTATATGAATTATATATCAACAAACTTAAAAAAACCTTTATGGACACTTATAAAACAATTCAGCTGAGTAAATTTGAAGATCTAATTGGCTTTATTCAATAATTCATGAATCAGGCAGCATCCCATCTAGTAAATAGAAAGGAGTGCTGAGGAGCTACACAAAATGGAAGGCTTTTATGGGGGTCCTTCTAAAGGAAAAGAGTGGATTGTTTCAGGCAAGGTCGCCTTCCTTTAGGAGACAAAAGAGGTCTATCAGGTGGATTACCGCACTAGTGCTGACCAGGAAACTCTAGGCTGAGCAGTTGAGATTACATTCCTGGAAGGGGCTGAAACTGCAATTAGTCTTGGTTTGCTGACATGAGGCTTAGCACAAGTGACTCCATTTTGGGCCTTTTCTTTCCTTTTTCTTTTCTATTTTTTTTTTTTATAATACTGAAATTTGAATTTCATATAATTTTCACAAGTCAAGAAATGCTGCTCTTTGATTTCCCCTGCCAAACATTTAAAAATGTAAAAACGATTCTTTGCTTGTGAGCAGCAGTGGCCAGTTATATTTGGTCCATGAGCCTTAGTTTGGTGACCTCTGGCTTAGACTAATCAGGATGCCCTTCCAGAGGCAGGGAAGGGGTGTCCCTCTTCAAGGTCAAATGGAGGAAAAGTTCATACTTGAAAAAATCAGGAATTCTTTGGGGAGGAAGAAAAGGAAAATGGATGATGAGAAGGCAAACAGCTATGTCCCTTGAGGCTGTTTAGAAAACATCTCTTAAGGGCCACACATGATCCTTGGGCATGTAACCCTTAACCCCAAGCACTTTATCAAAATATTCCTTCCAATCCCTTCTATCCCTAGGAGGAATTTTAATGAATAAGAATTTCTCCATCTTATTATATTTCCAGTGATACGTGAACATCTGATAGATGCTCCTAGGGGCCCAAGAAAGAGTACCTTTCTTGTCAGAGGTAGACGTGGTGGACAAATAAGCCATTCTGAGTCACTCCCAGTAGGCGTCGCTGCTGAAACAAAGCTATTGGGACTTTGTTTTTCTTTTTTTTCTTTTTTTTTTTTTAAAGATTTTATTTATTTATTCATGAGAGACAGAGAGAGAGAGAGAGAGAGAGAGAGAGAGGCAGAGGGAGAAGCAGGCTCCCAAGGAGCAGGAAGCCCGATGCGGGACTCGATCCCAGGACCCTGAGATCATGACCTGAGCCGAAGGCAGACGCTTAACCATCTGAGCCACCCAGGCGCCCAGCTTTTGGGACTTTGATCACGCCTCTTGTCTGCCTCTGTGGCAACTGGTGTAAGAACCAAAGGCTTCTTCCTTTTTTTTTTTTTGTAATGACTGAGCCACCCAGGCGCCCCAAGAAACAAAGGCTTCTATTCTATTCCTTTTGCTTCTAATCTGACTTCATAACTTCCAGACTTTGAGAGAAAGTTTGATGCATTACAAAGATCACAGAAAGTCAAGACACCTGGCCTCAAATCGCTTCATGACCTTGGGGCAGTCCCCTGCCCTGCAAGATAGACAGTAACAAGCACAGCAAGAACAGTAAAGCTAAATTGCTTTCCTCAGGGACTCCTGGGTGGCTCAGTCAGTTAAGCGTCTGCCTTTGGCTCAGGTCATGATCCCAGGGCCCTGGGATCAAGTCCCACGTCAGGCTCCCCACTCAGCGGGAAGCCTGCTTCTCCCTCTGTCTGCCGCTCCCCCTGCTGTGCTCTCTCTCTGAAAAATAAATAAAATCTTTAAAAAAAAAAATTGCTTTCCTGAGTCTGGAGGATGAGAAGAGGATCCTTTCTAGTTTGGAGGAGGGAATAAGGTTTTTAGAGAAAGAGTGTGTAAAATAAGAATTCAGGGAGTGGTGGTAATTGAGAGGTCAGAGAAAGGACTTGAAGTGGCAGGAGTATAACAATGATTTAGGGTTCAGAGAGGGTGCTAGAATGCTGGGAGGGGAGGGGGTGTGGAGATAGGGTTGGGAGGTGGAGTTATGGATGGATCAGAGGAGGGCCCTGAGGAGCGAGTGGGTGATTCAGCTGAGGAGGCTCTGACCATGGCTGGGGATGTATGAGGGATGAGGATGCTCACCTGGCACTTTGCCTACACCCCAGCTGCAGCTGCAAAGCTCTGCTTTCTTAAGTGCAAACCACAAAGAAATTCCCTGCCACAAATCCCACCATCCTTGTCCCCTGGCTGCAATTTCACTCATGTTCTCTTTCCCACTAAGAAGGACAGAATTGGCTGCTTCAGTGTGTTAAGGTAAGTTTATTTCACTTTAAAGTGAACACAATTGAGTTCATTGACTTTATAAGGCTCCCGGTGCATGCTCTGTAGGCTTTCTCATCACTTTCCCCAGAAAAGTGCTTCCTTAACTATCTCGACCAAGGAGGCAGGTGAACGGAAGGCTGCTCAGTGTTTCCAAAGGGAGTGACCAATCTCCCTCCAGGAAAGAGAACTTTCAGTAAGGTAGTGAAGAGCTGAGGACTGTGCGGGCAGAGTTCCCTCCGGGATCATCAGAAGCTCCATTTTTCAGGCTAATAGGGAGTTGGGTACTGAGGAGTGCACGCTAACAACCTCAGGAAATTGCCTTCGCTGGAGAGGTGTTTGCATGGCACCTTCCCTTTTCAGCAATGGAGCAAGCCCTTTAGTCATCTAAGTGGAAAGAACTGTGGATGGAGGGGGATGAAGGCCCTGGGAAAACAGGTGTTGCCAAATGCTCGAGTGTCCTGGGGATACTGAGCCCCCAGTAAATTGGGAAGGACACTCCCTCCCTGCTCCTAAAAATGTCTGCTCTACCCATGTAACATTGACCTGTGAATTCTCCTTGAGAATTTAACTGGTTTGTTTTCTGCATGCTCTACTCCAGAAACATGCTCAGACACCTCTTCAAGATGCTGGTGCCCTTTGAGAAACAGCCTATGTAGAGAGCCAGTATGCAGTAGAGCGAAGCCTGTTGAATAGCTGCTTTGTGTTTCTGAAGCTCAGTTTCCTCATGTATAAAATGGGATAATTATAATCTACCTTCTAGGCTTGTTGTGAGGATGAAATGAGAGGTGTGGGCATGTGCCAGGCACATTCTGTGTGTCTTTACATGCACTGCTTTATCTAATCCTCACTACTACCCTATGAGGCAGGGTCTGTCAGCATTCCCATTTTACCAATGAGGAAACAGAGGTCCCCAGATACATGGCAGAGTTGAGATTTAAACCTAGGCTGTCTGACTCCAGAGTCTGAACCCCATGTTGTCCATCTTGGTACCTCATTAGGGCACAACAAATAGGCGTTTGGTATTGTCAGTGTGCAGAATGTTGTAAGATCACTTTTCTTAGTGTCAGAAGGCTCCCAGAGGCTGAAAAACCTGGTTGCATAAGGAAGAGGGATGTTCTAGGATTTTCTCAGTGATGTCTTGTCCATGAATAGTTTTTAGTTGTTCTTTCTGTGAGGGAGAGCTAAGTCAGGAATGACCTTGTCACTATCTTGGTGACATCCCCTAAGGTTTTGAATGACTAGTGCCAGTATGGAGGTGAGGAAGTATCACGTTAGGAAAACACAACACCCATCTGAGTAGAAAGAGAAGAACAGTTGAGCTTGGTTATTCAACTCCTTTAGCTTTTTATCCATTCATTAAATAAATATTGACTTAGTACCTACTTTCTGCCAGGCTTAGTGTTAAGAACAGTGGAGATGTGAGCAAGATTACGTCCCTGTACTCAGGAAGTTTATTCCAGACACAGATAATGTCAGAGTGTGCTACATGCCTTCTGCAGTCCTGTTACAAAGTGCTATGGTAGGAGAGCATGATTTTGACAGCCAATAGGCTCTGATCAACTTCAGTTATAGGAATGCATCTATCCCTTGTGCTGTGCAGGGAACCAACTATTGCTCTTCATTAGAACCGGTCCCCAAGTTATTTTGGCAAGAGGCAGAAAAACAAAGAAATCGACATTACAATGTCAAAGATGCAAGATGCAAGAGGCAGAGCACTGCTACCATTTGTCCAGAGCATGGGATTCCCAATATGTCTTCCTTCCCAGAATGGTCGCCTAGGTTCCTTGTTACTATCAGCTTTATTGTTGAGTAAATCAAATTATATCAGTGAAAGCCCAGGATAAATTACTATATTCAATGAGGATAGGTATAATGGTTAATATTCATTAATTCGACACATTTATTGGATTCTTCTTAGGTGAACGGCACTATTGGAGGGACTGAAGTATAGCAGTGAACAAAAACTTCTTTGACCTAATGGAGCCAAATTATAGAGAAGAGAGACAAATGGGTAAATAAATATATACCTTGTTTTAAGCCAGTAATGAATGTTAATAAAGAAAAATAGAGTAAAAATAGACCAGTAAGAAGGAAGAAAGGTGTCACTTTAGATAGGGATCAGCAACAGCCTCCTTGAGGAAAGATCATTTGAACAGGGTCTGAATGAAGAAACAAGGCATCAGGTAAATGTCTGGGAGGAAAACTTTCCAGGAAGAAAAAATAGCAGGTGGAAAAACCCCGAGGCTGGTACAAGCCAGGTTTGGTGTTCTGGCAAAGCAGAAATGGCAGAGTGGTTGAGGTAGAATGAACAAAAGATAGAGAAGCAGGAAATGAAGTTGGAAGGATGGCCTGGAGCCAGACTTTGCAGGGCTTTGAAGATCACAGAAAGAACTTACATTTATAAATGAGTGTATTGGAAAGCCATTCGAGAGCTTAATCTGGGGAGTGGCCTTGTCTGACTTACTCTACAAAGATCACTTTAGCTTTTGTGGTGGGAATGGACGGTAGCAAGAGTAAGGTGAGAGGTTGATAAGCTGCATTTTCCCTGCAGTCAGTCGGAATGAGAGTGCTGAGATGGCTAGACGATGTGTGCCTCGGGTTGGGAGTAGGGTGGGTGCTGGGATGTACAGGACACCTGTGCCAGGGTCCTCACCTTGGGAGGAAGTTCAGGCTAGTGGCCAGAATACCATTTGCAAGATGTTTGACTGTGTGCGAGTCACTTAACTGGGGTGTCAACTTCCTCATCTTTCAAGTGTGGAAAAGGATCTCATGGAGACTTGTGTCACAGGGCCAGCATGCTATCTGCAACACAGATGTTCCATGGTGTGAGCCATTGTTTAGCTCACCTCTCAATTTACAGAGAAGCAAGCTCAAGTCCGGATAAAGAACAGGTTTTGCTCTACCACCCAACTTGTTACTGGCAAGACCTAGACCAGACTCCTGTTTTCCTACCTCCCTCCCTTCATTTCTTTTTTTCTTTTTTTTTTTTTAAAGATTTATTTATTTATTTGAGAGAGAGAGAGAGAGGGAGGGAGAAAGCAACCAAGCATGGGGGAAGGGGCAGAGGGAGAGGGGGAGAGAATCTTAAGCAGACTCCACGCTGAGCATGGAGCCTGACACAGGGCTCCATCTCACAACCCTGAGATCATGACCTGAGCTAAAATCAAGAGTTGATCACTTAACTGACTGAGCCACCCAGGCGCCCCCAGACTCCTATTTTCTCATTCCCTGAGCAGCCCTGTGTCTGGATGGCAAGGATGAAGAGGACTGTGAGGGCAGGGGAGATTAGGGAAGGCTCAGAGAGCTTTTACAACTTGAATTGGGCCCTTTTGTCCCAGTCCCCCTCTTTGAGGATAAAGTGTGGGAAATCAGGCAAGAATGGGTACATCATGAAGTAACTACTCATTCCCCATGCCTTTTCACTGGAACCACCTGAAGATAACACATCAGCATGGATCCTGTCTGCTCAGGAGCTTCTCACATGGCCTTCCCATCTGTTTTTATATGCACTTTCTCTTCATACCAAGCTACCACCTCTGTCCCATGTTAGGAGGGGTTGGATGGCTCCTTCCACACCATGTGGTTGCCTTCTTCCAGGCTGTGTGTATGTGAGAGGGTGGATGGTGTTCCTTATCACTGAGTTGCCTCACCAGTGAAACTTTCTTCCATCACTGACTGCCCAAAGATACTGCCTCTAATCCTAGAATACTATTCCGACCCACTCAGTGTACAAATGAGGAAACTGAGGCATAGGGGCCAGGGACTTACCCAAATCGGAGGCAGAGCTATGACTAGTCCTCAAGTTTCTTGTTTTCTAACCCAAGGCACATTCCATTGTCCCATTTTGTTGCAAGATTGATGACTCAGCCCTGTTTTCATCTTCTGCAAAGACAGAACAGTAGAGATACAGAGAGGGCTGAAGGAATGATGGGGTGAGGGCAACAAATGGATAAAGTAGAAGCGAAATCATCTCCATAGAGCCTAAACAGTGAATTATTGACTGTCTAAAGTGAGGATAAGTCATATAGTTTTTCTCAACATCCTTCTTTTCTTTCAGTTACCCTTTGTCATCTTGTGTTGGTGTCACACAGCCCCATGTTGCACCGTCTCTCTCTGTGAGGGATGGCCTGAAGAAGGTCATTTAGCCTTCTCTCCAGCCAGCACAAGGATCAGGTGCAGATGGATCACTAACAGGGATTGGACGTTAAGTCAGCAACAGCCTAGCCACAAAAGGAACAGTGTAGTATCTTAAAAGGCAGGACTTTTTGTCTGAGTTTCCCCTTTTCCCCTCTTCCCAGTTGACAAGTCACTTACACTGTGTTTCAAGCTTCCATGGACTCCTCATAGGTCAGGCAGAAATAAGAATTCCAAGCCTGTGGGGCGCCTGGATGGCTCAGTTGGTTAAGCATCTGACCCTTGATTTCGGCTCAGGTCATGATCTCCTGGGTCGTGGAATTGAGGCCTGCATAGGGCTCTGCACTCAGCATGCACACAGTCTGTTTGTCCCTCTCCCTCTTCTCCTCCCCCAACTCTCTTTCGCTTTCTCTGAAATAAATAAGATCTTTAAAAAAAAATTAAGAATTCCAAGCCTGCCAGCAGCTAGGGGTTCAGTTAGAAGCTGCATACCAAAACAAAGAGGCAACCCACAGAATGGGAGAAGATATTTGCAAATGACACTACAGATAAAGGACTGGTATCCAAGATCTATAAAGAACTTCTCAAACTCAACACCCAAAAAACAAATAATCAAGTCAAAAAATGGGCAGAAGTCATGAACAGACACTTCTCTGAAGAAGACATACAAATAAATGGCTAACAGACACATGAAAAAATGTTCATCATCATTAGCCATTCGGGAAATTCAAATCAAAACCACATTGAGATACCACCTTACACCAGTTAGAATGGCAAAAACGGACAAGGCAAAAAGCAACAAATGTTGGAGAGGTTGTGGAGAAAGGGGACCCCTCTTACACTGTTGGTGGGAATGCAAGTTGGTACAGCCACTTTGGAAAACAGTGTGGAAGTGCCTCAAAAAATTAAAACTAGAGCTACCCTATGACCTAGCAATTGCACTACTGGGTATTTACCCCAAAGACACAGATGTAGTGAAAAGAAGGGCCATATGCACCCCGATGTTCATAGCACCAATGTCCACAATAGCCAAACTGTGGAAAGAGCTGAGATGCCCTTCAACAGATGAATGGATAAAGAAGATGTGGTCCATATATACAATGGAATATTACTCAGCCATCAGAAAGGATGAATACCCAACTTTTGAATCAACATGGATGGGACTGGAGGAGATTATGCTAAGTGAAATAAGTCAAGCAGAGAAAGTCAATTATTGTATAGTTTCACTTATTTGTGGAACATAAGGAAATAAGGAATAGCATGGAGGACATTAGGAGAAGGAAGGGAAAAATGAAGGGGGGAAATCAGAAGGAGAGATGAACCATGAGAGACTATGGACTCTGAGAAACAAACTGAGGGTTCTAGAGGGGAGGGGGGTAGGGGGATGGGTTAGCCTGGTGATGGGTATTAAGGAAGGCACGTACTGCATGGAGCACTGGGTGTTATACGAAAACAATGGATCGTGGATCACCACATCAAAAACTAATGATGTATTGTATGGTGATTAACATAACATAATAAAATAAAATTAAAAAAAAAAAAGAAGCAGCAGCTGCATGCCCCCGGGGTGAGAGCTAGGGGCTTAGTGAATATACTGAAACAGAAGCAGTAGAAGAGCAGGAAGGCATACCCTCCGGAGCCAGAACCCACGGCTCAAAACCCTGCTCTGTGTTCACCAGTCCAGTGTCCTTGCACCAGCCACCTACGCTTTTGTGCCTCCGTTTCCTCAACTGAAAATGGAGATACCATAGATGACCCTACCTCTTGGGTTCTTGTTTGCCTTGGTTGGGTGAGAATGATAAAACTATTAGCCACAGTTACCACCACTGTTATCATTACTATTTGTTTTTCTTAATACTCAAGGACTTTTGGGAATTGTTCTTCCATCTATGATGAAAATCAGGAGGAAATCTGTTCACTGTCTGATGCTAACTTAAATTCTTCTTCTATTATGAGGTCTTCCTCTCTGGCTCTTACCCTTGCAAATAAGAAGCAGAAGTATCCCTCCCCTGAACTTACAGAACACTTCACTCATATCACCACCTTATTACATACTGCATGAAACCATGTCACAGATAGGGTTTTTCTTAGTGCTCCCTGAGGGCAGGGCCTGACCTTTCAGTTGTAGTCCTGGTTTCTGTGAGACAGATGGAGCTAAGTCTATAGACCCTAGAGTAGACCAACCAGACCGTGCTCCTTCCCAGTTTCATGGTCCTTGTTTAAATTACTCTCAAAATGTAATTTTCAAAAATAAAAAAAATGTACATTGAACACACATCAGAGATTTATTAGCTTATTAACCAAGGAATCAGCGGCATGACTAAAGCTCAGTCAATGAAGATCTGAGAATTGGTATACAGTCACTGAAATATAAAAACACTGAAGTAGGATAGATGAGTTATATGCAAAGGTAGTAGATGCCCGGGCAGGGCAGTAAAACCTTACTTCTGGGGTTATTTTTCCTACTAGACAAATATATGCTCTTTACCAGCCAAAAGGCATTTGTTAACTCTACATCTGCCACAAATTGACATCTAACTTGAAAGACTCTGGGCCTAATTAATGGTCAGTCGAACAAAGGAACACTTATGTTAAGAATCAGATAAACCTGGGGCTCCTGGGTGGCTCAGTTGGTTAAGCGACTGCCTTCGGCTCAGGTCATGATCCTGGAGTCCCGGGATCGAGTCCCGCATCGGGCTCCCTGCTCAGCGGGGGTCTGCTTCTCCCTCTGACCCTCTTCCCTCTTGTGCTCTCTGTCTCTCATTCTCTCTCTCTCTCAAATAAATAAATAAAATCTTTAAAAAAAAAAAAAAAAAAGAAGAATCAGATAAACCTCAGTTTATCCAGTGTGCTCCAGTATTGAAAGCACACAAGGTCATCCTTTTCCCTCATTTCCAAATTTTGGATAATTTTCAATCATTATTATTTTTTATTTTTTTATATATTTCTTTTTATTTTATTATGTTATGTTAATCACCATACATTACATCATTAGTTTTTGATGTAGTGTTCCATGATTCATTGTTTGTGCATAACACCCAGTGCTCCATGCAGAACGTGCCCTCTCTAATACCCATCACCGGGCTAACACATCCCCTCACCCCCTCCCCTCTGAAACCCTCAGTTTGTTTCCTGTAGTCCATAGTCTCTCATGGTTCGTCTCCCCTTCCAATTCCCCCCCACTTCATTTGTCACTTCCTACTATCTTCTTCTTTTTTTTTTTTTTTTTTAACATATAATGTATTATTTGTTTCAGAGGTACAGGTCTGTGATTCAACAGTCTTGTACAATTCACAGCACTCACCATAGCACATACCCTCCCCAATGTCTATCACCCAACCACCCCATCCCTCCCACCCCCCACCACTCCAGCAACCCTCAGTTTGTTTCCTGAGATTAAGAATTCCTCATATCAGTGAGGTCCTTTGATACATGACTTTCTCTGATTGACTTATTTCATTCAGCATAATACCCTCCAGTTCCATCCACATTGTTGCAAATGTCAATCATCATTAACCTCTCTAAGACTCAGTTTCTGTATTTGTAAAATGGGGATAACAATACCTATGTCCCAGAGGTAGTTTTGTGTTTAAATAAGACAAAGTGCACAGGGTACCCAACACATTCTCTGCTGTGTTAAGTGTTGGCAAAGGGCTAGATATCAAGGTCCAAACTTTGTAAGGAAAAATGATAATAGAATGTCTACTGTCTGTCAGATATGACTCTGTATGCTTTATATATGCTTACATATATTCCATTCACCCTCAGAACAGGACTCTCAGGTGGGTATTCATTAGTTCCAGTTTATGCAAGGAAATTTAGGGAGTTAAGTGACTTGTCTGAAGCTCTCAGAACCACCAGGGAGTACAGAGTAGGTCTGTGATCCCAAAGGTCTTTCCATGAATGTTGCTGTCTCTTTAAAAGAAAAAAAATAAAAATAAAAATCACAGGACAAAGATTTTCAACAGCATTTACATTGAACTTGAATTTGATTTAGAAGCATTTTCATTTTTAGGTTATTCATCCAAATTTTGTTCCTTCCTTACCCCCTCCCACCCAATCCCATCCCTAAACCAAAAAGCTTTTTTTTTTTTTCCTTTACCATTCATTTAGCACTTCAAAGCGGGAAGGATGTGCCTCTGAGTGAAACATTGTGCTGGCAAAATGACACTCCATTTTCCAGGAGCCCTAACAAAGACTTTTGATTTGAATGTCAATGCTGTGAGGATGATTAAATGTAAGATTCACTTTTATATTCCCCAGCTGCAAAATAAGTTGTACAGTTCAATTAGTTTGCCATGTGGCTGAGGATCCAGCCCCTCAAAGTTGCTATGGTGACGTGACTAATGAAAGTGGTGTTGGGACTGAGGTTGCAGCTCAGTGAATTTCCAGGGACTGAAGCTGGAAGGGTTACATGTTGGGAGGACGACACAACTGATTTTTCTTTAGAGCCCCCTAGAAATGCTGTGTTCCCACGGCTTGCTGTGATGCCTCGACTCTTTGTACTGACATATGAAAATATATCTTTCCTTCTTGGAGAAAGAGCCACAGGCAGAGGTTTTAGTTGGTCAGTTGGTCTATCTGTCTGTCTGTCTCTGTCTCAAATCATTTGCTCTCTTGCGACATGAACTAGGATCTGGAGAGATTGGTCTAGGGAGAACGTCAAGGCCTTATAATTGATAATGCCCTTAGGCCTCCATCCTCTCATTTTGAATGTCTGTTAGTCCCAAAGAAATCCCCATCAGTCCTTCCCAGAGCTCTCTTAGCTTCATCTTCCTGGCTCAGTAGCGATTCCAGCGGACCCTGGAATTGAAGTCAGGGAGCAAGACATGCAAACATATGGGGGAGAAGGGTTTCCCCCTTGTTTCCTTCAGGGTAGTTCAGAAAGTTGTAATTTGTTTTATTTTCTGTTTTCTGTCCAGTTCATTGAGTTCTAAATCCATGAGAGCAGAGACCATTTATGTATTAGTTCACTGCTACACGGTCCACATCCAGTCTAGGGCTTCCTAGTAGAGGGCATTCAGATACCTGCTAAAGGAAGGAATGACTGAATCTGAATATGAATCCTGATGCCTGCTGAGTCTTTGGGAAGGCCATTTTATTTTTGCTAAATGCCACTTCCCTCCTCTGTAAGCTGCGGGTGACCAGGCTCCTCTGCCTACTTCTGGGGTTGTGGCAGAAAAGAATTGGTGGTGGACATGTAGGAGCTTTTTAGATGGTAAAAATTGAAGGGTTTTATAAAAATGAAAGGGCTTTTTGGTTGGGATGGATTGCGCATTTTGGATGTGTGGGTAGATAGAACAACTGCAGAGCCAAGCAAGATCCTATCTCACACAAAGAGCGATATGAAGGCTGGAGCTGCACGAGGGGATCAATGTCCTCATTAGCATGGCATTGGAGAGTCACACCAGGAAGATGTTCTCTTAGTCTGTTTTGCAGGAGCATCATAAGAATTCATTAAGGTTGGTAGAATGATTTGATAACCTTAGATAATAGGTGTGACAGAAGTGTAAACTTAGATTATTAAAACATGAATCGGATTGTTTTCTGGATGACTCAAGCGGGCAACAGGGTGACAGCAATTTCAGAAGGTGCTTTTCAATGCCTGGTGAAGAATGGATGTTGAGCTTGGCTGTCATTCATCTGCTTCCTTCCACAGAGAGTACAGCGCAGTGTAGGGGAAGGCAGGTAGAAAGCAGTAGTGACAGTGAGGAAAACAGGGTTCCACGCTGACATGCTACTAACTGAGGAACTGTGGGCAAAGCGTGGACCTTCCTGGCGTCTCCATTTCTGACTTGGATAATAAAACACTTTCAAATCTATTCCCCGAAACCGAATTTACCAGCTATCAGTTAGAATGACATGGGGAAAATGAAAGAGATTCTTTGGACCAATAGAATAGACAGACTTTGGGCTTAAAATTAAACAACTTGGCCTTGGGACCATACTTCAGAAAGCTTTTAGTAAGTTTCTGTCAAATCTTGTGGGGGAAGAAGAGATGAAAGGCATAGGGGTTGTATTTCCTTAAGTTATTTTATTGTGGATTTTTTTTTTCTGTTAACATCTTGATAAGTAGTATTCTTTGACTACTTTGGGAAATGCTGGACCCAAAAGTAGTGTCTTGGGTGACTCTCCATCTGCAAGAGTTGCTCAGGGCAACCTCCCAAGACAGTACTAATTTCAATGAGACAACATTTTTACACTTATTAGATCAAGTGTTAAAAACAAGCAAGCAAAGAGACAAGCACATCTAGCATGCACAGCCAGGATTCTGCCCTTCAGATATCTCTTTGTGAATGTTTCAAATGCACTTAAGATCAGCTTGTGCAGAGCCAGACTCAAAATCCTCCCCTTCTGCATCACACTGGCCCTAGACTTCTTGTAGAGTTCTGTCCAGGTGTGGCACTGTCACAGCTCTCTGTGACAGTTTCTCTTTCGTCCTCCTCTCCAGATCCTCACTTAGTCCTGTATGGAAGGTAAGTCCTGGCAGGCAAGTCTGGTTCTTACGGCCAAACATGTACCTGGCCTCATTTAAGCCTCTGGGTGGGTATTTTCCCCAGTAAGTAGATAAGGATATTGGGGAGTAGGAGCTGAAGGAACATGCCCAAAGTCACACAGCCAGCCACTCACAGTCACATTGAGAGATAGGCCCAGCCCTAAAGCATCCTTTTTGGGCACGTTGTTGCTGCTTTTCTCAGACCAAACTGAAGTCCAAGTTTCCCCATTGTTCAAATGTGGTTTTAAGAAATCCTGTCTTGCCTCCTTTATAGTATTAATGTAAGTATGAAATTTAGGACAGAGATGGATAGCACTTTAGAAATGTAAAAATTGCTGCACAAATGCAGGTTCTTATTACTTTACCAGGCGACAAAATTCAAACAGACTAGGAGAGTGCATCTCAATTGCAATAATTTCTGTGATAACAGCTGCAGACAGTCTTTGGAAAGAGGTCCTGAGAGCTGTGTTCACCTCCAAGAATTCTAATAAAATTCATGAAAGTCAGGCAACATTGAGCCATTTGAACTGCATTTCTAATTTCTTAGTTGGGTCCATCCAGAAGCTGAAGCCCAATTTTAGAGCTTTAAAGCTGTTAAATAGCATCTAATTCCTCTCATTTTACAGATAAGGAAACTGAGGCCTATAGCAACTTCAGTCAAGGTCAAAACCATAAGGCAAGTCACATTTCTATTTTTCTCTTTCTCTGCCCAACAACTCCTGACCTAGGTTGCTTTTCAGAGGTTTTTCTCCACTCTGTATAATCTCTAAGTTCCTAAAACTGAGACTGAAGTTCTCCATTGGCTAATAAGTGGCCCCTGGCAGCCTAAGAGGAGCGAGGTCTATGGGCACTTGCTTTGGGGAGAAGAAAAGATTCCACTGGGGCTGGCAGACACAGCCATACTCTCTGCACATTCTCTGGGCAGAGCATTTAATTTGTGCTCCCAAGAGCCTGTGAGCCTGGTGACTGGGTTGTTGAGCAAGGTTTCACAGTGAAAAGAAAATAACATGAGCGAGAGACTTTACTAACAGCATCTCCTCTGCCTGGGATGCCCCACCTCCATACTAAAATATTCAAGTCATAGCCATCTTTCCAGATGTGGACCAAATATTGTCTAAAGGTTGTATTTTTCCTCCCCAGTACTTAAAAATTTGTCTCCTTACCTTATATAAGCAATATTGCCCTCAATGTGAAATAAGCAATGTGGATGTTTTTAGAATGAATCATGAAAGCCTGCTCATCAGCATCCCAATCCCCCATACCACACTTACAACTTATCTTTCCTTCAATGTGCAAACCTCTGGGTTTTCTCTTTGCCTCTTCCTTAGGAAGTGAGGAAGATACACAGCCAAAATGCCCGAAAGGGCCAGGCAGGTAGATGAATCCGATAAGCAGGCTGTATTCCAGAGTGCCTGCCCTCTCTATAGGGGGCAGCCACGAGCCTGTTCCAGCTATTGCGGCTGCGTGGCATTGGGGACCTCCAGCATTGTCAGATGTTTCAATTTAGGACTGGCTCCAAATTCAGATTTTTTGAGGTGAAAAACTTTGACTTTAAGATGCGGGCAATGAATTCTAAATTTTTAGAAATGCTTAGACCAAATGAGATACTTGTAAGCAAGATGCAGCCCACAGGTTTACAACCTCTGATTTATTAACAGATGTATATAAAGGGGGGCATACTTCATGCATTGTTTTTGTGATTTACTTGTTTTCCCCGAGTCTATATTATTTGCAGTGATCTTTCTATGTCAGCTGCTATATAGATCATGTCATAAATTTTAATGGTTGTATAATAGTCCCTGACATGGATATATTATAGAGCACCTTCTATTCACCTGTTGATAAGCATATAGGTGTTGATACTTTTTTAATATCATAAAGGATTTCAACAAATCTTACACAGTAAGTCTGCATGCATGAGGACTCTTTAGGATGATCATTGATCACTCTCTATCTTGACACTTTGTATCCTATCTCATTTCCCTTGTGGGATATAAAAGTCAGGAACCACAACTTACCCTTTGTGTACTCAGTATTTAATCAAGTATACAACCCCTAAAGAAATTAATAGACTAAAAAAAGGAGTCATAAAAAAAATTCATCAAATCTGGTTTTTACGTCTGATTTTCCAAGTGACTTTTAGGCAAGTTACTTTCCTTGTCCAAGCCTTTATCTCTCCATTTGCAAAACAGGCCTCATTTTTTCATTCAATAGATTTCAAATATTTACTGAGTACCATCTGTGTGTTGGATATTGTGTTAAGTTAAGGGATACAGCTGTGACATGGGAGTTGTCTTCTACTGGATCTGCTCTGTGTTCCCTTTTGGTTCTAACTTTCTTTGATGCTGTGATATCCTGCCATGCCTCTCAACCCCAAGCCCTAAGCAGGTTTGAACATGGAAACAGTGTCGTACTCTCCCAGGAGCAAATGCTAAATGCCCTCCACTGAACATATGTACCGTGGGGATTATTAAATGCTCTGTACTGACAACTGCTGAGGGCGAAGTTTCCGTAAGCAGGTTTCACTGTCAAAACATGTTATGCTTTGGATAATTTCCTCTGTCCTGTGAAAACTCATTATGAACCCCTTTCAAAGAGCATGGCTCTCCCCAGTTAAGGTGATGGTAATTGGAAGGCATCTTCCCTTTTTTCTGTCAGCTGGGGAAGGTAGGGTGTCCCAACTTTGCTAAACGTTATTCCCTGAGGTCAGAAAAAGTAAAAATAGGAATAATGAGAACACATAGGACTCCATGCAATAGGGAGTAAGACAATAAACTCATTAACTGTCAAGGAAGGACACAGAGGAGTCAGCACCCTGTGGTAGAAATAAAATCACACTGGAAAGGAAGACAATACAGTATGGTGATTTAAATCCCTGACTTTTGAACCAACCATCCTGTTTTCTTTGTTTATAAAATGGTGATAATACCACCTAACTCATTGGAATATTGAAGTCATAAAAATAAATGTATTATTATTATTATGAGAGATGAAAATGACCTATTGTCTAGTTTTATTTGTGGAGTGGACTAGTTTTAGGACCTTAGGAAAGACCTTTTCTTTTCGGGCACTTTTGTCATATCAACTCTAGAAAAGGGAACAAAACTGCCATAGTGGAGTGCCTGGGTGGCGCAGTTGGTTAAGCATCCACCTCTTGGTTTTGGCTCAGGTTGTGATCTCAGGGTCATGAGATCGAGCCCCACATGGGGCTTCACTCTCAGTGGGGAGTCTGCTTGAGATTCTCTCTCCCTCTCACTCTTGCTGTCTTTCTCTCTCTCAAAATAAATAAATCTTAAAAAAAAAAAAAAAACCTGCCGTAGCTAATTCCAAAAGTTCTAATGAGGCTCCAAGAAAGGGGGTAAATGGCTGCAAAAGCATTTTATGACCTCAGGTAGGAACTGGCAATCAACCCAATGACTCAGGTTACACGTTAGAAAGTTATGAATTGGACTGTTTTCCCAACATTTGAGGCCAATTGCTATCCCACAATTTTATCAGGAAATGAAAATGCAGCATCTGGGAACAGGGCACATGGCAACCTAATTAGATTCAATTTCTGGTCCATTCATTCAAATATTTGAGCATCTACCAGGTAACATTTAGGTTCTAGGGAAATACATGTTGAGTAAAAGAGAATGAGACTTTGCTCTCATGGAGCTGAATCAAATGGAGGGCACAGCTACTGATTAAATTATTACAAATAATCATTAGAAACTGAAATGAGTACTACACCAAAGGAAAAATTAAAAACAAACAAACAAACAAAGGGTATCTAATTTTAATCGGGAGTTCCGAGTATGTGGAAGACCACAGTGTTAAAATGGGATGAAGATTGTACATATGTGGTTATTAACCCCTTCCCCATACAACTCAACTACTACCTCCTTCCTGATTCTGATTGTATTATTTAAGAAATTTCCAGTTATGAGATGATAGGTAGAAAAGAACTCTAATTTTGTATTTAGATAATTTGGCATTCATTGAGCCCTTCTTATGTGCCAAGAAGTATTCTAAGTACTTTACAAGTATTAACATTTACTTCTCAAAAAAAAAAAAAGTCCTGTTTTTTAAAATCCCTGCTTCTCAGACAAGGATATAGAGGTGCAGGAGTCACAAGTTCAAGTCATAATTCACCTCTTATGGAGAGTGAAACCTTGAGCAGTGACTCAGAGCCTTGTTTCCCTGCTCTGTATGATGGAGGTTGGAGTCCCAACCAGCATTTAGGGTTGGCACAAAGATCATATAAATAATAAATGTGCTTCTGTATATTAAAACAAATTACCATGTACATAGCTGGGGTTATTATTTGGTGTGTTCAGGGCATAGTATCACAAGTTGGTGTTGGATGCAGCAAAAATACTGCCCATCAGCATCATTCCATCAATATTTGTAGCAATAGATTTGCCAAGCTTCCCCCTCCCCATTACTCTTATTTATGTCATGGTGTTCCAAGATCCTCTTCACAGTCTTTTCTTGGACATTTGAAACTGCATTGGTAATTGGAGAGGGCACTCAGCATTATTGATTTTGTGTATGGAGGGAACTTTCTTGGGCGGGGGGCAGGGAGATGTCTTATGTTACTATACAACTGCTGATCGAATTTCTTCTAAAATACCCCACGTGTAACTTTATCCCATGTAAAATAAGGGGGCAAAAACCAAGGTGATGAGCATCCAAGAGTGCTAACTGTGTGGACAAAGCCTGGGCAAGAGGCTAATGCAGTAGTCCCTTCCTGAATGAGCTGATGACAGCAGAACTAAATCCAGGTCTCCTTAGAAATGGAGCAGAATCAAAATTGATAACATCACCAGGAATATAACTCATGCCATCACCTGTGATTGTTTCTGACACTCTTTCTCTAACACAACACAAAGACCTTCGAGTCTGACATACCGCAAATTATCCTGGCCTCTCCCATGGGGTGGTGTAGGGAAAACAGCATTAATTACAGGTTCCCAGTTTTGAATTTGCTGAGAGAGAAAACGAGGGTGGCTTATCGGGGGTCACACTGCTAGTCACTGGGGCTCTTTTAACAGATCGGGGGGATGGTACACAGAATGATATCCATGTCCTGATCCCTGGGACCTGAGACTGTGGAACTTTAGCTGGCTCTTAAGATGGAGAGGTTATCTTGGATTGTTCAAGTGGGCCCAAGGTAATCACAAGGGTCCTTTTACGAGGGAGGCAGAAGGGTCAGTGTAATAGAAAGAGATGCATCAAAGTAAGCAGAATTCATGGGGGGGTGGGAGGATGGGTTAGCCTGGTGATGGGTATTAAAGAGGGCACATTCTGCATGGAGCACTGGGTGTTATGCACAAACAATGAATCATGGAACACTACATCTAAAACTAATGATGTAATGTATGGTGATTAACATAACAATAAAAAATTTTTTAAAAAAGTAAGCAGAATTCAGAGACATGCAGCCTGGAACCAAGTAATGCAAGCAGCCTCTGGCTTCTGGGAAAGGCAGGAATCTGATATAATCAAAATTAGGAAAGTGATCGGGATCCTCTTTATTTTTCTTCCTTTTGTTCTCCTTATGGCTTTAAGGTCTATTTTTTAATTTTTTTAAAGATTATTTATTTATTTGATAGAGAGAGCACAAGCAGGAGGAGTAGGAGAGGGAGAGGGAGAAGGAGGCTCCCCGCTGAGCTGGGAACCCGATACGGGGCTTGATCCCAGGACCCTGAGATCATGACCTGAGCTGAAGGCAGACGCTTAACCAATTGAGACACCCAGGCACCCCTGGCTTTAAAGTTTAAATAACTATAGAAACTACAAAAGTTTTAAACAGCATGGATACATGCAATAAAACATGAAATACTCATTTTTATACTCCCTTACCAATTCCACTTTTCACACAGTTCATCTTACACATCACGCTATTTTTTTTTCTGTAACTTGTTGGTACCTATAGATCCTCTCATAAAAACTGATTATATCCTACCCATTAAGTCAGTGTACCCTAGTTTTTTTCTCTACTTGATGGACTTGTGAGTTGTTTCTGATTCTTCACGATTACATGCAATCTGCCTTGTGGCCTTATGAAAGTCTCTGCACTGTTCCAACAGGACAGAGCTTTACAAGTGGGATTGCTCCATCAAAGTCTGCATGTTTAAGATAGTAGAGTTTGCTAAATTGCTCTGCAACAGGTTTTCCTGACGTGCATTCCCATTAACAGTTTATGAAAGCACCATTTCTCGACACCCTTAAGATTGTACCCTGGGTATGATTCATCTTTTTAATATTTGCCAATCTGATCTGTGAAAAATGCACTCTTGTTGTTGCTTGTGTTTGCATTTCCCTGGTTAGTAATGAGCTTGAGCATCTCCTTATACATTCATTGGTCATTTATTTTTTTTCTTCCTGTGTGAGTGGGATCCATTTTAAGTGGGCTCAGCAATGACAAGTAGTGACAAAGAATTGTCAGGCAGTGTCTGAGCTGCAAATCAAGGCCTTGCAGCCCAAGGCTCATACTCCAACACCTTCCTGTGATATTTATACCACAGCCAAGAGCAGCATGCATACCTGGGAAAATGCTGGGTCTATTTTAAACCTGCCAGGAAGAGGAAGAGTATCAATTCCATTGGCATGCTTATTCTTCTACCATTCTGTCAATTTATAACCTTTGGCATATGCCTTCTCAATTCCCATTTTGTTTCCTCCATTATCCAATGAAAAGCCTGGGAAAGGTGACAGATCTGGTCTGTTTTGCTCTCAAATTTTTCGGTTCTAAAAAACATTGATCAAATGACCACCAATTTTTGCCAAGAACCAGCCTGCAGCAAAATTATCAAGTCAGTCCAATTGGGCTTTCATAGTTGCTGATAGTGACTTAGAGAATGCAAACTATTATTCTAGGCAGAGCAGCCCCATGGAAGGAGGGAATGTAGAGTGCATGAGGAACAGAACTATGGCAAAGGTAGAGTAATATAGAACGAGGCTAAAGGGGATAGTGAGAGCTGACCCACAGAGGCCTTTCGGACCACATTACAGATTTTGTTGTATTTCCAAAAGGCAAAGAAGAATCACTGGGTCGGTAGGGGCTTTAAACGGGGGGAACGATCCTATCTAAGTTGCCTTGTAAAAATATCACTCTGACTGCATCACTGAGAGTGAATTTGGGGGTAACCCAAGAGCATGCAGTGAGACAGTTAGGAGGCTCTTATCAACCAGACAAGAGAGTATGGTTGTATAGACAGACCAGGGAGGTCTGTTGGAAATGGCGAGAAGTAGAAAGATTTAAGAGGTATTTGTCCTAGTGAGTTTGTTAAACTGCGTGGGGAGGCAGACACGTGGAAAGAGGGCATAAGGTGCTTAACACTGGTAAGCAAACATCTGATGACCATCCTTTTTTCTCAGTTCTCATCCCCCTTAGGCAAGGACTACTATATTTCCAACACTGGCCCAGAGTGGGTGCACAGCAAAGATCTATTCAGTAAGGGAATGGCATGGCTAAAAGAAGGGTTCAGAACAGCAGGATATCACTGCTCATTGGTGAAGTTTCAGGGGAGACATGAGCCTGGTGCTGGTTTTTGAGGGGCATTAAGAGCACTATCATCATCTCACCTAATGCAGCCCTGAACGGCATTTTCTTTACATATTGAGAAACAGCCTTAGTGAACAAATGCCCCGAAGTTACTGATTTAATGACTGGTGAAGTGAGAGCTGGAACCCCCATCTGTGGGTCTTTGAGGCCTTCCTTCTTTTGACATGTTTTTGGACTTATACAATATAATGTTGTATAAGATTAGTCTATCCAGGGGAAATAATTTTCAAACAGTGCCTGAAGAGAGAATGAGCTCCAGAGGAAGAAGACTTGCCTCCTTGGGTTTCCATTCTGTTAATTTTCAGATTTTCAGTTTTTAGTTACCATTTACTAAAGAGTTAGTACATGCTTCCCAGATCACCCTCCTCTTAGAGAGATCCCATTCAACCACCATGACCTAATTAGATAGAAGTATCATTATCCCTATTTGAATTTTGCAACCTGAGACTCAGGCAAAATAACGTTGAAAACTGAGTAAGAAATATGTGGCACAATCATTATTTGAAGCCAGGTCTAATTGCAAAGCCCTCATTCCAAACGGCAACATGATTTGACTTAAGGGCCAAGGTCAAGGGGATCTAGGAAGAAGGAGTGTAATTACCTTGACTGAAGCCAGGCTCAAAATCTGTGTATCTATAGCATGTTTGGCTCTTTTTATTTTTGTATGGCCATGGTATGACATATACATTCCCCACCTGACTGTAGGAACTTCCAAATGCTTCTTTAGCTGTTGAAATTTACTATCTAAAGACAGCATAGCATAAGAGTATGCTCTTATTTGTATGAGTATGAGTAAGTATGTATGAGTATAGTAAGAGTATGCCCATCTATTACTATTTTCTATATTCCTAGTTCTCTGACCTCCCTAGGTATTATTTCAAATTTTGTGCTTGAGTTTTGACATTTGCAAAATGAGGAGAATAGGAAAATATCCCTCATAAAGTTGTTGTGAAGAGTTAATAAGCACCTGGCACAGGGTGAGCATTCAGTACAGAATGTTAGTTATTATTCTCTCTCCAGGCTGTCCCAATGGCCTTTACCCAGTCAATATTCAAAAAATATTTATTGAATGTCTACCATATGTTAAATATTGCACTAGGTATTAAGAATACAAGGACCTTCTAGTTATCTATTTGTGCATGACAAACCAGCCCTAAGCCTGATGGCTTAAATCACATTTTATTATATCACATGATTTTGTGCATCAGAAATATGAGCAGGGCTTGGCTGGGCAATTCTTCTGGTATTCACTTGGCAGCTGGTTTATTCTGGAAGGTCCAAGATGGTTTTGCTCACATTTCTGGAAACTTGGTAGGGGCAGCTGGAAGGCTGTGTTCAGTGAGGCTTCTCAGTTTCTCTATGTAGCTTCAAGGCCTCTGACACAGTCTCTCTGGTAAGAGGTCATGAGGCTAGTAGGTGGAGGAGCCAAAACTTAAACCCGAATGGGTAAATCCAGAAACCAGTCCTATACACCTGCAATCTGACACACTACTTTAAAATTAGGCCTCCTTGGCACTAATTTCTGGGCTTGTGTACAATCCCCAGGTCATCTTCAGTAGGGGCGCATATCACTGGAGTTATGAATATTGAGTTCTGGACCCACCTCAATTGCTTTGCAGCCATGTGGCCCTGGACAAGCCACTTCCCTTCTCAGGCCTTCTTGTCTCCATCTATAAAATAAAGGCATCTTCATCTCCTGCCCATTTCTCAGGTTCACTTAGAGGACTATATTTGTAGCAAAGGTATCACAGGGAGTTGGGGGACCCTGTTCTTAGGTCTGACTCATCTCACTTACAGTGTGCTATTGGACAATTATTTCTCCATTTCTGGAACACAGATTTTGTGAAATACTCTCTACAGATCCTTTCAACTCACATTTCAGAGAAGATATTGATAAAAACACCATCAATACAGAGTCTGCTAAGCTGAAAGAGAACATTGCTATAGTTAAGATTACATGGGATGGAATGTGCTAAGTGTGTCTCTGTAAGAGGCAGATCCACCTTTTCTCGGATGAGCATTTTATAACTGACCAGGGCTATGGATAGCATCTGTGGGCTTGGATCAGAACAAAAACAAATGCCCAAAGCAAATAGCACTGCAATGATGATCTTAGCCTGGTACCATGGAATAATCAGCCAACCCATTATCCACTAAGAATCTACATACAACTTGATTTCATAAATATCAAGCTTTTAAAATCATTGGCTGAACCATTTGGGTAACACATATTTATAATTAACCTGTTACCTTGGCTAATTGAATTTAAATAAAAAAAATTAATCTGATATAGAAGTAACTTAGGTGCCCAGTGATAGATAAGGGAGATGTAGCTTATATACATATGCAATGGAATATTATGCAGCCATAAAAGAGGATGGGATCATGACATTTGTGATAACATGGATGGGTGTAGAGGGTATTTTGCTAAGGGAAACAAGTCAGATTGAGAAAGATAAATACCATATGATTTCACTCATATGTGGAATCTAAAAAACAAAACAAATAAACAAAAAGCAGAATCATACCTATAATATAGAGAACAAACTGATGGTAGTTGGGGAGGGGAATGGGCAAAATGGATGAAGGGGAGTGGGAGATACAGACTTCCAGTCATGAAATGAATAAGTCATAGGAATGAAAGGCACAGCATAGGGAATATAGTCGGTGTTATTGTAATAGTGTTGTATGGTGATAGATGGTCGCTACACTTGTACTGAGCATAGCATGACTATAGAGAAATTGAATTGCTCTGTTGTACACCTGAAACTAATGTAACATTGTGTGTCAATTATACTCAAAAAAATTAAAAAATAATCAAGAGTAGTCCAAATCTGAAGGTAAATAATGAATGATGGAATATATTTGAATCAATTATTATAAATAAGGGACTTTTTTTTATTTACTTCAGTATCCCAAGTATCTAGAATAGGCCCTAGCACATAGTAAGTACTCAAACATGTCACTCAATAAAATAAATAATGTTTAATGGAAACATCATTGAGTTCTACCCATTATCCATGTAATGGGAGTCTTTGAATTCATGCTTTTTTTTTAATTTCCAAATATTCTACAGTCTTTGATTTTTCTATTTGAAGTCAGTTATTGCCCATATACTTTTTAAATTAATTAATTTATTTTTAATTCAAATATAATTAACCTACACCATTATATTAGTTTCAGGTATACAGTATAATGATTCAGCAATTCTATTCATTACTCAGTGCTCATCATGACAAGTGTACTTATAATCCCATCACCTATTTCACCCATCCCCCCACCTACCTTTCCTCCAGTAACCAACCACCAGTTTGTTCTCTATTAAATTCATGCTTAGTAGCAGCAAATGCCATTTATAAACAGCCCCAGTTTAAATTATTTTATCTGCTTTGTTGATTATACTTAACTGACTGTTAATGAAGGACCTATCATATAAGAAGGAATTTACATTCTAGGCAAACCTAGGCCTCAAGCCAAGAAAGGCACATCAAGGGCTTGTTGCCCAGGAGAGGCAGCCCACAACAATGCTATATAACCTTGAGTGAACTTTACTTTTTGAGTCCTCATTGCTACATCTATAGAATTAGAATAAATTTAAAGTTCACTGTAGCTCTAAAAGTCTATGATCTTAAGAAGATTCTTATCTTGCCTACATACAACATGATGGGATAAAGATGAAGTAGGATTCCTTCTGCTCAAGATAAAGCCTAATATAATATCATTGGAACAAGATATTAGCCTTGGGTTGTTAGTGCTAAAATTTTAGATTTAGTCCTTCCACTTTCCTACAAGATTTTAGGCAAGTCACCTTACCTCTCTGGGCTTTATTTTTCTCATTTGTCAAATTACTCACCTACATGAAAAGTTTTTGGAGAGATTAACAACAAAACTACCAGTGTCTTCTGCCTGGAGATAATTTTGCTGAGTCTTCTAAGATTTCTGATGAAGAAACTAAAACCTAGAGAGGCAAGGTGATTTATCCATTGTTAAGGAGGAAGTTCATGAAGACCTGGAGCAGAGAGCTTCGCTTTTTATTCACTCAGCCTATTTGTTCACTGAGCACCATAATAATAACAGCTAATGTTTGGGGTCTTTGGCACTCTACTAGGAACCTTACATGAGCTAGTGTGTAATTCTCAGCATAACCCAATGATGTAGGTCATAGGATTATTCTTATTTCACAGAGACGTGGCTTTCTCAAATTTACACAACTAATAAGTGATAGAGCCAGGAATTAAGCACAGAGGGTTTACTGTCTTAACCACTAACTAAACTGATCACCATGCTTCATGGTAGAGATGCATATTAAAACATAATTTGGCACACTCCACAAACCGTTCTCGTACATCAACAAAACAGTGCTATAATCAAGGGGTCCCAGGATGCTGTGGGATTACAGGCAGAACCCAGGGCAGGGAGTGAAAGCCTGTGTCATGAAGCCTTTTGAAAAGGTCTAGGCCATGACTTAGAAAGGGGGTTGGGATTGGGAATGGGAGAAAAGGATGCCCAGGCTGAAGGAAGAGCATGTGCACAGACCTGGGGAGGAGAAGGGACACAGCTCATTTGTGGACCCACGGAAGACAGGATGGGGAGAGATGAGAGTGTGTGAAGAGCAGAGGCTCTAAGGAGCATGGTCCTGTGAGCCCTGACTTGGAGCTCATGCATCGTGCTGAGGGCAGGAAGAAAGGATGGGAGAGTCTTGGGTAGGGCAGTGATGTAACGTAACTTACCACTGTGATTACACCAAGGGGAAGGGAGGAGAGCATGCAGAGGGGCTAGGAATGTTGCAGGGTTGGCTGCCCTTCTTCAAATTCACCAAAAAGGGGATTTGAAAGCACAAGTACCAGGCATGACCTTCTCATTTCCTAACTTCTGCCCAAAAGTTTGTCCCTCTGGCCCTCTTAGGGCCCCACTGGTGATAAATCCATATTCAGGTGGTTTTCACCTGTGTTTTCTAAGATAGACCTGGAGCTCTGCTCTTTCTTGCTCCCTCTCTGCTCATCAATGAAAGAGCGGCCAGAGCCTACATGACGATTTGCCATGAAGCTATTGGCAAGCTGGAGGTGTCTTTACCCCCTACACCAGGCCCTCTATAATGTAGGCAAAAAGAATACTTAAGGATGAGCCACTTTAGAAGCTGAAGGATAGGAGACCAGACCGGGTTTGGAGGCATTTAAACTTATTTCATAGTTAATACAGCAGCTGGGGCACATTTTCCTACTTTTATGCCAATTTTTATGTGTTTCTGCCACACGGTCGGAAGCCAGGATCATAAAAAAGAAGGAAAATGGTACAAAAAAAAATAAAAGTAAATAAACGCATTCTGCTTTAACACTCCCCGGAGCACTGAGTCCGGCAAGTTTATGAGTTGGAGAAAACAAAACAAAACAAAAACCTCAAGGAAAGGAAATACTCTTCCTTAGTATTTGAGTACATCAAGCAAAGACAGGACAGGAAGCTCAGAGCTGAGAGTAGGCAGAACGGTGTTAAGTCCAGAATGTGTCCCCAGTTGTCCAAGTGGCTGGGAGTCAGCTAAACCTCTTCTATGGGTCTGTTTCTTATCAAATACAAGTTTGTACTAAGATGATCTCTAAGAGTTTCTAGTTCTACAGTTATGCTTATCATCCTTCACACTATGCTAGGCCCAGGGGATCCGGGCATATATAGAAGACCTGATGTCTGAGCTCAGTGAATCCAAGTGTACTGTAAAATCTCACCTTGCCTTATCTCCTTTAAAGCAGGGATTTCTCTAACTACACTGCTGTGAACCAGACTGAACCCCTTTTTTTAAAAAAAAAAAAAGATTTTTATTTATTTATTTGAAAGAGAGTGAGAGAGATAGCATGAGCAGGGGGAGGGGGAGAAGCAGACTCCCCGCTGAGTAGGGAGCCTGATGTGGGACTCAATCCCAGGACTCTAGGATCATGACGCAAGCTGAAGGCAGTCACTTAACTCACTGAGCCACCCAGGTGCCCCAGACTGAACCCCTTCTTAAAAACTGAATAATGTTGTCTTCTAATGTGTAGAAAGAAAGTAAATTAATAAACAGCACTCTCAGTGTTGACTCCTAGAGCAGATCTATACCTCTGTTTATACTATTTAATCTAATTTGACTTAGCAGAAAGTGATATATGGCTATTTTGATTTAATATAATGTATTTTATGGCCTTCCATAAATAGTTTAGACTTTTAAATAGGCAGAAGCTTGGGTTAAACCATAAACTTCTATGTTATACTTGAATTGGGGTGTAGGCTCTTCCTTTCTGGCTGAGTCCTTGAGAAAAGCTGCTTCAGGACCTGTTTCCTCAACTACAAAATGGGAGCAATAATAGTACCTGTCTCATTTATTGTGGGGATTAAATCAAGTAAGGACCTAAAGCATTTGCACAGTGTTGGGTAAAGGATGTGCTACATAAGTGTGAGATAGTGGGATGCTTAGCATGAAAAATAACTCAGTGAGTTTGAACTGGGATTCAAAGGAGGAGCAAGACTAGAAACAAAAATTCCATTTGGCAGTTAGAGTTGATTGCAAAAATAACCCTGATTCTTCATCACTTCTTCTATCCGCACCCTTTGTAGCTCCTCCCATGAAGAGGTGGAACGTATTTCCTCAGCAGTTGAGTATATAGGTAGTTTGCTTTAGCAGTTAGTATATGGCAGAAATTGTGTTAGGCCAGTTTCATGACTAGGTCTTGCACATTTTGGCTCATTCCTTTGAAACTTGGGCTCCACTAGAAGAAAAGTCCAACTGGCAGGATGAAAGTCATGTGCAACAAAGCTAAATCAGCCAAGCTGTCCAAGCTGAGGTCTCAGATATCTGAGGGGTTGAGCTAGAACCCCCCAGCTGGGTTTTAGCAGATCTTAGATGTGTAAGTGAGTCCTGCCAGTCCAGCTCAGATCAGCACAGACACCTAGGAAACCCTTAGACGTCTGAGCAATAATAAATGATTGTTGTTTTAAGCCACTAGACATTAGGTTGATTTGTTACACAGCAATTGCTCACAGATACTGTGTTAGTGGTGGTAGTAGAGAGAAAGAAATGGGAAAATGGTTCTGGCCACAGGAGGAGATTAAGCTGAGTAAAATGGATGCCACACATCTGTTAGCTGGAGAATATTAAGTTTTGTAGCAGAAAAAAAAGACCAGTTATATTAAAGTATATTAAAGTATACACAAAAAGAAATCAAAACAACATTTTTTGAGTGAAAACACAAATTAGAATGTAAGGAAAGGGACAAATGATGTTTATAACAAATGACATTAAAGATTAATACCCTTAATGTATAGAGTTTTAAGCTATCAAGAAAAATGAACCCCCTCCCCACCAAACCCATTGAAGCCAATAGAAAGGATTTCCCTTATCTTAGGGCTGTTGTACATGTTGTTAGCAGCCTTCTTCCTTCCACCTAGCTGATTTTATTCATACTTCTTATCTTAGTGTCTTTTCAGGGAAGCCTTTCCTAAACCTCCAAATTGTAATAGGCCCTCCTGATATGTGCTACCAAAGCAGCCTGCTCTTCTCATTTCACTCCTCATTATTTGTGCAATGTCTGTTATCTCCAGTGGATTGTAAATAAGGCATGAATTGAAGCTATTTTGTGCACCAATATAGTCCTGGCATCTGGCAAAATACCTGACATGGGGTACACATTCAATAACTGTTTGAAAATAAATGAGCCCTTGAGTGAGGGCCATAAAACAAAATCACGTACCAAAAAACAAAAATAAAAACAAAAGTGTGATTACAAACAGCCAATACCCAAGAATTAAAAGTCCAGTCCAGCCACACATGTACTCAAGACATGCAAATGAAAACCAGATATTTAAGGGGTGCCTGGCTGGCTCAGTCGGTTGTGCAGCCAACTCTTGATTTCGGCTCCGGTCATGATCTCAGGGTCGTGTGATCAAGCCCCAGGTTGGGCTCAGCCTCAGCGTGGAGTCTGCTTGAGATTCTCCCTCTCCCTCTCTCTCTGTCCCGCCTCAAATAAATAAATCAATCTTTGGGGAAAAAAAACAAAGAAAACCAGATATTTAAGGGGTGCCTGGCTGGCTCAGTCGGTTGTGCAGCCAACTCTTGATTTCGGCTCCGGTCATGATCTCAGGGTCGTGTGATCAAGCCCCAGGTTGGGCTCAGCCTCAGCGTGGAGTCTGCTTGAGATTCTCCCTCTCCCTCTCCCTCTGTCCCGCCTCAAATAAATAAATCAATCTTTGGGGAAAAAAAACAAAGAAAACCAGATATTTAATGTGGCTGAAAAATAAGGGCTCAACATAATAAGGCTCCATGTTAGAGATATTGTGATAAGAATGCAGAACTAAGCTCATTATCAATTGATGCAATTGTCACAGAAAACAATTTAATGAAGTATTGATTCAAATATTCACATCCTGAAACCTAGAAATTGTACTTCTAGAGAAAAAAAAAATCAGGTGTAGCCTGTTGTATGACTAAAGATGGCTATCGATCCTAATTTTAATAGAAACAACATGTATGGCCGCAAAATTACTGTATTTAGAGATAGTATGGTTTAAAAGTGGAGCATGTGAGTTCTGAAAGGAAACATAATTCTAATCCTGGGTCCATCACTTATCAACTTCATGCTCAGAGCCTAATTCCACCTCACTGACCCTTGCGGCTTCATATGCCCTGGTGACAGTGCATTAATCAATACATGTCTGGGCTTTAGGAGCTAGTCACTTACTTCATTGTCTGCTTACACACTCTGAGGAAGCTGTCACTGCATTATTTCATATTCTCAGTTTGCTTTTCTCTTCTTTATGGCCCTCAGCAGCTGAGAAAGTTGGGTCTGTTTTGTGTATTGATGTGTTTAAATGTATCTTAGAGGGCGCCTGAGTGGCTCAGTTGGTTAAGCGACTGCCTTTGGCTCAGGTCATGATCCTGGAGTCCCAGGATCGAGTCCCACATTGGGCTCCCTGCTCAGCAGGGGGTCTGCTTCTCCCTCTGCCCTCTTCCCTCTCGTGCTCTCTGTCTCTCATTCTCTCTCTCTCAAATAAATAAATAAAATCTTTAAAAAAAATAAATAAATAAGTGTATCTTAGAACTACCAGAGCAACAATGAGTAGCAGATAAGGAAAGGGACTTCCCTTCTTCCCTCTCCCCTTCTCTTTCCCTCCCTTCCTCTCCCTTCCTCTCCCTTCCTCTCCCTTCCTCTCCCTCCTTATCCCTTCCTCCCTCCCTCTCCTTCCCTCTCCCTACCTCTCCCTCCCTTGCACCCTCTCCCTCTCTTTCTCTCTTCCCCCCTCCCTCCCTCTCCTTCCCTAGCTCCCTCTCCCTTCCTCTCCCTCCCTCCCTCCCCCCTTCTCCTTCCCTCTCTCTCTCCCCCTCCCTCTTCCTCTCTTTATCTCTCTTCACCCCTCCCTCCTTCTCTCTCCCTCACTCTCCCTCTCCCTCCCTCATTCTCCCTCTCCCTCCCTCTCTTTTTCTCTCCCTCCTTTTCCCTCTCTCCCTCTCTCTCCCTGTCTCTTCCCCCTCCCTCCCTTCCTCCTTCTCCTCTCCCTCTCCCTCCATTGCTCCCTCTCCCTCTCTTTCTCTCTCTTCCCCCCTCCCTCCCTCCTTCTCCTTCCCTCTCCCCCCTTCCTCTCTTTCTCTCTTCACCCCTCCCTCACTCTCCCTCCCTCACTCTCCCTCTCCCTCCTTTTTCCCTCCCTCCCTCGCTCTCCCTCTCCTTCCCTCTCCCTCCCTCGCTCCCTCTCCCTCTCTTTCTCTCTCTTCCCCCTCTCCCTCCCTCCCTCTCCCTCCTTATCTCTCCCTCCCTCTCCCTCCCTCGCTCTTCCTTTCCTTCCCTTTCCCTTCCTCTTCCCTCCCTCCCCCTTCCCTCCCTCCCTCTCCCTCCTTCTCTCTCCCTCCTTCTCCCTCCTTCCTCTCCCTCTCCCTCCCTCACACCCTCTCCCTCTCTTTCTCTCTCTTCCCCTCTCCCTTCCTCCCTTTCCTCCCCCCACCCTCTTTCCCTTTCCCTCTCATCTTTTGCTGCCATGGTTTCCTGTATTCTGAGCTACTTTTGTTCTCACAAATGAGTCTTGACTTGAACACAAAGTTTCCCTTCCTACAAAAATTGTAAAGCAAAAACAAAACCAAACAAAACCAAAAAGACAAGGTAATGGCCTGGACTCATAATGATAACTAATAGGTTCACTGGGCTGTGTAGCATGTCTGAGTTCTTTTTTTTTTTTTTAAGATTTTATTTATTTATTTGACAGAGAGAGACACAGCGAGAGAGGGAACACAAGCAGGGGGAGTGGGAGAGGGAGAAGCAGGCTTCCTGCTGAGGAGGGAGCCGGATGCGGGCTCGATCCCAGGACCTTAGGATCATGACCTGAGACAAAGGCAGACGCCCAAGGACTGAACCACCCAGGTGCCCCGCATATCTGAGTTCTTGACAAAAGATAAGACTAAGCCACTAAAAATAGACCAAAAATAAGATATTCTCAGGTGTAAGTGTTGTAAAGCTAACAGCACCTCCACCTTTAAAAAAAAAACATTTCTGGGGGCGCCTGGGTGGCTCAGTTGGTTAAGCGACTGCCTTCGGCTCAGGTCATGATCCTGGAGTCCCTGGATCGAGTCCTGCATCGGGCTCCCTGCTTGGCAGGGAGCCTGCTTCTCCCTCTGACCCTCCCCCCTCTCATGTGCGCTCTCTCTCTCTCATTCTCTCTGTCTCAAATAAATAAATAAAATCTTAAAAAAAAAAAAATTTCTGGGGCGCCTGGGTGGCTAAGTCGTTGAGAGTCTGCCTTCGGCTCAGGTCATGATCCCAGGGTCCTGGGATCGAGCCCCGCATCGGGCTCCCTGCTCAGCGGGAAGCCTGCTTCTCCTTCTCCCACTCCCCCTGCTTGTGTTTCCTCTCTCACTGTGTCTCTCTCTGTCAAATAAATAAATAAAATATTTAAAAAGGACTATAATAATAAAAAAAAATTAAACATTTCTGAAGCCTGGTTTTGTTATGGAAATGAACTTGACCTTAGAAATTAAGCTCTCTAGCTATCGCTGTTTCACTGTTTCCAAATTTTTGTTCACACAATATATTTTCTTCAAGAGTAGATTGCAGGAAGTATGTAATTCATGGTCAGTCATCCTAAATGGTTTCATGTGGGGCTCTTTTTTTTTTTTTTAGAGATTTATTTATTTATTTGAGAGAGAGAGAATGAAAGAGAGAGTGTGCGGGGCAAGGGCAGAGGGAGAGGGAGAGAGAGTCTTAAGCTCCCTGTGCTGAGCACAGAGCTCCATGTGGGGATCAATCTTATGGCCCTGAGATCATGAGCTGAGCCGAAACCAAGTCAGACGTCCAAATGACTGCACCACCCAGGTGCCCCTAATTTTTGGCTATATTATTATTATTTATTATTTATTTATTTTTAAAAAATATTTTATTTATTTATTAGAGAGAGATAGAGAGCTTGAGAGGGGAGAGAGGCAGAGGAAGAAAGAGAAGCAGATTCCCCACTGAGCAGGGAGCCTGATGTGGACCTTGATCCTAACCTGAGCCAAAGGCAGACGCTTAAAGACTGAGCCACCCAGCCGTCCCAATTTTGGCTCTTTAAAAAAGAATTTGTTTTTTGAGGCACCTGGATGGCTCAGTTGGTCAGTTAAGCAACCGACTATTGATTGCAGCTCAGGTCATGATCTTGGGGTCCTGGGATGGAGCACTGCATAGGGCTCCTTGCTCAGCAGGGTGTCTGCTTGGTATTCTCCCTCTTCCTCTGCCCCTCCCCCTACTCTCTAAATCAATCAATCAATCAATCAATCAATCTTAAAAAAATAGTTTGTTTTTTATTTATCAGTTTAAATTCTAGGTAAACCAAAATACCATTGTGTACCCACTGGAAAATAGCTGAACTGTTTTAATCTTTTTAAACTAAACTTTTTGTTTTGGAATCATTTTCAATTTACAGAAACACTGCAAAGTAGGACAGAAAATTCTCATATATCTCTCACTCACTGTCTCTCACTGTTAACATCTTACATTACCATAGTACATTTGTCAAAAGTGTGAAGCTGACGTTAGCTATTAACTAAACTCCAGACTTTATGTTGATTTCACTGTTTCTGTACTGTCCCTTTCTGGATCCAAGCAGGGTAGGCACCACATTGCATTCAGTTGCCACCTCCTCTGCCCCCTTTTATCTGTGACAGTTTCTAAGTCTTTTTTTTTTAATTTTCATGACTTCGACCATGTTGAGGAATATGGGCCAGGCATCCTGTAAAATATTCTTCAATCCAGGTTTGTTTCTGTTTTTCTCATGATTAGGCTGGGGTTATGGGTTTATGGAAGGAATACCACAGAAGTAAAGTGTTCTGTTATCGAGCATCATAGAGTCCATGGTATGGACATAATATAATGGACAATGTTAATCTTCATCAATGGTTGAGGTAGTTTTTGTCAGATTTCTCCACTGCAAAGTTACAAGTTCTGCCTTTCCCTACTCTGTTCTCTGGAAGTGAGTCACTAAGTACGGTCATTCTAGGGGGAAGCAGACTCCCACCATTTATTTATTCAATAACTTATTTGAATCAGTACAGACTTACAAATGTTTATTTTATACTTTTTAAAAAATATTTTATTTTTAAGTAAAGTAATCTCTACACCCAACATGGGGCTCAAACCCACAATCCCAAAATCAAGAGTAGCATGCTTCACTGACTGAGACAGCCAGGCACCCCTATTTTATTTTATACTTTTGTATAATGCACTATTGTAACATTCAGAATGATTTTGTTGCTTTTGGTATTGAAGATTGGTTATTAGGAGCTCTTTCAGATTGACCCCTGTGTCCTTTTTTAAATTCTCTGTTTTGGTAAAATACATAAAATTTACTATTTTAACCATTTTTTAAGTGTACACTTAAATGGTATTAAATATATTAATAATGTGCTACCATTACCACCTTCTATCTCCAGAACTCTTTTCATCTTGTAAAACTGAAACTCTCTACCCCTTAAATAATAACTTTTCATTCCTACCTCCTTCCTTACCACTGGCAGCCACCATTCTATGATCTGTCTCTGTGATTTTGACTACTCTAAATTCCACATCTAAGTGGAGCCATACAGTATTTGTCCTTTTGTAGCTGGCTTATCACTTAGCATAATGTCCTCAAGGTTCATAGATGTTGTAACATATGTCATAATTTTATTTTTATGACTGAATATTTCATTGTATATATGTACCACATTTGGTGTATCTGTTCATTGATCAGTGGACACTTGGATTTCTTCCATGTTTTAGCTATTGTGATTCATATTTCTATGAACATGGGACACGGCTTTCAATTCTTTCGGGCATGTCTCCAGAAGTGGCATTGTTGGATCATATGGTAATGCTATTTTTAACTTCTTGAGGAACCTCCATACCGTTTTCCACAATAGTTGCACCATTTTATATTCCCACCAACAGTGCACAAGTGTTTCAATTTTTCCACATCCTTGCCAACATGTGTTTTCTATTTTTTTGATAATAGCCATCCTAAAGGGTAAAAGGTGGTACTCATTGTGGTTTTGATTTGCCTTTTCCTAATAATTAGTGGTGTTGGGCATATTTTCATGTGTTTATTGTCTACATATATATCTTCTTTGGAGAAATGTCTATTTATGTTTGTTGCCCTTCTAAAAATCAGGTGGTTTGTTATTTTGTTGCTGAGTTTTAGGAGTTCTCTATAAATTTTGGATATTAATCCCCTATCAGAGATATGATTTGCAAATATTGGCTTCCATTCTTTGTGTTGCTTTATTATTCTGTTGACAATGCCTTTTGAGGTACAATTTTAAAAAAACTATCATGAAGTCCAGTTTGTCTATTTTTTGTTTTGTTGCCTATGCCTTTCACATCAGATCCAAGATAACAGTGTCATATCCAATGTCATAAAACTTTGCCCTATGTGTTGTTCTAAGAGTTGTATAGTTTTCAGTCTTACATTCAGGTCTTTGATCCATTTTGAGTGAATTTTTGTATACGGTATTAGGTAAGGGTCCAACTTCTTTTTCTTTTCATGTGGATATCCAGTTTCCAAACACCATTTCTTTGAAGAGACTATGCTTTCTCCATTGAATAGTCTTAGTCGATGTCAAAAATCATTCATCTGCATATGTGAGGGTTTATTTCTAGATTCTCTATCCTATTCTATAAGTCTGTATGTCTATTTTATGCCAGTAGCACTCTGTTCTGATTACTGTAGCTTTGATTAAGTTTTGAAATAATGAAGTATGAAGACTTCAGCTTTGTTTTTTGTTTTTGTTTTTTTTTTCAAGATCGTTCTGGCTATTCAAGGTCCCTTAGTAGTCTACATGAATTTTAGGATGAGTTCTATTTCTGAAAAAAAAAAAATCAAAAAACAAAAAAAACCTGGGATTTTGATAATGATTGCCCTGAATCTGTAGATGGTTTTAGTTATTGACACCTTAATAATCCATTGTTTCCATTTGTTTATGTGTTCTTTAATTTCTTTCAGCAATGTTTTATATTTTCCATTGTGCAAAGCTTCCATCCCCTTGATTAAATTGTGTGTGTGTGTGTGTGCTATTGGAAATAAAATAATTTTCTTAATTTCTTTTTCAGATTGTTCATTGTTAGGGAACAGAAATGCCCCTGATTTTTGTGTGTTGATTTTGTGTCCTATTACTTTAATAAATTCACTCATTAGTTCCAACAGCTTGTGTGTGTGTGTGTGTGTGTGTGTGTAATCTTTAGGATTTTTCTACATATAAGATCATATGATCTGTAAACAGACAAAATTTTACTTTTTCTTTTCTAATTGATAGGCTTTTTTCCTTCTTTTTCTTGCCTAATTGCTCTGGCTAGGACTTCAGTACTATGTGCAATAAAAGTGGAAAAAATGAGCATCTTTGCTTTGTTCCTGGTCTTAGAGAAAAAGCTTTCAGTCTTTCACTGTTGAGTATGATGTTTGCTTTGTTTTTTTCATATATGGCTTTTATGATATTGAAGTAGTTTCCATCCATTCCTAGTTGAGGTTTTTATCATGAAAGGGTATTGTATTTTGTCAAATGCTTTTCCTGCATCAATTGAGATAATCAGATGTTTATTTTTCTTTCATTCTGTTAATGTGGTATATTACATTGACCAATTTACATATGTTGAAGCGTCCAGGAATAAATCCCATTTGGTGATGGTGTGTAATTCTTTTATTATGTTGCTGAATTGAGTTTGCTACTATTTTGTTGAGGATTTTTACAACAATATTCATAAAAGTTAGTGATCTGTAGTTTTTACTGTTCTGGAAATGTCTTTGTCTGGCTTTGGTAACAGGGTAATGCTGACCTCAAAGAATGACAACATATTTCTTCCTTTTCAATTTTTTAGAAAAGTATTTTTTTAATTGAGGTATAATTGACATATATCATTATATTAGTTTTAGGTATACAACATAATGATTTGATATTTGTATACACTGTGAAATTATTACCAAAATAAGCCTAGTTACCATATGTCACCATACAGCATTGCAAAATTGTTTTTTTCTTGTGATGAGAACTTTTAAGATTTATTCTCTTAGCAACTTTCAAATGCATAATACAATATTATTGACTATAGTCACCATGATGTACATTGCATCCCCATACTTATTTATTTTATAACCAAAAATTTGTGTTTTTTTAAAGATTTTGTTTATTTATTTGAGAAGGAGTGAGAATGAGAGAGCACAAGCAGGGGGAGGGGCAGAGGGAGAGGGAGAAGCAGACTCCCCACTGACCAGGTTGCCTGACGCGGGACTTGATCCCTGGACTCTGGGATCATGAGCCAAAGGCAGATGTTTAACCGACTGAGCCACCCAGGTACCCTATAACCAGAAATTTGTACCTCTTGACCCCCTTCACCCATTTTGCTCACCTCTTCAACCACCTCCCCTCTGGCAATCACCAATCTGCATCTATAAATTTTATTTTGTTTGTTCATTTATTTTTTAGATTTCACATTTAGGTAAAATGATACACTGTTTGTTTTCCTCTGTCTGACTTATTTTACTTAGCATAATACCCTCAAGGTCCGTGTTGTGGCAAATAGCAAGATTTTTTTTCCCCCTATGGCTAAGTAGTACGTCATTGTGTGTCTTCTTTATCCATTCATCCATTGATGGACACTTAGGCTGTTTCTGTATCTTGGCTATGTAAATAATGCTTCAGTGAACATGTGGGTGCATATATCTTTTCAAATTAGTGTTTTCATTTTCTTTGGGTAAGTACCCAGAAGTGGAATTGCTGGGTCATATGATAGTTCTATTTTTAATTTTTTGAGGAACCTACAGACTGTTTTCCATAGTGGTTGCAACAATTTATATTTCCACCAACATACATGATGGCTCCCTTTTCTCCATATCCTCACCAACATTTATTATTTCTTGTCTTTTTGATAACAGCCATTCTAGCAGGTATGAGATGGATATCTCATTGTAGTTTTCATTTGCATTTCCTTCATGATTAGTGATGTAGATGTTGAACATCTTTTCATGTACCTATTGGCTATCTGTATTTGTTCTTTGTAAAAAAGTCAATTCAGATCCTCTGCACATTTAATTTGAGAAGGCTGGTGTTAGTTCTTTTTTAAACATTTGGTAGAATTCACCAGTGAAACCAGCAGGTCCAGGGCTTTTCTTTGTCAGGAGATTTTTGAATATGGCTTTATTCTCCTTACTAGTTTTAAGTCTATTCAGACTTTATCTTTGTGATTTAGTTTTGGTAGGTTTTGTGTTTCTAGGAATTTTTAAATTTCATCTTGGTTATTTAATTTGTTGGTATACAATTGTTTGTGATACTCTTCTATAATCCTTTTTATTTCTGTAAAATAAGTAGTAATGTCCCCACTTTTATTTGTTTTTAGTAATTTAAGTCTTCTGTCTTTTTTGTCCTAGTTCATCTAGTTAAAATTTTGTCAATTTTGTTTATCATATCAAAGAACTAACTTTTGGTTTTATTGATTTTTCACTATTATTTTTCTGTTCTCCATTTCACTTATCTTTGCTCTAATCTTAATTATTTCCTCACTTCTGCTAGCTTTGGGTTTAGCTTGTTCTTCTTTTTCTTATTCTTTCTTTTCTTTGACTTCTAAGTGTAGGTTTATGATTTGAGATCTTTCTTGTTTTTAATGGCAGCATTTATAGCTATAAATTTCCCCCCAATACTGCTTTTGCTGCATCTCATAAATTTTGGTATGTTGTATTCTCATTTTCATTCATCTCTAAGTATTTTCTAATTTCCCTTGAGATTTATTCTTTGATCCATTGGTTGTTTAATAGTATGTCATTTAGGGGCATCTGGGTGGCTCAGTTGGTTAAGTGGCCAACTTTTGATTTTGGCTCAGGTCATGATCTTAGGGTCCTGAAGTCAAGCCCCACATCAGGCTCCACACTCAGCAGGGAGTCTGCTTGAGGATTCTCTCTTTCCCTCTCCCTCTGCTCCTTCCCCTGCTCACACACTTCCTCTCTAAAATAAATAAATATATCTTTAAGAAAAAAAAGAAGAGTATGTTGTTTAATTTTCACTAATTTGTGAATTTTCCAGTTTTCCTTCTATTGTTAATTTCTAACTTCATCTCGTTGTGGTTGGGGAATATACTTTGCATGATATTTATCTTTTTATATATCTTGAGACTTAATCTGTGGCCTAACATATGGTCTGTCCTGGAAATTGTCCCACATGCACTTGACAAGAATGTATATTTTGTTGTTCTGTATATATTTCTGTTAGATGTAGTTGGTTTATTATGTTGGTTCAAATCCTCTATTTCCTTACTTATCTTCTATCTGGTTGTTCTATCCATTATTGAAAGTAGGGTATTGAAGTCTCCAGCTATGATTATAGAACTATTTATTTAACGCTTCAATTCTATTTTTACTTCATATATTTTGATGGTTTGTTATTAGGTGTGTAATATTTATCATTGTTACATCATCCTGTTTTGAAACTTTTATTAATATATAAAGTCCTTCTTTGTCTCTTGTAAACTTTTTTGATTTAAAGTCTATTTTGTCTGATACTAATATAGCCACCCCTACTATGTTGAGGTTATTAATTGCCTGGAGTATCTTCTTCTATTCTTAACTTTCAACTTTTTGTGTCCTTGGATTTAAAATGAGTCTCTTATAGACAGCATATAGTTGGATCATGCTTTTTTTTAATTCTCTTTTTTTCTCTCATTTAACCCTAATTTATTGTACACTTTTTTTTTTTTGCATCAGACTAATATTTTCTTTCCCTTTCATTTTTTTTTTTTAAGATTTATGAGAGAGAGAGAACACAAGGAGGGGGAGCAGCAGGCAGAGGGAGAAGCAGGCTCCCCACTGAGCAAGGAGCCCCATGCAGGACTGGATCACAGGACCCCAGGACCATGACCCAAGCTGAAGGCAGACGCCTAACCAACTGAGCCACCCAGGCGTCCCTTTCTTTTTCATGTGTAGACATTAACCTAAGTAATATATTTTTATACTTGAAAGTCTTTTATTGATCACACACCAGGGTCTGTTGAAACACTCTTCCTTCCTTTCTGTTTCTTACAAGCACAGTTGAGGGCACACCAGCATTCTCTCAGTCAGCATAACAGTGGTGTTATCTTCAGAAGCAGCTGTTAGTGTGTGCTATGTGACAGGCTCTTTTCCTAAACTTTCCATGTATTAACTCATGTCATCCTCGTAACAGACTTAAGAGGGAGGACTCTCATCATCCTGATTTTAGGATGAGGAATGGAGGTGCAAAGAGGTTAAGTGATATTCCTGGGTGCCAGAGCTGGAAGTGGCTATCTTACTCTACAGCTGGACAATCTCTGTCTTTTGATTGGAAAGTTTGATCAATTCACATTTAAAGTAATTGCTAATAAAGAGGAAATTACTTCTGTTGTGTTTTTCCTGTCTTAGCCTTCAATCAGAATTTATGACTTTTAAATGAACCTTCCTTGGGGTGCCTTGATTTCCACCTTTCATTCCTATCACTTAAGTAATTACCATGTATCAGGCATTGGTACTGGATGTTCAGGTGCTGAGCATACAGAGATGGTTGTTTTCCGGTAATCTCTCACTGTCCATCTCTCTCTACTCCCAGTGAAATGGTTAGACCAAAAATACTGTACTGGTAAACAAAATGAAATATGGTGGGACTAAGCCAGAGTCCCACAGCTTTGCTTCTTGCAAAGCTCTGTTTCTAAAAGCTCTAGCCCTTGAACCTTAGGTAAATCTTCATTCTTGAATATAACCAGTCAATTTTAAGTGTGCGCCAATAACTGCAAAAGAAATATGATTTTAGAGGGATTCAGATACAATGTGTAACAGGAAAGGAGGTAGGTGGTAGATTTGATAATAGGTCTTCTTTGAGATGAGACAAGGAAAGGAAAAGCTGAAAAGATACACTATTTTCTATTTTTAAATTTTTTATTATGTTATGTTAATCACCATACAGTACATCATTAGTTTTGATGTAGTGTTCCATGGTTCATTGTTTGCGTATAACACCCAGTGCTCCATGTAATATGTGCCCTCCTTAATATCCATCACTGGGCTAACCCATCCCCCCACCCCCCTTTCTCTAAAACCCTCAGTTTGTTTCTCAGAGTCCATAGTCTCTCATGGTTCATCTCTACCTCCGATTTCCTCCCCGCTTCATTTTTCTTCCTTCTCCTAATGTCCTCCATGCTATTCCTTATTTCCTTATGTTCCACAAATAAGTGAAACCATATAATAATTGACTTTCTCTGCTTGACTTATTTCACTTAGCATAATCTTCTCCAGTCCCATCCATGTTGATACAAAAGTTGGGTATTCATCCTTTCTGATGGGTGAGTAATATTCCATTGTATATATGGACCACATCTTCTTTATCCATTCATCTGGTGAAGGGCATCTCAGCTCTTTCCACAGTTTGGCTATTGTGGACATTGGTGCTATGAACATTGGGGTGCATATGGCCCTTCTTTTCACTAAATCTGTGTCTTTGGGGTAAATACCCAGGAGTGCAATTGCTAGGTCATAGGGTAGCTCTATTTTTAATTTTTTGAGGCACTTCCACACTGTTTTCCGAAGTGACTGTACCAACTTGCATTCCCACCAACAGTGTAAGAGGGTTCCCCTTTCTCCACAACCTCTCCAACATTTGTTGCTTTTTGCCTTGTCCATTTTTGCCATTCTAACTGGTGTAAGGTGGTATCTCAATGTGGTTTTGATTTGAATTTCCCTGATGGCTAATGATGATGAACATTTTTTCATGTATCTGTTAGCCATTCGTATGTCTTCTTTGGAGAAGTGTTTGTTCATGTCTTCTGCCCATTTTTTGACTTAATTATTTGTTTTTTGGGTGTTGAGTTTGAGAAGTTCTTTATAGATTGAAAAGATACACTATTATCTAGTCCTCTGTTCCCTTAATCCCTCATTGTCATCTCCCACCCCTCTGGTCCTCTAAAGATTCAGGCTGCACTAAACCCATGGAAACACTGATGATGCTGAGTCATACATACTCTCCAACAGGATTCTGTTCTCTCCACTCACTGAGTGGCATTTGCAGATATATTCAGAGCTGGCTTTATCCACATGCATTTTATGGTACCAGCAAATCCAGGGCTTCCTTCAGCCTATTTAGGCTCCCCACAGTATAATTCAGAAAATGTACATTTCAAAATACCCTCTGCCCCATTTATGTACATTTAGTCAAATACAAGGCATGACTTGAATATTTTCCTTATAACCAAAGGCTTCACGGTAGCTGCAGTGTGCCCTGGGATATCTGAACATTTGCTCTTTATTTTTAATCAAAAGGACATAACCTTAACCCCTTGGTTGTCACTTTTCAAAAAATGTCCTGGCCTGGCATCAAGAGACCTCAGTTCTAGTCAAAAGCCAGCCCTTAAGACCATGCATGTTATAGTAACTTGACAGCCTTGCAGCTTGTGGGAAGATAAATTAAAGTTGAGAAAGTGCTTTTATTGGAGATGGCAGGATTCTAGCAATCAAAGTGTGGTCAGAGTCAACCATCAAGGTGAATATGGAATCATGATCTTTGAGGACAATTGCTGGAGCCCTCAGTTGGTCCCCTGTTTCCTCTACTCCCTTGTCCTCCAAAGCCGTTCCACCCTGAAGACTCATTCATATATTCTACCAAATCCTATAGCATAGTTTCTCAAGCTTTAGGGTATATTACAGTCACTTAGGGAGCTTATTAAATTGTGAATTGCTAGAATCCAGTACAACTGGAATGGAGCCAGAACCTTCACTATTAACAAGTATTCCAGGTGAAGCAGGTGGCTTAAGAGCCATTGAGAACAAAGCCGAACACAGAATGAAGTCCAGATTCCTTATCCTGGCTCTCAAAGCTTTGAAAAATCTGCTCCCGGTGATCTTTTCCTTATGTTATTTATCCTATATCCCAATTAGTTTGGCAACTAACAGGAATAAAAAATGCAGAATTCTTTTCTGTAGGAATTATGCCAATATCCAAAAGTATTCTTCCAGCCCGGCCTCAGTCCCTACCCAGCCATGATGTACTCCCAGTCCTTACAAGCTTATAACAATGTCTCCCTCTGCTGATCTTTCACTGTATGAGAATTACTGAATCAAATCTTAGGGAAAGTGAAGGGAATGGCAACGAGACAAGTTTTCCTAGAAGTACAATCATTTGAGTTGAGAGTACAAAGAAGGGAAAATGTTTCCACCAGGAGAGTTCATACATAAATGAGAAGAGGCATTGTAGGTGGAAAATCCAGCACAAGCAAAGGTAGGTTCTGTGCACATTTGAAAAATAAGTGGTGTGAATCTAAAGCATGCTTAATGAACATGGAAGGTGAAGGTTAGGCCAAGGTCAGGTTACAGAAAGGACCTGAAGTGTCCTTCAAAACATTTGTTCCTGGCAAAGAGAATGGTTGATGATTTGGGGGCTATTGTCATGCTGACTTACAAAGTACTGATCTCATGCAAACTCAGGAAATGCAACAGAAGCTGCTCTGGAGACGGCTTAGGTTCAAACGTAAGCTTGTCTATTTCTGAACCATGTGAACTTGAACCAGTTATTCTACTTCTTTAAGCCTATTTTCTGACCTGGATTATGGCAAAAATAATAGATTTCATTTTATGGCACATATACACACACATATATATTTGGCATATATATATATATATATATATGTATCTCAAGGAAATTAGCTCTTAATAATTATATAATAATAAATACTTAATACTCATATAGCTTATAAGGAATGGGTATTATCCCTCCTTCTAAAAATGAAAATAGTCTCAGAAGGTAATAACTTGTATATAGTAATACAGCCAATAAGAACAGAACTGGGTGATATGTTGCCCTACATAAACACTACATGGGACTTAAGGGACCATTTCTTTGAAGTCCCTCATTTTATAGTAAAGAAACCTGAGGATTAGAGTGGTGAACTGACTTGGCCAACATCACACAGCATGCAGCATGAGCACGTCCCGGTGCTGGGTAATAAAGGCGATAAAAAGGTGAGCAAGACAGTTCTGCCCACAAAGAGCTTTCAGACCCGCAGAGAAGATGGCAGGTGTGGCAAGCAGGTCTGAACAGGAAGAAGTCACAGGGTCTGGAAGGGCCAGGAAAAGGTAGTTGCCTGTGTGCCTTAAAATTTGGGCCTTCTGACCAATAAGCGGAGGAAGGAGGGCTACAGGTGAAGTCTGATGCACACTGGAAATAACTTACGATGCTTTCTCAGCAACATACAGTGCAGTTTTTGAAAGAAGGCAACTTTGGGAGCAGCCACAGCCTCCTAAAACTACTGTCTGTAATTATATTTGCTTAAAAAAAAAAAAAGAGTAAAAACTGGAGCAGCAGGGAACAGACCCTGTAGTTAGTCCCAAATCCTGTCCCGCCCCCCCCCCCCCCCCCCGCCCCCACCACAATTCCCTCCGGGGCACATGCTGTGACAGCTGTCACTCCCCAAGCAGCTTAAAAATCCCAAAGTGGCCTTGACTCAGAGAGTGGAGCCGGAACCGCTGCCTCCACCCCCGCAGGGGTGGCCTCAGTGGGCTGGTGGCCGCCTTTGAAGAACAGTCTGGAACCCAGAGGCACCACAGGCCTTAGCAGCTCCTCTCCTTCCCCTGACAGGCTCCTGCTGGGCTTCAATGTGGGCTCTTTGCTCAGCTGACAAACTTTAAGACAGATCTAAAGGCTGGAATCCCGTTCCAGAGCCTGGTGGGGCCACCCACATTGCTAATCACTCCCATGGCCTCATGGGAGGGCAGGGTAGGCGAGGAGGACTGGTCATTAAAAAGAGAACTTGCTGAGAAGAGGCTTTTTGAGATGAACGCCTTCACCTCAAGGAGTTGGCTTCCAGGAGTTGGCAATCCGATTGTACATTTCAGGAGACCCTTCATTTGAAAGAGACTGGTGTAGGCTAAATGTGTAACTCGAGGAGGAAAAGCCAAGAAACCTTATGGAAGATGAGAATTTTTTGAGATTTGAAATTTGATGAGAGAGAAATCCCCAGCCCTCTATGATCTGCTACCCTTCCTGAAATTCCACCACTGAGGACACAGGTAGGCTTTGCTCCTTTGGATCCCAAAGCTTTTCTGGAAAGAATAGCTCTTGAGGTGAGCCTCAATTATCACCTAATACTATAAAGAGGAATTTCACTTAGGCTCTCTTTTCAAAATCTGACCAATAGTTAGTAAGGAACTAGCCACACTGAACACCATCAGAGTTTGTGGGTCACATTAAAACATTAAACATGGCAGGTGGCAGGTGCCTTGATTCCATTTTGCCACAACCATCCTTGTGTCCTTGTTACTGGACCTGCTGTCAACTTCCTTAACTCCATAGAAATCAGGAAGATTTTAGTCAGACACAGCCTCTATTCATCTGTTCTGCTGGGTATACTCTGTCATCTCAGCAGGGTGGTTTATTACCATTTGCTCATAACTACAGAGAATGGCCATCCAAGTTGTTCTTTTCAGAACATGTTCTGACCCTTAGTCCTGCACATCCTTTGAAGTCCTGTAGCCATGCCACCTCTCTCTGGGAGCTTTCCCTTCCTTTCAGCAGCCACGGGGAGCTCTTTCTCCTCCCAAATACAGAAATAAATAAATAAAATAAAAATACTATAGTACTTGGTATCACTCCTAGAAATCTAATAAAAGTTGAATTTGTTTTTAATAGTGAGGTATTCTCCTTAGCTGGATGTTTACTGCATTTTTCCACCCTTAGGAGTTGGTATGAAAGCAAGATCATGAACACAAATCTTTACTAATTAATTGGTCCCTAATCAAATCAGCATCCATGCAGCTGTCTCTATCTGCTCAATGTTAGCAGCAATCCACACCAAGGGTTGGCAAATTTTTCCTGTAAAGAGCCAAACAGTAAATATTGTAGGCTCTGTGAGCCGTATGGTCTCTGTCAAAACTATTCAACTCTACTATTGTAGCACGAAAGCAGCTTTAGACAATCTATACATGGATGGGCGTGGCTCCCTGTCAATAATACTTTATTTATGAAAACATGCAGTGGGTCAGATTTGTTTTTTGGGTTGAAGTTTGTTGACTACAATGTAGACCATCATGTCATTTTCCTTTGACAATTTTCTGTTGTCAGAGGTTAGACTTATAACATAGTACAAGTATAAAGCCAATTTGCAAACTGTAAGACTGCATGGCATATCTATAAAAGTGATGTGGGGTAATTGCCTGAGTTACACATTAGCCATGGACAAATGAGAATCTGGCAGAATTAAGCCAGTGAGAGACAGAAAAAAACATTAAGTATCACAACTGCATAGGAGCTTCAAGATCTTGAATATCAAGAGATGTAGAAAGGCCCTTGAGAAAACTGATGAACCATGAAATATTTTTACAAAAATTATTCATTTTATGATTGTGATTTAAGAATCCAACATAAAGCAAAGGGTAGTATATTTTGCTACCACAAAACTAAAGAAAAATTATGCCAATTGCTAAGGTGGTTCATATTTTCTACATTGTATGAATTAGGACATTGTTGTAATTTTAAATTAAATGCTGATAAATGAAAATATATACCTATTTTTGTATATTTTAATTTTATTTTTTTCAAGATCAGTTCTTGGCTAAAATTTTCTCTCATATATTTACAATAAAAATTTGGTTCCAGGGGCACCTGGGTGGCTCAGTCGTTGAGCGTCTGCCTTCGGCTCAGGTCATGATCCCAGGATTCTGGGATCGAGCCCCGCATCGGGCTCCCTGCTCTGCGGGAAGCCTGCTTCTCTCTCTCCCTCTCCCCCTGCTTGTGTTCCCTCTCTCGCTGTCTCTCTCTCTGTCAAATAAATAAAATAAAATCTTTAAAAAAAAATTTGGTTCCAATTTTAAGAGTGTTTATTTTGAAGGGACATTTTAAATGTGAATTATCCTCACATAACAGATACTTCTTTTATGTGAAATCCTCATCTTCTTAAAGGAGACCTTGAAGTCCTGGAGGATAATAACCATATCTAATTCATTCTTCTTTCCCACAGCTCCTCAAATATTTATAGGCAGTAGACACTAAATGGATATGTACTTCTTTTGTGACTCATTTTACCTAATTTCTCCCTTTAAAAAAAATATATATATGCAGTCCTCATGTTAGATGATAGTGCAGGACCATAAAAATGAGTGTGCGCACCATAGCTAGGCAAAACAATCTTAATAACCAATGTAATAATTGTGATTATTCTAGGATCTTCAAAAATTTTTTTATTTAAATTCAGTTTAGCTAACATATTGTGTATTATTAGTTTCAGGGGTAAAATTTAGTGATTCATCAGTTTCATACAACACCCAGTGCACATTACATCCTGTGCCCTCCTTAATGCCCATCCCCCAGTTACCCCATCCCCCACCCACCTGCCCTCCAGCAACCCTCAGTTTGTTTCCTATAGTTAAGAGTCTCTTATGGTTTGTCTCCCCCTCTGATTTCACCTTATTTTATTTTTCCTTCCCTTCCCATATGTTCATCTGTTTTGTTTCTTAAATTCCACATATGAGTGAAATCATATGGTATTTGTCTTCTCTGACTGACTTATTTCACTTAATATAATACCCTCTAGTTCCATCCATGTCATTGCAAATGGCAAGATTTTTTCTTTTTTTCTTTTTTCTTTTTCAACAATACTTTGGCTATTTGGGGTCTTTCTGGTCCCATACAAATTTTAGAATTGTTTGTTCCAGCTCTGTGAAAAATTCTGATAGTATTTTGATAGGGATCACACTGAATGTGTAGATTGCTTTGGGTAATATAGACATTTTAACAATATTTGTTACTGCATGAGCATGAGATGTTTTTCCATCTATTTGTATATTCCTCAATTTCTTTCATAAGTGTTCTATAGTTTTCAGAGCACAGATTTTTTACCTCTTTGGTTAGGTTTATTCCCAGGTATCTTATTGTTTTTGGTGCAAACGTGAATGGGATTGATTCCTTGATTTCTCTCTCTTCTGTTTCATTGTTAGTGTACAGAAATGCAACAGACTTCTCTGCATTGATTTTATAACTAGTGACCTTGTTGAATTCCTGTATCAGTTCTAGCAATTTTTTGGTGGAGTCTTTCAGGTTTTCTATGTAGAGTATCATGTGGTCTGCAAAGCGTGAAAGTTTGACTTCTTTGCTGACTTGGATGTATTTTCTTTCTTTTTGTCTCGTTGCTGAGGCAAGACTTCTGGTACAATGTTGAACAACAGTAGTTAGAGCAGACATCCCTGTTGTGTTCCTGAACTTAGGGGAGAAGCTCTCAGTGTTTCCCGTTGAGAATGATATTCACTGTGGATCTTTTGTATATGGCTTTTATGATGGTTTTTGTCAAGAAATGTTGTATTTTTTCAAATGCTTTTTCTGTATCTATTGACAGGATCATATGGTTCTTATCCTTTCTTTTATTAATGTGATCTATCACATTGATTGATTTGTGGATGTTGACCCACCCCTGCAGCCCAGGAATAAATCCCACTTGGTCATGGTGAATAATCCTTTTAATGTACTGTTGGATCCTATTAGCTAGTATTTTGGTGAGAATTTTTGCATCCACATTCATCAGGGATATTGGTTTGTAATTCTCCTTTTTGATGGAGTCTTTGTCTGGTTTTGGGATCAAAGAAATGCTGGTCTCATAGAATGAGTTTGAAAATTTACCTTCCATTTCTATTTTTTGGGAATAGTTTCGGAAGAGTAGGTATTAATTCTTCTTAAATGTTTGGGAGAATTCCCCTGGGAAGCCATCTTGTCCTGGACTCTTATTTGTTGGGAGATTTTTGATTACTGCTTCAATTTCTTTGCTGATTATGGGTTTGTTCAGGTTTTCTATTTCTTCCTGTTTCAGTTTTGGTAGTTTATATGTTCTAGGAATCTATCCATTTCTTCTGGATTGCCTAATTCGTTGGCTTATAACTGCTCATAATATTCTCTTATAATTGTTTGTATTTCTTCAGTGTTGGTTGTGATCTCTTCTTTTTCATTCATGATTTTATTTATTTGGGTCCTTTCTCTTTTCTTTTTGATAAATCTGGCTAGAGGTTTATCAATCTTGTTAATTCTTTCAAAGAGCCAGTTAGCTTCAAAATTTTTGTCAAAACATTAAAACTCTTACTGTTGTTTATTTATATATAAGGAAATAAAAAAAACAGTAAATCTAATATTTGTACAATATGATTAAGATATTAAAAACAATGAGTATTAAAGTATTTTATTTCTTCATAAAAAACTTAATCTAGAGTATATTGTACACCTGAAACTAATGTTGCACTGTTTGTTAACTAATGGGGATTTAAATAAAAACTTAAAAAAAAAATCTAGAGGGCGCCTGGGTGGCTCAGTTGGTTGGGCGACTGCCTTCGGCTCAGGTCATGATCCTGGAGTCCCTGGATCGAGTCCTGCATCGGGCTCCCTGCTCGGCAAGGAGCCTGCTTCTCCCTCTAACCCTCCCCACTCTCATGTACTCTCTCTCTCTCTCATTCTCGCTCTCTCAAATAAATAAATAAATCTTAAAAAAAAAAAATCTACAGAAGTTTGAGCAGTGCCCTTGCCTTCTTCCTGTGGTATAATTTACCATCAAGAGCAGACATGTTTTCTCTGCCTTGGAAAACTGTCATCCTCTTTTCTAAGTTTGGATTCACTTTTAACATTTTCTCCTTTTCTCTTTCAGTGTGATGAATTATCTCTAAGAGTTCCTTTAGTATGAAGTGTTTTGCTGGCATCACTTTTTATGGGATCTCTTCATCCTTCTTGTCATAAACATTTTCCCAATTAATGTTGATAAATTTGCATATTTTGAGTCTGTTGAAGGGCAGCAATATCAACATTCCCTCAGTCAGATCAGTGATTTCTTCTATTAACTCCAATACATCTGATTCAAATTTCACTTCCACCATTCTCACTTTTTTGTGTGTGTGTGTGGCACTTTCAGCATTGTGGGCCAATTTCCCTTTTATCCATCTCTATAAAATGTCACAAAGGCTTATCCCTTGAGAATAGGAAGGCAACACAGCTGCACACTTTACTGTCTATGTCTGAACTGAATACCGGATACACAGTGACCAGTTACTGACAGACTTTGAAGGAAGCGGTGTGACTGCTCATTCATCATGACATGCACCTATTATTTATGTAGTGATCAGAGTAAAGAACTAGCAGCAAAGTGTGCACTCTATTCAATTACTTACAACTAATGTACGGTGGTAACTGTGTTATGGACCTTGTTAGGGGACTGGTGTTATCTAATCGTGGCAACTAAAATTTGTGTGTATTCAAACTGCAAAGTGAAAACTGCTTGTATATAAGGTAAAATTTATTTCCAAGCACATAAGTGTATTATCAATTCAAAACCCCAATAAAAACTTTCAAACTTCATTACTTTCTATAGTTATGCTCTCAACAACCTCATGGTAGCATGAGGTTTCTGTGTATTTCTCATCTAGTGAGATAAATTTGCTTTTTGAGTGGTTCATCCTGTGCCTCACAATGGGGAACACAACTGTCCTTGTGCATGAGCAGATGGCCCTGCCCCACCTTCTGGTGACCCAGAACACAAGGAACTTGTCTACACATCCCTCCTGGGTCCACATCCTGGGGTGAAATATCTGATTAAGTGATGCAGGAGAGGAAGATGGTACCCATGCAGGGACGTGGTGGGGACTAACTCTGGGTTTGGGAACAGGCTGAGTAGAAGGTCAAGCAAACTTTTGATAGTTTTATGAAACTTTATGAAATCACATGTCATGATTTGAAGCATGATCAAGATGGTCCTTTGACATTTTGTGGCATTTGACTATGGAATGACATTATCAGTGGTTGTTTATGCTCTAGAAATCCACAGATAATGCCCACATATCTCCTGACCCAGAAAGCTTTCCAACATAACGCCAATGTTCTGCAGCTCATATATATAACTCATTTAATTTTTTTTTTTACAACAGGATATACAGGGAAAGTACATCTATGTTTTCAAATGATTTTTCTTTAAGAAGAGGGAGCTGAGGTCTGGATGGTATGCAGCATGCCCAAAGCCCCACTGGTCTCCCTGTGGGACCATGATAGACATAGTCAAGATGCCCTAGAAATAAGCTAAAAGATGATGCTCTCCATAGGCTTATGGAAGACATTCAGTGATGGAACTATATGGTAAAATGGGAGCTACCTGAAAGAAGGTGAAACTTGGTGTTAAACAGTTCCCAAATCATTTATGTTGTCCTTGTTTCCAAGCCTTCAATAAGTTCTAAAAGGTCAGTATTTTTTCATTTGGATTATTACCTTATAAAAGCCAAATTCCAACAGATTACATAGCAGTGTGATAGAATTATGGATGTGCTAAAAATGGTTCCTTGGTATAAATACATGGTTCTATGGAGAAAGCCAGAGTTAAACACATCTCTCCTTTTAACCAACTGAGCCACCCAGGTGCCCGCACATCTCTCCTTTTATGAACTTGCCTGACCTCAGTCCTTTCTCCAGAAACCCAGAAGGAACAGACTACAATGCCTCATTTATGTCCTTCTTACTCTTAGGAACACATCTGTGTCTTGTCTGCCATTTTGTTTCCAAGACAATCCTGCACAATATGAGGTTGAGTGGCAACAAAACAGTTACAGTTTTCTTTGGAGCAAGAAAATCTAGGAAATGACTGCATGTGTTTGGTCAACTCCATTTCCATCCACATTTTTTTCTTTGGTTTCCTGACAATGAGAATAATCCTTACAAATCAAATGATAGAATGACTATTGTTAGTGGAGAATGGAAACTCAGTATATGAGAAGGATTGGCAAGAATTATCTCTAATAACTCAATTTTCCTGGCTCGGAAGAAAACTTGCTGGGAGAATTTTTAAAAAAGATTACTGAAACAGTGACTAGTTGTTGAAGAACCCTGTTAAAATAGAAACTGTCATAGATAATTAGATATAGACCAGGAGATTCAAGCAATGCCTGACCAATGAGTATAATGTCAATTTTGGAGGAAAATTTAGAATTTGAAGATTTGTTTTGAAACCCCTTTCAAGAAGTTGTAATTAGTGACAGTCAGCATGGTTTTACTCAGAATTATTGATTTATCATAAAACATAAATGGAAAGCCATAAATTTTTCTGGATGTTCATTTGGATATGTTGTTAATGACTCATGTTTCTGCTTCCATGGTGCCTACATCTAGTGGGGTGAGATAGACAAAGAGGTAAAATACTTCTTATTAATGGTAAATATTGCAAGGAAAAATATAGTAAGTTTAGGACATAATAATATAAATTAGCCCCTCTACCCTTTTTTGATATTATTAGTCCAGAGCAAGGGGTTCTCAGCTGGAGACAATTTTACACCCACTCCCCCCACCATGAGACAATTGGCATTGTCTGTAGACATTTTTGCTTGCCACAGATGTGTAAAGGAGCTACTTGTATTTAGTGGTTAGAGGTCAGGAATGCTGCCAGACACCCTATGAAACATAAGACAGCTTCCTGCAACAAGAATTATTAGGTCTCAAGACTAAGACTGAGAAACTCTGGTCTAGAGCATGCATTCTCAACAGGGGCAATATTGCCCCCAAGGGGAAGAAAATTGGTTTTTAGGGAGTGAAAAAACCTTACTATGTTTATGTATAAAGCACAAATGTACATGCAGTACATGAATAATATACAATACCTTTATGGTAATAAAATTTCAAGGGGCTAGATGATCAGGGGAAAAAAAAAAGTCTCAAAGGGCTCCTTGGACGGAATATAAGGAAAGAAGTTGGCAAACACTGGTCTGGAGCAGGGATCAGCAAATGTTTTCTGCATGGGGCTAGATAGTAAATATTTTTGCATTTGTGGCCACATAGTTATGTGGCAACTGTTCATCTCTGCCATTGTAGCACAAAAGCAGCCATAGACAATACATAAATAAAGGGGGATGGCTACATTCTAATAAAACTTTCTCTAAAAAAACAAGAGAAGGGCCACACTTGGCCCATGGGCCATTGTTTGTGGAATTCTGGTTTAGAACACCAGGAAAAAACAATAAAAATACAAGATACATACCTTATTAATATTCAGTTACATTAATTATAATTTATCAATGTTAGGGTATATATGTGAACATTAAGAAAGATTCTGTTATATATTGGGGCACCTGGGTGGGGCAGTTGATTAAGTGTTTGATTCTTGGTTTCAGCTCGGGTTGTGATCTCGGGTCATGAGATCGTGCCCGGAGTTTGGCTCTGTGCTCAGCATAGAGTCTGCTTGAGATTCTCTCTCCCTCTCCCTCTGCCCCTCCTGCTTGTGCTCTCTCTCATATAAATAAATAAATCTTAAAAAAAAAGATTCTGTTATATGAATGAACACTTAAGGGGATTTACCCTTTAGATGCAATTAAATAACTGTCTTCCAAAATTTGATGAATGGATAGATAGCAAACTTGAGAGAAATCCCTGATGATATGCCATAAAGTAGTATGGCTGGCTTTTCTGTTAAAAACAAAATAAATTCATGAGGCATACTTATCACATAGTAAAAGTCTGGGTCTGAGGAGGGAGGAAAACTGCATTAAATGGCAGATTAGGGATCACAGCAGACAGAAATGAGGGGGGCGCTGATTTCGAGAAATATAATGAGGTCTGAGTATCAAACTTCCGTCTCAAAGAACACCTGTCTGTCTTCTAAGATACCATGTGGTATAATAAGAGTAATCGGCTTTGGGTTATAACATTTACATCTTCTCCATTTACTACTCAAATGCTAAATCAATGTCATATAGTCTGGTATATTTGATCTGTTGAACTTTACCTTTGGTCCAAACCACAGGGAACTGGCACTATGAGTAAACTGTAGACATAGATGCATGTAAAAGTCTTGACTCAACAGTCACTTAAATAAGGTAGTGTGTTTCTCTATCATGTAATTGTCTAAAGGTAGGCAGTCAAGGTTATGGCAGACCAGCTTAGCTCTTTCAGATCATGCAGGAACCCCAGCTTCTTACCCACGAGCTTTATTTCACCTTATCTGTAAAATTTTAATACCACTGTTGTACTATATATCTGTTCATGTTCTTAATTTGTTCTCTTGTCATCCCTAAGATGTGGACCCCCTCCTGTGCAATCCAGGATGGCTTGTCCCCAAGCAGCAGGTTGCAAAGAGGGAGGGAGAAGAGCTCCCTTTAAGGTCATGACTCAGAAGTAGTACCTATCACTTTCACTCACATCTCATTTCCACAGCAGCCACATAGTCATGTCTGATAAAAAGGAGCCTGGGAAATGTAGTCCTTAAATGGGAGTTATGTGCTCACATTATATCAGAAATGGCATATGGACATTGAGAGCCAACCAGAAGTCTCTGCCACAGAATTTAAACAAAAACAAACAAGTTTTTGAATAGCTCAAGAAGAGAGATCAGTATATTATAGAGACTTGAAGCCATGTTATAGAGAGAAGAAAAGGATACTTGTATCATAAAAGAAGAGAAATTGGGGAATCATGAAACAGCCTTTAAGTGCTTGGAAAAAAGATGGAAGCTCTTGTTTACATAACCTGTGAGGTCAGTCCCAGGATCAATAGCTAGAAGTTACAAGGAGAAAATAAAGAGAACAGAGAGAGAAGATTATCTTTATGAGTTCAAACAAAGTAGAGCAGGCTATTTGTAAAAGAGTGAATACTTCTCATCATTTAAGTTTCCAAACATTATTCTGTAAATTTAAAAGTATATATATTTATTGAGTACCTACATAATACCAAGTACTGGTATGGGTGTGTGTGTGTGTGTGTGTGTGTGTGTGAAAGAGAGAGAGAGAATGAGATGGAATAAAGTGCAATATAATAAACTAGTAGAAAAATTTAGGCACAGTATCAGGGATTTTTCTGTACTGCTAAGATGTCTTTATATTTCAAAGATGTATGATACTCAAATACAAAGTTTTCCCTTCTCTCCTACCAACCATTTGCCTAAGGATCAAAAGCAAGAACTAGTTTAAAGGATGGTAGCCTTAAAAAAATCAGATATTTAAAGTACATCAATCCTTGTTTGTTTTATCTTTATTTTTTTTAAAGATTTTATTTATTTTTTGACAGAGAGAGACACTGCGAGAGAGGGAACACAAGCAGAGGGAGTGGGATCCTTGTTTGTTTTAAGGACTCTAAATTAAATATAGTTTCAAGGGAGTCTAATTGGTGGTTACATTTATTTGCAAGTCTTGGCCCTTTTCATCCCTGAAGAAAACTATAATCCTCATGCTGGAACACTCTGCAATCTGTCTCTGGGGGGTTCTGACACCCAGTGGGGAGCAATTTAAATGCTTGAGTGCCCTGATAGGAGTAATCCCATGCCCATAAGCACTGCTCAGGGTCGCTATATGAATAATTTTTTTCAGCTTCTTGTGAGGAAATCAGAACTCATTTATAGAAATAAAAGCAAGAGCTGTTTTTCAGGGAGTGGGAGGAGATAGACCCAGGACAGCAGAATGAGACCTGACCAAAAATAAAATGGGGTATAGATTCCATGTCAAACCTTACCACCAAGAAACAATACAACCCTGACAGACTCCTCTGTTTCTCTGGACTTCAAAATTACCTCACCAGCAAACTGGGGGCTCATGATCTCAATCCATGTTGCCAATATCAGTTATTAGCTTATACCTATTTCTTTAAAAATTGGCTGGAAAATCTATAGACAGGATGTGACCCTATGTAGTACACCACAGTCCTCACCACTCCCTAATGCCATGCCTAGGCTCACTTTATTTTTGCATATTACTTTTTAGTTCTGCTAGGCATATGAGTTTGAAACTGGACACATAGGAAGTGGTCTATGTGTCAGGCATTTGCAAGCATTTGTATACATTATTTCACTTAATCTTCACAGCAATCCCCTGAGGAGGGTGCATTTTATAAAGTAAAATCTGAGCTCAGAGAGTTTAAGTAACTTGCTTAAACTTGTGCACTAAGAATTAGTTGAGACAAGATTCTAATCTGGGCAGTTTTTTCCCAAAACTTGTACTCTTATCCACTATGTTCTGTTGTCTAAAAACTTGCTAAAGTCATGAGTGAGGGACTAAAGACCTTGGAGGAGAAGAAAAAAATCTGAATTGAAATCCAGATTTCACTACTATTAATCTCCATATCTTGTAGGGTTCTTGTGAATTTTAAATGAGCCAAAGTACATAAACTACTGAGCATAGAGTATAATTTGTTCAAAATTATTTGTTCAAAAAGTAGCCATTATTATGCTAGAAATGTTCTTGTAATATAGATATAAGAATAATTGCTGAATGGATAAAATATCATATTGGTCCAAAAAGCGTGCCCTCAAACAGATGTTTCCTTTATAAGCTGGTTATTGGCATATTTGATAGTGCTATTCTTTGTTTAGTTTCCCTCATATTAAAGGAGCATACTTAGTAGCTCTCTACAGAGGTGATTTTGTTCCCCTGTACAACATTTGGCAATATCTAGAGGCATTTTTGGTTGTCAAAATGTGTGTGTGTGTGTCGGGGGGGATACTACTGGACACTTGTACACAGAGGCAAGGGATGCTGCTAAGCAGTCTTCAATGCACCAGACAGCCCCCCCACAGCAAAGAATTATCTGGTCCCAAATGTCAGTAACACCAAGGATGACAAACCTTGGTCTAGACTATTGCAAAAGTTCCCTGAAGAGTCATTAACCTAGTTGGATAAACCAGATGTTACAAAAGAAAAAGGTCATCCTGTGTACAGTGTTGCCATGCTCTCCTTACATCCCTCAACCTAAACCTGGCTGGGGCCCACAGCTCACTACTTCCAGTGCAGAGAATCATAGTGACCATGTGGCACATTCCAAGTGCTCCAGAAAGAAGAGACTAAGCCTGGGTGAGGCAGCACTCGCCAGCTCTCTGGCAGAAATCTGCAGGAGGTGGGTTTTTCTTGTTTTGGATTAGACTACATGATGACTAAATCCTCATTTAACTTATATCCATGTTGCCTATTTTATAAAAAGCACTGGGCTATGCACACAGGGAAATTTCAATCCATAGGAGGGATGGCTGAGAAATTATAACTTCCAAAAATATACATACATTATTCACTTAATTCACCCATCTGGCCTCTATGTTAAGTACCCAAATTTTGTTATACAGATCTAAAAAACCCAGCATTTTGTAAGTATTCTTACTTCTACTTCAGAGATGGAAATTTCCTTGCCATTTGTTGATTTCCCCCTTTACTGTATATTCCTGACGTAAGAACCCTATAAAGTTCCTAACTTCAAAGTAGTCTTTTGAGATAAGAGCCAGAGCTGCTGAAAGCCAGAGAAATATTCCAGTTTACTGTGCAGCCCATATGAAGATCAACCTCAAATTTCTTTTATCATTTGGTGGATTCAATTCACAACGTACTTCATTTAAAATAGAAAACAAAAAAGAAACCAACCCAAGCCTCAGCAAATTTAATCCCATTGGCATCTTAGAGTACTTTAGAATACAGTAGCCATAAGTTGGTTTACCAGATGAAAGATTATATGTTTTATTCTAGCACTATAAACCTCAAAATGTCCCTAGTAAAAAACATTAAAGTATCATTACGGACATAAAAAAGATTCTGTTAAAGTGGTACCCTAGTGTTTCATATTTATTCTTTCATTGTGTAGCATTTGAAATCAATTTCACTTTCTAAAATGTAAGCAGCTTTCTCTCTAATTGGTAATAGGGTACATTGTGAAATGCCAGGAGCAGGAGAGTAGAGGTTGGATGACACCATGAGATCACCTGATTCAACCTTATGGTCTTATAGATGAGGAAAACGGAGGCTGAGATAAAAATGCAGTTTTGTTCTGGGCCACAGCCAAGATGAGGAATGTATCCTAATCCTTAGACAAGGATTCTTTCTTCCCTATCAAGCATTCTCTAGTAGAAGAAATTCAAGGTGCTTCTAATTACCTTCCTAGTGTAATTGACTCCACACCACATTTTGGTTGGTTTGTTTTTGGAATTAAACTGAAGATAAAGTATACCTGTGGGATCCTAAACCCAGGAATGTTATTGATGATAAGTAGAATTCTGAGTAGCTCATTATTCAACTATTATTTGTTCAACCATCTACTCTTATGCACCTACCATGTGCTAGAAATTGTGCAGGTCAAAGAGATATAGGAATGCATAGGACCAACAAGGTCCCTATCCTCATGGAGTTTTGTATTCTACTATAAGAAACAAAATAAGTAAAATAAACATAATAATTGTAGAACTCAACGAAGGCTGTGAAATAAATAGATTCTGATGAGACAGAAATTGGCTGGAGGTGAGAAGGCTGTAGCCATTGGTGGAGGCAGAGCTCTTTAAGAAAAGTGGTCATAGATGGGCTTTCTTGTGAGGTGATATCTGAGGTGAGACTAGAAGCACGAGCAGTTTCTTCCAGGGGAAGAAAACTTCAGGCAGAGAGAATACCAAATGCAAAGCCAGTGATGAGGTAATGGCTTAGTGTGTTTGAAGAACAGAACGAGAGCCTTGTGAACCATTCAGTTCATAGTGAGTGAGGGAAATCTGGATAAGAGATAGCTTCTAGGAGAAAAGCAGAGGATCAGATCATGTAGGGCCTTATAAGACATGAGAAGCACTTCTAACTCTGTAAATCTTTATAATCTATACAAACTATAATGTATAGAAAACAAACATGAGGGGTGCCTGGGTGGCTCTGTTGGTTAAGCGTCTGCCTTCAGCTCAGGTCATGATCCCAGGGTCCTGGGATCGAGCCCCGCATCAGGCTCCCTGCTTGGTAGGGAGCCTGCTTCTCCCTCTGTCTGCCGCTCCTCCTGCTTCTGCTCTCTCTCTCTCTGTCAAATAAATAAATAAAATCTTAAGAAAAAAAGAAAAAGACCATGAAAATAATTTGTGATATCAGAGAAAATAGAGGAGTAGGGACTTCTGAAAATCCTCCTGTCCATAAAAGCAACAAGAATATGGGGGAAAATTGCCATCATGAACTTTGCCAGAACTCTGGAAATTAACCAAAGACTGTAGAAATCTGAGGATCATTTATTTACAAAATGGTTGAAAACTGGTAAGAATAGTAAGCTTTGTGGCATTTTAATTTGCCCTATTCTCATCCCTCCCATAGCTCTGCATTAGCCTTGAAAAGGAACAGAGTGCAATGATAATGAAAACCAGCAACTGATAGCCACTAGAGGGGACAGAACACAGTTGAGTTCTTTCAAAGCCCCATTCTAAAAATAATTATCATTTTTCCTCTCTAGTGGTTTCTTGGAAGAACTGACTTGCAAGACTGACTTTATTTGACCTGACTTGGAGTTCACCCAGTGTGAATAGCCTTTATGCTGAGAGTGTTGGTTAAAAACAGTTAGAGGCATTTTTTTTTTTTTTTTTTTTTTTTTATCATTGCACCAGCATGAGGTGGTGAATAACAGTTGGGGCAAACAATAAGCTAACCAAAAATCTTAAAAACAAAAAGCTAAGGATTGAGATGTTCATAGAGGGCTTTAAAAGTCTCTGACATGTTACCAGGAACCTAGAAGGTCACACACATGGAGCTTTTTGCATGCCTGGGACTACATACATGCTCAGGGATGATCTGAGAAGAGCTTGAGCTTCATCTCTGTCTGACCTTGAGGCTATGTGTAAGTGGGAGTGAAGACTAAAACATGGTTGTGAGCTTCCTGGCTGAGTGTTGAGGGTGTGCCCCAGTGTACACACCACAGAGCTCCTCGGCAAAGGCTAGGAGACTTGTTGGTTTGATTCATTTAAGGAAATTTCCGCCTAATCATCAGTTTAGCACTAAGATCGCTGAGCAGAGATTTCAGTGGCCACACAAAAAATATAGGCTTCAGAGAACTAGATCAGAAAAGTCACTATAGAAACAGACAACCAAACAAAAACATCAGCAACAACAAAGCATCAACAAAACAAACCTTTGGGAGGGGGAAGAAATTCATTTCTTGAGATGACATAGAGTGTTGAAAGAGTCTGTCAACCAAGAATTCTTAAGTCTAGCAACACTGTCCTCCAAAAATGAAGGAGAAGTTAAGATACTCCCAGATAAACAAAAACAGAGAATTAATCACCAATAGAACTAGCCTGCAAGAAATACTAAAAAAAAAAAAAAAAAAAAATCCTTCAAACTGAAATAAAAGGACATTAGACAGTTACTTGAATCCACATGTAATTACATAGATAAATATAAGACAGCATAAATGCATTAGTTGTAACTTTTTTTCCCTCTATAAGTTAAAGTCAAAAGACAGCTGCTTAGGGCAAAAGCTATAAATCTGTGTTGATGGCCACCCAATGCATGAAGTTGTAATTTATATGACAGTTACACAAGAGGGGAGAGGGAATGGAGCTGCATAGAGACAACATTTTTGTATACTATTGAAATTTATTTGGTATATCAAAGACACAGATGTAAAAGCTAAAACTCTAAACTCTTAGAAGAAAACATAGGCATAAAGTTTGATGGCCTTAGATTAGACGATGGCTCCTTAGAAGCAACCAAAGAAAAAGTAGATGTATTAGACATCATAACAATTAAAGCTTTTTATAAATCAAGAACACTATCAAGAAAGTGGAAAAACAACTCAGTAAGTGGGAGAAAATATTTGCAAATCATATATCTGATAAGGATTATGTAATTAAATATAAGAACTCTTACAAATCAATAATAAAAAGAAAACCCAATGAAAAAATGGGCAAAGAATCTGAATAGATAGTTCTCCAAAGAAGATGTACAAATGGCCAACAGCATGTGAAAAGATGCTCAACATCATTAGTTATTAGGGAAATGCAAATCAAATCAAAACCACAATGAGATACCATTCACATCCACTAGGATGGTTGTAACCAAAAGACAGACAATAAAAAGTGTTAATGAAGATGTGGAAAGTGGGAGTGGATACTCCTTGTACATTACTGGTACAAATGTAGAATTTTACAGCTACTTTGGAAAACAGTTTGGCAGTTCCTCAAAAGTTAAACATAGAGTTACCATATAACCCACTAATTGCATTCCTAGGTATGTATCCAAGAGAATTAAAAACATTTGCCATATAAAAATTTGTACATGAATGTTGATGGCAGTGTTAGTCATAATAGTAAAAAATGGGAACAACTCAAATGTCCATCAACTGTTGAATGGCTAAACAAAATGTGGCATAAAATACAGTGGACTATTATCTATCTATAAAAAAGAAATAAAGTACTAATACATACAACAACATGGATGAACCTTGAAATCATAATGCTAAGTGAAAGAAGCTAGACACAAATGACTCCATATTATATGATTCCATTTGCATGAAATGTCCAGAATAAGCAAATTCATAGAGATAGAAAATAGGTTAATGGTTCCCAAGGGCTGCAGTGGGGACAGGGGAGGGAGGAATGGGGAGTGATTACTAATGGGTATGAGGCATCTTTTTGGGTTATGAAAATATTCTGGAATTAGATAGTGATGATATTGTACAACTGTGTGAATATACTAACACCCACTGAATTGTGTGCTTTCAAAGGGTGCATTGTACAGTATATGAATGTATGCCTCATTAAAAAAAAAAAAAAAAGTAATTTTCAGTATGGGAGGGTATCACTGACCAGGTCCCGGAAAAGGTTTCGCTAATGTACACTGAGATGGACTGACCCTTCATGGAACAGTCAACAAATGGTGTGGAGGTGGACAAATCTGGTTCAAAAAGTTTATAGCTGAAGAATTTGAATGGTATAATCAGATTGATATGGAAATTGGGTACCCTGGATTCTATTTAGCTCAGCCATCATTAGGTGATGGTAAACAGATTTAAAAGTTCATGCTATTGGGTGCCTGGGTGGCTCAGTCAGTTAAGAATCTGCCTTCAGCTCAGGTCATGATCCTGGGGTCTTGGGATAGAGTCCCGCATCGGGCTCCCTGCTCAGCAGGGAGCCTGCTTCTCCCTCTGCCCTTGCTCCTCCCCCCTGCTCATGCTTTCTCTCTGTGTGTCAAATAAATAAATAAAATCTTTAAAAAATAAAAAAATAAAAATGGGGTGCCTGGGTGGCTCAGTTGGTTAGGTGACTGCCTTCAGCTCAGGTCATGATCACGGAGTCCTGGGATCGAGTCCTGCATCGGGCTCCCTGCTCAGCAGGGAGTCTGCTTCTCCCTCTCACCCTGCCCCTCTTGTGCTCTCTCTCTCTCTGTCTCAAGTAAATAAAAAAAAATCTTTAAAAAATAAAAAAGTAAAAGTTCAGGCTAATTATAATTGATTTGAAATGAATACCTGGATCATTGTGTTGAAAAGGATTCTGAAGCTCAGTCCAGGTATTCATTTCAGATCAGTTACAATTAGCATGTCATAATGTTACTGTTTCCCTAAGTCATTCTGTGATTCGGGACAGATATCTTCAAAATATATGGTAGACAGATTCTCAGAAAGGTGTGCTGAGTGATCTTTAGGCATCACTTACTTTTTAAAGCTTTGTGATTATATGATGTAATGATCCAATTGCCACATCTTTCAAAAATATTTATACAGTTCAAAAAAAATGATTTAAAAAATAAGCAATATCAGTAGCAAGCATGCACAGTCTGAAATATTTGAGCTGGAGGAGTATATAAATAGCTGTGGTCGATGATCTTGCCTTGTTCTTTTCTAAATACAGTGCTTCTCAGTGCTAGCATTTAATTATGCACTGTACTTGGATAAAAATGGCCATTAGGAAAGATTAGCTTTTATGATGGATATGTTGGGTCCTAAATATGGCTTAAATCTTTGCTACTGCAATTGGAAAACCAACAACCCACAGATGAATGCTCATTTCTTGTGGAAGTGCACTGGGATATATTTGCTCTTGTATTATTTGAAGACATATGCAATCAGTACAAACTTTAACACATGACAAGATGGATGCTGGGGTCTCTATTTCTAGCCAGAATGTCCCACAAATCATTCCAACTCACTTGGCCTTGCCACTTTCTTACTAGAGACTATCCTCCAGCCCACTGATTGCTTGAATGACAGCTTGCAAGCCTTCTTCTTCCTCAATAATTAGAGCAGATGATATTCAAATGGGTAACACATTCCTATCAGGGTATGCACAAATTTTTGTGGGGAGAGATTTAAATATAGACTTCTTTCTTTAATTCAAGAATAATGATGAAAATAGTAATGACAATTACTAATATTTCACTTACTATGTGCCAAATGCAATTGTAAGAACTGTGTATACATTAACTTAATTCAAAACATCCACATGAGATATTATTATCATTATCTCAAATTCTGTGATGAAGCACAACTGAGGCACAGAGAGGTTAAAGAACTTGCCCAAGATCATACCTCTAATAAGTAGCAGATCTAAGATTAAAATCCAGGCTGTATGCTCAGGTGACCATCTTTCTAACCATTAGACTATACTGCCTCTTGGATGGATGCTAATGAGAGGGCTCTTATAAGGATGACTATAAATCTGGCTTGGTGCATAAAAAAGGAAATAATTTATAAACTATGGTAGTTTATCTACTGACAGTAATGACTATTTGACATGGACCTTGCAAATTACCTTACAGAGAACTGTGACCCCAGTGCATCACCATATTGCTGTTCAGAAGCCATGGCTTTGAGTATCTATTCCCACAGCTGTGTCCTAGAAGTCTAGTACTCCTCAATTTCTCTACCACCTACTGTCTCCTGTGTCAGTGAGCCCTCTAATCTAAATAAGAATGGATTTTCTTACTGTCACCCACCAAGCTGTAGACTATTTCCTTTTGTTCCAGAGATCTTATTCCTGATCAGTTTATCATATTTATTATATAAGATGTACTTATCTGACTACCAGAAAATAATCTCTGTCCATTCCACACTAGTCCAAACACAGCAGGGACATAACAACCAGTTAAGAAGCAGAGGTTATTTATTCTTACCTCTGCCAGTAAGTCACCTTCATTCTAATCTCGCCTGCTCCTCTCGCCCTCTCATAAGTCTCCTCCCAATGTGCTCCCAGCCACAGGGGTGCATATACAATTCACCTGGGTGTCATAAAGTGTTCTCCATCACAGTGTTGTAGGGTTAGGACATGCTCTAAATCAGACCAATTGCAATTTTTCCCTGAGATTTTTTTTTTTTTTAACTGAAATTGTTTGAAAGGGAAGGACTTTCTTTGGTTTCTGGCTACACAGCTCTGAGTACGAAAGCTACATAAGAATGATTATACACTTCTGGGAACATTAGATTTGAGAATGAAGCCAAAACCTAGGATAAAAAGCAGAAAAGTGAGAGAAAGAACCCATGTGTCACTGAAGTCTTTGTTTCCAGTGGTCTCTAAGGCCAGAGCCTCTTTTTCCTGTCTGGGAATTTGATTACATGACACAACATATCCCCCTTCTTCTGCATAAACTAGTTGAATTTGGGTTTCTGTCATTTTCAGAATCAAGATTTAATACAGACTGACACTAAAAAAGATATTGACATTTGGGAATAGTCTCATAATGAGGCAAAAAAAGCAGAAAACCGTGTCACACAAAGGAAGATTGAAAGGAAAGGAGATGTTTAATCAGAGTAAAAGATTGGGAGTAGCTATCTTTCAATACCAAAAAATGCTAAGTACTAGATATCTGTGCTGTGTAACAAATTACCCCAAAATGCAGTGGTTTAAAACAATCACTATGTATCATCTTATATAGTTTCTGAGAGTCTGGGTGTTTCTGGCTCAGGGTCTTCCATGAAGTTTCACATAAAATGTTGGCTGTGACTACAGTCATCTGAAGGCTTGGCTGGCAATGGAATATCTACTTCCAAAATAGCTCATTCACATGGCTTTTGGAAGGAAGACTCAGTTCTCTACCTTGTAGACCTCTCTTTAGGGCTTCTTGAATATCCGCACAAAATGGCAGCTGGTTTTCCCCAGAGTGAGCAGTCCAAGAGAAAAAGATGGAAATTGCAATGACTTTTATGAACTAGTCATGGAAGTTACATTCTGTCATTTCTGTAATATCCTATTGGATATATAAGTTTGCCCTATGCAGTGTGGGAGGTGATTATACAAGGGCATAAATACATAAGCATAATACAAGGGCATAAAAGAATCAGGGATCATTGGGGGTCATCTTGGAGGCTGGCTCCCATAGGCTATTACTTGGAAGAGACCTTAAAAAATTTCATATAGAATCACTGGAGAAGGGGTGCCTGGGTGGCTCAGTTGGTTAAGTGACTGCCTTTGGCTCAGGTCATGATCCTGGAGTCCTGGGATTGAGTCCTGCCTCGGGCTCCCTGCTCAGCAGGGAGTCTGCTTCTCCCTCTGACCCTTCCCCCTCTCATGCTCTCTCTATCTCATTCTCTCTCTCAAATAAATAAATAAAATCTTAAAAAAAAAAAAAAAAAAAAAGAATCAATGGAGAAGTTGGCCACCAGGGGAGACTCTAGCAGGTTTTCACTCCATATAAATGAAGTCAGTAATGTACAGGGATGACCCTGAAGCAAAACAAAACCAAAACAACAACAAACAAAGACAAAACAAAACAAAACAAAAAAGAAAACTACACTGGCATGTAATGTGTTTCCTAACACTGAAAGGAGATTGCTATTTTAAGTGATATTAAAGAAAGAATCTTTGCATGGGCTATAAAAGAATGGGCTATAAAAGAATAGCAGTGAATGACTTCTGGGATGTCTTTTATTCATAAAATGTTATGATCTGACAATAGTTCACAGATACACCTTTCTTCATTTAACTGCTGTAATACATTTTAGTAGATGTTGTGAAACCCTGCCCCATATCCCCTTAGCCTACTCTGGGGGCTACTGGTAGACAATGTCTATATATATTTCCTGTATCTCTCTACTGAGGTTGTTTTCCAGTCAAGAAAAACCCTCCACTGATGAAGGATGGGAGTTATAAGTATCCCGCTTCCCTGCTCTCTGGTGGAATAAGTCTAAGCCATAAATACTCAAGGTCCCACAGTGATATCTCTTTAGTGAACAAATTAATTACTGACTTTATTCCTTCTCTATCTCACTCCCCAACTCCTCATAGTGCTTCATGGAGTCAACAACACGTTAGAGCTATTCTTGTCCAACTTCTTCTCTAGAGGTCTTTTTAGGGGCTTAAACTAAGATACCCTTCTATTAAAAAATCTTACAACTGAGCACTCTTGCATAGTTCTGGTTGTTTTGATATATATGCACTCAACATATAAACCACCTACTCTTGAGCAACATATTTTATGTTTTTTTGTTTCCTCACACCTCCGTTATATGCTCCAAGTCAAATATAGACTGGAGGAGGAATCCCAGCATTGTTGGTAACTCAGAAGCAGCATGTTGGCACTGGATTAGAAATCAGGAGACCCAGTGTCTAGCAGTTCTGTTTTTCTCTAGCCATGTGATCTTCTGTAAGTCAATTGACCTCCCTGGGTTTCAGTTTGCTCACATTTAATTAAATGTTGATCTAAATCAGTGGTCCTTAAACATTTTGAGCCCTTTAAAAACACTAGTACAAGTTTCATACCCTCTTCTCTGGAGAAAAACTAATGTAACCAATATTTACACATGAATGTAAATGAATCTGTGCATAATCTCTGGTTATTAATGAGGCCACTGAGGCCTATCCATGGCCTCTAGGTAGAGCCCTCTGGCCCCCCAGTTATAATCTTCTGGTCTAGATGCTTTTTAAATTCCCTGTAAATTTTAACACTTTATGATTCAATGAGTAATTGATTAAAGGAATAATGATTTCTAGTAGACTGAGATTTCTCAATAAAGCAACCTTCCAGCTAAAATTCAGCTACTTTATTAAAGCTGACGTTAGATTCAATGTCCAATCTATTGGAAATTTATGCTCGTTCTCCCAGATAGTGCAACATCTCTGGAAAATAGGGAGTCAGTCATTGCAGAGAGACACAAACAAGAGTATTTCTCAGTCCAAATCCATATCAACAGGTGGTATTTTTCTTAAGCCTGTGGAGTACTTTCAGAAAACGTGATTTTCTAAAATAAACTTTACTTGACCAAACTGCTCAAAGGGAAGAGGAGGGCAGGAAATGCAATCCCACTTCTCAGGAGTAGAAATCTCCCTGTACCACTTCCATAAAGGCTTGTTGAAGTCTCTTCTCTGCTATCACAAGTGAAAATGATCTTAAATCTGGCCTAGAATAGTATAGGAGGGAAGAATGTCTCAGGCCTTGTAAGTACCTCATTTCAAGCACCACATGGCTTTCTCCACAGTCAGTAGCTTTGTCAGTCTTCTTGTCAGCTACTGTAAATGACCACATCTGAGTTGTAAGATTTATTGTAATTGGGTCTCAACCAAATCCTCTGGACCATCCAGAGTCTCCTCTAAGGACATATAAGCCATTTCCTTTTTCTTCTCACATTATTTAGCCACTCTTTCTCTTTGGTGCCTCCAGAAGAAATATTCACCCAAGTTCTTATACAACTGATGTGCAGAGCCTCAGAAGATGAAAATCTCATTTCAGAGGTTTAGAAAAATAGTTAGCAGCAAGAATCTAGCCATGAACGCTTATGTTTCATCTAGTTAGAAGGCTTATATATATATATGTTTGCTACTTATCATAAACAGTATCTAAGTATGTCATTTGATTTGACTAAAAACAAAACAAGTTTGCATTTATGCAAACAAAGATGTGGTAGTAATTGTTACTACCCAGTGGTCTTTCAATAACTGGCTTATTTCTGCTAAGGGATGAAGATTTCAATATGCAGCATTGGCTTACACTTTCAGAATAACCCATTGCCACTTGTTTGGCCTACCTGCTTCGACTGGGGACAATAAACATAAGATCAGAAGATCATCAAGACGGCATGGTACTGGCACAAAAACAGACATATAGATCAATGGAACAGAATAGAGAACCCAGAAATGGAACCCCAACTCTATGGTCAACTAATCTTCAACAAAGCAGGAAAGAATATCCAAAGGAAAAAAGACTGTCTCTTTAAAAAATGGTGCTAGGAAAATTGGATGCCCACATGCAGAAGAATGAAACTGGACCACTTTCTTACACCATACACAAAGATAAACTCAAAATAGATGAAAGACCTAAAGGTGAGACAGGAATCCATCAAAATCCTTGAGGAGAACACAGGCAGCAACCTCTTCGACATTGGCCACAGCAACTTCTTGCAAGACACATCTCTAAAGGCAAGGGAAACAAAAGCAAAAAATGAACTATTGGAACTTCATCAAGATAAAAAGCTTCTGCATAGCAAAGGAAATAGTCAACAAAACTAAAGGCAACCTATAGAATGGGAGAAGATATTTGCAAATGACTTATCAGATAAAAGGCTGGTATCCAAGATCTATAAAGAACTTATCAAACTCAACACCCAAAAAACAAAAAATGTGGTCAAGAAATTGGCAGAAGACATGAACAGACATTTCTCCAAAGAAGACATACAAATGGCCAACAGACACATGAATAAATGCTCCACATCACTTGTCATCAGGGAAATACAAATCAAAACCACAATGAGATACCACCTTACACCAGTTAGAATGGCTAAAATTAATAAGACAGGAAACAACAAATGTTGATGAGAATGCAGAGAAAGGGGAACCCTCCTACCTTGTTGGTGGGAATGCAAGCTGGTATAGTCACTCTGGGAAACAGTATGGAGGTCCCTCAAGAAGTTAAAAATAGAGCTACCCTATGACCCAGCAATTGCACTACTGGGCACTTACCCCAAAGATACAGATGTAGTGAAAAGAAGGGGTCCTGCATCCCAATGTTCATAGCAGCAATGTCCTCAATAGCCAAACTGTGGAAGGAGCCAAGATGTCCTTCAACAGACAGATGGATAAAGAAGATGTGGTCCATATATACAATGGGATATTACTCAGCCATCAGACAGGATGAATACCTACCATTTACATCGATGTGGATGGAACTGGAGGGTATTATGCTAAGCGAAATAAGTCAATCAGAGAAAAACAATTACATGGTTTCACTCATGTGTGGAATATAAGAAACGGCACAGAGGATCATAGGGGAAGGGAGGGAAAACTGGGAAGAAATTGGAGAAGGAGACAAATCATGAGAGACTCTTGACTCTGGGAAACAAACTGAGGGTTGTGGAAGGGGATGTGGGTAGGGGATGGGGTAACTGGGTTATGGGCATTAAAGAGGGCATGTGATGTGATGAGCACTGGGTGTTATACACAACTGATAAATTGCTGAATGCTACATCAGAAATTAATGATGTACTATATGTTGGCTAGTTGAATTTAAATTAAAAAAAAAAAGAGCATAGAGGTTCTGAGCATGAATCAGAGACAAGCAAACCTGAAGTTAAATGCTTGATTTATAGATAGCACCTATGTGGCCTTGGATGAGTCACCTAACATCCCTGAATCTCAGTTTTCTCACCTGGGAACACTTTTGTTGTTGTTGTTGTTTTTACCTTGCAGTGGTGTAGAAAAATTAAACCAGATAATGTCTGTAACATCCTCACTAGTGCCTGAAGCACAATAATCATTCAAATAGTACATGTTGTCTTTACTTAAAATATGCAACAATTTTAATGGTAATCTCTATATATTTTTTAATACAGTAAATGAAGTTCCCAAAAAGAAGATGTAGCAAAGTGCTTATTTCCACTTTGGCAAAGATCTGGCCCAGGATGGATGGTTTAGGGACTCATCTGCTCTAGATAGAGGCTGAACATATTGTTTGTAGAGCAGAGACAAGCACAAGAGAAAAACAGGTGTTGGCAACTACTCTATTGTAGCAAAGAAACACTCAAACATATAGTGTACAACTAGAGTAGCTTAAAAGGAACCCTTGAAAAATAAACACATACTGGGCATAGGCAATTCTGTTGCACAGAGCCCTCCCTCAAGCACAGAGGACACATTAGGTTTAAATATGGGCCAGCAGATCCCCTTACCAGTGGGATCCTAGGTAAGAATGGTGGTGGGGGCTCTTAGCATGATGTTATATGATAATCATCTGTTTAAGGTTTCATGTGAGATTTCTGAGTTGAGCCAGATACTACTTTATCTGTGAAATCTACTGTCTTGTACCCCTCCACCCAGAGTTTCTTGCTTTCCTCTAACAGTTTATACCTCCCCATTGACCACTCATCCCAGTGGATTTAAAGGTCTATTTACAAAATAATTGTTTTCTTTACCTCCTCTTCACCACATTGGTGAGGGAAGGATTCACACCTGAGGGTTGTGGTGATGATGGAACACATGACATCTGACACCAGACGGATGCATCAGCAGTTTATTAGTGACATGCATTCACAGTCTGGTGAAGGATGTGGTGTGCCATGCAGGGCCTTGCAGGGGTTGTGCTCAGGAGCAGAGTGAACAACCAGGGGCCGTGGAGGCAGATTTTCTAGTATAAGAGGGTGGGGTGACCTTGGCTTCTGGAAGAGGATGCGATTGTCTTGTTTGAATAATTCTGTGGTCTATCAGGGGACTGAAACTTGCTGATTATTAAGGATCATTAGGAATTGTGCCTGGTCCCCTTGGTATGGAGGGTTGCTTGCCTAGGGCACCCTATCTGTGGGAGCCCAAAAGGAAGGGGGACTTGTGTTTAGGCCACTTGAGGCCCTCCTGGTTTTACCAGATGTCAAGGAAGTGATTAACTTTGAACCTTAATTTCAGGCCTACACCATGCTTGTCTCCCTCTGGATTCCCAGAAACTAACATTTTAGCTGAGAGCCAATAAACAACTAAGGAGAGTACGTACCTCAGTGCTAACTGGACAAATGAAATACCTCAAACTGATGATGGTAGTGATGATTGGGACAGCAACAACATCCTTACATCATTAATCACCTTCACTGCCATTGTAGAGGATTCACCACAAGCCATGCACTGAGCTCTTCCTTGGCAGTCATTGGCTCATTCAGTCACTGGCTCATTTACAACCACTCCTGGATGTAGGTATTGGCATTATTAGCCTCATTTTATAGGCAATGAAACTGAGACTTCGAAGATAAATGACTTGCCCATGTCACGTGGCCAATAAGTGATAGAACTGAGTTTTGGGTCTAGTTTTCATGTCAGAAATGTAGACCCCTGGCACCCTTACCAATCCTGCTAAATCAGAATCTCTTGTAAGTTACGTAGGGTCAGGAATCCAGTTGCAGGGGATTGATAGTTTTTTAAGCTCTCCAAGTGGTTCTCTTGCACACTGAATTTTGAGAACCATTGCCTTAGGCATATCCTGGGTCAGAGCATATGCCCTAGGCATATCCAGGAGGTGAAAAGTTTCTTCTAGGGCTCCAGCTACTCCCCTACAAAAGTATAATTGACTTAGATGTCTCAGTACTATGTACTATAGTGGTCAGTAATCTCAGAAGCTTTGTTGTCTTTTACCATTCTGCCCCCCCACTCCATCCTTCAGTCTCCTTCCTCCCTCCTTCCTTCCCAATCTCTCTCTCTCCCTTCCTTCCTCCCTACTTCCTCCTTCTTTCTTTTGTCTATACTGTTCCTCACTGCTTCCCTATTTTTTTTCTTTCTTTCCTTCTTTTTATTTCTCTAGATATTTATTAGCATTCACTGTGGGCCGGCATTGTGTCAACTAACATGAGAGAGAAAATATGTCATTTATTGGTTCCTACCTTCTAGGAATTTGCAGTCTACATGGGAGATAATACTGACATCAACAAATAGGATTCAATGTGAACTATTCCCAGAGCCCCAAGGAAAATGCATATGAAGCACCTCCAGCACTTGGAGAATAAAAGAATCCTATCTGCTCGGGACAAGGTAAGTGTAGAATCAGAGAAGGCTTCCTGATAGAGGGGCACTTGATAGAAACCTTAAATACAGGCAGACTTTGGATATGGGGAAAGGGACATCCAGAGTAGAGGAAAGAAAGGCAGAGAACCTGGAGAGTGGGGACCATGTAGGACCAATTCTGGCTCTAGCAGGAATATTGAAGAGAAGTAGTAGAGCCTTGGGTGAAAAAGGTTGCCCTTCCAAACACTCCCGAATATTCAAGGATAATCTGTTTCATTTGTTGCCCTAAAATGTCCTAGAGCTTTGTTCAGTAATACTCTGCTGAGAAGAAAAAAGAAATATAGAAAAGCTGTCCAATATTTATTAATCTGAGGTGGAGAGATTGTGCTATGTTGAGCTTTAGCAAATTTAAAAAAATGGAGGAAAGAGTAGCAATGACATTTACATTAGTTGTAGCTAATGTGCATTGATTGGATTAAAATATGACATTATGAATAAAAAAAAAAAGGCTCTGTTGGAAAATGAAATGCCATTGCTTTCAGGGAGAGGGTGGGAAATAGAGTAAGCAGCCTGGATTCTGTTTTGCCTGAATGCCCTGGGTTTAGTGGGAGTAGGGTCATTGACTTAAGCTCCTTCTCTGAAAATGCATTAATAAAACACAGTTTTAAAGTTAAATAGAACCCATCTGGGACTTTTTTCCCCAAGGATGTATTATTTGTACATGCATAATGCATACATCCGCAAAGCTCACCTCAATTAGTTGTAAAAGTACAGTTTCTATGCAAAACAGTTTATCCATTGCACTGCACAATTGAAAAATGTCTGCTTGTTTGTACAAGAAGCCACGTTCTGTGAATCAGTGCAGGTAATAAATTACAATCACTGTCACTTTCGAAGCCACAAGGCTTGATCCCAACATATGCCAGGGATGCAGCTGAACTGAGTATCACTGTGTTGGGGCTGGCCATTGGCTGGCTAAAGAACCCCAGGTGTTACAGGGGACCCAGAGTTCCTTCTGTTTGTGGGCTCAGGCTGCTGTAGGGCAGCTGCTAAATTCTGGGTTTGTAGCTTCAAATTGAAAAAAAAAAATCCCAATCATAAAAATCCTGCTCTGAGGTGAAAAATACACATGCTTTCTATACTAGGCAAACATTTTCCTGAGCTGGAGACTCAGATAAACATAAACGTTGAAAAGGAAACCTGCTTGAATGCTTTTCTTCTTCCTAATTATGTAAATATGTATTACTTGTTCCTTTTTTTCTTCCGGGCTGCTGGCAGCTCCTATGCTTGAGAAGGTATGTTTTATTCAGGAGAATAAAACAGGCAGGGACCTGAGACTTTGGTGAATAATAAATTGATTTTGACTTGGCCTTTTAGCTCATTATGAATCTTTAAAATGGTGAAATGTGCTTCTTTTTCCTCTCTGCTGAACTCCCCAGTCATATGTTGGGAGGATGGGGTTGGAAGGAGGAGGTTTAATATTCATAAGGAAAATCTAGGATCAAAAGGAAATCTTGAAATTTGATTCAGAGGATGCAGATGTTGTGCTTCTATTCACCATTTATTTCATCCATCCATCCAATCCATCCATCCATCCATCCATCCATCCATCCATCCATCCATCCATCCGTCTTTTCCTTGTAATGGTTGAGCCCCTGGGCTTTGGAACCAGCCAGCCAGCCAGCCAGAATTCAAAACTTAGCTCTCTCATTTAAGATCAGTGTGATATTGGGCAGCTACCCTGAAGACTCATTGTCCTCATCTGTAAAGTGAGTAAAATTAATATCCTTTTAGGTTGTGAGAAATAAATCAGATATGCATGTAAAGAACTTAAACTTTGTGCAGGGGTTGGCACCAATAAACTTTCAATAAATGGTAGCTTTAATTCAGTTAATATTTATTAATAATCTACTCTCTGCCACACAGTAGACTGAATGTTTATATAAATCGGATAGAGAACTACCACTCAAGAGCTTTATAGTTTGATAGGGGAGATACAATGTGTATGTATGTGATTTTAGCGTAAGGTTGGACATGATGAAATTGATAAGAAATTACCAGATGTAGAACCATGTTTGTTCAGAAGGGGTAACCTTACCTCCTGCTGTGGGCAAAGGGTGAGGCTCTGTGGAAAGCATATACTGGAGCTGGATTTGGAGGGTATATATGGTTCATAGTGGAAGAGATTAGCAGGGGCAGGCCTCTAGCACATATTTGCTACCTATTGTAAATCTGCTACTCTAGAAGAACTTCCCATACATTATTTTACTTAATGCTTACTACAGTTTATACCATGCCTGGGTATACTGTAGTGATTGATAATATTATGCCATCTTGCTGCAGCTTAGAGAGGTAAAATGACATACCCAAGATTATGCAAATAGGTTTGAAACCTCGTTACCTCCTTGGTAATTGCCTTTAGCTTGAAGTTTTTGATGATTAAATGAGGTAATACCTCAGAGCCCCTTGCACAGCGTAAGCATACCCATAGTAGCTAGAAAATTGTTTTGGGAATGAAGACATTAATGATAATTATGAAGCTGATAATGATGTGGTCAGTTCACAAATCTAATTCAGTTGTATCTGACTTTGAACACTAGATTCTTTCTTTGGCTTTTGAAAATGGACAAAACTATGAAGCAACTGGTTGAGGGGGTAGCTGCATAAATTGGTGGAGGGGATACTTCTTATTACTAGGATGTCTAGGCCTGGTCTGGGCAGAGGTCCCAAAATGTCAGCAAGACCTCAGGCAATACCTCAGAGATTGTCCGACTTTATCATTTTCAGAAAGGAATGTGGGGTTCAAAGGGGTCACTCTCCTAAGGTAACACAGCTAGTTAGAGGCAGATCTTGGTGATGACCATAGCCTTGTGTCCTAAACTTACAGAAAGGCTTCTCCTAAATTGTAGATTATCGGGGTCCTTTAAAGTCTAGCTCAACCGTCATTCCCTCTTCTCACTATTTCTCTAACACAGTGTTTGTTGTCCAGTAGAAGGAGAACAGTCCATGAATGTGAGTCACACAGGTAATATTAAAAACTAAAGAGTATTAACATAACTTAATAAAAAAAATAAAAGTTGCAAAAAAAAACCTAAAGAGTAATAGGTGAAATTTATTTTGATATGTATTTTATTTAGCCCAATATACCTCAAATATTATCAATGTATCAATATAAGTTATTATTTTTTATAATTTTTTTAAAGATTTTGTTTATTTATTTGACAGAGAGGCAGACAGCGAGAGAGGGAACACAAGCAGGGGGAGTGGGAGACGGAGAAGCAGGCTCCTGGCCGAGCAGGGAGCCCGATGCGGGGCTCGATCCCAGGACTCTGGGATCATGACCTGAGCCAAAGGCAGACGCTTAACAACTGAGCCACCCAGGTGCCCCTCAATACAAATTATTGAGATTAATTTGATATTTTATTTTCTTTTTTCATGATAAGTCTTCAGAATCTGGTGCATGTTTTATAATGATAGCACATCTCAGTTTGGACTGGCCACATTTTAAGTGCTCAGTAGCGACAGGTGACGAGGTGATTCAGCTGTACAACATGACTTTAACTCACATGACAGGGCTTTCAATCTATGGAAACTTCTGGTCTTTAGAAGGAGTTTCTTCTTATTGACCTGCAATCTGATCCCCTATAACATCCTCACATGTTATTCAATTCTACCGGTTGGCGCTATCTCGAAAGTACTTGTTTCTCTTCTATGGTCCAGCACTTCAGAGGGTGTGGACAGCCCAAGTGAATCATCTTACTTCAACACCCTTAGCTCCTTCAGTCATTTCTCAAGGACAGGGCTTTGAACCCCTTCTTCATTCTGTACTTTGCTCTAAATGTACTTGGTTTGTGTCCTGGGCACAAATGAACCTGACATTCCAATGCAGGCCTGGCCAATACGGATATGTCTACCAGCCCTTCAGTTTAAATATTCCATTTCTTCTAATGCCCATTTAAAAGAATTAAGGGGCGCCTGGGTGGCTCAGTCGGTTAAGCGTCTGCCTTCGACTCAGGTCATGATCCCAGGGTCCTGGGATTGAGTCCCACATCGGGCTCCCTGCTCGGCGGGAAGCCTGCTTCTCCCTCTCATACTCCCCCTGCTTGTGTTCCCTCTCTCGCTGTCTCTCTCTGTCAAATAAATAAATAAAATCTTAAAAAAATAAAAAATAAAAAATAAAAGAATTAACTTTTCTATTTGTCAGCCTCATCGCGTTGTTTATATGGCATTTATTGCCTATTAAATCTCCCTAATTTTATTCACACAGGCTATTTCTAAGTTCTGTATCTCCCACCTTGTATTTATGCCATTGGTGTTTGGACTCCAGGATAGGATTTTCGTTTATTTGTTTCATTTCATCTAGCTATATTCAGCTCACAATTCTGACATATGAAGATATGAGGATGTTGCTTCTATCATTCTGTGAATTCCCTATCTTTTTCTGCATGGCATTCTGAAGTATAATAAGTGCACCTCCTATAGCATCATCCAAAGAATTAATTAGTATGCTGTTTGGGGCAGGAGCTGGTCTGAGATGTTTGTTTTATGGTTTCTATCCTCATATTTCCTTCCAACCTACCCTCTTATGTCCTTGGTTCCCTGTCTACTCTCTGATGAGCAATAGAGTTAAAGACCAAGATGGTTGAGACAAAACTATGCATCTAACGCCACATGAATAACCCTATTGGTCATTTCTTTTTTTTTTTTTTTTTAAGATTTTATTTATTTATTTGAGAGAGAGAATGAGATAGAGAGAGCATGAGAGGGGGGTGGGCCAGAGGGAGAAGCAGACTCCCTGCTGAGCAGGGAGCCCGATGCGGGACTCGATCCCGGGACTCCAGGATCATGACCTGAGCCGAAGGCAGTCGCTTAACCAACTGAGCCACCCAGGCGCCCCCTTATTGGTCATTTCTTAACAATTAAAAACCCCAGCCTCATAGCTCTTTTATCTCCTTCCATCAAGTTTTACCTTCCCTCCAGCTCAGCATCACACTGCCATGGTATCCGTCCTTCTTCCATCTCTGATATCTTAAGTACCAAACGCCTGCTCTCCCATTCAAGCATCCCATTCTTCGAGATCACTGAGTCCCTCTTCAAATTCATTAAGATCATTGGGCTTATGCCTCTTTCTTTATAAAGAATTATGAAACATATAAAACACTGTACAAGTAACATAGTGTAATGAGCTTTGTGTATCTGTCACATGTACTCAGAGCCAATTTTGTTTCATCTTACCTCTACACACTCTTCCCTCTATTATTTTGAAGCAAGTCATAGATACCATATTATTTTATGATTAAGTGTTTATGAATATATTTATAAATAATAAAGATTATTTAAAAACACGACTACAGCACCACACCTATGAAGTTCATAGTAACTTCACACATCATTAAACATCCTGGGTCACTTTTCTCATGTCTAACCAGACTTCTGAGAGTAGGATATGCTATGGAGGATATTCCTTTGACCATGGCCTTGCTACACAAAATAAGAGATTTTACAGTAGTTCGATAGAATAACATGAATCAAAAAATCTAGAAATTTATAGCTGATTTAAAATGTATTGTCTTGGCCATTTATCCATGCAGCTTGAGAGTAGAAGAAGGCAAAGACGAGTGGCAAGGGAAGGATATGTAGAAGTTTCATTTGTTCCTTTGGGAACACCCAGTATGTTCTATTAGTTAAGTGTGTTATAGTCCTAGAAATATCCACGCTCTCCTTGGACCAACTCCTGGAAAATGTACGTGTGAACTGATAGCTTTCTGTGAAATCTTTCCCAAGCATCTCATATTTTCCCAGCAGGAACAGAAATGTGCAGTTACTTACCAAGAAGAGCAATTTGCCTCAGGCTATCCAACAGCTGAATTAGTGGATCTGGAAAGAAAAGAGTGAGGGGGCAAAGATTCAGTTGGAAATAAATTTCTTGGGTAATTATACCCTATTGACCATGAAGCTGAGAATGATCACACATCTTCCTTCCATCCTAATGCCCATTTAAAGGCGTTAAATGGCATTAATGGTAATGCCTGCCTTCCTTCCTTCCTTCCTTCCTTCCTTCCTCCCTTCCAACAGAATGTTCCTCTGCTGTTCCCCTGGTAGGCAATAATGTGAATTGAATTTAGCACCTCAGTACAGCTTTACCACTGTGGTCATTAGGACACAGTGTTGCTTATGGAAGTCACTTTTGCCAGGAACAATAGAGTCAAGGTGTCCATAAACTTGTAACAGTTTTATAAGTCACTGAGTTCATAATTTACTAGTGCCATCTGGAAGGGAAGGAAGACTATTTACAGTGTCATTGGTCCACAGGGAGATATAAGACATACTTTCTGACCTGCTCAAATTCTCATCTCCTCCATGAAACCATCCCATATAGCCTCAGTTGGAATTAATCTCTCCTTATCCATTCTGTTATTATGTGTGGCCCTTCTATTATAACAGTGTTAATAGTCTGACTTGAACTATAGTTACTTTTATGGATATCTGCCTCTTCCACTTATGTTCCTGTCAAACAGAGACTCTATCTTGCTCATCCACACATCTGTGCCCTGCACATAATAAACATTAACAGGTATTTTTTGAAATGAAATTCTGAAATACATTTTTGATGATATACAAGAGGTAAAATTAGCACTAACATCCCAAATAGAGAAGCTTTGAAAATTCAACTCAAACATTTGTTAATATCTACTAATTTGAAAGTTAAAAATATAGTGAAATTTATTGAGAGTTTACTACATGTCCAATACTGTGCTAAGAACTTGGCACATCATCTTATTTAATCCTCAGAATAAATTGATGAGATAGGAACCTCAATTATGTCCACTTTCAAAATGAGGAGATTGAGGCCAGGCAAGTTAAGCATCTGCCCAGCACCAGTGGCAGGTGTGGTATTTGACAACTGGTCTGTCTAAATATAGACAATGCCTGAGTCCGGCATCATTGTCTTACGATATCTTGGAAGACATCGATGTCTTACAATTTTAGTCAAGAGGTAAAATTACACATGTAAATCCTGTCTGTGCCAGAATACAGTTTATATATACTTGTCCAGTTCACCGTGATTAGCCTATTACAGCTCTCAGTACCAAAATGGTAAGAAAATCCTTGAATTTAAAAGCCAGGAGGGATCTCAGGAAAAATCTAGTCTGAATTCCTTTTCCACATGTAGAGGTAAGGCCAGCAAAGTCATTTCACTCAGATTAAAGCCCAAACTCTTATGGGTTTTTAATACTGCCCCTTCCTTACCTCCTCCTTCTCTCTTTGCTCACTCCAAACTAGCTACCTTGGCCTCCTTATGTTTCAGAGACACTTTTTCTCAGGGTATTAATCTAGGTATTTTCTTGGCCCCATGCTCCTGACCCCAATATCCACTGGATGGCTTTCCACTTCTTTCAAGTCTTTGCTTAAATCTCACTTCCTTAATGAGCCTATTTAATGCTGTAACCCGGCCTGCCCCACCCCAGAATTCTCTGTTACCCTTCTCAGTGCTCAACTTTTTATTTGTTTCATAGGACTCATTATTCCCTAACGTACTACATAATTTACTTTGTTATGTTCAGTTTTTTTGGGTCACTGTTTCCTACTGACAATACATTTGTAAACTCTCCATGAGGGCAGGGAGTTTGCCTATTTCTGCCTTTACTATATTTCCAACTACTAAGAATAGTGTCAGAGTATCTAACAACAATGAATGGATGAATGGATGGATCCACAGCTAGTCAGTGTCCGGATCTGAACTGGAGCCTTGGTAGATTCCCAGCCTAACATTCTTTCCATTCTTCCATGGTAAAGATGGAGGTCAGAGATGTGACCTGGCATAACACCATTTGAGATAAAGCCAAAGACTGAACCATAGAGAAGAATCGTTACTCAATTCCTCTTTTAGCCTTGGGAGAGAAGTTTGGAAACCTGACATATCAGTGAAAGGAGAATAGAGACCCTGGGAGAAAAGGAAGCTGAGATTTGTTGACAACCTACCATCAGCAAAGGCTGTACAATGTCCTTCATGTACTTCATCTCATTTAATCTTTATGAAATAATATTTCAATTCTACAGATGAGGAAACTGAGGCCTGGAGAGCTAAGTAATTCTTCCTTGGCCACAGTGCTAATATCTAGATTCAAATACAAGGAAGTCTATTAAGACTTTCAAGCCCCAGACATTTCCACTACCCAGTTCTACTACTTTAATGTCTCAAAGGAGGTAGAATAGGTTTTTTTTTTTTTTTTAATGTTTACTAGTTAAAACATAGGAATAAATATTTATAGCAGGTGTATAAGCAAAGACAGGTATTTTCATATTTATTTAATGTGCAATCTATTATTGAGTTTCTGCCACATTCAAAAGGCTGTACCTGGAAGTTATATGTAAGCTATCTGTCAATTAAATATTTATTATACCTAGTATGTGGCAGGGAGTGGGCTAGAGATGAGAATGCTGATAGCAAAACACAGGAGCCTGCTTTTAAGTAATTCACAGTTGGGGTCAGTTTCTCAGTGGTAAAAAGGTGAAATGAAACTTAACTGAAAGGCACAATAGATAATCCATTCATTCAACAAACACTGAGCCCTTACCCTGCTCCAGGTGTTTTGTTAGGCACTGGGAACAAAATGAGCGTGCTTGCTGTGGTATGCCCCCAGTGCACCTATTGGAAGAACCCATCATTAATGAAATAATCACACAGCTGTTTAATTCCCAGCAGTAATAGGTGCTATGATGGAAAACTACAGAAAGCTGAGACTGTCACAGAGGGACCTGCTCTAGACTTGAGGATGGGGGATGAGGAGTGATTCAATCAAGGCTTTGCTGAGGAGGTGTTGGGGTAAGCACTACATAGTGCTTTAATATTTTTCAAAGCACTTTCCTGTCTCTTACCTCACTGAGTCCTCACAAAAGCTTTGTTGAGTTAAGGGAGGCCTGGATTATCAACTCTATTTTATAGGTGGGGAGACAGACAAAAGCCCAGGACTGGAACACATAGTTCCTCAAATTCCTGCCTAGATTGTTTTTCACTCTTGCAATGTCAGAAAACTGGTCTAATGAGACTCTAGGACCAGCCATGGAGTTGATCTCTGTTAGAACCATTTTAACTGCCCTTTGTTTCAGGCTGCCCCAGGGATGCCCCAGTCCCCACCCAGAGTTGTTTACATTCCTGATGCTGAGGGAGGGTCAGGAAAATGTGTTGATGTTTCACTATCTGCTCTTGGAAATAATTCAAATACTGGTGAGTGAATCAGTAATCATGTCTTAGTCTGCTCCAATCTACCCCCTGCCCATTCAGTTCTCCCAGTAAATCAGTTGCTTGTCCAATTCCTACTTAGTATTCAGGATCCAGTTCAAATAGCACCTCTTCTGTGAAGCCTTCCCTGGCTCTTCTATTAACTTGATGGCTTGCCTTTTCTGTTTAGAAGGAAACTGATTCATACCTCCAGTAGAGCACTTATCACATTGCGTTATAATTACCTGCACTTTCCCTGGCTGGCTATTCCACTTAGAAATGGACGGATAGAATATCTACTAATAGAAAAAGATATTAACTCATTTCTCAGCCTTGTTTTCTCAGGTTTCCCAACCCTCTGCCAAATTGTACTTATTGTTTAGAGACTATGTTGTGAGCACTATTTCCCTTGTGCTCATGAATGGGTCTAGTCACGTTTCACCTGATGGGTGCCATCACGTCCTCCGTGACTCTGTCCTCTTTGGTCACTTCCACTTGTTGAGGTACCCATTCTCTGATAATACATGAAGCTACCTTCCCTCTGACTCCAGGGCCTTGTTGAGCTGGGTTTCCTGGGAAGCAGACAGTGAGACGGAGTTGGGAGTATGAGGTTCAGTGGGTATAGCGCCTGTGACAGGGAAAAGTGGATACAGGAGAGGATAGGGGGAGATGTCAAAATGTGAGGGCAGTCAGACAAAGTTTCTGTCCATCCAAGGGGGAGCTCAGGAGCAATGATTGTCTATCAGAGGAGCCCCACATTGTACAGAAATGGCTGGGCTTGCCCCATTATTATTCAGTCATTTGCGGAGACCCACCTCAAGAATAGCATAGCATGCCATTGGCTTGAAAACTGAGGCAGACCTTTAAAGCTCTTAACAAGGTACACTCCTCACAACCTGCATGAGTGTTTTCTCAAAGGAAGTCTGATTGGAGCATGTCTGCCGTGTCTGACACGGATGCTGTGTGCTGGAGCTGGCTCCTACCGGAGCAGATTGTTAACTTTCCAGGAATTTTGCAAGCTGATTGCAAAACAGCCATTATTAAAAATAAAATCATATAAATTCACAAAAAATATATTTAAACAGAGTTAATAAGTACTCAAAACTCATCATTGCCTAATTATTTTTTGACATCTATGCTCCTGAGGACATGTCTGTTGATTGTATAATTACATTGTATGATATAAAGGCAGGCAGCATACCTCTTTTCCAACTCAGTGACATCATGTTTGGTAGCTAGATGCCAGCTACATTGGGAGTATTTATACCATGGAAACTGGCAAACTCGACAAATCAGGGCTTGACTTACTGTTTTGTTGGTTGCCTAGACTTAAGAAAGTGATAGAGAAAATGTCAATAATACAGATTATATTTGAGGTGTGTGTGTGTGCACAGCCATTACATTGTGAATAGAACAAACATTTTGAGGAAATGTCCTTCCAGTATTCAAACTACTGCTTAATTCATTGAAGTCATTATTGATGAATCAATGAAGTTTTGACATAAGTCTTAATTGATTAACTTTCATCCTATTCATTAGCATAAGGAAAATATCAACTAGCATTCAGGTCAGAACTATGCTCATTTGTTAATTACAACCATAGGTTGTTAATTACAACCATAGGTTGACCAAAGAGGACAGAGTCACGGAGAAAGTGATGGCACCCATCAGGTAAAATGTGACAAGACCCACTCATGAGCACAAGGGAAATACTGCTCACAACAGGGTCTCTGAACAATGGAAGTACCCTGTGGGAATTAATTTGTTACATGGAATTTACGATAAAGAATATTGTATATTTTATTATTAATTGCAAATTGTATGTTATACATTCTTAATACCAGTAAAATTTATATGAGACTTATGTATGTATAATGTATACACATATACACTCACACACACACACACACAGCTGCACCAACACATAACACATTCTCCTTTCCTAGAGAGCCAGTTGTTATCCATTTACCAGCACAGCCCTGCCCACTGCCCCTTCGCCTGGCACCAAGACCCTACTTTACTGCTGCAGTCTCCACTGAGTATCTTACCTGAGGTGCTCTAGCTCTTCAGAGGTGCCAATGGGCTGTGATCTCTGATACCAATGTGCTAAACCAAGCCAAAGCTGAGACAGAAGTGGCCTTTATTGTCCTTTAGTGACATGGGTACAAAGGCAATATGGCCTTGTGCTTCAATTGCTTGCAGAGTTTTAGTGAAACTCTGCTTCAGTTATGATTCACAGTATTCCTCCTTCTCTCCCTAAGGACTCAGGTGTGAGTCCATGGTAAGCTGAGTGAGAAAAGGACATTGGAAGAAGATGCACACTCTATTAATAATTGCCCATCCTGGGTGGCTCAGTAGGTTAAGCTTCTGACTCGATTTCAGCTCAGGTCGTGATCTCAGGGTGGTGGGATCGAGTCCCGTGTTGGGCTCAACAGGGAGTCTGCTGGAGGTTCTCTCTCTCCCTCTCCTTCTGCCTCCTCCCTCTGCCTCCCCCCAACCCCCAGATAAATAAATGAATCTTTAAAAAAATTTTAAAAAAGAATTGCACATCCCCTCTACTGGCCAAGGCTTTGTTATATGTTATCTACCTCAATCTCTCCCCTGGGATACTTCTCAGTACTTTATACTAAGCTATCCTGGTGATTTTAAGTTACTAACTATCCAAAGTTTGTTTGAAGCCAGTCATGGCCAGAGCTTAGGACCAAGTGGGCTTCTGTTACTTCACATGTCCCAAAGATACTGTGACCTTCTCAGGGGAAGTGATCTCATCTTTCCATCTCCAGCACCCTCACAAGGCATAATACGCACCTAACAAATTACTGTCTAATTAATGAATGCCATGCAGCAGATAAGGGAAGGCATCAGATGTATTCACGTCTAACCATGACATTTTCATTAGTATATGCAGAGAGACATACTTTCCTATGTTGGTTTGGGCCACATTTCATGCATAAAATGGTTATAATTGAGTTGGAGGTTTAATGGGTTCCATCCTGACTGTAGGGCATGGGAGCAGGAACCACGTGAATCTTCCTGTATGTTCTCTACCAGGTGATCTGTGCTCCCCAAGTCCCATTTGAAAGCTTTCTTTTTTTTCTCATCTTTTAGGCTGCTGCACCCTTTGTCTGGAAACAGTGATAATCCTTTGTTCGGACATTTAAAAACCTGCCCGGCCCTTCCTGTGAGCATAGGCCCTCATGCTTTGGCCTGGTTTTCATATCTCTTTTGTAATACCTTTTAAGGTCTTGGTGTCCGTGGAAGCACTGTCACATCCCTTCTATTATCATGAGTCACCGGTCGACCCAGGATGTCCCCGACAGGCGAGGCAAACCTCTCAGAAGCTGTTCAGGTCATTGCCAATTCAGGTGATAACTAGGGCTGGCAAGATCACTTACGATACAGGGGCTGTGGATATAACACTCCCTAAAGGGAAGTAGTCCCTGTATCTTTTCCAACCTGAGAAGAGCACAGATCATTTCCCCACTGCATACAATTGAAATCCCAATTCATTTTTCCTTTCACAGCAATCACCATTGTGACCTTGATTTTCTTAAAAATAAATAATCATTTAACTCCTACCCTGAACCATTGTACTAGAACCTTTCCTTAAGATGACAAACAAAATAGATGTGATCCTTGCCTTCTTAGGATTTATAATCCAACAAAGAAAGTGGATTAAAATAGCTGAATACGATGAAGGGAAGAACAGAGCAAGTTCAGAGACGGGCTCAATCCTTGGGCTTAGAAAAACCTTCTCTGTGGTCATCACATCTTCTCTGACACCCTGAAAGTTAGTCGAGTTGGGCTGCAATCATTATTAGTGCAAATACCCATATAGTCCTTCCTATGTTAGACATTGATATATGACTCGTGATCTGCTCATTTAATCCTCAACCACACAAGGTAGTTACAATTATGATAAAATGGAGACAGAGAATTTGAGTCACTTGCTAAAGGTCACCCAGGTGGTAAGTATCAGAATTAAGTTTCTTTTTTTTTTTAAGATTTTATTTATTAAAAAAAAAAGATTTTATTTATTTATTTGACAGAGAGAGAGAGAGAGAGAGGGAAAGAGCACAAGCAGGGGGAGCTGCAGGGAGAGGGAGAAGCAGACTCCCCGCCAAGCAGAGAGCCCGATGCGGGACTCGATCCCAGGACCCCTGGATCACGACCTGAGCCGAAGGCAGACACCCAACCGACTGAGCCACCCAGGCGCCCCCAGAATTAAGTTTCAGTGCAGAAGTCTGGTTCCATAATCTGTATTCTTAGTGGCTATCCTAAACCTGCCTCTCTGGTGCATAAGGTACACTCAATTATTATTCTTTGAATAAGTGAAGGAAGGAAGAATGAAGGATAAAGAGAGAGAAAGAGAGAGAGAGAACAACATTCTAGGCAGAAACCAGCAAGTGTAAATGTCCTACCACCAGAGAGAGGAGGATGGGTTGTAACAATGAGAACTTCTTTGTGGCTGGAGTGTTTGGGAAGGAGGCACAGCAAAGTGTCTTCTGAGGCTAGAAGGGCTATGACATCTAGTGGCCCATGTGAAGGATGAGGTCTGCACCTTGTAGGCTGTTGCTTAGTTTTACATGGGAGAGTGACCTGATCGGATACATTGTTTTCAGTGATCACTCTGTGCTGCAATGTGGAGAATGGATAGCAATGCAAAAAAAGGATATGGGGAGAATAGTTAGGGGCTAGTTCAATAATCCAGGTGACAGAGGAAAGGATCAGAATGGTGGCAGTGGAGGAGGGGAGAACTAGAAAGGTCCAAGCTGTGTTTAGAAGGTAAAATCAACAAACACCCTCCCCTCCGGCCAGATGTGTTCTGTGTGTTCCTTACAACACATCGTGTCTACTCCTGCTTCTGTACCTTTGCTCACATTGTTTCTGGCACCTGGAGTGTCCTCTTATTCTCCTTCTTATCTGAACCCCTTTGTTCCTACTGACCCCAACGCAGGGCTGCTTTGGTTCTGTCTCCATGAAGCTGGTCTTTGTGTTTTCAGTTGCCATTGTATCTGAATCTATCTTATCTGTCTATTCAGATGAGTTTCTGGAGTGCCAAGCCAGTTACTGTACCACATGTTTCTCTGTAGTTCCATGGCTGTTTTTACTCTGCTCTGTGGCTGCCAGGTGTGATGTGGTATGGGGAGGTTGTTGTGCAGAACATGGGACTGAGAGTCACTCGTCCTCTCCTTACCTAGCTGTATAGCCAAATAACGAGTCATCTTGGGGGAAACTCTGCTCTCTCCTCTGTAAAATGGGTACAATGCACTCTCCATTAACTGTTTCCAAGGATTCCAGCATTGTTAGGATACAACAAGTGATGAATGTGAAAAAACATTTTAAACTAAGTACTTTCCAATTTTGTGGGATTATGAATCATATAGTTGTGTAAGTCAATTAGATGGGTTGCAATTGAGAGAAACCCAACTCGAGTACGGCTTCATGGGGAGGATGCTGGTCCTGGGAGAGCTCACATGATCAAAGATGTCAGGGTGACTCTGCAGCCATAACAACTAGAACCAGGGACTCGAATGCTATCAACATTGCTATCTCTTATAGTCTTTCTCTCTCTCTCTTTGCCTCCCTCCTGTGCTCTTCTTTCTCCCCTTTCTCTTTCTATTTCTGTTTCAATTGCCTACCCCTGTAACCCTCAGGCTCTCCTCTTTGTGATTCTCTATTCTCGGTAGATGGACCTTCTCCACATGGAAGGCAAATGTCCATAGGAAACACTGGGCTACTATTTTGTTTTAGAGAAGTAAGAGGAAAAAGGACTCTTTCTATCAGCTTCACTTGGAGAGTTCCCAAAAGATTGGTCTGGCTTGTGTCATGGACCAATCCTGGGCCAAGCACTGTGACCAGGGAATGGGGGTGTAAGAGCTAGTATTTTTTTTCCTTTTTTAAGCACCTATTTCTATGACCAAAGTTATACAGTATTCAACTCTGCAGCCCAAATCGTCACTTGAGGGTTGGAATCCCCAAAGGAAAGGAATTGCTGTTAACAGATAAAAAAGAGAGTAATGCCAGACACACAAAAAAATTCATGCCCACTACAATTCATAATAAGAAATGTTTGTGGCATTGACTTAAGTAGGCAAAGCTAGTTGGTATGATAGAAAGGAGCAAGAAGCTGTGTTAAACATAAGGAGTATATTGCAAAATTAAGTCACCTTGCACAGATGATATGCTCAGAATAAATGAGCAGAGATGACCTACAAATTTCATCCAAAGACACCTGGATTGATAGCAACTCACAGCAAAAGATGGAATTTTGCTGAAGGGAATCAAGACAGATTGAATCATGTAAGATGGTGAGGGGTAGCATGTTAGAAAATGACAAAAAGGCACAAATAAATCAACACATGCAAGGTGCAAAACTATTAGCGTACTTCCCCTGATGGAGATAGATTCTAATTACAAACAGAAGTCAGTTGATTGTGTGCAGATTTTATTTATGATCAGATCTGATTAGACAAATGATGACAAATGAGAAATGGTTGTAAATTGCCCAGTGATAAGCTCTGTGTTGCTAGGTAACAAACCAACATGATTTCCAGTAGAACCAAAGAGAAGAGAGAAATTGAAAGAACAGAATATTTCCCGGATCTCCACCCCCAGTCCCTTTTTCAGGGACTTATGCAATGTGCTAAGCTTTTAGGATTTCCATTCGAGTTCTTACATCTCATCAAAGTGAAATATCAGCTTAGTTTCAGTTCTATAATGTGAACTTTCTCTAAAGAACCTAGGTTGAGTGAACTGGAAATGAGCAGACTTAGAAACAACATAATAGCTGTCTTCAGATATGTTAATTCGATTCATCAATGTTCATCCACATCATCCTATGTGGAGGGCATTATCTAGACATGGTAGAGTGTAGATGAAAGTATAATTAATAATACCTGTTCTTGTGATATTTGGGACCTGAGGCATGTAAACAATGAAAGATAAGACAATGCAAGAGATATGGGCTCTCTGATGCAGGCCTGTCAGAGGCTGGGTATGTGAGAAATGACTGAAGATAATGCCAAAGTTCAACTCTCAGCAGAGGAGACTTTAGAAGGAGGGTGGACCCAAGACTCCATTCAAATGTAGCGGCATCTCCCATGGATAATGAAGGGGCTTAGTTCTGTATTCCTCCACGGAAAGCACCACTGTCAATGAGTGAAAACTTCAAGGAGGTTATCTCAGTTCCAGGGGAAGGGACTTGCAACTAGACATTTCTGAGAGGAGGCTCTCTAATAAGGTTAGGTCTTCAACCTAATAGTGACTGCCTGTCAACAAGAGTTGATTTTATTGAGTGACTCAATTTCATTGAGTGTGGTGGGTAATGAGAAAAGGTCTTGTGGTTTACATTTCCCACAGTACATTGTGCAGAATGTGAGGATTGTGAGATACTCTGTGACAAAAGGAAGAGAGCCTTGTTATTTCCAAATAATGTTCTTCATGTCTTGTAGAAACTGTGCTCTGTGGGTGGTATTTTGGGGAAAAGTTGCTTTGTTATATGGGAGGTTGGAGTAATAACTTTAAGAGTTCCAAGGTGTGGGGCGCCTGGGTGGCTCAACTGGTTAAGTGTCCAACCTTGGTTTTGGCTCAGGTCATGATCTCAGGGTCATGGGATCAAACCCTGCATCAGGCTCCATGCTCAGCAGGGAGTCTGTTTGGGATTCTCTCCCTCTCCTTCTGCCCCTCTCCTCCCACTCTCTGTCTCTCTCTGTCTAAAATAAAATAAATAAATCTTAAAAAAAAAAAACCCAAAAAACAAAAAACAAGAGTTCCAAGCTGCGTGTGCCTTCTCACTCCTCAGACCACCAGTAATGGTATCCTCTTCCCTCAGATCAACTTCTTTCTAACAAGGTTTTTGGGAAGCTGTGCTCAGAGAGAGATATGAGGGATATGGGATTATGAAAGAAATGTCTGAACTCTCTGAGAAATCATATTTTAAGTGAAAGCAAACAACAAGGCTAAAACAAAGCTCTAGAGGGGTGATCTTGCTCCAGGTGGAACACCACTTCCCAGGACAAATCACCCATCCTAAATCCTCACTTTGAGCGAGTTACTCCCAGACTTCTATGTGTACCCTGACTTCTTCCTCCACCTAGAAGCTATTTGCTATTTAGGGTTTTGAAACTTCACCTGTGTTGATTGATTATTTATTTATTTATTTATTTATTTATTTTGGACTTAACAGTTCTTTCCAGCACATTTTTTTTCATTATGTACTCTATGTTGGCTAACTGAACACCTGTGTTGATTTAAACCCTCTCCTGCTATCCTAGACTTTCTCCATCCCTGCTCATTGTCATTGCAATAAATGATACCATCATCGTCTCTCACCAAAACAAACATATCAGGCCCCAGTTGGTCTTCCTATTTCTACCCTTACCTCTTCAATCCACCCTCCACACAGCAGCCAAAATAATTTTTACAGTATAAATCAGTCCTGCCAGTCCTCTGCTTAATAGTCTTCAGTGCCTTCCTTCCCTTTGTTCCTTTTATTAGTATCGCCACAATAATGTTTCATAACAGACCACTAAACCACTGAAGTTCAGTGACTTGGAACAGCCATTTTTTCTCATTCTCATGTCTCTGAGTTGGATGGATTGCTCCGTGGATCTCAGTTTGACTGAGCTGGACTTGGCTCCAAGCTGCAGATTTGGTTCAGGCTTGCTCCTCGTGTCTCCCATTCTTTTGGGGGCCAGCAGGCTTACACCAGGTGTATTCTTCTTATGGCGATGGCCGAAGCCCAAGGGCAAATCTAAATGCACAAGCACATTTCAAGGTCCTGCTTGTGTCATGTCTGCCAACAGGCCACCGGCCAAAGCAAGTCATGTGGCCAAACCAAGGAGTGGGAAGTAGAGTCCTTTCACCGTGAGGTTGTGTCAAGGGTGCAAATTTGCAATACTTGTATACGGAACAAAGAATTGTGACTAATAATTCTATCTACCATGCACTTAGAATAACCTTCAAACACTTTACCAGGGCCTCAAGACCCTAAATGATTTGGCCCAATGTTGTCCAGTGCCACTTTTGTCCTCTCCCACTGTATCCCAGAAACTCATCTTTCTTGTTGCCAACTATGCCAAGCCCTGAAGCCTTGCATTCGCTTTTCCCTGTGCATAGAGGGAATGCTCTTTCCTCGTCCACATCTAGAGCAGGCTGGTTCTTGCTGTCTTTCTACTTAAACGTTATTGCCATGGAAAGGCCTGACCCTCTACCTAGGAAGTCTCCCTTGCCTCATCTCTTCCTTAGTTCTTCCAACTATTTTATTATTTTTTTTCAAAGCACTTATCTCTGCCCAATACATTGTTTATGCATTTGTTGGTTGGATAATTTTCTGCTTTCTGCAGTAGAAAGTAAATTCCATAAGATAAGGCACCTTGTTGCCTTGTTCAATTTTGTATTCTTAGTATCTACAAAAATGATTGTCACCTGGTTTTTGAATGAGTAAGAATATGTAAACACAGAAATTCTCCCCAGGAAATATCTCCCTAAACGGAATAAATAGTTTCTCTACATGGCGACATTTCTGTCTCCTTCCTTTATTGCTGTTTATTTACATCAATGATACATTATCCTGTAATACACTGTCGGGGGAGAAAAGGGCATGAGTATGCAAAATCAATATTGAGTTGCCAGAAATCACCACTGAGAGAATTAGTATATATCTTTCCAAGCTTTTTTCTGTGTGAATACATGCATATGCAATTATTTTTATATGCCCATGCTGCTTTTACTTTGTGTTTGTCATTTTTTCATGTCAGTAATCATGGATCTGTATCATTTTCTATTGGATGTATATTATTTCTTGCACAGCTGGGCAGGAAGATCCTTGTGCTTAGAGCTTTGTACATGTGTCTCATTCATTCCTTAGGATGCCTTTGAGAAGCAGAATTGCTGGGTCAAAGGGCATTTGCACTTTTCCAAGGCTTTTGAAACGCATAGCCTAATGATCACATTGTACCAATTTACACTCCTACCAGCAGTGTTTGAGGATGCTATGGCCACCTCATTTAACATCCCATCGGGCACTTCTAGTCTAATTCAATGCAAAATGAAGTTAGCATTTTCCGTGTTCCTGACATTAGAGGTACCCTGAAGACCCGCAGTGCCTCACACTGCTCTTTGGGAAGTGTTGTTCCAGGTCAAAGTTTCTTTTCCATGGATCCCAAAGGGGTCCTCACATAGAATTCTAGGCCCTCATGAATTTGGATGGCAGAAATATTATAGCTTTCTTTTCACTAATCCCTATTGTAATTGAGATTTCCTTCATTGTAAATACACAACAGACCACAGTAGGATTGGCAGTACCTGTGACTTTGTCATCCATAGAAATCACATTTTTCATAGCGTATTGTAGTTATTGTAGATACCTTAATATTTTCTCTTCTCCTTTTGAAATTACAGTAGTGCTAGACATCCTGCCAGAGCTCATCCTTGAATGCATCATTGTAGGAATATATATACTATTTTTAAATGTGTCATTTTTAATATTTTAAATCTGTGTTTCATATATATCATGCAGTATAATCATATGTATTTTAATTTAGGTGTTAAAAACATTATACTGAGAATGGGCCCATAGACTTCATTACCTTGCCACAGGGATCCGTGACCAAAAACAGTTTAAGGACACTGACAGGTAAATGGGGTTGGTTAGTTAGTTTAGCTTGGAGACTTGGTCTGTGGCCACATCTAGGGCTGCCTACCTAGAATTGGGATAGGTGATTTGCTTGGGGAAAGACCAGATGTGAGCTCTGGGGAAAGATCAGCAGAACCAGCAGACAAGGGTCAGAGGAAGCACAGCAAAGTGGCAGGAAGGAGTCTGGTAAGCTATAGGCAGGGGTTGCACACAGGTTTGCAAAATTCCATCAGCAAATGTGTTTTGCTCAGCCTCCACACATTTTTTTTAAAAATATGAATTTGAATACCATCAAATAGGGAAAGTACTCTTGATTTTCTCCACAGTGCCTAATACCTCCTTTCATTTTTATGGAATCTCCTTCATTAATTTTTGCAATGCTATGCTCCTTTTAGCATCTGAGTTTGTAACCTTGAGGAAATTGGTAAGAGAGATTGTTGGAAAATGTAGTGAACGTCACTATGGTGAGGGGTCTGTGTATTCATTGTGGCCTCTACTAGATTAAAAGCTCCATGAAGGTAGCGATTCTGTCCATGTTGTAAATTATTGTGGCACCAGTGTCTTGCCCACCAGAAACACTCCATAAGTATTTGTCAACAGCGTATAGGGACAGGGCCAAACCTGCCATCTCCACAATGACAGGAATACACAGTGCCTGGCGTACTGAGGTCTCAGGCACAGGAGGAAGGGCAGGGACTCAAGAATCTAGGAGAAGGGTCAAATCTGGGTCTTCTCTGCCAGAAAATGAAAAGGCTGAGTGGGAAAGTTTTAGGTAGAAGTCATTTAAGGAAAGAAACCAGCCTGAAGCAGAATTGGCCAAATATCTGCCTTACTTATATATCTTTAATTTCCCCACTTGAAAATATAGGTCCCAGAGCCTGGGGCAAGACTGAGCTTGCAAGTGGGGCTAAGAGCAGAGAGGAAGGAACCAGGCCAGGGCTGTGGTCCTTCTCAGAGAGCTCTTGCCTAGCTAGTGTCTGCCCCATTGAAACACAGTGTAACTGTTGGTATCTACCGAATAAAGGAGTAAACTGGGTTACACAGTATCTTGCCACTGTTTCTTTATGTGGTCCTCTGCTATACTGGGGATCACAAAAATCCAATGCCCACAGAGATCAGTCAGGACACATAAAGAAATGAAGTGATATCTATCGCCGTTGACTGTGGCCAGTGGTCCTTGCCTCATCTGAAAGGGGGCAGCAACCACCTAGTGCTTGCCAATCGATGTCATGAGGAGAATTGGTCTGTTAAAAAACAAATAAACAGACAACTCTGATTTTTCACAATAAAATGTAATTTTTTAAAATGTTAAATCTTCCTACTTTAAAATGGTGGTAGATAATTTGATTTAAAAAAAAAAGAAGAAAAGAAACAAAGCAAAATGTATCCACAGAAACCAACACTGGCCAAAAAACTGACTTCTACAGATTGTATATGAACTCACAACCATCAAGTTTCAGTATTTGCCAAAATCTAAGGTGAGGTGAGCAGGGCATTCCCCTTGGGTGTAAAATGTAAAGTGGCATCAAAAAGTTCAGTAATCAAGATAAATGATATTTTAAAGTAATATTTTCAAAAATGGCTCATGCTAAGCCATATGAAAACCTGAACCCAAAGGATACATCAGTAGTATTGATCCCGTCTTCACTGAAAACTAATGTTTTGTTTACCATGGATTATTGGCATTACTTCTGATTTTGAAAAATACTGCATTAAATTATTATTCATCTTGATTGTTGAGGTTTTAAAACTTTTAGCCAAGTGCCTCACTCTGCCACACCCTGTGTTCCCCTTTTCCATTCATTTCTTACCCATATAAATTAAGGTGTTTGGGGCAGATCAGTGGTTCTTAAACCTGTCTAAACCAAAACGACGTGGGAGCTTTATAAAATTATAAATTCCTGTGTCTGAGCTCCAGAGAGCCTAGCTCCTTACGCCTGAGTGGATTCTAGGAAAAGTTATGTATCTAAGGGGGCTCCTGTTTATTGATTTTGTTTAGAAACCACCGAGTTAGAGGATTTTTAGGCCCCTTCTGTTCTAATATCACAGGATTTTGCCTTACGTTCTTTTACGGCAAATACCCCTGGGATTATTGTCAATTACATCAGTCACATCTTTATGTGCATTAATTCAGTAGCTTGTTTTTCTCTCGACATGAAGGACCCTGGAGCACAGGACTAGACCTGGGCAGGGAGCTGATGGAAAGACTGTAGCACTCAACAAGGGGTTGTCCCCTTAAAGAGGTTTAACTGAATCTAGCGGACCAGGAAAGGCCCTTGGTTCAACGATGAACAACGGGAAATTGCTTTTAATCAATCTCAAAATAAATGGAAGTGAATGCCAGAGCATCCTCTCTTTGAAGAGATGTCAGGAACACTTTCAATCTTTTATCTTCCCCAAAACAGCGGGAGGAACGCAACTGGAATCAGCCCTGTAATTTCTACTCAGTAATTATACCTGTCACCACTTCCGACAGAGCAGATATAAATAGCCAGTTATCTTACTTTTTCTGCTTTTCTTTGTATTTTTCTTCCTCCAACACAGACTTGGGTGGCTGATGCTAATATCCACGCATGACACAAAGCATTCGCAGAAAGAGTGCTGCTAGACATTAGACCAGTGTTCCAAAAGCCACATGTGATGGATTGGGAGAATCTCATTTGCCCACAGAACTCTGGTCTCGAAGACTTATGACAGGTGACAGGGAGACACAGGCAGCAAGGGAAGGCGTTTTGCTTTCCATTTCTATTTTCATTTCACTCCCAGTAGGGAGGCGCACGTGCAAGCAAGCCTGCTGTGCTGTGTGTGTGTTATTACACCCACGTACCTGGTCTCCTCTGTGCCCAGTGACTCACGGGGAGGAAGTCAGGGCTTCTGGGAGGTGGATTAAACTTTTGGGTCTCTGAAAAGCCATAGAGCATGATGTCACTGTCCTCAGGACTGGACACAACAGAAATATGCCAAGAAGTATTCCTTATGATGATGGTTATGACTTTTGCTGGTAATAACACTGTTTTATGGTCATCAATGGTTTTTATTTGTTCTCTAAAGGTATTTAACATCAATTATTTGGGAGCTCCCACCGGAATAAATGTGTTCTAGGGGGAGGAAGGTGGATTTTGAAATCAGACATTCTAGCATTGAAATCTCCGCTTTTCTGCTTGCTTACTCTGTTGACCTTAGGTGAAATAATGTTTCTGAGTCTCACTCCAAATCTATAAAATGGGGATAGTGATAATATCCAACCTCAGGGAATTTCTCTTAGAGAATTATATCAGGTAACATTGTACAGGTTTCTGCCATTACCTGTCAAGTTAGCGCTAAAACTTTGGTGGCATCAGACTCTGGCATCACCAGAGGGCTTGTGAAAACAGACTCAAGGACTCTGTACATAACTACGAGGTCGATCTGAAGTACCTGACCTAGAGCTAAGAGCACCTGCCAAGAATCAGAGAAATGATGCAGAGGGCAGGCAAGGTGCTGGGAAAGAGGACCTTGGTTGTGGCAAGCGAGCAGGAGCTACTGGCATCTAATGGGTGATCAGAGATGCTGCCAAGTACCTTACAACACACAGGACAACCCACCCCACAAAGACTTATCCCACCCCAAATGTCAATAGTGCTAAGGTTGAGAAACCTGTCATACGGCAGGAATGCTTTCCAGGTAGGAGACCCAGGTAGGAGATGACTGAGGCTCTAGTGTTTTGAGCAGCACATCCCCCTTTCCTCCGCTACAGAGCTCTTGGTTCCTCCCAGACCTCTCTGGAACTCTGCGGCAGACACTTCCGTGGCTGGACTGCCACTGTACTCAAGTATCTCTGCTCAAAGTTCCCCTTCTTGGATGCCCATCCAATCCAAAGGTACCTCTTCTGTTTCTGTACCACCTAATCACTTTCTCTGCCTTCTTTTCCTTCCAAGCCTTTACCACTTGGCATCATAGTATATTATTTGCTTGTTTGTTATCCGTGTCCCTCTTTTAAATGTAAGTCTCATCAAGGTAAGGGCGTTGTCTCGTTCATTTCTCTAATCTGGGAACCTTGTAGCATTGTTGGCACACGCTTGGTGCTTAGTAAATAGCTCCTGAGTGGATGGAGGAGGAAAAAAAAAAAGTTTTATTGATGGGCTAGGGCTGTTGAGTAGGTACTCAATGGATACAGCCTATTGTTATAAGCGTTGTAATCAGGATTATTGTGTCCTACTTAGACTGCAATGTGATACTGACCAGAGGATTCTCATTATCTCACCCTTTGGGAGAGGCACTTACTCTTCCTCCCTGAGCCCTGTGGCCTGGCACCAGCCTCACATTTTTCAGTTCCTGCTTTGAGAATGAAGCTGATGGGCTCTGAAGGGACTGCCATCTATCATTCAGTCCTTTCATCACCCGCTCTGCAAATGACAACCTCTGACAGGAAGTGGGGGGAGCTGATTCAGAATTAATGCCCTGCATCTGGAGAGAGGCATGTTAAGACAGCAAATATTCAGGGAGCAAATCCAGACTGTCAGATCAAGGACAGAGAGGCAAACCCAGATGCCCTGGCTGAGCTTGACTTTGCACCTGGACAACTGCTTTGAGTAAGGCCTTTAAGTAAATGCAACTTGGATTTTTTGTTTGTTTATTTTTTTAATTTGTAGAAGGGAGCAATAACCCCGGGAATGGAAAATTGCCCAGATGGCCTGTTTAGACATGATGCTGAGCAATGGGCGAAATGAACAAAGAGTGGAGTCAATGTCATTTTTTCAGCATTTACTGAGTGCTTACCATTTGCCAGGTCCTGTAAAGGAAGTGTTATTGTCATTTCCAGGAGTGAGGAAAAAAATAAGGCCCAGAGAAATGTATTAATTTGCCCAAAGGAAATCAACCAGTAAGGGGTTGTTCCTCAGACATTCAGGTTCATTCCCCCTTCAAAGCCTTTGCACATGCTGTTCCCTCTGTTTGATCTTCTCTTCCTTCAGGTCTTTATGTGTCTGGCTGCTTCCATCACGCAAGATTCAGCTCAGCTGTCATCTCGTCATAGAGGCCCTCCTTGATCACATTATTCAAGGTCATCTCCCCTTTCACTCTGTCACATGACTTCCCTTTATTCTTTCATCATTTCTCTCACTATTTGATATGACCTAATCTATTTTATCTCTTATCCATCCAGCTATCATTTATCTTCCCCAAATAGAATGCATCCTCCACTAAAGCAGGATCTTCTCAGCTTTTGTTCAGTTACCAGCACTCAGACCAGAACCAGCACATAGGAGTTGCTCAGTAAATACCTACTGAATGAATAAATTGGTGGTGAAGGGCCTCAAACCAGATATGTCTGAAACCAAATCCTACATTCCTAAGCCCTCATTGTCCTATCTCGGTTAATGCGCTGATCCAATATGAACTGAACTGAACTTACATTAAGTCACTCTGTCCTGGCTTCGGTTTAGTCTTCTTCACTCTTCCAGACTCAGAGGGTAACTCTAAGACACTAGAAAATTAATGTTTCAGAATTTTATTTTTGGTAAATATCAAACACTGTACATTGTAAGATATTGAAGTATTACCTACAAAATAGTGTGTAGGGGGCTTAGTTGTGAGTTGAAAACTTTTTTTTTAATATTTTACTTATTTATTTGAGAAAGAGAGAGAGAGAGAGCACGAGCAGGCGGGGAAGGGGCAGAGGGACAGGGAGAAGCAGGCTCCCTGCTGAGCAGGGAGCCCGATGTGGGACTTAATCCCAGGGCCCTGAGATCATGACCTGAGCCAAAGGCAGATGCTTAGCCAACTGAGCCACACAGGCACCCCCTGAGTTGAAATTCTGATTCCACTACTTACTGATGTGATGTTTGGAAACTTTCTCATTTTTTTGGGGTGGGGGGACTTTCTGAACTGCCTTGATATTAGGTTTCTCATCTGTGAGATAGAAATAATGATACTTTAAAAGATGGTTGTGGAGATTAAATGATGTGCCACATAAGAGATACAGAGAAATTCCTGGGACATGGGAAACATTTAACAAATGCAAATTGCATTTTTGCTTGAATAGAATCAAGCAACAATGGCTGGGTCAGTGTCAAAGCCCTAAGGACTAATGGTTGGGTATGTAAATCTAAGAGTTAGTCCTTCTGTCAGGAGTAACCTTGGGATAAAAGACCCAGGGGAAAGAATGGTTAAAGGAGTATATTAACAATACTAGTAAGCATCTACTGTGTGTCCAGCCTTCTAACGAATGAGACACAATCTCTAAATCTAATAAGGAGACAGGCATGTAGATAGTATCTTTTTTTGTTCTTTCATTTTTTGTTACTATTTTTTCCTCAGTCCTTCCTTTGTTCCTCCCTCCCTCCCTCCCTCCCTCCCTCCCTCCCACCTTCCTTCCTTCCTACTTTCCTTTCTTCCTTCCACTGGCCTAGAATATTTTTCCAGGAGGTATTTCCCATTATCCAGCATGATCACTTAAAAATACCTCCACATTTTAATAACGGCAAACTTTAAAACTTTGACACCATGGTGAACTCTCCGAGATAAACCAGTGAGATGTAATAAAATAATCAAATGAATCAATCTGCTTTTGGAATTGTTAGCATGGAGCCAGCTCAACGTTGTGAGGTGTTGGAGGGTGTCTGCCAAAAATGATTTTGATTTCAAAGCAGTCGTGATTTGGAGCCATTTATTTTTGACAACAGTTCAATAACAGGGGCAGGCGGCACACTGAGGGCACTCGTGGCACAGGAAAATAAACCTTCATCAGGAATATTAGAGGAAGATGCCCTTCTGTCTATTCAGAGGAACCTGCAACCAGCTTATCCTGCAACTAGCTTAAAGTGGTGTGAAGGCAGGAAAATACTGATAAAAAAAACAAAACAAAACTCTATTTTATCCCCACTTGAAGCATTATTTGATCCAATAAGAGATTTTTCTCCCCATGTGTCCTGCTTCTCTCCATGGGATTAAGATGACCATCCTATATACATATAACTCATTGAGTGAAGAGGGAGGCTTTATGATGACGTCTGATAGCTCCACTCGGTTTCTGAAGGTTGATTTTAAAGGAGCCACTGAATGGAGAAAGGGAATAGTTATGTGGCCAAAACAAAGTTATCTAACACATGGCTAAAGACAGCCAAAATGATAAAGAGGATATTGAGAAAAAAAATAGTTTTAAAAACTGCAGATAGTACCTGCACCTTTGAGGCAGGTAGGCTGGGTCAGAGGACCCAGAGGGGGTCCTGTAGGACCAGACATCAGGGTCCTTGGCTTCATGCAGGAGGGAACTCAAAGGGAACCCCGCAGGAGGTGAAAGCAGAGTCTACGGAAGACATAGAGAAAGAGATACAGATGGAGCATCTGGGAGACTCAGAAAGAAGGAGCATGAGTCTCATCTTTGCTTGGGGTCTTTTTAAAAAAAAATTTTTTTTTAGAGGGGTTGCAGAGGGAGAGGGAGAGAGAGAATCTTCAGCAGGCTCCACACCCAGTGCGGAGCCCAATGTGGGGCTCCATCTCACAACCCTGAGATCATGACCTAAGGCAAAATCAAGAGTCAGACCCTTAACGGACTGAACCACCCAAGCACCCCCAGGGTCTTGTGTTTTTACTGATGATTGTGGTCTGGTGCAAGTGTCCTCTCAGGCGTCCAGGAACTGGTCAGAAAAAGGACAGGGGCCAGGTATCCATCACAAGTCACTCATTCCCTGAAGCCAGGAGTCTTGGTGCTGAGATGTCTAGCGCTAGTGGTCTGGAATATGCATATGATAGCTTCCTCCAATCGTTCTCACCTGGTCCTTTCTTTGTTATCTATTTTAGAGAAGTCATTAACTCCTTATCCTTTTTAAGGAGGACATATGCTATTTGCATTACAAGGCATGTGTAAAGTGGGGTGGGGGTGCAGGTCCTAGCAAGAATAGAAGCAGGAAAAAAAAAAAAAAGAATAGAAGCAGGAAAAGGAGCAAAACACAGATTTTTATGGAGTCCTTCAGGTTCCCTGTCTCACCTTAACCATAAAAATTACCTAATTATGCCCAGGAATCATGGGAGCAAAAGTAATACACATGTCTGCTTCACTCATGCCCCTTGATGCCAGGAAAGGTATGGCAAAAGGGAAAGCTATTTTTATGAGCTGGGTTCAAGATCATTTTGCTCACTCCTGTGATTCTAAGTTACTGAGTCAGTAGGATCCCATGATTCTGAAAGCCAAGTTCTTTGTCTTCATGGTATCTCATGGCCCCTTGACTCTTTTACACCAAATGAAAGAAACAAATGCTGTTGATGTTGTGTCTTAGGATTTCTTCATGGAGTAATAAAAGCACAACCATACTAAATAGCTAAAGAGTCCTGAATCTAAAGCACAGCTGCTGCTTATGAAGAATATTGACTTGAGAAATGTAAAATACAATGTATCAGTAAGCATTCACTCATGCATTATAGATGAGATTTATTGTCAGCCCACTTGCTTTCCAGGCTTTAAGGTAGAATAAAAAAATGTACTATCAATGGGTCCAAGTCGAGTCAAGAGGGCCAGAGTTAGGAACTGAGGGTAAAGACATAGGGATCTTCTAGAAGATGCAGTCACTTGACCTGACCCTTGGAGGATGTGTAGGATTTCTAGAAGCAGACAAAAGGAGTAGTGATGTGTTGAAGCTGACTCAGGGCAACAGAATGTGCACATCCCTTCCCTTTCCTGTAGTCAGTGACACTCAATCGGTAACTTGAAATTGGCCATAGTAAGAGTACTTATACAATGGAAATTGGCAAACACTAGAAATCAGTACCTATACACCATTAAAAAGAAAGTTAGGAATCCCTTGTGGTTGGAGATGCCCTAAAGCGTGAATGCACATTAGGCAAAGTCTAGTGACATAGAATATCTGCAGGAGAGTAGTGTTGGATGAAGCTGGCAAGATAGGATTGAGCCAGATTATGGGAATCTTTGAATGTCAATCCAAGGAGGCTTGGTTATATTTTACAAGTATTCCTTCCATCAAAAAAAGCTTTGTGATATAATCCCATTTGTATTGTGGGTAGACAATTCTAGAGATGGAGTCACAATTAGGCTGAAAAAGTGAGAGATTGGAAGTGGGAGACCAGTACTAAGTAGCACAATAGAAATCTGATAGAGACCTGGACAGGGTTGTAGACAGTGATGCAGGAGAGAATGGAATAGACAGAAATGAATTGGAAGAGAAAAAATTTAGAAAATGTGACAACTGATTGAATGGGAGTTGCTGGGAGAAGGAACTGGGTTGTGCAGTATCACTTTGGGGACTGAGAGTTGATGGTGTTATTTACAAAGATGGGAAAGACAGGGTAAAGCATAAATAAGTAGAAAGTATTAGCCTCAGTTGTAGACATGTTGGATTTGAATATATTTTGGTCCTTAAGAAATTCCAGTCTAGATCTCCAGAGAGAGGTCAGAAATATAGATATATAAGTGATAATAAAGTCAAGAGAGTAGAAGATAGAATGTAAGTAGATTGCATAGAGCAAGGAGACACAAAGGAGATAATAGAATATTCTAGTAAAACCTTCCATTCACCCTTTCATTCATTTACTAATCAATGTGTTTAACAAACATCCACTATGCCCTGGGCAATCATACATCCTACCTTGTCTGGGACACCCTCAGCTAATATCTTTTGACCCAGTATAATTATAAATAGCATCCATTTCTAATGTGTCCCAGTTTGGATGATAAATCATATCCTTAATTACATGCCACAAACAGTGCTGACAATTAAGAATTTAATGATTAGCTCACATAGACCCTTCTGTTAAGGAGCTCAACTAAATGTTGTTCTTTGTGTTGCGGGTTGTGGAAGTAAAGGAAAAGTTATGCCTTCTTCTCTTATGCAATGTACCATCTAGAAGCGGGGATGTCACTATCCACCTACACAGTAATTCAAGTACTAGCAGGCAGGGTATACAAGTGAGTGCCAACACCATAGCATCAGTCAATAGGCATTAAATGGCTAGAGAAAGAGATCCATCAATGGGCTGGGTGTCTTCATTTTGCCCTCCAGATCTTTTTTCTGACTTTTCTACCTTCCGGTGGGCCCAGGGAGCCTGAGATGCATGGACCGCATCAATGTCCTCTTTTGTTTTCTGATTTTCAGTGGACTTGGCAAACGGAAGGAACCAACAGTAGATCCTAGCAGAGTGATATTGGGGTACTTATTCCTCAGGCCCCTCTGCATGCCAAGTCACTGTAGGTTGGCTGTATTCTTCTACTAAAGCACTGATTCATACAAGTGCACTCTCTGGGTTCCAGTGACTACTCCTCCTTCTCCTTGGGGTAGAAAGCTCAGAGGTGGACTCAGCCTTGAGCTTCAGTGGTCTTTGCTAGCTCTTCCACACCTGGGGAGGGACCCTAACAATGTATTAATATGGTCATATGTTTTTGGATACCTTGCTAAAATAAAATCTTATAATAGTCAGAATTCTAAAAATGATCCCAAAGTTGCATGTCTTAATCCCTGGAACCTGTGAATATGATGAAATATGGCTCCTATTATTGCTATATTATATGGCACTATTGATGTTAAGATAAGGAAATTTTTGGGGTGCTTGGGTGGCTCAGTAGGTTAAGTGTCTGCTTTCAGTTCAGGTCATGATCCCAGGGTTCTGGGATCGAGCCCCACATCGGGCTCTGTGCTCAGCATGGAGTCTGCTTGTCCTTCTTCCTTAGCCCTTCCCCCACTCATGCTCTCTCTCTCAAATAAATTAATTAATTAATTAAATATTTTAAAAAAGGTAAGGAAATTTTCTGGGTGGTTGTGATCTAATCATCTGAGCCCTTACAAGTGTTGAGCTTTCTCCAAGGGGGGCAGAAAAAGAAGCCTGGAAGATTTAATGCAGGAGCAGGATTTGATGGACCCACTGCTGGCTTGAAGATGGAGGGGGTCCATGAAAAGGCATGCAGGCAACTTTTTTTTTTTTTAAAGATTTTATTTATTTATTTGAGACAGAGAGAATGAGAGACAGAGAGCATGAGAGGGAGGACGGTCAGAGGGAGAAGCAGACTCCCTGCTGAGCAGGGAGCCCGATGCGGGACTCGATTCCGGGACTCCAGGATCATGACCTGAGCCGAAGGCAGTCACTTAACCAACTGAGCCACTCAGGTGCCCGGCATGCAGGCAACTTTAAGGAAGTGATGAAGACCTCCAGTTGACAGTCATCAAGGAAACAAGGACCTTGGTCCTCTTGTTGCAAGTTACAAAATTCTGCTAACAGCCATTATAAACTTGGAAGCAGATTTCTCCCCAGAGCCTCCAGGTTAGGACTCAGCCCAACACTTAAATTTCAGCCTTGTGATATTCTGAACAGAGAATCCAGAGAACTTTTGGCTTATAGGACTGTGAGCTAATAAATTCTAAGTCTGTGATCATTTACTTTGCAGCAATAGAAGAGAGGTACAGTTATTTCAACTCATATTGAATAATCCTGCCTCCTCGTCCTACTTCACCTTCCCACTGTTTGCAATTTTCTTTGCATCAGGTGATGTGGAGTGGCCCTGGGAATATGCAGGGTCTAATTAAGGGAAACCAGGGCTTACGTTTAGTTTGAATTTAGTGGGATATCATTTTTACATGGCTCAGAGTCACTTCTGTGAATAGTTATGAGTAGTTAACCTGGTAAAGGAATGGCTTCCAGAAACACTCCTATAATCCACTGCACCGGTTTATCTGGCATCACCATAAGTAAACACATGGCCAGAGGTTGAATTGTGACATGTCCTGCAGAGCCTGATGGCAGAAGTGACTAGGTCCTGGAGGAGAACTTGAAATAGAGCCAATGGTAGTCTGTGAAAAATTCTTCTATACTGTAGAGAGCACATGTAGAAGAAACTTGGTAAACATTTTCCCATAATATCAAAATAATTCTAAACATTTACATGACATTACCTAAAACAAGTTTTGATACTGAAGTAAATAAGAAAAAGGAACCTACTGGTTTTCTCAATTTTGATTTAAATCATGATAATTTATGTGTCATTACCAATAACAACTTACAAAGCAAATCACTGTCATTTGAGAAGGTAATCAAAGGACATGCAGCTGGGGCGACTGGGTGGCTCAGTTGGTTAAGCTCCTGGCCCTTGACTTCAGCTCAGGTCATGCTCTCATGGTCAGGAGATCAAGCCCCTTGTTGAGCTCTGCACTGGGTTCCTGCTCAGCGGAGAGTCTGTCTGAGATTCTCTCCCTCTGCCCATCTCCCCCACTGGTTCTCTCCTTCTCTCTGTCTCTCTCAAATAATTAAATAAATAAATCTTTAAAAAAAAAAAACCATGCAGCCAAAAATTTAGGGAAAAATTATTACAGCATTTCATTCAGCAGTTAATTGATATAACAATGCTGGTTTCCTGGCTTTTGCAGTTTTATAGTAGCCATCAGCTTTGTTTACACTTGGAAGTTACTGTGTTTTTTTTTTTTCTCATTTGAAAACATTCGTTTACATCATCGATTTCATGCTTGCCACTCTGTATTCTTTTCACTAAAGTTAATAAAGTGAGTAAGTAAAAAAACTTTAGGTCCCACAAACAGGGTATCTCACTGTAAGCTTCCCTCCCGTAGTCTTGGCTACCACATGTGCTATGTCCTGTTGGTTTTCCTAAACCTCACCTCCAACATGGTAGAAAGTACGTTATTAAATTCCCCTCAATCTGTCCCATGGAGTGTGCCGTCTGTTTTCTACATAGTATCCCCCTGATCCCCTTAGTGTTGTTTTGAGTCACCTTACAAAATGGTTAGGCTCTCATAGTTTAGAGAAGCAGTGAGTGGGTTTTTCTGGGTAATAGAGTTACAACAGCTGAGGAAGGGACAACAGGAATGGGAAGGACCCTGAGCTGGGATAGAGCAGTAGTGGGTGGCCCTCGGAGGAGACTGGCTCAATGCAGTCTCTAAAGCTGATCATTGTAAAATTTCACACCCATAGCCACCACTTTCCAAATTTGATCAATGGTTGTTTTTGCCTATAGTCTATGTAGTCTAATCTCTTATTCTTACCTTGTGCTGCTCTTGGAGACAATACCACCGACAGATTTGGAAACTTCTCTCTGCTAAATTGCTGAACACCTAGAGGCTTATTAGGAGAATCAAGGTAGGAGTTGTCCTTGTGTGTATTATATATGTATGTACATTGTGTGTATATATGTGTACATACACACACATTACCAAAAGGAGACATCAGCACAGGGACCTTTTCATAGAAGCGAAATTAGGCCTTTCATCCCCTAAATGATGCGGTTTCTGAAACATTGCAAAAGGGTAAATAGGACAGCGAAATATGGATACCCAATCCTAATACAGGACTGCTTTTAAGGTAGAAATGTCCTGAGGGTGAAATTTAACACCCCTTAATATTTATTTATTTATTTATTTATTTATTTATTTATTTATTTATGTTTTATTTATTTATTCATGACAGTCAGAGAGAGAGAGGCAGAGGGAGAAGCAGGCTCCCCGCCTAGCAGAGAGCACGATGCGGGACTCGATCCCAGGACCCTGGGATCATGACCTGAGCCGAAGGCAGACGCTCAACCATCTGAGCCACCCAGGTGCCCCACCCCTTAATTTTTAATAACTTAAAAAATTTAATTTATGCTCAGTGGAGAAAGCTTGAAAATTTTAACAAAAGAAGAATAAAAATATAATAATTATAATTACCTATGAATATTTTACTGTATGATCTTTAAATATTTTTCTGTATATAGCTACATTTTAGGTGGTGTTATCCTACAAATACTCTTTAATATCTTCCTTTTTTTATTTAGCAATATAGAATAGCTTTACCATGATTATAAATATTCTCCTCTACCTTGATTTTAACAACTTTTATCATTTTGCTTGCTGCAGAAATTAAACATCACAACCATTCCAGAAAGCGCAGAAACAGATAAGCCAAAAAACAAAAGGAGACCAAACCATCTAGAACTGTCAACAGCATTATTATTAGTGCTAGTCCCTATTAACATTTTAATGCAACATATTTTTTGATGACTATTATATTTCATCAAATGGATACTGTAATTTAATGGAAAAAATCCAGTATATTAGATAATTTGGTTGTTTTCAGTTTTTCACTGTTACCTGAGGTGAACATCTTTGTTCATCCATGGTTCGAATGTCTATCTCTGATTACCTTCGTGGGAAGAATTCCACTTCCAATGCTCCACATGTTTTCATGCTGTAGAAGTCTAAAAATGATAAATGGCTCTTAATTAGCCAGGGGCCCAGGGCTTTGCAACCTTCCTCAAAGAATAGACTCCCTAGGGCAGCCACATTATCTGTTGACTTGCTGGGAGAGCATTGGAACCAAAAGCCAATGATATCCGAGGAGCATAATATAGTATGTCTTAAAGTCTAATTACATCTCATCTATTACTAAACACATAGCCGGCATTCCAAAATGTTTTCCTTAATATATTTTAAATGTGTATTTAGAGAAAATCTTATTTTCCTGTAAAATCTCTTCTTTTGCCTGTCCAATTCTTGCTGTCCTCAAACATAGTTTAATGGTTCATAATATTTTGGGGGCCATTGAGAACCTAAAGACTCTGGTTCCAGAAAAAAAAAAAAAAAAAGCAAAAACACACTTATTGTCTCCAAGCCCAGAGGTCTCCAAGGAGTCATGTTTCTTTTTAGCAGTTGACTAAAATGGAGTAAACCCTATCTTTGGGTACAGGAAGTCCAGATCCCTCCCTTCTCCTTTCTGGATCTCTTTTGGGAATTTGCACACTTGCATTTGTTGCTGCTTATCAATTACCACTCTGGACTTTTCCATCAGTCCCTTCTTGCAGCTTGAAAACATTTCTTCATACCACACCACCCTCTGTGATCTACTTTGACCCAGATAAGGATGGAGGCCCCCCACTTAGTTAGCAAGAGCTAATATCAGATTGTAGCATGACAAAACTTTATAAGAAACTGGGGATTATGGGGAATGACAGTACAGAGATGGAGGAGGAGTGAAACTGAATATTGGGAATAACTGCTGTAAAGTTGATTACTGTGACCCCCCCCCCAAGAAGGTCAGTCCCTCAATGTTCATCTCTTTCCTATGAGTCTGGTCTGCAGCCATGTTTGAAGGGGCCAGTTAATCCCCATAGATTCTAGACCCCAACCCAGTCTTCTCCACTGATTCTAGACCCATATGTCCCTCTTTGTAATGGGGATTGAAGAATGTAGCACTCAGTAAAAATATTATAAACTTTACAGGGAGGCAACTGTGACCCCCATGTATGATACTTTTTTTTTTTTAAATTCAGAAACAAAATGCTTGGACTGAAGCATTTGGTATATGTCACTGTTTCAGGATTTTCTAAGAAAAATGGGTAGATACTCACCTGAAATATCTGCAAGTAAAAGACTTATCAAAGTATGTTCTCAAAACAAAGGGCATACCTGCCTGAAGAACAATTTCTAGCTTCACCCTAGAGTAGTGAACAGATTTTTTACATCCTTCCCCATTTGATCATTTTTATAACTTCAATGATAATTTTAATAACTCATCTCAAACAGCTAAAATAAATTGCTGGCAGATTTAAATACTATTTTGTTTCCATCATGCAACCACACCATTGAGCTGAATATTTTAGAATGTTTTAGGTCCACCCCCATGCCCCCAAGCCCTTCCATAGATTCAATTCATGACCACTTGTTCCATCTCAAGCCGTTTTAATAATTTTCTCTGCCTTGTATTGACATCTACTTCTTCTGAAAAATGCCCACCTCACAAATGATTGATTACTTGGTGGGGTATTAGTCTATTTCACAAACATTGGTCTAGATTTTTGATTGCGAACTCTTTGAAGGCAAAGACGTTGTTTTTACTTTTATTTTTAGCAATGCCAAACACATCATCCAATAAATAATGCACTGTGTTTTACTTCAAAGTTGCTATTGATTAGGAGATAGTACCATTGATTTAGTAAAAGCTCTTTAGAAAACAAATAAAAATCCCACTGCATTAAATGTACATATTGATTAGTAAGCTCATCTCAATTTTAGAAGCATTAATATGGGGATGAAGAAAATAAAGAACCTCATTTTAGATAGAAGATGTATGGCATAGTGAAATATGGACTCTCAGAGCTCCGAGGACCTTAAAGGTCAACTATTTCAGCCTCTCACTAAATGCTGGAATCTTTCCAGAGCAGGTGAGTTTAATCTAGGGTTGATGAATAGAATTCAAGGAATGCATAAGCTCTGAAATTAAAGGCAGAATTGTTTTTTCATGTGTGTGTATAGGTTTTTTCTTAGGAAAGGATCAACTTATTCTGTTAGCTTCAGAAAGCCATTACTGGCTTTAAACTCGTAAATACAATTAATCTAGATCTCCATGTGGCTGTTCATCCAGTCTGAGCTTGAATATCTCCAGAAGGAGTTCATTCAGTATTCCATGCTTCTCACTATTAAAAAGCCTTTGCTAAACTTGACCTGAAATTTTCTTCCATGTGCTTGGTTCTGGCCCAGAATATCTATGTTTGTTGGATGTTTTATATATAAATAATAATGTTTTATTATAAACAATGATGATAGACATTGATTAGTAGCTTGATTGTTATATAGTTGGCTTACATAATATACAAAGGACTGACAAAAACTGTGAAATCAGATTTATTTATGTTTTCTTTTCAAATGAATTTAGGTTTTCATTGTTCTTTTTTGGGTCTAATTTAGAATGTGAATAATTTAAGAAGTAGGCTAATTTGGTGAGGGAATAGTGCTCAATAAACGTTAACTGAGTGCATTGATTAGACCAATAATGAATCAGTGAATGGAAGGGAGTGTGACTGAAACATGTGGCATACAGATTTATTTATTTATTTATTTATTTATTTTTTGTTTGTTTTTTAAAGATTTTATTTATTTGAGAGAGAGAGAACACATGAGAGGGGATAGGGTCAGAGGACAAAGCAGACTCCCTGCCGAGCAGGGAGCCCGATGCGGGACTTGATCCAGGGACTCCAGGATCATGACCTGAGCTGAAGGCAGTCGCTTAACCAACTGAGCCACCCAGGTCCCCGGCATACAGATTTATGAATGAATTAATTAATGTGTAGATTAATATAATGAGTAACCTAAAACTTGTGGGTCTAAGATTCTAGGTTTCACATATGTAAATTATTGAGGTTCTCTGTTGGACTCTGTCAGTGTTATTTATAATCACAAATAATTTCAGTATAAGAATTTCACTTCTGAAGGTGGGTTCTTTCAGTCCTCCATTCTCCCATTTATCCTTTTGTTCCCCCAACAAGCATTTACTGACTTTCGTGCATATCTTATGTTAAGGAGAAATGGTATAGAGAAATATGTTGGATACCAGGGAACAACAGTGGACAAGAAAAGCCCATGCTGCTAAGTAACTACCACCAAAGCCACTGGATCACAGAATTTTCCATTTAAAAGACACACCAGTGACTACATTTGTTCAACTTCCTCATCTTATTGATAGGAAAAACAGAGCCAGAAAAAGACATAACCAGTAAAGGCTCTATATTCAATATATTCATGATCCCTAAAATGTAAAACAAGGAAAATAGGATGAGGCATACGTGGTTAAGAAAGCTTTTAGTTTAGGGAAAATGTGCAGCTGATCTCTTACGAACATAATATCCTTGGAAACCTGGCATAAATTGACATAAACCCTGAAAAATAAACCATGAACATTCACTTACATACATACCCACACGCATATTTCCCATGAAACTATTTTTGCCCTGTTGTCAAGAGCTGAGGAGGTAGCATGTGGTGGAGAAGCATCAGGAAGAATCAGAAGATTGAGGAGCTGGCCTTTGTTCTGCTGCTGATATGCTATGTGGTCTCGAACAGATGGCAATCTCTGTCTCAAGTGACTCATCTGTAAACTGAGAAGGCCAGATGCAAAAGTCCTTTCCTCTGGATTTCTCAGATGGAAGACACTTTCTGACACAATAGTCTATAAGCACTACAGCTTTCCGGAAGGGTTTTGTTTGTTTCATTGGTTGGTGCCTAAGACTGGGGGATGCAGGCATGAACTCTGCAAGGTAGTCTTGTCCTTTGGCAAACCATAGAACCCTTATTCCAGCTATATTGTGACTACTTTCAGACTACCAGAAAGCCACGTCTAAGGAGATAGTGCTTTAAACTTCACATTTCTTCTAAATACTTGATAGAAGTTCTTTCTTTCTCCCCCCACCCACCGCCCGTGCATATAAGGAGTCACCTAACTTGACTGCACATTTTGGGGGAAATGGGGTTGGGGGTGGAATCAGGAGTCCATTATGTATTTTTTTTTTAAATCATGGACTCCCCATAAGGCATTCATTGGCACCAAATGTAACTGCTTTTTGCTATAGTTGTTAATTGATTATATTACATAATAAGGTGGGTACGAAAAGCAGAGCAATTCAAAGCATCAGATAGTGATGAATATATTAAAAATTTCTTAGAAGTTGGGGTTGTGGGAGATGGGGGGGTATACAGCAGGAGACATCCCAAGGACCCTGGGTCCTGTTCAGCCACTCCCAAACCTCCAGAAACAGACCTAGGAGAGAAAAATGTGGACAGAGGAAAAGGAATGAAGCCCTGACATCTATTGAGCATGTTAAATTTGTCAAATAGTGTAAATTCTTCATAAACACCAAGAGGCGAGTTGAGATTAATTGATGAATTAATTCATTCATTCAGTAAATATGCATTCAAAATCTGCTACCTGCCAGATACTGTGCTGAGTGCTAGGTATTCAGTAGTGAGCCAAACAGTCCTGACTCTCCTGGGGCTTAGCAATGGAACTCTATGACTTTCCTTTTTATTACTTTTAACTATTCTCTGAGATAGGCAGGAATTCTATAGTTCTTGCTAAGTTGGACCTGAGGCAAAGGATTTGAGGCAAATGGGTATATTTGCGAGTCCTTCCCAGATAGCACAGTGAGGGTGTGGGCAAGGGAGATAAGGAAGGGAGGGAGGCTAGGAAGGGGTTTGTAAATAAGTGGGTTACCCCATGTGGTAAGTGGGGTTCAGTCTTGCTGGGGAACTCTCTGAGAGACTGTGTAGCACACATCTCAGAATTGACCTACAAGGAACTGAAGTGTGCATCCACTAATTCTTGTCCCTCATTAGCTGAGGCTGCTCCAGTCACTAACTCTGTGCCCTGCACTGGGGCCTAGCTTGATGCTGCCCAGAGAACCCTGCCACGCGAAGGTGCAGGGAGCCATGGGAGAGTCCAGGAACTGTCTGGGAGAGCTGGGAGCACGTGAGCTGGGTGGGGCACTGCAAGTGGTTACTGATTATCCTCATTTTATGGAAAAAGAAACTGAGGCTTGAGTGGTCACCCATCAAGCAGGTATTAGAGTTCATACAAAGCCCAGCACTCTTTACTGCACCTTAGTCTTCAAACAGAGTGTGCAGCTATCCACCAGCCCCAGATGGAAAGGCTTGGCATAAGCCTCTGGATGACATGAAGCAGTATCTATGGAAGGATGGGTTAGAAGCCATGCTGGGCCAGAGGCTGCTGACATCAGATGGGACCACACAGGCTTGCAGACTAAGTCCTTTCTTAGTGTTTTTGAGTGAGCAGCCCCAGTGCAATATTGTGATTTATAAGAAATACATATTTGGCCATTTGTGATCAAAATATATTTCCAATGTGCATTTGGTCTTTTTCCACAGTTACTGGTTCACAGCTTGGGCTTTCTTGTGATAACATCGATAAAGGGGTCTTTATTATGTTAATGAGGTGACTTTTGGAAAGCCCTTAGGCAATTTAAGAGTGGGGGCTTATTGTCAGGGGAACCAATCAAGTGATTAGGGGGTTGGAACTTCTAGTCCTGCACCCTGCACACCCCCACACACCTCTGGGGAGGGGAGAGGGGCTGAAGATTGAGTTCAGTTGTCTATGGCCAATGATTTAATCAATGCCTATATAATGAAGTGTTCATGAAAACCCAGAAGGACGGGGGTCAGGGTTGGCAAACACTTCCACACCTGGGAGGCCGTGCATGCCCCAGCTGCACGGAGACAGAAGCTCTTGTGCTAGAAACCCTTCTGGACTGCACCCTATGTATTTCTTCATCTGGCTGTTCATCCATATCCTTTATTAAATCCTTTAATAAACTGGTATGTTTATTAACATGTTTCCCTGAATTCTGTGAGCTGTTGTAGCAAATTAATCAAACTTTGTCAAAGAGGGGGTTGTGGGAACCTGTGATCAGAAGCACAGGTGATAACCTGGCCTTGTGATTGGTGTCTGAAGGGGTACCCGGCTGCTGTGGGGCAGTCTTTTGGGACTGAGCCCTTAACCTATGATCTGATACTAATTCCAGGTAGAGAGTGCCAGAATTGAGCTAAACTATAGGACACCCATCGGTGTAGGAGACTTGCTTGTTGTCTTAGGGAAACCTCCCCACACGTTTGGTGACCAGAAATGTTAGAAGGGAGGTAACTAGTGTGAGTAGTAAAGCAAACACACAGAACATAGATGGAACTGAAACTTTTCTCTACAACACGTGGAAGACTGAGTTTTTCTTTCTTTCTGTTTTTTCTTTTCTTTAAAAGATTTATTTATTATATGAGAGAGAAGGCATATGAGAGGGGCAGAAGGAGAGGGAGAGTCTTCAAGCAGACTCTGTGCTGAGCCCGGAGCCTGACTAGGGGCTTGATCCCGCGACCCGAGATCATGACCTGAGCTGAAACCAAGAGTCGGACACTTAACCAGCTGAGCCGCCCAGAGGCCTAGTTTTTCTAATAAACCCAGGCTCTGAGCCCTTGTTGGTATGGAAGGAGGCTGACAGAAGGAAATGAGTGACTTCCTTTTTTACTCTGAAGGCTGGAAGCACAAGATGTTGAAAGTAGCTCAGTGTCATGGAAATTCATTTAGTCAAGTGGCCAGGTCCACTTGTGACCGGCTTGTACAAGCCACATCATCTCCAGAAGCAGGACTCCATTTCCTCGTTTGTAAAGGGTTGCTGTTTGGATTGTCATGATGATTAAACGAGATACTACGTGTATCAGCCTGGCTCTCTGGGCAATAGAGCCTAAGACACAGTTTATGAGCTAACGGGTACTGAAGTGTTACCATGTTATTGGGCGTGATGTTGAATACCCACAACAGGGCGCCTGGGTGGCTCAGTTGGTTAAGCGACTGCCTTCGGCTCAGGTCATGATCCTGGAGTCCCTGGATCGAGTCCCGCATCGGGCTCCCTGCTCGGCAGGGAGCCTGCTTCTCCCTCTGACCCTCTCCCCTCTCATGTGCTCTCTCTCTCTCATTCTCTCTGTCTCAAATAAATAAATAAAATCTTTAAAAAAAAAAAGAAAACCCACAACAGTCTAAGATAGATGGAGGAAGAGAGCAGTGTGTCTGCTGGCTCCCCATTGGTCCCATTTCCCATTGGTAAAAAGTTGCCCCTTAGGACGTGGATTCCCCAATACTGTTGAGTTGGGTCACCTGCCCCTCCTGGCAGCTACTGAAACAGAGTCATCATTTGTCAGGGTTGGAGGGCATATAACCTGGCACAGGAGCCCCATGACTCCCACCCCCAGGGAGGCTGGACAAGACAAGGCAATGGTGGATGTGGCCAGGGCTTTGTGACAGTGGGAATGGGACATGCTGCCGCTGCAGCTGCTTCGGGAACAGAGTAAAGAGCTGAGGCCTGGCAGCCAGGAGGGACTGAGGTCTGCGGAGGTGCATAAACTGGGTCAGGCACAGTAGGTATAAAATACCTTTAAATGTGTAAAGAGTAAAGCAGGCCATTATTATAAATGACTCCAGATGTCCAGATTTCAGTTCTGGTGCCTAATTTTTATATTTTTCTTTCTTTCCTCTGTTGTCACTTGTCCTAGACAAGTATGTTCTTTCTATGTATTGTAATAAAAAATGCTTAATGAATAAATCAATGAAGAATATTACCTAATTTTATAGGCAACTCTCTAGATAAGGGCCCAAAGATGGATTTTTTTTTCTCTCAAAAATAGATGTCATTTATTACACATTTATTCCATGTAATGGACCAAACACCTCCCAAATGTGACCTCAATCTTCACAGCCCCCTTATTCTCCTTATTTTACAGGCATAGAGAAGTTAAGGATATTGTTTAAAGTTACACAGTCAGTATGTTGCCAGAAATGTGCTAGCATTTTGTGACTTCTATATTCTGCTCATTTACTCTGTTTGCTTTTTGCATTTTAGGGTTCCTATGTGCAGTTTGTATGCCTGAGGTAACAGGAAGTGTTACTGGGCATGACCATCATGTTTCTGTGACCCTAGCAATGGGGACGGTCCTAAATGTTGCATCCCAATCACCTGATCACATACATTCCTATTCAAATTTTGCTTTCACATCAAAGTTACACAATATTAAGTTCCACAAGGACAGAATCTGTGTCTACTTCACCTTTGTATTCTCCAAGCTCAGAAGAACACTGGTATATATTAAGCCCATAATATGGTAGGACAGATCATATAAGGCACAGCCGTTAGACTCTGAACATGAAGGCAGAGGTCCACAGAGCATGGCCCGCAGACCAAATCCAGTCTGCTGCCAGCTTGTGTAAATAAAGGTTTATTGAAACACTGTTAAGCCCATTCATTTACATATTATCTGTGGCTGCTTTTGTGTTTGTGTTACAAAGGCAGAGTTGAGAAGTTGCAACAGAGACCATATGGCTCACAAAGGCAAAAATATTTGATATGTGGTCCTTTATATAAAAGTTTGCTCACTCATGCCCTAAGGTATGCTTGGAATGGATTCAGAAGCTGCAGTAAAAAGTTTAGATGAATAGAAAAGGATTAGGTTATAAAAATACCCTCCTCCTGCCCCTCCCTTCTTTGCAGATGAAAATAAAACATAGTTATTGTAATGTCATGTTAAACGTATAAAAATGGAACCAAGTCAAATGCCTAACAATCGAGGTGTAATTTACATGCATGTGGAATGCTGTGCCACCGTTGAAAATGCCACCATAGGAGTACAATTTATAAACAGCAAACAAAGGGTTACAACATAATACCTGTAAATAATCAAAATCCTAAATTCAATTTAATTCCACTTGTGTGCCAAAAATGTATATACATTTATAAGTTAAAGAAATGTAGAAGGAAAGAGAAGAACATTACCAATGTTCTGATGATAGAATTCTGGATCATTTTGATTTTCTATTCTTTTCTACAATGCACAGGCATTTTTCCTCAATACAAAATTGAATTTTGAAAACATTTAAAAAACATAGAGAATAATCTCTCATAATACGAGAATACGAAAAAAAAAGTCCAGAACCATGTCTTTGTGAAGAGGGATGGCTAGTTAAGGGCCCTCCCAGCTTTTTTCTCCTAAATTTCTCTTTCCTCTGGGGCTTTTTCTCCTTTAGAGTATTGTGGCCTCCACTACATCTGGCTCCAGGGAACCCATCTCCCCATAAAAACTGGAAAAGTATGAATCGAAACAACTTTTCCTGTTTTCCTTCGCTAAGTTGAGACAGGCTGACATTTTCAAAAAGAACTTTAATACTCAGAGAACAAAAAGGCAGTAATTACAGAAAATACAAAAGGCATAACAGTTGTCATGTTTAAAACACAAGCTTCTAGGCCTCTGAAGGGCTGGTTCCTGGTGGAATCTGAAGCAAACCTGGCCCTGCCGGAGCCTTGCCTAATTCCCCTGAAGTGGGCACCATTACGTTTCTGCCACCTGGAATTGGTCTTGGGCCAACAAGTCTCCGTATTAGTCAAGAACAAAATATACCCTTGCTCTATCCATCGGGGGGGCTTTCCCACTTGGCTCTCCTCCAGGAGGCATTACAGTTCATCCAGAGATCACTGACAAGGTGAGAGACCCTCATACCACACGCACACAATACACACACACACACACACACACACACTATACACCTGTAGAGAACGAGATAACTCATCATTTGGTTTTTTGGGTGAGTATCTCCTGCCCCTCACATGCAGGCAAGTGGCCAAGTTAAAGTCCATCCAGTTCAGGTTTATAATATGACAATTTATTGCATGTCCAAATGCCAAACACCGCATATATGCAGTGACAGGACATTTTCAGGGGTCTCTATCTTAATGTACAACATAGCTATCCAGGATGCATCAAACCCCAAAACTTCTCACCTTTACCCTCGCTCATGCTGTTTAGTGCCCTTGTGATATCACTTCCCCGCTCTCTTGTTTTCAAGAAGCCTTCTCTGTAGACCCTACAAAGAAGTGATTTCTCTCTCCACTGAAATCATGAAACCTTGCTCACATCTCCTTGTACCTTGTGCCCTAAAACTGATCTGTGCTGAAACTAATTGCATCCCTTTCTTTTGTCTCTGTAAGCAGCTTGCGGGTAAGAACTATTTTTTTTCATGTTGTACCCTCTATTCAGGTTTTAAAATCCTCTCATGTGACACAGAGGCTCACAAATACTTGTTGAATTATTGAATAAATGTATTTAGTGATTACAGAGAAAGTCTAAAGAGATCAATCTAGGATCAATTCATGGAAATTCCCAGGAGATCAACTTATACTCAGTTTAAAAAAGAACTTTCTCAGCATCCACACTGCTTAATGTTTAATGGATTTTTTTTTTTTTTTTTTCTGGACAATACCATTGGGTGTATTCTATTCAAGGTGAAAGTCTACTTTTGAGGAAGATCATAATGGGGATTCACACAAGAGATGAAGGATTGAATAAGATGTCCTCTAAAATTCTTTTCAGCTTTATCTTCCCAGTAGTTCTAAATCCAGATGCAGGCAAGAAATCTCATTGGAATAAATTTTTATCTTTTGCTCAGGCTGTCAGCAGGTGAGACTATTCTGCATTGTGTGTATCCATCATTAGCTATTTTTCTTTTTCCTACCTAGTCCTCCTTTCTCAACCATAGCTGTTAAACTCTATTATGTGTCATCATAACATCTAAAAATCATCAGCAACCACTGAAGAATAACTGACACTTCTTGGGAATCCATGAAGTGCATTATTTTATTTGAGGATAACTTGGTTTTTAGTTAAAATATTTGCTAGGTTTCTCTCCCCTGTCTTCCCTTAAAGGGCTAGTTTCCTGAAGCTGGGTCTCGGTTTGTGACAATTGCCTTGTTCTACTGCCTAGCCTACCTGGGCTACTGAAATCCTCTTTGAAGCAACCAAATTACTTTCTCTGAATCCAGTTTATACAGTGACAGATGGGGGATTCCAAAAGGGAAAGTTCCATTCATATCCAGCAAAGCATCTTTACGGGAAGAAAGTTAGGAACAAACTTGGCGACATACAGAAAAATTTAACTTCTGGAAACCATCATCTTCCATTTTTAAATTATTTCTTTATAAAGTGGTTGGGCCCAGAATAAGTTTGTGCCTATTTTCAGACACTCATATTAACCATTAGTGAGTGATGATGAATTTACCTTACTAAGCAATTTTGCAAAATTGGTTTTCATTTTTTTCCTATCCCCCTCTTTGAATGTTTGTACCATTCACGTCACAAGCACTATTTAATAAGTATACAATTCAAGATATGAAATGCCCAATTTCTAATTTCACCCCTTTTTCCTCTTTTTAAAAAATTCATATTTACAGAATTACTCTGGTTCCAAACTGTTGTATATGTGAGATTTTTAACATAAATGATCCGCTATTAGGTCAATTTCTTTGTCTGTTAGCTTATGTTGTTTGGATTTTCCTCGTTCTGAAAACCAGCAATGTTGCTTCAGCTGCTGTTTGACTCATTTGTAAGTACAATCACAAGATTAAAAGTGCCCCATACAGAGTATAAGACGGCATGCTAGACTTCTATGGGAACCCCCACATGGCTGTTAAAGAGTAGAAACTGAGGTCCTAAGATTGTAAGCAATTTGCAGACTACCACACGCCAGGTTGGTGACAGTAATAATAATGATCACAAACTTTACTGGGCACTCATGATGCTCCAGTCAGTCTTCTAAATGCTTTTCCATTGTCTACTCATTTAATCCATTCATTCTTTGGGATTGTTGCTATTATTAATAATAGGTGAGAAAAAATGAGATGTGGCAAGATTCAATATTTTGCCTAAGGTTCCCAAGCTAGTAAGTGATGGAATCAGGATCTGAAATCGGGCAGAATGGTTCCCAAACCTTGCTTGTACACATTATGCTAGTCTGCCTTTTTGTCAGAAATACGTGGACTCATTTTGTGTACAGTCTATAAATGTCGGCATATATATAGAAGAGGAGAAATACACACACACACATACACATACGTATATCCTACATGTATATTGTTCTCTTACATTTGCAAAGCTCTGCCTCTAAACGGGGAAAGGATGACTAACAGTTCCTTCTGGTTGGTTGATTATCATAATACAAATTCCTACAAATGGAAAGCCATTGCCCTAGCTAATCTTAACATCCCTACATCAGTAGCTATTTCAAGAAAAAGCAATTCCCATCTGTTATAGAAACATATTTGGTGACAGCACACATCTCCTATCCTAGTACCAGCCCATTGCAAATGCAATGGTGAAAACAGCATGATTTTCTTCGTTAATTCTGGAAAGCTCTATCTAAGCCAACACATGTGAAGGGACTCAATGCCTTCTTGGTTGTAATCTGCAAAAGCATGACTATTAACCTTTGTCTCTCCTTTTCAATTCACCCAATGGTCAGATGTATGTAACAATCGAATCTTTTGGTTTTATGTGCTTTCCTCAGAATATAATAGACATCTGACATCTGTTATTTTTCTGCTGAGCAAATTTTTCCTTTAGGGAAATAGTCCACCCCCACCTGGTGGAATTATCATTTACATGGTTTTGCCTTTCCTGTGACAGGGATGGGTTTGTAGGGGCCAAGGGCAGGCCACCCCAAGATGGACCACTTTGGCATGAAGATTATTTTAGATTAAAAAGCAACAAGGGGGGCCTGGGTAGCTCAGTCTGTTAAGCTCTTGGTTTCAGCTCAGGTCATGACCTCATGGGTCCTGGGACTGAGCCCCATGTTGGACTCTGGGCCTCAGTGGGGAATCTGCTTGAAGATTCTTTCCCTCTGCTCCTTCCCCCACTTGCTCTCTCTCACTTTTTCTCCCTCTGTCTCTCTAAGATAAATCTTAAAAAAAAAAAAAAAAAGCAATAAACCCCCAGCAGAATCAGGAAAAGCTCTTTACCTTTGCCCTCAACTACCTAAAAAAAAATTTAGAGTACCTGCTCTAGGAAGAGAGCTATTACCATAGATAACTAGGTTATGGATAACAATATGAACTAGGTATGGTAGACAGGGAGAAACCTAGCAAGACCTGTTTGATCAAAGTCCTCTTTGTCACGTTGTTTCTGAGTGGCCCAGGGAACATTTATTTACCAAATATTTACTCTTTTGTATCTTCCTGTGAATTCCATTCCTTCCCTTTGAAGTCCTAGATTCCTATCCCCTTCTGCTTAGTTCTGGATGCCATATATACCTCAGTTTGCCTGACTATCTTTGGAATTTCATGTCTGTGTGGATTCCCCATATGTACAAAATTAAATTTGATTTTCTCCTGGTAATCTGTCTCATGTCAATTTGATTCTGAGTCCGGCTAGAAGGACCTTGAAGGGGAGTGGAAATTCTTCCTCCTCAGACTGGCCAATCACCATGTCTTGCCTGACTGGATGCCTAGATTGTTTCAGGGATAGGCATGTGACCAAAGGTGTGACAGTCAGAGTTCTTCCCGAGACTTTTGCATGAGCCATTGAGAAGAGGATCTTTCCTCTCTTAAAGATTTCTAGGTATAAGGGTAGCATAAGCCTGGGATTGCTGAGAGCCTTTGTTGGCATGTGAAGAGATTCTGCCTGAAAATTAAACCAAAAAAGAAGACAAAAATAGATTAAAGGAAGGGAGAGAAGAGATACAAAACCTTAAACCCTTGAATTGAGCCACATCTGAAGCTAGGATCTAATTTGGCATTTCGGTTGTGCCAGCTTAAGCATAAGGAGAGTTTCTGTCTCTTATAACCAAGAGTCCTAATACATGGACTCCTAGAACCTGAGAATTAGTAGGAATTTTAATGATCTAATCTCCCACTTGGTAAGTAGTGCCATATATCGCACTTGGTTGTTTACCCAGGTTTTCTCTCTGCTTGAATTCCTCTAGTGACAGGAGGTTTGCTATCACACTTGGCAGTTCATTCCACCGTGGGGCAACTATAATTCCCAGACAGTTTATTTTTCCTAGTATCAAACAATTTGCCTTCTTAAACCTTCCCTTCACTAATCTTATTGATGTTCTCTGGAGCTTCATAGAAAAGTCAACTTCCTTCTTAAAATAATTGAAGACAGTTATCTTGTCTCATTTCTTTCAAACATTCCTCAACTTTATTTGAAAGTTAACAGACTGCTCTGCTCTTCACCCTACCACATCAGGGTTCATAAATACTCTAAGTGCAAGGACCCTTAAAACTTCCATTTAGCTATCCCAGAAGCCATCTGGGGAGGTCAAAGAGGCTGTTGTTCATCCCCAGATCTCCTTTAGCTGTGTTTTGTTTGTTTCTGCATACTGCTTCATCTGAATAAAAAAAAAAAAAAATTGGATAGTTACTGCACTTGTTGGTTTTCAGGCTTCTAAAACTATTCTCTAATGCCAGAAGTAATCAGAATATGAAAAAAAAAAACTCTCTGGATGAGGATTGATTTGCTCAAAATTCATTTAGGTTATTCTTGGTCATGACGCGAGGGTTATGCTTTTAGCGAGGAAGCCTAGAATTGCTTCTATTTCTGGAAAGCTTGGAATCCACTGAAATTCTCGGATCTTTTATGTATAAACAGCTACCACACCTGAATATTTATGTGTTCCTAATTAAAATACTGATACTAATGATGAAAGGGAGAAATGGATTAATCTTTGGATTTGAGGGTTTTAAGTACATTTTCTTGGCAATATCAATATGCTTTATGTAAAATTAAAGTATAATTTCTTTCAAAAAATTCACAAATGTAACCCCTATAATAAGAAGCCAATTCAGAAATGCTTAAGGAAAAAAACATAATAAATTTCCTCATTGCCTCTACTTTTACTTCCTTGAGGGAATCAATGTGAACCATCTGGTTTGTATCCCACACCATTTTATATACTCATAAATACATACACATATGTCAATTTACTTTTGAATCTTAAAAAATATTTTTTTGTGGATTGAACAAATGCTTATGGAGTATTTATCATGCATCAAGCACTAGTCTAAACATTGAGTTTACAGAGTGAATGAAACAAAACCCTGACCTTCGTGGAGCTTATATTCTGATGATGGAGAGAGATAATACACAAGGTAACTGGGTAAAATCCATGGTATTATTAGATAATGACACACATTAAGGAAAAAAGTAAAGTAGGAAAGAAGGATTAGAAGCAGTAAGGGGTTGTATTTTACTTACTGTAATCAGTCAGGACTTTAATATGAACAATTAGTTGTACTGGGGGCAATGGATGATTAAATACCAAATCCCTGGGGCAGGAGTGTCCTTGTGTGTTCAAGGAATAGCTGGGGGAGCAGGTCTGCTGTAGTAAAATGACTGAGGGACAGAGTAAAAGGCAGTGAGGTTAAATCAACAGTGGGGGTCAGTTCCTGTAGGGCCTTAAAATTTTACTAAGGACTTTGAATTTTACTCTGAAAGAAACTGATGTTGATCCAGGGAATAACACCCTGATGTACATTTAACAGGGTCACTTTGGTTGCCATGCTAAGAATAGACTGATGTACAAGCAGGGAGCCCAGTTGTAAGGCCATTGCAATAATCTCGGTGAAAAATGATGGAGCAAGATGGAGGAAGTGGGTGTGTCATGAAGTGATGGAATTCTGGATATATTTTCAAGGTTGAGTGCTCAGATTGAGTGCTGAGGGATGAGATATGGGGCGTTAGCCAAAATGTAGAGCCAAGGATGATATCAAGGCTTTTATGCTAAAAACTGGAAGAAGAGTTGCAATAAACTCAGATGAGACAGATTGCCAAATGAATAGGTATTTTCAAGAGACAGACCAGAAGTTAAATTTTAAGGCATGGTTAAGTTTGAGATGCCAGTTGGACATTATTTTAATAGCTCTGTAATATGTCATAATGTAATTAATCTAACTATTCCTTTGTTGCTGAAATTCAGATTGTTACCACTTTTGCAAGTATAAACATCACTGCAACTTTTCCAAGGTGAGATTCTTGTTGACCATCTCCCAGCTTCAATGTCACCTGCTCAGAGGGCCCTTTCTTGATCACCCATTTTAAAATGACAAGTAGACACACTGTTCCATTTAGAGTCTCTACATAACATTGATATGTATGCCTGATATTTGTCCATCTATTTTCCATTTATCATCTATCTCTGTCCTTTAGAATGTAAGACCATGGCACTTGTCTTTCTTTCATGATTGGCACAGAGTAGGTACTCAATAAATACTTATTGAAAGAATAAACACTATATATGTATGCAGATCCTCACACAGTGGCCCTTTTGTTTTATAGGATAGATTTCCCAAAAGTGGTATTGCTGTGTCAAGTTGTATTTTTAATTGTACTGACATTGCCAGATTAATTTTCTAAAAGACTATAGCAATCCATTCTTCCACCAACAAAGTGTGAAAACAGTCATTTCCCTGCATCAGTTGAAGCCCTGGGTGATTTTATCCTTTGATGTTTTGCTTCAGCACTGCTTTCTCATTTTTCAATCGTTCTGCTTCTAATGTCTCCTAGTAGCTTAAGTAATTCACATAGAGTTAATGAACTCCTATATAAAGCAGCAAACAATTTCTCTAAGTCTCTTTGAAATCATCTTAAAAACTGTACTCACTTTTAACTTCTAGGATTGTTTGGTCTTGTGAGTGGAGGTGGTTTATCAAGGATAGATTTAACTCTTCAGCCCCTTTCTCTTTAGAGCTTGGGAACTTGAAATCACTAAGAAAATAAGGTCTTTCTCATTACTATACAAATGGTTTTTTAAAAAGAGATTTATTAGAAGAAGTTCTGTAAATCCATATTTTAAAATACATACATGTTGGATCATTCTAGGAGAGGGATGTGAATAATGGTATAATTAGTGTAATAAATTTTGGGTCCATGTTGAAAATAATTTATTTCTGCATAAAATCTATGAGGTGTGAAACCTTCCAGCTCAAACAGATTATTTACATCTCCATTTAGGAGAGGTAGACATTGATTCCCCTCTCTCAAATGGTCTTTTCAAGAGCTCCATCCATATCATTCTTCTGTGAGGAAGCTTTTCTTCCTTGACTGCCATTTGCCCTTCATTGTTCAGTCTGAATATCTTGTTTTTATCCAGCTGTGATGTTTTCCTTTCTCTCTAAGAGTCAAAATATGTTTTAAGTAAGAGTACATGAAGCTTGAGACTTTGAGTTCAGATACCTTTCCCGCTCTGAACCTGCTGTATGTGATGCTAACTCCACAATCTCATTGTTCTAATTTTTCCTGCATAAATATGTTGGATGCAAGAATGTCTGTCACCTAGACAGGTAGACTTGCATTGTTAAAGTCACAGTACCCCAAAGTCCCAAATCTGGCCAAAACTGTTATGTAAAAATTTCATTGCTGACAAATCAGGTCAGCAACAGCATTTATTGAACTCCTAAAAACAGGCACTGAATAAGGTCTGCCCCCAATCTCTCATCTACAGTTCCAAATCCCAAAACCTCTGAAATCAGTAAGACCTGATCTGAAAGGTAAACCTACCTAAAATGACTTGAAGCTCTTTATAGTTTTTATTCCACTTAAATAGTTAACAGTTATCTGCAAAAATATTAATGTGCACTATTACAAAGTACTGATGAGATTCCACTGGAGGTGATAAGTAATACAAGGTTTACATAGCATATTACCTATCAAAATCCAAAATAATTGGAATTCTGAAACATCAGGGTTGGGGTGAAAGCTTGTGGACCTGTAGGTAAATCTATATGAATATTGACTGCATACAAATGATAATATCTCATATTTATAAAAATATAGAGACAAAGTATCCAACAGCAGTAGCATATCAGTAATGAAGGAGATAAATGAAGCAAAGTTGCGCTAAGGTCTTTTTGTTGACCAGAAGAATAAAAAGCAAGGGCAATTTCTATGGTAACCACACAAAGAATAAAAAAATGTGTGTAAATTTCAAACTAACAGAGGAAAAATGAAATAAAAAAAAAATCCTTAAGAAATCCAAAACAAAGCAAAAGAGGAGAGTAAAAGAAACAGAACAAGCAAGAAAAATGTAAAACACACAGAAATATACATTAAATTTAATAGAACTAAATGTTCCATGTAGACATAAAAATAAACACACACACACACACACACAAATATATATAATATATATTAGAATAAATAAACAAAACAAAGCAAAAACTCATTTGGGATTTCTCCTAAAACTGAATGGACACATTCTACACATAAAGGTATAGAAAGGTTAAAAAATAAAAGGAAAAGAAAATATATTGCATGGAAACACTCACCAATGGAATGCTAATATGGTTATATTAATAACAGAAATTCTAGACCTTAAACAAAAAGATTTACTAGAGATAAAATAATTTCATAAAACTAAAAGATTTAATTCATCAGGAACACATAACAATTCTAAATTTCTATGCTTATAATAACATATTTTCAAAATATATAAAGTAAAAATATAAAAACAAGAAGATATAAATTTATAAAACTAATAGGACAATTTAAAATACATGTCTCCGAGTAACTGATAAAATAATCAAAAGATCAGTAAGGATCCAGAAAATTTGAACAATATTGTTAAATAAGTTGACCTAGGGGACATAAATAGAACATTAAGTCAAATAACTGCAGAACATGTATTATTTTTCAAGCACATGCAGAATATTTATAAAAATGCATCATCTATTGAGTCATAAAACAAGTTTGAATAAATTTCAAATGTTTGAAATCACATAGAGTATTTTCTGTAAGCCCAATACAATTATTCTAATAATAACTCACATGTGTAGATATTAAGAAATGTATTTTTAAATAGGTTTTTGGTTAAATAAAATATCATGATGAATACTGGAATATATTTTAACCAACTAAGAAGAAAATGCTGCACATCAAAAATCACAAATACAGTTAAAACTGTGATTAGAGGGAAATTCATAGTTATAAGTTTATGTAGTAGAAATTAAGAAAGCCTGAAAAGGAATAAGTTAAGCATTTACATAATGAAGTTAGAAAAAAAATAGCAAAACAAATACAAGGAAAGAGGGTAACAGTAGAAATTAATTAAAAGATTGCAAATATGCAATAGAGAGAATCAACAAAGCCAAAAACTGCTTCTTTGAAACACTTAAGTTGATTAACCACTGCTGAGACTGATCAAAAAGAGATAAGACACAAATAACTAATAATTGTGAAAATATAACATTTTCAATCCTGTCAATATTAAAAGAGTAATGAGTTATGATATACCATTTTATACCACTAAATTAAAAAATCTTTCAAAATTGACCCAGAAGAAAAAAAACTGAATAATCTTATCCTCATTAAAGTAATAAGGTATTTAATTAAAAATCTTTCTACAAGTAAACTCCAAAGTCAAATGACATTACTGGAGAATTTTTCCAAACATTTTAGGAGAAAAGTAATTTTAATCTTACATAAACTCTTTCAGTGAATAGAAAAAAGGATATACTTCTCAACATATTTTATTAGGCAAGCAAAGAATTTATGAAGAATAAAAGTTGTAGATCAGGGCAACCCTCTTGGGTCCCCTCCCTCTTCGGGAGCTTTGTACTATCACTTGATAAATTTTGCTGTGCTGTCCAAAAAAAAAAAAAAAAAGTTCAATCTCACTGAAGTACATATATATAGAAACTCTAAATTAAATACTATTAACAAAGGAAATAGCAATATATTAATATATATATTTCTATATATGTTATATGTAGAAATAATACGATCATGACAGTGTTAGGTTTATCTCAGTAATGCCGTATTATTTATCCTTACATCTGAATAAAAAAGTTTAATATGACTATATCATACTGTCTCTTACTTTTGTCCCTTTTCCACCACTTGAGAGAGGTTGGGAAGGCATTATTAATCCCAGTCTATGAGAAAGAAAAGAAGCCTTAGAATCATCCAGCAACTCACATACTGCTTATGTATAAACACACTCCTAAGACATGACAGATAAAATTCAAGTCCAGCTTTCTTGTTTGCAGGTCTACACATTTTCATTGTCTGCACATTTCATTCATCACACATTGACATTTCAGAAGGTCCTGTTGGTAATTAGATGCTCAGGGCACATTTCTATTGGCTTTTTTTTTTTTTTTAAACTGTGGAATTATTGAAGAGAAACCAAACTCACACATACATTTCTTCCTGATTTGAGAATGCTTTAATTAGCTTGAGTTGTTTAGCCACAGCTTGTTTGAAGCTGAACTTCCTGCACTTTAAATCAATTTTCTACTCAGCTTCTTTGAGAAGGCTGTTCCTTCCTAGTCTCCTTAGCCTTTGCAGAGAAAGCATAGGTGGACTAAATCCTCTAGAGATATTTTTTTCCCTGAAGTCTCTTCTGCCCTCCCACACAAATGCTGGGACCTCATCAACACCTTCCGCAGGAGCTCATTCATTTCTGCGCCTTTAACCACAGAGAACTCAGCAGTTCTTGGAGCTTCTCACCAGAGAAATAATAGAATATGCTGACAGGTGTTTCTTTGGCATCTTGATATAATTAGAGAGATTTGCATCTCCTGATTGTTCACACTCCTCAGGAACAATGTGAGTTAATGACAGCACAGGGTCCTAGTTTTCCTGCTTTCCTTCACAGAATGAAAGAACTGAAAAGGGCCTATTTTATAGAACTGTTCCTTCTTTTCACAAATGAGGAAATAGAGGCTCAGAAGGGAAATGACCTGCCTAAAGTGAATTTGTGATTGAGAAAGAATTAGAAACCAAATATTCTGACTCTTAAGTCTATACTCTTTCTGCAGGGTTATATTGCAGAAATTTATAAGATCCACTACATCTTGGTGCTTGTGTTATTTAGACAGTAGGGGTTGAATTACAAAAAGATCATCATTGTAGGCATGTTTAGAGAATAACCTCTAAATTCAGGAGTACCTCAGATTGCTAAAATCCAAAGCATCGTCAAATGTTACTGATAAAAATATAATTGCAAGAAGACACAAAAGAAATAAGAATGGGTTGAGAGGAATGGCTCTTGGGATTATGATATAAGATAGCTAGGACCTTTTAAACTGAATATAGAAATATTATTAATCATTGTGACAAATATTATGAAGAATCCTTTGGGGCAAGTGTGCTCCTCAAAGCATTTCTATTAACCTAAATATTGGAAAACCTGGTTGTGTGGGTTTACCTAGGTAGTCTGGTTGGTTGGTGGAAAAGAATCTGAAATTGAAATGAGAAGACATGGGTTGTAATTCTGATTTAAAGTGGTTAGCAAAGTTGATGCATTTCTCTGAATCCTAGTTTCTCACTGATAAAATGAAGAAAAGACTAGATTTGTAGTTTCTCAAATTTTAGTGTGCATAAGAATCACCTAGGGGATCAAGTGAAATGCAAATTCCAGGGGCCCATTCCCAGTGATTCTGATTCATTGATTTGGGGTAGGTCCATAGAGTCTACATTGTATCAAACTCAAAAGAGCCTTCTAATAGTGGTGTTTCTAGGGTCACACCTGAAGAAATGAAAATATACTGAAGATCTAATATTTGGAACATTTGCTTCCTACCAGCTAAAACCTAATAAATGCTAAAATTCTCTGCCACTCAATAGCACTTTTAGAACATTACCTGTTTCTGATTTGGGTCATAATGACATACTTCAGTTTATGTATCAGATTTATAGGTTTTGTGGAGGCCAATGCAGCCCAGCAGGAGGGAACCTGAGTCTGAATTCCAAGGCAAAGTATTAGCCTATTTGGCCATGACTTCATTTCCTTACACTACCCAGGTGAATGTGAAAGGTCTCTAGTGCTTTCAAAATAGTTGAACAAGGAGAAGGCCTTCCAATTTTTTAATTAAGCAAGCTTTGACCTTCAAGGCTATAATTGCTCTTGACATCTAACTTATTACTTAATTAAAACATGGTGAAATAGGGACTTCACTTCTAGAAAAATAAAGAGTCATGCTTATTTCTATTTTATTAAAGTCCTTCTTTTATCTGGAAGGTATGGACTGAGGTTATCACTAGACTGATGGAGAGGGTCCAGCAAGCACCAAACCTGAGGTGAATCATTATCCTTCTGAAACAACTAGAGCTTATGAAATTATCAGGCAGAGAGAGAAAAAAAAAAACCAAAAAGCAGAACTAAATCATTTTGTTGAGTTATGTCAGAAGATGGAACAATAAAAAATTAAGGATGATGGCATTTCAATGAGCAACTGAATAGGAATAATTATTTCTCCCTGTTTTAAAAACAAATATAAATTGATACCAATTTTCTTTCTTTATGTGCTTTTTTTTTCCCCCATGGCTTTGTAAGTACCTTCGTATCTGCAGGAAAAAAAATTTGATGAGGCCCCCCCTTTTTTTGACATTGAGGCTTTTAAATGATAATTTTTTTTTTTTTTTAAAGACCAACATATTTTCCCTTCTCCATTTTCAGAGGGAAGACTTAAAAAAAAAAAAAAACATAAAATATGAGGGCAACAGAAAAAGGAAATTACAAGTATGGGAGTATAGATGATTTCTGTAGATCATCGTAGTAACTTGGAAAATGTTTAGAAGTATTACTGCATCATTAAATATGTTTGAATGTTATAGTGACTTAACTAGATAAATCAACAGAGCTCCTATTCATTGAAGAATTGTCAGCCTTCTAGCTTAATTGGTTAGAATGACTCAGCAACTCAGCATAAAATTTGTAGTGATGAGATAATGGAATCCTAACATGTTGGAGTGAGAAGGAGTCTTAGAGATTGCTGATTCCAGATCCTTCTTTTTATAGAGATGGAAACTGAGGCCAAGGAAAGGACACAGAAAGCACAGTAGGTAGGTAGTAGAATCAGGAGATTAATTCAACCCTTCCTGACTCCCTCCTTGCCCCAATCTAGTGCCATTTTCCCATCACTTTAAGAATGAGATACTGTCTACATGGCCACATTAGTCATCTCTTCTAGAATTTCCCTCTGGGAAAGAGAAATAAAGCTAGTTTTTGCTTTGAAGATTAACATTTACATTTAAGATGTCTTTTTAACTTAAGTGTCTGTGTGTATTTACAGTATTTGAGTCATGCCTTCTTTCACTAAGTACTCTTCCATAAGAATTTTCCAATGTCATCAATTTTCTTTGAAAAAATGATTTGGCAGAGTTGTATCCCATTTAATCAAATTGACCATAGCATAATCTCCACTTATTGGATATTTAACTTTAAAATAATATTTACCTTTTTAAGTAGTGATGGACATTTTTTTAATCAAAATCTGTGACTGCATTATTGATTATTTTCTTAGTGTGAGTTCCCAGACTCAGAATATCTGGGAAAGGGCAACCATCCCCCCACTTTTTGTTTGTTTGTTTTGGCTTTTGACACATCTTGCCTTTGGAGTCTTCAAAAGAGGCTAATAAATAGGTCCTCTTCCCTGCCTGGATTCTGAACAGTGAGAAGACAAAAAGTAAGGCAGATGGAAGTAAAAATGTCACACAATTATTAAGATTGGAGTAGAAGATATATCTTAGCCTAAGAGCCCATGGCCCTCCTAACTAAATCCTGTGGTTAGACTTATGGCATGTGAGGGTAGGGGAGAATGTATATCTGCTTCCTGTGGGCAATGCACTCACAAGAGAAAAAAAGGAAGCAGTTGAGAGGAGCATGCATAATTTCTTTTCTGAAAATTACCTATCATGTAAGTCACTTCATTTACTCTTGGTGTAGCCAGTAAATGAGCAGAAACATCTAGGAATAACATACATATTGAAATTCTGTCTACATGGAAAGACATATCAAGAGTGGAAGAAGTAGGAGGAGAGGATTCAAGATGGTAACATATGAAGATCCTTAGCTTACCTTCTCCCATGGACACAACAAATCTACAACTACATATGCAATAATTCCCTCTGAAGGGGACCTAGCAACTGGATGAACAGAGCTGCTGCAACAAGGGACGGTAATGAGACAGGTAGAGGAAGTGAAGATACAATCTTGTTAAGCCCCAGGCATGGCATTCCATAGTAGGGAGGGATCTCAAAGGTATGGACTTTTCCCTGAGGAGTGAGAGATTTAAGCTTCACATCAGACACCCCAATCCTTAGATCCTGCACAGGAGAAATGAGTCCCCAAAACACCCAACTTTGAAAAACAACAGAGAGTATGTCCAGGAAAACTATAGAACTGTAAGGAAAGGAAAACCTGCTCTTAAAATGCTAACACACAGACTCACTCAACACAGAAACCAGTATAAAAACAAGATCAAAGATCATAGAGATCATTGGTGAGTGAGTCCCACTGGAGTGCCTACTGGAGAGGCAGGAGGCAGCTGGGACTGTCCTTGGGGACTGAGGCACTGGCAGCAGCCATTTTTGCTATCTCAATTTGTCCTGCTGATCCAGGCACTAGTGGGAGCCATTTTGGAATTTTCCCTCTAGACTCCTAACCAAATAGGGTGCTTGTCCTCCTGAGCACCCTGCAGCCCATGTGCCTTGGCTGGTCCTCACAGCTAAGAGGATGATAGCCCTGCACACTGTTGTGCCTGCAGTAGTCACAGCCCCACCACAACTGGATTGTGCATACACACAAGCGACACCCCAGGAGCACCTAGATCTTGTGGCCAGGGAAAATTGTGCTTCTGGGCTCCAACATAAGTCCACTCCTTTAAGACGCAGATATGTAGCTGAACTACCTAATACATGGAAACAAACACAGAGAGTTAGGCAAAATGAGGAGACAGGAGAATATGTTCTAAATGAAAGAACCAGACAAGCCCTCAGAAAAAGAATTAAACAAAATGAAGATAAGCAATCTACCCAATAAAGAATTTGAAGTAATGGTGCTAAAGATGTTTACTGAACTCAAGAGAATGGAAGAACACAAGAGAGATAGAAAACATAAGACAAAAAAGATATAAAAAAGACATAGAAAATATAGGAAAGTACCAATCAGTGCTGAAAAATAAAATAACAGAAATGCAAAATATACTAGAGGGAATAAACAGCAGATTAGATGATACAGAAGAATGGATCAGTGATCTGGAAGACAGGATAGTGAAAATCACTTAAACTGAAGAGCAAAAAGAAAAAAAAAAATTTTTTTTTTTTAAATGAGGATGGTTTAAGGGACCTGTGGGACAACATCAAGCATACTAACATTCACATTGTAGGGGTCTCTGAAGGCAAAGAGAGAGAGAAAGGGGCAGAAAACTTATTTGAGGAAATAATAGCTGAGAACTTTCCTAACCTGGGGAAGGAAACAGACATGCAGGTCTGAAGCACAGGAAGTCCCAAACAAGATGTACCCAAAGAGATCTACACCAAGATACATTATAATTAAAATATAAAAAAGTAAAGATAAAGAATCTTAAAAGCAGCAAAAAAAAAAGTAATTGGTTATAAATAAAGGCATGCCTATAAGACTATTAACTGATTTTTCAGCAGAAACTTTGTAGGCTAGAAGAGAGTGGCACAATATTTTAAAGTGCTGAAACGGAAATGACAACAACAACAACAAAAAAAAACAACAACAGTAAACTTACCTAAACAACAATACTCTGCCTGGTAAGGTTATCATTCAGAATTGAAGGAGAGATGAAGTTTCCCAGACAAGCAAAAGCTGAAGGAGTTCATCATCACTAAACTGGTTTTACAGTAAGTATTAAAGGTACTTGTTTAAATGGAAAAGAGAAGGCTTAACTAGGATATATATATGAATAAAATCTCACTAGTAAAGGCAAACAAAATAGATCAACTACTTATAAAGCTAGTATGAAGGTTAAAAGACAAAAATAGTAAAATTGACTATATCTACAATAATTAGTTAAGGATACACAAAAATTTATAAAATGGAAACAAAGAAAGCTGGGGAAGCAATACTTATATCAGACAAAATAAATAAAACAAAAGCTGTAACAAGAGACAAAAGGCATTACATAATGATAAAAGGATCAGAATCAGTCCAACAAGAAGGTATAACCCTTGAAGGTATAAATATTTACATGGAACCTCTTTTCATCCCTTCACTTTTAGTCTGGGTTTGTCTTAAGATCTGAAGTGAATCTTTAGATCTGAAATGAGTCTCTTGTAGGGAGCATATAGATGGATTTTATATTTTTATCCATTCAGCCACTCTGTGTCTTTTGATTAGAACATTTAGTCCATTTATACTTAAAGTAATTATTGATGGGTATGTATTTATTGACATTTTCTTTATTATTGTCTGTTTTTGTAGTTTTTATTTATTCTTCTCTTGTTCTCTTCCCTTGTGATTTGATGACTTTCCTCTTTTGCAAGAGGCACTCAATGTAAAGTTCTGCTTGAGAATTTTTCTCAAACTTCAATGTATATCAGAAGCCCCTAGAGGGCTTGTTAAAACAATGATTTCTGGGAACTATCCCAACAGTTTTTGATTCTAAAGATCAGGAGTAGGGCCTGAATATTTGCATTTCAAGAAGATTCCCAGGTGATACTGATACTACTGGTGGAGGGGAGGGGACTTGAAGAACCACTTCGTATTTTATGCTTTTTCAGTTCTCTAAATGCATATGCATATGTCTTTGAGTGTGTGTGTGTGCGTGCATGCACATGTTTGTGTAAGTAGAGAGTGGTGAAGGGAAGTGAGAACAGGGGAAAATATCTTATAAACTCCTGTTCCTTGCACAGTGAAAACACTGTGCCTCAGTTGTGATCAGTATGTCATAAATATTTATTAAATTAAAAATCTTTTACTATGTGAAAATTTTATATAATACTCAATATATGAAAACAGACCTGTCTTTCCAGAGGAAAGACATTGGAACTGACTCATATTTCTGCCAGAAAGGATTACTACTTAAATGAAACAGAAGTTGCCTTTGTCTGTTTTCCCTAGGTCTGTGGCATTTAACATCTCTTTGCTTCAACCACATTACTGAAGGCAGGGAACACCAGGGAGCTGGAACAAGGTGGCAAATAGTGTGATCTCTAGTTTGTGGATGCTTGTATAGGTGTGTGTGTGTATATATATATATATGTATAATATTAGTGTATTATATATACAAGATTAGCATATTATATATAATTATATTAATATATATTATATATATTATAATATATACAATATATAATATATATTATATATTACATTATATATAATTATATATAAATAGATAGTATTAGTAATAAACACAGGGGAAAATGTGCTGGCTGTTTTTCATATCTGATGATAACTCTGAGAACTCACTTCCTTCAATTAGGCTGGTGGGTTTGTTATTTTGTGTAGGCACATGTTAAGCAAAAGAGCCTGGAGATACTTAAGCTTTGCTGCAGCTGCTGCCAGATGAGGATATGACCTGAATAGTCAGTCTGTAGTGGCTACAAGTAATAATAGTATTATGTGTCTGATACAAAACTAAGAGCTTTACATGTGTTTTTTTTTTTTTGTAGTTTTTAATTTTATTACGTTATGTTAGTCACCATACAATACATCATTAGTTTTTGATGTAGTGATCCACGATCCATTGTTTTCGTATAACACCCAGTGCTCCATGCAGTACGTGCCCTCCTTAATACCCATCACCGAGCTAACCAATCCCCCCTCCCCACTCCCCTCTAAAACCCTGTTTGTTTCTCAGAGTCCATAGTCTCTCATGGTTCATCTCTCCCTCCAATTCCCCCTGCCCGTTTTTCCCTTCCTTCTCCTAATGTCCTCCATGTTATTCCTTATGTTCCACAAATAAGTGAAACCATATGATAATTGACTTTCTCTGCTTGACTTCTTTCACTTAGCATAATCTCCTCCAGTCCCATCCATGTTGATGTAAAAGTTGGGTATTCATCTTTTCTGATGGCTGAGTAATATTCCATTGTATATATGGACCACATCTTCTTTATCCATTCATCTGTTGAAGGGCATCTCAGCTCTTTCCAGTTTGGCGATTGCAGACATTGCTGCTATGAACATTGGGGTGCATATGGCCCTTCTTTTCACTACATCTGTGTCTTTGGGGTAAATACCCAGGAGTGCAATTGCTGGGTCATAGGGTAGCTCTATTTTTAAATTTTTGAGGCACCTCCACACTGTTTTCCAAAGTGGCTGTACCAACTTGCATTCCCACCAACAGTGTAAGAGGGTTCCCCTTTCTCCACAACCTCTCCAACATTTGTTGTTTCTTTCCCTGTCCATTTTTGCCATTCTAACTGGTGTAAGGTGGTATCTCAGTGTGGTTTTGATTTGAATTTCCCTGATGGCTAATGATGATGCACATTTTTTCATGTGTCTGTTAGCCAATTTGTATGTCTTCTTCAGAGAAGTGTCTGTTCATCTCTTCTGCCCACTTTTTGACTTGATTATTTGTTTTTTGGGTGTTGAGTTTGAGAAGTTCTTTATAGATTTTGGAAATCAGCGTTTTGTCTGTAGTGGCATTTGCAAATATCTTCTCCCATTCTGTGGGTTGCCTCTTTGTTTTGTTGACTGTTTCCTTTGCTGTGCGGAAGCTTTTTATCTCGATGAAGTCCCAAAAGTTCATTTTTGCTTTTGTTTCACTAGCTTTTGGAGATGTATCTTGAAAGAAGTTGCTGTGGGTGATGTCCAAGAGATTACTGCCTATGTTCTCCTCTAGGATTTTGATGGATTCCTGTCTCACATTGAGGTCTTTCATCCACTTTGAGTTTATCTTTGTGAATGGTGTTAGAGAATGGTCAAGTTTCATTCTTCTGCATGTGGCTGTCCAATTTTCCCAGCACCATTTATTGAAGAGACTGTCTTTTTTCCATTGCATGTTTTTTCCTGCTTTGTCAAAGATTATTTGACCATAGAGTTGAAGGTCCATATCTGGGTTCTCTATTCTGTTCCATTGGTCTGTATGTCTGTTTTTGTGCCAGTACCATGCTGTCTTGGTGATCACTGCTTTGTAATATAGCTTGAAATCGGGCAATGTGAGGCCCCCAGCTTTGTTTTTCTTTTTCAACATCTCCTTGGTGATTCAGGGTCTTTTCTGATTCTCTACAAATTTTAGGATTGTTTGTTCTAGCACTTTGAAAAATGTCATTGGAATTTTTATCAGGATGGCATTGAAGGTATAGATTGCTCTGGGTAGCATAGACATTTTAACAATGTTTATTCTTCCAATCCATGAGCATGGAATATTTTTCCATCTTTTTGTATCTTCTTCAATTTCTTTCATGAGTGTTTTGTAGTTCCTACAGCATAGATCCTTTACCTCTTTGGTTAGGTTTATTCCGAGGTATCGTATGGTTTTTGGTGCTATTGTAAATGGAATGGTTTCTTTAATTTCTCTTTCTACAGTTGCGTTGTTAGTGTATAAGAAAGCAACTGATTTCTGTACATTGATTTTATATCCTGCCACATTACTGAATTACTGGATGAGTTCTAGTAGTTTGGGGGTGGAATCTTTTGGGTTTTCCACATAAAGTATCATGTCGTCTGCGAAAAGAGAGAGTTTGACTTCTTCTTTGCCAGTTTGAATATGTTTTATTTCTTTTTGTTGTCTGATAGCTGTTGCTAGGACTTCTAGTACTATGTTGAACAACAGTGGTGAGAGTGGGCACCCTTGACATGTTCCTGATCTTAAGGGAAAGGCTCTCAGCTTTTCCCCATTGAGGATGATATTCGCTGTGGGTTTTTCATAGATGGATTTTATGAGCTTGAGGAATGTTCCCTCTATCCCTATACTCTGGAGAGTTTTAATCGGGAAAGGATGTTGTATTTTGTCAAATGCTTTTTCTGCATCAATTGAGAGGACCCTATGGTTCTTCTCCCTCCTCTTATTAATGTGTTCTATCACATTGATTGATTTGCGAATGTTGAACCACGCTTGCATCCCGGGGATAAATCCCACTTGGTCGTGGTGGATGACCCTTTTAATGTATTGTTGGATCCTATTAGCTAGGATTTTGTTGAGGATTTTGGAATCCATATTCATCAGGGATATCGGTCTGAAATTCTCCTTTTTGATGGGGTCTTTGCCTGGTTTGTGGATTAAGGTAATGCTGGCCTCATAGAATGAGTTTGGAAGCTTTCCTTCTGTTTCTATTTTTTGAAACAGCTTCAGTAGAATAGGTATTATTTCTTCTTTGACTGTTTGGTAGAATTCCCCAGGGAATCCATCAGGCCCTGGACTCTTGTATTTTGGGGAGGTTTTTGATCATTGCTTCAATCTCATTACTGGTTATTGGCCTATTCAGGTTATCCATTTCTTCCTGTTTCAGTCTTGGCAGCTTATAGGTTTCCAGGAAGGCCTCCATTTCATCCAGATTGCTCAGTTTATTGGCATATAGTTGTTGATAATAATTTCTAATAATTGTTTCTATTTCCTTGGTGTTAGTCGTGATCTCTTCCCTTTCATTCATAATTTTATTAATTTGGGTCTTTTCTCTCTTCTTTTGGATAAGTCTGGCCAGTGGTTTATCAATCTTATTAATTCTTTCAAAGAACCAACTTCTAGTTTCGTTGATCTGATCTACTGTGTTTCTGGTTTCTAATTCATTGATTTCTGCTCTAATTTTAATTATTTCTCTTCTAATGCGTGGCTTAGGCGTCATTTATTGCTTTTTCTCTAGTTCTTTAAGGTGTAGAGTTAGTTGGTGAATTCGGGATTTTTCTATTTTTTTTGAGTGAGGCTTGGATGGCTACGTATTTCCCCCTTAGGACCGCCTTTGCAGTATCCCATAGGTTTTGGACTGATGTGTTTTCGTTCTCATTGGTTTCCATGAATTGTTTAAGTTCTTCTTTGATTTCTTGGTTGACCCAAACATTTTTGAGCAGAGTGGTCTTTAGCTTCCAAGTGTTTGAATTTCTGCCAAATTTTTTCTTGTTATTGAGTTCCAGTTTTAGAGCATTGTGGTCTGAGAATATGCAGGGAATAATCTCAATCTTTTGGTATCAGTTGAGACCTGATTTCACTTTCAGTCTGGATGTATCTTTAGGTTTAAAATGAGTCTCTTGTAGACAGCATATGGATGGGTCCTGTCTTTTTATCCAATCTGCAACCCTGTGCCATTTTATGGGAGCGTTTAGGCCATTCATGTTGAGAGTGATTATTGAAAGATATGAATTAATTGTCATCATGTTGCCTGTGAAGACGTTGTTTTTATAGATTGTCCTGTAAATTTCTGTTGTAGATCACTCTTGGGGTCTTTCTCCTTTTATAGAACCCCCCCTTAATATTTCTTGCAGGGCCAGCTTAGTGGTCACATATTCTTTCAATCTGCCGGTTGTGGAATCTCTGCATCTCTCCATCCATTCTAAATGACAGCCTTGCCGGATAAAGTATTCTTGGTTGCATGTTCTTCTCATTTAGTACCCTGAATATGTCTTGCCAGGCCTTTCTGGCTTTCCAGGTCTCTGTGGATAGGTCTGACGTTATTCTGATGTTCCTCCCACTGTACGTAAGGAATCTCTTCCCCTTAACTGCCCTTAAGATGGCTTCCTCGGTTCTAAGATTTGTGAGTTTTACTATTACATGCCGGGGTGTTGGCCTGTTTTCCTTGATCTTAGGAGGGTCCCTCTCTGCCTCTAGGACTCGAATGTTTGTTTCATTCCCCAGATTAGGGAAGTTCTCAGCTATGATTTGCTCAAATACATCTTCTAGCCCTCTCTCTCTCTCCACTCCCTCTGGGATTCCAATTATTCTGACATTGGAACGCCTCATAGTGTCACTTATTTCTCTGATTCTATTTTCATGGATTCTAAGTTGTTCTTCCCTGGCCTCCTCTTTTCCCTTTTTATCTATTATACTGTCTTCCAGATCGCTTATTCTCTCTTCTGTCTCAGTTACCCTAGCTGTTAGATTATCTAGATTGGATTGGATCTCTTTGATAGCATTTTTAAGTTCTGCCAATTCACCTTTTATTTCTGCCCTTAGAGACTCTATGTTGCCATTAATTGATTTCTCCATTCTAGCCATTGTCTTCACAATTGCTAGCCTGAATTCCATCTCCGACATCTTGGTTATATCTGCATCCATTTGTAAATCTGCAGCATAAGTCATAATCTCTGAGTCTTTTCTGTTTTGGGGGCTCCTCCTCCTAGTCATTCTGTTGATGGGTGTTTGAGGGAATGTATAGAGTCCAAATTATTGACCAGAACCCAAGCAAGGTGCACCTGTTTTCTTGGGACCTTAGGTTGCTGGCCTCTTATTTTCCCAGCCTGTCTTCTGCAGGAGGGGCCTGCCGTGCTGTTACTCAGGCAACCCTGTTTGGGCGGAGTTGCCCTGTGGTGGGGGATGGGCTCAGTGGGAATCAGGCTTTGGGGCTTTTGTTCTCTGGCGCCTTTCCCTGGTGGCTTTCCATGCCTCTTCCGCAAGTCAGAGCAGAAGAGACCGTTTCCAACCCTCTGCCTCAGAGCAGAGAGACCTCAGTCTGTTCTTCAGTGAGCTCTCCAGGCCACACCGTCTCCGTTTCTGTCCGTGCTGCTACAAACTGCAGTGTCCTGGGTTGTGTGCCCCTCCGCAGTGCCCCCAGTCCTGCCTCCAGGTCGGGGCACGTCTCTGCCCTTTGTGCTTCTAAAACTGCCAGCTGCTCCCAATTTGCAGGCGCACCTCCGCCTCTCGGGGTTTCCACCCCGGGGGTTGCAGTTCACCGGTGCAACCCCGGCATACTGGGTTTCCGTCTCGGAGGCTGCAGTTCGCGGGCACGCGACGGTTGCTCCGGTTTCTGTCCAGGGGGCTGCGGTTCTCGTGCGCATGACCCCGCCGGTCTGGTTTTCCACCCCGGAGGCTGCCCTAAAGTCCTTTCCTGACGCTACCGGTCTGCGAGTCTGTGCCCCACCCGCAGCGCATGAGGCTGTCACTCACCGGCGGTGCAGGATCCCCACGTCCAGGCACACTCCCGCTGCCATTTATCCTCGGATATCTGCCTGCAGAATCACGGCTCTCCGCTTCGTACCTCAAAACCAACTGCCTGCGATATTCTGTTTGTAGAGATCCAGCTCTTCTTACATCTCAGGCTGGTTTCGTCGGTGCTCAGAGTGGTCTGGTAGATATCCAGCTCAATTCCGGGCACCAGTTGAAATAGGGTCCCCTACTCCTCTGCCATCTTTCCCCCCTCCTACATGTGTATTTTTTTAAAGATTTTTATTTATTTGAGAGAGAGAGAGACAGAGATAGCGAGAAGAGAGCATGAGTGGGGAGGAGAGGGAGAAGCAGACTCCCACCGAGCAGGACTCAATCACAGGACCCTGGGATCCTGACCTGAGCCAAAGGCAGACGTCCAACTGACTGAGCCACCCAGGTGCCCCTACATGTATATTTTTTTAATCCTCACAAAACCATATGATATTTGTATTATTTTTATTCCCATTTTTCCATTTAAGATAATTAGGCAGAGAGTAAATAGTATGGCTTAACTATGTGGCTGGTGAGTGGTAGGTCCATGACTTGAACCCTGGTCTGTGTGACTACAATATCTTTACTCTTAACCACCAACTATATTGCTTCCTGAGTACATATAGATATATCCCACAGAATAGGATAACTTAACTCACCCAATGCATATAGCAGAGATAACTGAATTAGAAAGAAGGAAGGTGATTTTTCCACAGTCATACAGTAAATTAGCAATAGAATCAGAACTAGAACAAAGGTCTCCTTGTTCCGAGTCAATGTCAATGGCTTTCCTAGTTACCATGTTCTTGTACTTAAGCATCATTATTATTCTATCTTTCCCTTTGTTCTTCTCCATGACAACTGGGTGTCTTTTAGTCATCCCTCTCATGACTCAATGCTGACATGATTGGTGCCCCATCTATACTTACTTATGCTACAAGTCCACTTCCATTCCCTCCTACCCCTATCCTTATCAGGCTATCAGTAGGCTTGAGTGTCTTCTCCAGTTATACTCATTTTAATTTATCCTCAAGCAACTTATCCTGGATGTTAGGTCTGATTCAGCCAAAACTTTAGGGTAAGGGACAAGAACTCCATCTTGTCTATCTCATTGCTAAGGGGATGATACTGTAAAAGCCATGGAAGATCATTTGCTCATTCTTCGTCATTGTAAATAATTATCAAGAAACCCAAAATGAACTTCCCAGGGACCTTCATCGCATGGACAAATGGCAACATGAGTCAGCCAATGATTGTAATCTGTATATTTACTCATCTTGTTCAGACCTGGAGAAAACTTGGACAAGTTAGCTCCAGTGGCTTTATAATTACATCTTCCCTCAGGGTTATGAGAATAAGCCCTCCACTGGCTTCCATGCTGGGAGTGAAACCTGCTTAGGATTCTCTCTCTCCCTCTGCCCCTCCCCACCAGCTCATGCTCTCTCTCTAAAGCAAAACTCTCTCTCTCTCTGTCTCTCTCTCTCTCTCTATATATATATAGTCACATCTTCCAAGACAAAGAAACTACCCAAATTAAGAGAAATTGCTTTTCTATTATCTCCTGGAAACACTATGTCATCCCTTTCTATCAGCATCTTGTGGAAGTTCGGATGTTATCCCCTGTGCTGCATTACTAGAGAAGGCAATACCATGAGCATGATGGTGATAACCAATAATATCTTGAATGTATTACTGTTTTGGTCAGTGAGTGGAAAAAAATGAATTCCAAGGAAAGTTGAACATTTCTTATTTACCTCATTTCCCACCGACCTAAAATCAAAATAAAATGCTGTCCATTCTCTTAGATTCTTTCAGTGAGTTTAAATTTTTTCTGACCAACATTGGTAATTCCCTGTTCTGATTTTTTATTTATAATAGAAACTCTGGACATTATTAACCATAGGATCTGGGAACTATTGATCTTCTGGAGCAGTGCTTCCCCAGTGCTCGTCCAAGAATGGGTGTTTGAGTGATGTTTCCACTAGTTCACGGTGGAATGAATAAATCAGTACAATGGGTAGATTGCAAAAGTTGCCACTCCCTAATCTCCTTCATGGGATCTCCATTAAGACTTGTCTGCTTCCTCACCACAGTATTTCCGTACCGTCAGGAGCAGTCTAGCACACAATGAGCCTTCAATACATATCTTTTGAGTAAGTAAGTGCAGCCTCCTATTTTGGGAAAAGCTGTTCTTTATTCTGTGATTATATTTCTTTTTCTGGTGTTAAAATATCTTTTTTTTTAAATGAAATAATGCTGATAGATAGAAGTTATTTTCAATTCTTTTACTTGACAAAACCAAAGGTTAAGGATCCTATCTTGTTTTTCTAAATTTGATTTTTGAAATTTCACTAGATTAAGAATATAACAACCTGGAAATCATTGGTGTAATCTAGTTTATGTAAAAATGGGAAAACTGCTGCCCAGGGAGAGGAAATAACTTGAATAAAACCCCAGTAATGGGATTATTACCAGTTCCCCTGTGTCCCTTTCTATTTTATAGAATTACAATTATGGGTTGATTCTTTTTCCTTTTCTTTTTCTTCCTTCCTTCCTTCCTTCCTTCCTTCCTTCCTTCCTTCCTTCCTTTCTTTTTCTTTCTTTCTTTCCTTCTTTCTCTCTTTCTTTCTTTCTTTCTTTCTTTCTTTCTTTCTTTCTCTTTTTTTCTTCTTGTTTTTTCATGAATAACTGTTGGTCTCTTAAAGAATATTGTAAGCTCCTTGGGAATGTGGATCATGTTATATTCTTGTTTTGTAGGGTTAACAACACCCCTTGTTTGGGATTCTGTACCCATGGCACTGAACTTCTGCCTTGAAGACTAAGCTAAGTGGATACAGGTAAAATCAAGGAAATCCTTTTTTTTTTTTTTTTGATATTACCCTTATATAACATAACGTTTACAAAATTCTCCCATTCTGTATGTTGTCTTTTCATTTTGCTAATTGTTTCTTTTGCTGTTCAGAAGCTTTTGAGTTTGATATAGTCCCATTTGTTGATCTTTTCTTTGCTTTTCTTGTTGGTATTTTTTGGTGTCATATCCAAAAAACCTTTGCCAAGATCAATATTGAAGTACTTCTTTTCGATCTTTTCTTCTAGGAGTTTTACAGTACCAGGTCTTAGTTTAAGTCTTTGATGCGTTCTGAGTTAATTTTTTTGAGTGATGTTAAGATAGAAGTCTAATTTCATTGTTATGCATGTGTTTCTCCAGTTTCTTCAGCACAATTTGTTGAAGAGACTATCCTTTCAGTCTTGTGTATTGTGTATTCTTGGCTTTCTTGTCAAATATTAGTTGACTGTATCTGCTGGGTTTTAATTCTGGGTTTTCTATTCTGCTTCCTTGGTTTATGTATCTAGTTTTGTGCCTGTACCATACTATTTTTATTACTATGGCTTTGCAGTACAGTTTGAAACCAGACAGCCACAGGCACATGAAAAGAAGTTCAACATTACTAATCATCAAGGGAATGCAAATTAAGACCACAATGAGATATCACCTTACACCTGTTAGAATGACTATCATCAAGAAGACAAGAGACAACAAGTTCTCGTGAGGATGCGGGGAAAAGGCAGCCTTTATACACTGTTGGTGGTTATGTAAATTAGTTCAACCACTATGGAATTTCCTAAAAAAGATACAAATTGATTTGCTTTATGATCCAGCAATTTCATTTCCGGGTATATACCCAAAGGAAATGAAAACAGGATTTTGAAGAGATATTTACACTCCCATGTTTATTGCAGCATATTCACAATAGCCAAGATATGGAAACAACTTAAATGTTCATCAATGGAGATATATATATATCTATATATAACATTGTATTTTATATATATATATATATATATATATATATAATCTCACATCTTTTTTGTCCATTTTTTGTCCACTCATCCATTGATATCTATATATATCAATGTGTATATATATATATACACACACACACACACACACACACACATACACACACAGTGGAATATTATTCAGCCATAAGAAAGGAAGATATCCTGCCATTTACAACATGGATGTGCCTTGAATATACTATGCTAAGTGAGATAATTCAGACAGAGAAAGACAAATATTGTATATCATTTATATGTACAATCTTAAAAGGTCAAACTTCAAAAAATAGAGAGTAAAATGATGGTTACAAAGGGATGGAGGTGAGGGGAAAAGATTGATGTTGTTTAAGGGTACAACCTACAATTTGTAGTAAATAAGCCATAGAGATCTAATGCACAGTATAGTGAATATAGATAACAACATTGTACTATAATTATGAAATGTGATAAATATTGTTACAATGGCAGTCATATTATAGTATATAAATGTATCAAAATAACACAGTATACACCTTAAATTTATGCAATGTTATATGTCAAATTTATTCAATAATAAAAAAAATCAAGGAGATCCTATTAATTGTCATCCTTGTTTCAAAGTATAAATGAAGACAAAAAAAAATAAGCCTAAACCTGACATGTAAACCAAGTAAAAATCAGTTATCTGATCAGTCTCATGTAGGGAAAGAAATTGATTTATAAAAGATCAATCAATTCATAAAGGTGGGTGAAACACATAGAGCATTCACCTTGAACATGGATTTTGAGACTAGGTTTGCAAAGCTGATTGATATCCCCTGCCCACCTAACCCTCAAAAACAGGAAAAGGATAAGAAGGGACATTCTGCATTTTGTTGAACACTGATATTGCAAGAAAAGAACACATTTCTAATATTTAAACCAAAGATAAAATATGTAGGTATAAATAACTAAATTAAATGAACTTTATTAAGGATGTAATGAACACTGGATAGTTCTAGTAAGAAATATCATAGTTTACTTTTGTCTAGGCATGCTCTGTAGATGCCTGGCAAAAAAAATAATAGACCTTTCTTTAACCCTATTTGGTTATACTTTTTGTGCCTTTCCATTTTAGCTATTATTAGTTATGCATAAAAATCTAATTAGTAATTTTGTTGAAAGCTCCCTTTACACTAATTGGTCAGAGTACACACTTTACTCAAATTGACCTGATCTACTAAGGACTGTCCTTTCCCTGTTTGGTTCTAATTCCAATTATGTTTTATTTTTGTTTCTAACTTCAATTGTAATTGCTTACATAATTTTGTCCTTGTTTCTTGTAAAACATTTTTTCCTTATATCTCAAACATTGGGATAGTAAGGAAAGCTTCCTCTTTTCCTTTGCTTTTTATTTTATCTGAGTCTATACTATTGCATGCATTAATTGTGCAACTTAAAAAAGACACAATGAAAATAAAAATGAAATTAAGCCCTAATCCAGTAAATGACCAAGTGCCTATATTTTCTGCCCAACTCTAAATTTGTCCATATTAATAAAAACAATTAAAACAAAATAAATAAAGCCTGATTAAACTTGGGGAAAATTTTAGGACAATTTTTATTATTAATATATCTGGGACATTTAAGTGCAGATTATGGCAACCTAAATGTTGCCATAAGATAGATCATTAAGGATGAGCCAGGATCACTGCGAAATGCCCATATGCCAGAAGAGTTGGGGCGTGGGTAATTTGGGCACGGCAGCTCTGAGAAGACACATTCAGTATCAATGTTCCAATCAAACACTTGGCTATGAGCCTTTGGATGTCACTTGTCTTCCTCCTACTGCACAATGTCAGCTGAGGAGAGCCTGTTCTTAATAAGAAGAAAAAAAATAATAGAGAAGAAAGCAATTCTTCCGAAATTGGCTTGATGCGAGTTGCTCTCAGTGCAATTATAGCCTGAGGAGATGAAGTCATCCAGTCAGGCTGCTGCCATCTGGGGGGCAAAGTACCCCATCCCAGGTCTGCTCTCAGGAACCTATTAATTTCTAGAATGATAAAGCTTCTTGTGTATACTCCATAGAAGTGGATCAAATGGGTTAAGTCCAGCCCACCTACATGTTTCATCCACTTGTTCTCTGAGGACTCATCTGACTTTATAGACAGATTGAAATGCGTGTGTGTGTGTGTGTGTTTACAGATGGCCATGGGACAGATTTATCAGAAGGATGTACAACACCAGGCCAAAAATTTCTGGTGAGTTTAAGGCTGGTGAAATTTAGAAAAGGTTAAGTTTTACCTATTATAATATTTTTACATCACATTTCCATTTACAAAGTGCTTTCACATTGTAATCTCTAATTTCTATCTTAACGAAAATCCACTGAAGCTACTGAGGCAGGCATAATTATCCCTGTTTTTTTTTCCTCAGATTATGCAACTAAGGTTACACTACTTGCATGAAGACACAGTTGCTAAGTGGCCCAGCACAGGTCTCCAATATCTGGCTCTTATCTAGAACCAGGGTGTTCTTTCTCTACACCCATATTTGCTGACCAGTAACCATAAAATAACTAATTTGTTTGCCTTTATGTTAACTTTAAATTGTGAATGCATCAAATCGCTGTGAAGTCTGATTTATCCTTTAATGGTGAGAACATATTTTTCCTCTGGTATAAAAAAGGAAATTTTCTCATAAAGTTGCAATAACAATACTGCTGACATTCAAATTGTCATCACACAGATTATTTTATTTGAATTGCAGAACAACTCTTTGAGATGAGCAGGCAAGATAGAGCTCCTGTGACAGTTAGTTTAGAGTCCATAGCAGTTTATTTCATATATATAGGAAGTGCCTCATTAGCCCATCAAATGCACTTCCAGCCTTTGAGAGTTTCTCTAGACTTTCTTTAGTAGCAGTGTTTACTTTTCTTGATCCCAACTTCAACCCTGGATATCTTTCTGTTCTCCTTTTTCTCCATCTCCTGCATCCTGTAAGCCCAGTTTTCTCACCCAGCCCTCATATCTAGTAACTAAACTTGATAGAGAATTACACATCCCTCCTTATTTGGGGAAAAAGCCAGTTAAACCCATTAGACAGGCAGAGAAACTGAAGTCCACACAGTTAAACAACTTACCCAGAGTCGACTGAAAACTCCTGACCAATGTGGATATAATTGGAACTTTACTGTTATGAAGGCCTATCATAGTGTATTCCACATGAGAGTTGATGCCTGGACAAGCATATGTATCATATGTCTTTGGTGTATCTCTTACACATCAAATAAAGAGGTATTCTCTTTGCTATAGTAACTTCAGGGGCCATCACACTTCCCTAAATAGCTTCTCCTATGGTTGACTTATTGCCAAAATTCCACCATTGGATAAAAACTTCATTATATTTTTCACTGTCCCTAGGTATTTGTGAATGTTATTGGGAGGAATTAAGAGTAACTCCCTTTTAGTCACTATGGCATTGATATAAACTAAGTTTTCAGTCCCTTTGTCAAAAGGATTGTGGGAGGGAACATGAGGATAAATTGTGGAGGGAAGGAGGGAGTTGAATAATATTCATAATAATAGCTACTTGCTATGTTCCAAGCACTGTTATACAACTCTACATACCTCTTACTATCTATTTTTCAAAACAGTTATATGATGCATAATGTAATCAAAAGAGGAAATGAGCTTATATAGAAGAAATCACTTTTCCAAGGTCAGGAGGGTTGAAACAGATTTTTGTTTGTTCTTTCATATACCCATGATTATGCCTTTTCTACTATACTCTCTGCCTCAGTGAGATATTTTCAATGAATTGGGACAAGACAGTTTGTTTTGTTTTGTTTTTCTAATGCAGAAATAACCATAGAGCTTCCTATTATTACAAGAAAAGACATATCTGTCCTACTTCCCTTTGTAGGTCCATCACTTTTCTATCACAGTGCCCTAGGACCTAAACTTTTACTTATATACTCTTCTTTTCAATTATGCTTTGTTGGTCTCAGACCTGCAGAATGTGAGAGCCTACTCAGCAATTTTTAGCAAAAAAGACCAATAGGGACTCTTTTTTTTCTACCTGGTTGAAGTCACTGAGGCACTGAAGACTGTCACTGAAGCCCAGAGCAATTAATCCTGGAAATAATTCAGCCCACACCTGCCTCAGAGGCAGGTCTCACTCAATGTGGGAAGTAAGAAACGAGTCTGGCCTCCCTAGGATTTCTAGTTGTCCCTTTATCCTTCCTGGACATAAGCCTTCTACTTTTCAATGGAGGCCAGGATGTAACCTGTTGTGCATTTCTGTCTCTTTTCTATATGTGCAAAGGTGAGGTTTTCATGGAAAACCTGCATACATGTTTGAGAGAAATTTGATGTTGGATTTGGGGTAGAAACTATTTCCAGCACCTTGGAAGTTTATCCCCAAGAACTCAGTGTGGTGGTAGAAAGAGCCTCAAGCTGGGAGTCAGGAACACCTGGGTTCTAGCCTGAGCTTTGATACCGAGCTGCTCTCTGGACTTGGACAGCCACAATGAATGACCACACACCGCCCAGCAGGTAATTCAGTATGTCTGTGGTTTCAACTACTAGTGTTCAATACAGCCCTGTGGTAGGCAAAGATTGCCAGTGTTGGAGTCCCCTCAGGCTTTTGGACCTTTAAAATAAGTGGACAAATATGTTACATATAGGGATTACCTCTAGAACTACCATTGGGGACTCATTTTCATGGATTGTGCATTAGGGAGTGACAAATGGGTACAATATTTCTTTATGGGTTGATGAAAATGTTCTAATAAGATTATGGTGATGATTGCATAACTTTGTAAATATGCTAAAAGCTAGTGGAGTATACATCTTAAGTGGATAAATTGTATGGTATGTGAATTATATCTCAATAAATCTGTTATTTTTATTATTTTTAAAGGTCTTACAAATCATAACCTAGCTTTTGTTTTCAGTCCCTCAGCTCATCTTTTTGTCAGTTTTTACCTTGAGAAATTTGTGCCCTTTGGGACAAGGTGTACTTCTCCCCAAATAAAGACAACATATTCTTTTTTTTTTTTATAACAAATATATATTTTTTTATTCTTATGTTAATCCCCATACATTACATCATTAGTTCTAGATGAAGTGTTCCATGATTCATTGTTTGTGCACAACACCCAGTGCTCCATGCAGAATGTGCCCTCCTCAATACCCACCACCAGGCTAACCCATACTCCCACCCCCCTCCCCTCTAGAACCCTGTTTGTTTTTCAGAGTCCATCGTCTCTCATGGTTCTTCTACCCCTCCGATTTCCCCCGCTTCATTCTTCCCCTCCCGCTACCTTCTTCTTCTTCTTTTTTTTTTTCTTAACATATATTGCATTATTAAGACAACATATTCTTTCCACAGAATACTTAGGGCAAGGATACGCAATGGGCTTACTGTTTCTGCAACTGATAGGATAGAAAATTAAACTTTCCTCTTTGATGTGATATAAGTCACACTTCTCTGGAGGCAACTTAAATGTGATTTGAGGGAAATTAAGAAGGACCATCCATCCCAAATACCTACCTCTAACCCGAAAATTAAGTCAGTCTTTGGGCATAAGCTTTTCGGTCTTTGGCTCTCTTTGCAAATCTAAATCTTACTTTGAACGAATACTTTAAATCTTCAATTGGTTGATCCAGTCTGTTTCCTATGGGACAATGGATGTGATGATTACAATAGTGTTGAAATTCTTGGAGAAAGTATTGAAAAGTAAGATAGGGACTGGAAGTGGTAGAGAAGTCTTTCCTAAATTTATAGTCTATGAATTAAAGCTGTGGAGAATGTTGAAGGTAGGAGAGGTGAAAAATCCAAGGTCAGGGTGGCCTTGACTCATTCACAAACTACATGCAAGTTGAAATTGGGGAAAGAATGCTATTGAGAAGAAAAGGGACTATTTAATTGGAATTCTGTAAACATGATCCATTCCACAGGTGTGTACACTTAGAAAAATGTATTTGATTAGGGGAGGAAGAAAAGGAAATTGTTTTAAAAAGGGGAAAAATGGCAGCAGAGTAAGACAAAAATCATTAAAGACCACATATGTTCCTTTCATCAAGGATTCCACAAACCTGAGCATCTTGGGTGACTCAACCCAGGACGAGATGCAGAGAATAGTGGCATGAGAGATCTATTGCCTTTATGCCCTGCTACCTGCCCCTCCTAACACAAGAGATTCTTTGGGGAAATGGCCTCTTCACGAACTCCATTCCTAAGGTTCCTGTAGAAGCAGGCATACTTTCACATGATCCCTCTGAGGTGTTCAGAACTGTTGTCTAGGAGTGAACATGTGGTTGATCTACACTTGATCTTAGCCAAAAGGCCGAGAAGCGATGTGTGGTTGATCTACATAGAGGAGTCCCTTCCTTAGGGCTTCTGATGCTCAATAATTGCTTTCTCAATAAATGATACACACCACAATATTAACATCTAAGTACCCAAAGGGGACCAAAAGGGAACTCTGAAGAGAATATTTTTGGTTGGTATTTCTTTCCTTTTGTTGAATTTTAGTTGATATACAGTACCATATTAGTTTCAGCTGTACAACATAGTGATTTGATATATTTATACATTATGAAATGATCACAATAAGTCTAGTTACCATCTGTCGTCATACAAAGTTATTACAATATTATTGACTATATTCCCTATGCTGTACATTACATCTCTGTGACTTATTTATTTTATAACTGGAAATGTGTACCTTTTAATTCCCTTAACCTATTTCATCCATTCCCTACCTCCCTTCCCTCTGGCAACCACTAGTTTGTTTTCTGTATCTATGAATCCGTTTCTATTTCGTTTGTTTGCTTTGTTTTTTAGATTCCATCTATAAATGAAATCATATGGTATTTGTCTTTCCCTGTCTGGCTTATTTCACTTAGCATAATATTCTCTAGGTCCATCCATATTGTTGCAAATCAGTCAGTATTTCTAATAAAGGTTGATGCTGTTATTTGATCCATGGATAGTTACTGCATACTTCATGGACTTGGGAAAAAAAACAAAAACTCTAAGACTCATGAGAAACTGGCATTACTTGAATTGATTTATAATAGTCCAAACCACACACAATAAGCCAGCAATTAAACTGAACACATCATAAACATCCATCTTGACTCTACCTCCTGGCTGAGCAGATGATGTTACCTTAAATTTTTAAATTTCATGATAAAATGCTTATGCTGGTATAATATAATAATAGGGCATTAGCATTGGGGATAAGATCATCTCTCTGTTATTTGGCTACTTTATGGAGAGGGAGAATGTATTGCTATTACTAATGATGTTTCAGGGTCAAAATCATAGCTATTGCTAGGCAAATATTTTTAACATAGAAGGAGCTAGCTAGGGGCACCTGGGTGGCTCAGTCAGTTAAGTGTCTGCCTTCGGCTCAGGTCCTGATCCCAGGGTCCTGGGTTCGAGCCCCGCATCAGGCTCCCTGTTCAGTGGGGAGTCTGCTTCTCCCTCTCCCGCTCCCCCTGCTTGTGTTCTCTCTCTCTCTGTCAAATAAATAAATAAAATCTTAAAAAAAAAAAAAAAAAGAAGGAGCTAGCTAAAGTAGAGAAAAACCTGGGGCCTTGTTCTATGTCTATCTCTGCCCATTTCTAGCTGTGCAGACTAGACCAAAACCTTTCTCCTCTCAGCCTTAGTTTCCCCATTTATAAAATTATGATATAAGATTAGATAAACTTTAAATCTTGAATTTAAATATGACATATGTCACTTAAACTAGGACATTTAACCAGACCCTAAACATCATTTCTGTCCTATAAATGATTTTATAAAAACAACTCACACTTTGGGTTCAGAGGAACCAGTGTGTGAATGTCAGATCTGCTACATCTTAGTTGTATCATCTCTTTACTCAGTCACTTAGATGATGTAAGGCTCAGTCTCTCTGTGACTGAAAGTGGGTATAAGTCTGTATCATATTACGTCTTACAGAATTCCTGTAGGGTACAAATGAAGCTTGTAAATATACTTGAATTTTTATGTGGTAGAAATTGTGACAGCAAGTGGTAGTATTCAAGCAGTTGTGATACCACCTCAGGTTTACTGAGCACTAACTGTATGCTATTCACTAATTTGAACATTATACATGTGCTATCCCATTTCATTCCCATAACAATCATTTGAGAAAGGTGCCTCAAGTTCCCCATTTCATAGTTAAAGAATATGACTCAAAAAATTCAAGTTACTTGCTCAGTGACACAGTTAATAAACGGTGCCACTCAGATGCAAACCTGGGGCAATCAGATTCTGGAGTGTGAGCTTTTACCCACTGTGTTATACTTATTTATTCCTCCAGGATTAAATAGATTCAGATTTATATGTGAAGATTCCTGCTTCCAGCTGTCTTCTTGTTTGAAATGAAGACTTACACTGAGAATACTGGGAAAGTTATACCCCAAAAATCTGTTAAAGATATTGGAGAAGTACTAAGCAGTGAGCAATCAAATAAAAAAAAAAATCACTGGGTGTCAAAAGATAAGTATTGACCAAGGACTCTGAGAACATAACAGGACCACAAGAAATTCAGATATTAAGAATTATGAGTTTAAAATAACTCTATCTAATATGCTCAAGACATTAAATGACAAGATGGAAAATTTCCATAGGAAACTGATATCTACAAAAAGAATAAATATCTATAAAAAGGAATAAATAGAAATAATAGTATCTGAAATTAATAACATAGTAGATAAGCTTAAGGGTATATTTGACAAAGTAGAGAAGTGAAAGAAAGAAGAAAATATCTCTGAAACAGACAAAAGGATGCTAGCACAAAAAAGAGCATAAGGGACATGGGGACACAGTGAAAAGAGTTAACATAGGTAGAAATGGGATCCCAGAAAGAGAGGGGAGAAAGAATGAGCAGAAGCAATACTTTAAGAAAATGGCTTAGAATTTTCTGAAGGCAATAATTTTTTATTTCTTTTTTTTCCCTATTTTGACACCAAATTGCTAATAAAAGTTTAGTCTGGGGGTTATTATTCTTTACTTTCCAGCTGGAAGAGACTTTTCAGGTGATGGAAATTTCAAGCAATTCTGAAATAATAGTTGGAAAAAAATGGAGATTTATGGACACTCTACTTTGAGATCAGAAAGGACCTTTGATGATGTGGAATTCGTTTGAGTGAATGAGAAATATGGGGAAAAGATGAAGAAATTCGGGTTCAAAGCCTTTGCTTCCTCAGATACAGTAGAACAACAAAGAAGACCATGGTTTGGGGACCAGAAGGATATGGGGCAGAACCATTATATATGTGGCTTTGAGGGAGGATTAGGGAAGTGCCTACTTCTATCCACTCAGTGATTAATTGTATCTTCAGCTTCTTTGAAGCCCAGCATCCTCAGCTGAAACAAGGAATGACAATGCATTCTTCACAGAGTTTTTATGGTAACTGACAATGTATGCAAAGAACCGCCCTAGTGCCTGGCAAATTCAAGGTGTTCTCTTAATGTCAGCCCCCTTTCCCTTTTTTCCCCCTATTTTATTGATGAAAATAATTTCTGACTTTTGTGCAGAGCTTCTTATTTCCCTATTAAGGTAGCAATGGTTTTCTGCCAAGCAGAACCAGAAAGTAAGGAATAATAAAGGGTTCTGGGGCAGAGCAGTTGTATTATCAGTAATATCAATACCTCTTTGAAAATTCAGTTACCCAGATGCTTGGAGAAAAGAGACAAGTCAGATATTCAGAATTAACAGGTGCTTTTGAAAAGTTAGTGTCCCAATTAGCAGGAAAGGAATCCGCTAGTAAATAAATCTCTCAGTTTTCAAGAACACTAACCAGTATTCACAGGGCTATTTGGGAGAGCCCTTCTATGTGCTCACTTCTGGTGGAATGGTTTTATTTCATCAGTGCATTATGGTTTCTCTTTCTATTTCATCCCTCAAGATCTCTCCTTTTCCCTAAAAGCAGGTGATTTGATGTTTCTTGTATTTCAGTTTCTCTCTGGTGGCATAATCAAAATTCTTATTACACATACTTATTAGAGTTAATATTTTCTATATTATCAACCAACCCATAATATGATGTTAAATAACATGCACTAAGCAGTTTTTACACAATTACAGCAAGTTAAATGGTTGGGTTAGGATGAGGGATGTGACTAATATCTATCCTGGGATGAATCAAACAAGGTCTTCCAGTTGTCCCTACCATACTTCCAAAGGTTCCAAACCTTTCTAATATATGTTGTCTTTCTATCGTATTTATTCAGTGGTAATATTGTTGTGAGAGCTGGATGAGGTAACACATGTGAATTCTGAAATATAGAAAACTTTTAATAACGGTTAGTTGTTATAATGATGAGGCTGATGATAATGATGGCAGCTAGTGTTTTCTAGCAGAAGTTGTGGACAAGCGTAAGACAAGTAAAAGAAGGTTATTCCTCTCCATGGGGAAATGCATAAAGCCTGTTGGATAAAGAGGTACTACAGGTTGAAACTATAATAAGGTTTTGGGGAGATGAAATTAACTGAGACTAACAAGGCTACCACAGTTAATTTGGGGAAGGTCACTCTATCATGTGATCTGGATTTAAGTCCTCCAAAATGCCTTCACGATTGAATGTCTATTACTCTTTGGGACAAAAACTTAACTGTCTAGCAAAATATAAACAAGCCAGGCAGCTTGTCCCATGGATGTGTACTGAAATGAGAGGTTTTCTATTTCTGGCAACTTTTGCCTTAAAAGGAAGAGCAAAAATGATAAACTTAGGTCCATGTTTCCTTAGATTTGCAAGTGTATTTGTGTTCCAGAGATAATGTTCCTAGAGACAAGTTCTGTAGTATTTAGGAAGCAACAGGCCATCCCTGTTGGAAAGTTAAGACCAGAAAAATGTTGATTGACTTAGGTGATCATTGGTAAGATCGGTGAAGAAAAAGAAATGTGCTATTCAGTTTCCCCTTCAAGGAAGATGTGTGGCCCAGGCTACTGGGGAATGCTGTCAGCGAACAGCCGTCAGCTGGTTGCACCTTCAAGGATGGCCACAGCTGTAGACAGTCACCCCATCCACCTTCCTAGGTGGCCCACGTCCAATGGCTGATTGAGGTTGGGATATAAAAGCCTGGCCATTTCAGAGGAACATGGGCCTTTTTATTTCCTGAGTTCCCTGTGGGCTGGCCAAGCTCATCTCTCTCTGTGGAACCCTGTTTTCCCTTTCACAGGTGTTAACTGTGAGGATACTCCCCCAATAAATATGCCGCACATTTAATTGTTGCAGAGTCTGCTTTCCGGAAAACTCAGACTGTGACAGATTTGTACTACATGGGGTAAGTAGGAAAAAACTCTGGATTTAGAGACTGAAAATTAAGGATTCTACTGCTGTCTGTGCCACTTACGCGACCTGGGGCCAGGTATCCCATCTCTCGATGGTGGGCCTTTGTGTGCTGTGTTTGTGTGTGTGTGTAAATACAGATAAAAATACCTTTCTCGTGGCATCATATAAGAAATGAAAGAGAATAGTGGTGGAAGTGCTCTAAAGGTGGTAGGATAATTTGTAAGCCACAAAGCCTAACAATGATGCTAATTACTGAACCCTCGTTGTGTATTTCTTTAACCTCTGAGCAGGATCTCTGTAGATTACTGTTTCTGTATTAACACATATATGCAAATGCTAACACATTTCTCTCTTGAATACTCTGGGAAAACATTTTAAAGGAGTTCTTACGTAGTTACAAGCTTGGAAAATACAGGAAAAGGTATTTCTCATCAAAAGAATAAGTAAAAGTATAACTGGTAAAAAAATGGGTGTTTTGGACTTTATTGTAATTATCCATATTTGTATTCATATAACACAACCTCACACTCTTTCATTTCAAAATTGAGATTTCTATGGAGAGAGGAATATAGAAAACAACTACTAAATAATATGTAGTTTGAATTCTGTTTTTTTCCCCATGTTCTTCCAGAGATAAGTTTAATATTTTATGCTTTGAAGAAAGAACAAAACCAGACAGAATTTGAAGAATTGGGTAGCTGTGCATCTGATAACCGTATAAGGGAATCAGGAATCACAAAATCAGTTCCAGTGCAGAAACCTAGATATTGACATCTGGCTTTGGGGAGCCTGTGGTTATGTCCTTAGATTATAAATAAAAAGGAAAAGTCTACCAATTAACAGGACTTCCAAGCCTCCAAGAATGCTTTATATTTATTCATTCACTAATTTGTTCACCCCAAATAATTTAATGTACGATGTACAAAGCACATGGCTCCTTGAAAGCAGCTTTCACTTCTTTTTGGTGACTGTTCTATGCCCTGAATTTGGCACAGTGGTTGGCACTGGGTCAATGCTCAAAAGCATTTGTTGAATTGGTGCACGAATAATTGAATGAAAGCACTGCTATGGGTTCTGTCGCTGAAAGCCAAAATGAATTAGTCCTACATTGTAGATCTTTGTCTCTTCCTGCTGCCTTTCACTGAATGTCTCCTCCTTCACTCGGGCTGTAAATATTGTTGGTTGTCAAGATTTTCACTATCCTTTACCTAGGCAAGTTTATCAAACTCAAGGTTTTTTTTTCTTTCTTTTAATTAATTGGAAATATACATACAAAAAAGTGCATAGATCATATAAGTAGACAGCATCATGATTTGTACAAGATGGATATACTCATAAAACCAGCAACCAGACCAAAATATAGAATATTACCAAAAGCCCAGAAGCCCCTGTCAAGCCCAACCTGAGCCATTATCCCTATATTCTAATCTTAGTTTTCATAAGATTTTAGTTTTGGGGCGCCTGGGTGGCTCAGTCATTAAGCGTCTGCCTTCAGCTCAGGTCATGATCCCAGGGTCCTGGGATCGAGCCCCGCATCGGGCTCCCTGCTCGGCGGGAAGCCTGCTTCTCCCTCTCCCGCTCCCCCTGCTTGTGTTCCCTCTCTCGCTGTGTCTCTCTCTGTCAAATAAATAAATAAAATCTTTAAAAAAAAATTTTTAGTTTTAACTGTTTTTGAACTTTATATAAAAGGGAAACACATAGAATATACTCTTTCATGTGTGGCTTCTTGGGCTTGATATTATATTTGAGATTGATCTCTGGGTATAGTAATAGTTCATGTTTATTTCTGGATATTATCCATTGTATGAACACAACACACTTTATTTATACATTCTACTGTTGATGGACATTTGGCATTTGGATCATTTTCAGTTTTGGCTACTAGGATTAATGCTACTGTGAATAATCTTGTGTATCCTTTGGTGCACATCGTTAAGCATTTTGTAGAGCATGTATTTAGGAGGATGGTAGGATATGCACTTTGTATTTTAAATATATGTATATATTATCAAAGTGGTTGTACTGGATAAACACTGTATGAGTATTCCTGCTGCTCCACATCCCCGCCAATCTTGCTATTTTTTTGTTTGTTTGTTTTTTGTTTTTTCATTTTAGCCTTTCTGGTATCTCATTGTAGTATTAATTTATATTTCTTTAATAATGAAATTGAACTACTTTTCATATCATTTGGATATCCTCTTTGGTGAAGTGCCTGTTTGGCCATTTCTCTGTTTTTCTGTTGATTTTTAGGAGTTTGTATATTCTGGTTGTGAGTGCTTGTTAGATAAATGTATTGCAAATGTATTCTCCCACTCTCTTGCCTGACTTTTCACTCTATGGTGTTTTGTTTTCTGATGAGAGGAGTTCTTAAATTTCGAAATAGTCTTGTATAAGAAGCGCCACCCCCAACCCCACAAGGTCATAAAGATAATTTCCTATGATCTCTTCTAAAAGCTTAGCGTTTTACTTATTCTGTTCAGATGAACATTCTACCTAATTTTTGCATACAATCTGAAGTGGGACTTTGGATATATTTTTCCATATGGATATCCAATTTTTTTTTAAAGATTTTATTTATTTATTTGATAGAGAGAGACACAGCGAGAGAGGGAACACAAGCAGGGGGAGTGGGAGAGGGAGAAGCAGGCTTCCCGCTGAGCAGGGAGCCTGATGTGAGGCTCGATCCCAGGACCCTGGGACCATGACCTGAGCTGAAGGCAGACACTTAACGACTGAGCCACCCAGGCACCCCTATCCAATTTATTTAGCATAATTAATTGAAAAGACCATGGTTTTCCTACTTCACTGTAGGATCTGTTCCGTTTGTCATCTATCATGTGACCATACGTATAAAAGTTTGTTTCTGAACGTTTTATTTATTCCACTTCATTCTATTGTTTTTATTTCTATCCTTGTGCTAATATAGCATTGTCATTATTACTGTTACTTTGTAATAAATTGTGATTCTTAGAGAGTAAGTCTTCCAAATTTGTTCTTTTTAAAATAGTACTGGCTCTCCTTGTACCTTTGAATTTCTATAACATTTTAGAATCAGTCTATAAATTTTCTATCTTCTCTCACACTCTCTCTCTCATATACACACACACACACAACTCCAGTGAAATTAGTTAAAAATTTAAAATCAATTAATGCAACTTACCACATTATCAGAAAAAAGGGGAAATATATTTTAATTCTATTATACTTTGAACTCTGCAATACATTATTGTTAATATTTTTATTATTTTTATTTTTACTGTTACTTCCTAGTTTCATGACTTACTTCATTCCCACACTTAAATCCAGGATTATATTCTTTCTCCCTGAGAAAACACCTATATATCTGATTCACAAATATACCCTGACCCATCTTGCCATTTTACTGTAGCTCGTTGACTACTTTCTTCTTCTTGAGTGGCTCTCTACCTTTTTTTCCATGACAACTCTCTTTTGGCTTACTTCATTCTATACTGGTGCTACCTTCTCTGTCCCTTGGGGGCTTCCCTCTGCCTGACCCTTAAAAGTTCATGTTTCACTGCTATCCTTCACTGATTTCACCCTATAGTGCTAATGTCCGAGTGAGGCAGAGGAGAATCTCCTGGTGGAAAGTGGTAGGTCATGGAGCTTATATCTTTATCAAAAGGAGAAATGTGTTAAACAAAAGTCAGTAATACTGCTTTTTGCCTCCTGCTGGTGATTGGATGAAGCCACCTGCGTCTGTCCCTCACATGCTCTTAAACCTCTAGAACTTCCTCAGACTTCTTACCTGAGCATGTCCAAACATCAAATGGATGGTCACATTTAAATGTCCCATAAATGCCAAACACCTAACACATCCCCTAATAAACTTATAACCCAGCCCTATCCTATCCTACTGGATGCCAGGTATCTGTGAATGATACCATCTTTGACTCATCCGCTCAAGGCAGAAACCTAGGAGCTCTCTATATTTCCTTTCTGTCAATATTCAGCTCAGATGACCTATTCTCCCAACTGCTCCTCCTAGGGATTTTAGCTGCATTGTGTGTGAGTGTATGAAATACTATATATTATACCACATCCCTTTATCTTTTGACATGTCTATTCTACTTGACTCTGAGTTACTCAGTGGCAGACACTGTCTTATTTACCTTTGAATGCCCAGTGCCTAGCATGGTTCACTGCTTGGAAATATTCTTGAACCAATCTGCATATGTTAGGGTTAGGTAGGAGAAGCATCATGGAAGTAGAAAAGATGGATTGCTGTAGTGGTCATCAGAAGGAAAGGTTTCTTGGGACTGGGAGCACTAAGAAAGGCTTCATGAGCAAGTGGTATAGTTAGATAGGATTGGGCAACTGGATGTGGCAGGAAGGGGATTCTAGACTGAAACTTACACCTGGTGTTTCCTACGGCAAGTTGTATAATATGTGTAAGCCTCTGTTTGTTCTTCTGTGAAATGGGGGTCCTTGCGGTTTTTTGACTATATAAAAATGAAATGAGGTGGTACATGTAAAGCAATTATGAAAAGACCTGGCATACAATAACCACTCAGTAAATGTTAATTGTTAATATTAATGAAAGAAGAACTCCAGCACTGGCAGTCAGGAGAGTACAGAGCATAGGCAGGGTATCAGAGATTTGTGTGGTTTGTAAAATAAGACATGAAAGAGAATACTGCAAATTTAGTTGGAAAGTGGAGGGAGATTTAACTCACAGAAAACAGTAAATGCCCTCAGTGGTCTCAATTTGAAATATATAACTGTCTAAATAGTAGGACTTAATTAACAGAAGTACAGCAGAGGGGGCATATAGCTATTATTCACTACCTCAATTTTGTGCCCACGTCAGACAGGACTACCTGAATACTACACCCACAGGTGGTTTCCACATTCTCCATAGATGGACAATGTCTGCCTGCACCAGCCAGCCCGGAACCTACTTACAGTCTCTGAGTAGCAAGTGTCTCTGTAGCTCCACTTAATTTTGCTTGTGCAGCCATAGTCAAAATAAGGGGAGAAACTAGACAATCGTTAACCAAATGATATGAGTCATTGATGAAATAATTATTGGTTAAAAAGCATATTTCTAGAATATTCCCTGAAATATCCAGGCTGTTCTTCTATTTCTTGCATTAATAGGACCAACCCATCAGAGCCTTCAGAGTCGGTATACATGATCTCATTTTCTCCTCCGAACAATCCATGAGGGCTTGGAACCAAACTCACAAAATACACTTGTCACAAATAAGCAAATTGATGCTGTGTGACACCTTCAAAAATTTCAGAGTTAATTAATGTTAGCACCAAGTTGAAATCCTGGCCTTGGACACTGAATTCAGAGCTGAGGGAACAGGGGACTGATTTTTCTGAGTGGGTTTTGCCCTCTTTTCAGTATTTTAGTGTGGATCCAGTTTCCAGTGGACTACAGTCATAAGCTTTATCGAAAGCACCTTTCCTTTCTTTCTTTACAATTCCCTTTTAGTTTTTTTTTAGTTCAGCTACTGAGCTTCAGATGTGATCTTTGAAAAGAATAGATGCTTAATTAATTGCAGGGTACCTCCTATTTTTGTCTAGGGGCCCTGTGAAATATTGAATTAATTGATCCCAGAAGCCCAGTAATAGGAGGATAATGACTTTCTGTCAACCTCAGCCACATGCTGACAACATCAGTTTAGGAGCTGGCAGTCTATGTCTTTTACTCTCTTGGATCTCCTCGGTTTGTTTTCTGGACTCTCATCAGGAGGCAGGCAGAGGATTATTCTACATGCTTGTTAATTAAGACACGTGCATTGTGGCATCATTAGAGAGGCACAACCAGTTGGAGCAAACCATGTTCCGAAGGAATAAATAGAAATGGAAAGCTGTGCTTTTTTATAGCTGGAATGCTTTTTACTACCCCTTTCTGCGTGACTGGTCCCCAGTGACACACCCTTCATAGTCAAGATCAAATTTCTTCTCCCATGTCAACTTGTTCTTCCTGACCTTTTAACTGACAATCTTAAACTTTAGTTTATCAGAAAGACATTTTCTTTCTCTCTTCCTCCCTCCCTCCCTTCCTCTATTTCTCTCTTCCTCGCTCTCTTTCTCACTCTCTCACTCACTCCCGCTCTCTCTTTCTCACTCTTTCTCTTTCACTCTTTCTCACACTTTCTCTCTCTTGCTCTTTCTCTCTCTCGCTCTTTCTCTCTCTCGCTTTCTCTCTCTTTCTTTCTCTCTCTCGCTTTCTTTCTCTCTCTCTCTCTCCCTCCCTTCCTACAATTCCCCTTTAGTTTATTTAGTTTACTTATTGAGCTTCGGAAGTAATTTTTGAAAAGAATAGATGCTTAATTATTGCAGGTTCCTTCTTATCTCTTATCTAGGAGGCCCTTACTCTAGGTGGGGTTCAGAAGCTCCTCACCTCAACCCCATATATCAAATACCTGGGGGAAGTCTAAACTGAGCAAACATCATCAGTTTCCTTTACTGCAGGATTCCGAGCCCTTATATCTCAAGGAGGGTAAAACAGTAGTCAGTGCCTCTTGTCTTTTCCATGCATTTTGATTTCTGATCACATTTTACTTCACTTTCTATTTTATAGTGAAATTTATCTTTCTCTATTTTTCTCTAAAATGAAACTCCAAACTTCTTGGAACTACAGATATGATAGATTTATTTTGTAGATCTCATAATACCCAGGATCCTACTGAGATTGTTATTAATTCCATGTTTCAGATGTGGAAATTGAGAGTAAGAGAATGAGAAGAGTTCGTAAGTATTTCTACTCTTTGCCCAAGCACCTTTTGGCTATATCGCCTTGTCTCAGTTTCCTTGTCTGTAAAATGGGAATATTAATAATAATATCTACCTCATGTGTTTTGTTTTTTTTTTTACTGAGAATTGAGTTATAAAGAAATTCTGTGGCACTGTAGATAGAATAATCAATAAAGATTATGTGTGTTATTATATGCAGATGAACACATGAAAGAAAATAGAATATATCATGACCACCCAACAAATAACTATGCAACTAAAGTCTTCAGCCAAGTTGTCTACAGTTCAGCAACTATCGTTTTGTCCCTAGTTTATCTGAAATAAGAATAACTTTTTCTCTTGACGACTTTCAAGTAGTTCAGCCAGCCACTGAAAGACAGAACAGCTTGACTGTGGAAGACATTCTATTCCAAGGTGTTGGACTATAATAGGATTTCAACCCTAGGCTTACTGTGTTCTAATCTGGAAAGCTCTGTTCCTATTTTGTATGACCTCCCTCCGGAAAGAAAATATTCTAATTTAGTACTGGGGAAGAACCTGGTCAGGGTGGGAGAACCTGGTCAATTTTAGTATATCTTAGCTTCACTATTTTTGTAGACCAGGAAAAGTATAATGAAAGGTTGAAAGAAGGGAATGAGAAAAATAATCAAGTAGAAACAAAACTCATTACAAGTGTGTGAATATTTTGAATCTGGAGTTATGAGTGATGGAGTAGAACAAGAGTAGGACCCGGAATAAGAGAACCAAGATTCCAATCCTGGCTAGATCTTTAGTTTGTTGTGTGTGACAGCTTGAATTTGTTTTCTCATCTGAAAATGGGTACAATTATAGCAGCTACCCCATAGGATTGTGGTGAAGGTAAAATGAGATAATGTAGGGGAATACATCCAGTAAACATTCACTATTGTCATTAGAAGTGAAGGACAATGTTATAACCATTCAACCACCCAGAAAATGTAATATTTCAGCATTGTTGTAGCCTATTGTTTGGAGGGAACATAAAGCAATATGCTTACTCCACAAAAGCATAACCTAAGGACACAAAAAATTAGGACCAATTATTTGCACTATAATATGCTTCCCAGTATTTGTCTTTTTTTTTTTTTTTAATCTCTTCTACATATTTCCATTGAAAATACATAAGCTTCCTTGGTATACAATTGTTTTTTTTTTTTAATTCTATGAAAGAAAAGGGCATTGAAGAAATATAAGACCAAATTTGATTATTATTTATTGAGGGTCAATCACAGACAATGATTCCAATAACAATATAGTCTATTCAAGTTGTGGAAAAAGCATTTGATTTGCCAGTGTTAATCAAATTTCCATGACTTTGGGAGTACTGAATGGAGGTAAACATAGAGTAGTTGAGAACCCAGCCTTTGGTTTTAGACCAGGGTACTGTTTGCAAGCCTGACACTTGTAAGCTGCAAAAATGTGGACAAATATGTAGTCCCCTCACCCTCAGTGTTCTCACCAGTAAAGTGAGAATATTAGTTTGTGTGGCCTATAATGAGGACTGATTAAGATACTACTTTAAAAGGTAATGCCCAGCACTTGGGGTGCCTGGGTGGCTCAGTTGGTTAAGCGACTGCCTTCGGCTCAGGTCATGATCCTGGAGTCCCGGGATCGAGTCCCACATCGGGCTCCCTGCTCAGCAGGGAGTCTGCTTCTCCCTCTGGCCCTCCCCCCTCTCATGTTCTCTCTATCTCATTCTCTCTCTCAAATAAATAAATACAATCTTTAAAAAAAAAAAAAAGGTAATGCCCAGCACTTATAATTTTTTTTTGAGAGAGAGACCGATTGAGAGAGAGAAAGAGAGAACAAGCAAGCAGAGTGGTAGGCAGAGGGAGAGAGAAGCAGATTCCCTGCTGAGCAGGGAGCCCAATGTGGGGGTCGATCCCAGGACCCCGGGATCATGACCTGAGCTAAAGTCAGACACTTACCAGCTGGGCCACCCAGGCACCCCAATGCCCAGCACTTATTAAACATCTGATCTAGTTACTTGTTTTCCTTACCCTTGTACCTAGGGTACTGTTGTACTTTACATGTACAGTTAGCTAGCGAGGTAGATTGTACAGGATCCTTTCGGCATTAGAGGTCATTTAGTTTCAAACCATCTTTTCTCAGAAGGTTTTTGATACTCTGATTAACTTTGTTCTGTTTAGAGCCCAATTCTCTATACCCTGTTTCACACAGTCCTCCATTGTCTTCCTTCCCTGGACATTTGAGAACACAATGGGAGGGAATGGACCTGGAGAGGTGGAGAGTCCAAAGGAGATGAGAGGAAATTTAAACTGTTAGGAAACTTGGAATATGTTTAGATTTAAATTAGAGGAGAAACATGCCCCTAATCCCTTTTCAAATAAGCCCATAGCCAAAGGCAATCACTTGCAGCAAAAGAAAACCATTGTAAAAGTTGTGTGTGCCAAGGCGGAACATACTTGCTAACAGTGAGGGACCCATTTAATGAATATCAGCTAAGGTGTAGATTTATGCACAACAAAATCCTGCGTTTGACAGTTTTTTTACTACTCTGCATTTAAAGTTTTTACAAAAAGCTAATAATTTTTCTTAAAGGCTGTTCTTCCCAAAGGTGTTTAATCAGTGATGAGAACAACAAAAATATTCCCTTCTATGCCTCACCATTTATAGTTCTCTGTTTAATTTTTCTATGTTTGAAATAAAGTTGCTCTTTGGGGAAAGGGTTTAACAGGCTTGGGCAATGCTTTGAATATGGGTCAGCATTCAGTAATGTCAGATCTGAAATTGTCCTTAGGGATCCTGTTAGAGGTCACTTTCAATATGGGAAACCAAGATACCAAGGTGATTTATAGGAAAAAACCAGATTTTCCTGTAGAAATGTTTTGTAAACTTCCAGATTAGAAGGTTTTAAGCTTGGGAAAAGTAAAGCAGGTGTTCATCTGCTTGTTAGGATTGAGATGCTTCATCTCTATAACCTCCAAGTATATGACTTTGATGTTTGAAACTCTAATGTTCTTTGGGCCATGCAAAGGGGTCATGGTCACATGCCACGAGCATCAAGTAGTGCAAATAGAATATAGGATTTATTGGGGGGAAACTTAAAGGAGAAATAGTAGAGTGTATACAATCTCTTGAAATCTCACATCCCATGGCTTAGGCCAGCCATAACTATTCTGAAGGCATCATGGCCAGTGTTCTAAGAGAGAGGAGCTGTGGCATAATACTCTATATTTAAGAGTCAGAGTGACTGGGAACATCTATGTAACCGTTTTAGTAGTAGACTGGAGCAGGCTTATACTGCTGCATACAAGCTGATTGTATTTCCCTCTTCCCAGCGGTGCCTTCATGACTTCACTTTGTTAGCTTGGTATTGGCCATGGTGACAGTATTGACACATCAAAAATTGAAAAACACTACAAAGTGGGGATGATTGATTGATTTAGGAAAGGTACTTTACTGGCATACCCCTGCAACTATGTAATAATGGAAGCTTTCTGCTTAGAGAACGGCACTTGTTAGAAAGGTGAAATTTTGGGAGTTACCTCAGACCTGCTGAGCTCACTTCTGCAAAGCTACCCAAAAAGGGTGGGCAGGAAATGAGCCCTACAGGGCCATCCAGATCTGCCCCTCAGTCACTCTCTTCTAAAAGCTTCATTCTCCAAGGAGGAAAAAGAGCTATAATAACAGCTAATACTAAAATGCTCTTACCTTATGCCAGATGCTGTGCTAAGCACTTTATATGCATTGTCACTGTGTTCTGAAAGCCATAGTTGGTAAAATTGATATCATCATGTTATAGATGAACAAACTAAGGCCTACAACATACTGAGCAACTTACTTGAGGAATTAGAGTTTTTGAAAGGGTAATGGTAAAAGTCTGTCAAAGTCAAGCCGTGGAAATCCTAAGCATGACTGTTCTATCGATCATTCTTTAAAGATAGTGGCTTCCAATTTATGAACTGTGGGCACCAGGGGGAGGGAAGTAGAAAATGAGCTGCAGAAGACTTCCAAGGAATAATCAAATCCATATGTGCAGGAATCATTGTCTGTACACCAGATAATTGTCCCAGATGTGTTCATAGTACGGTCTTCAAATCTAAGTACATATTGTTGAGATGAATACACATTTAGGTACTGAATTTATATTAGTATTTATATTCACATTAAGTGCTTACTATATTTAAGACATCCCACCGTGTATTGGGTATAGAGACATGAAGAAGGTGGATATATTTTCTTTATTAACAAATGCTGTACAGATAATACTATCATGTCAGGTGAACAAAATTTTTGCCATTACAAAGAATACCTTGTTTTGGAAATGTCTGAGAACTCCTGCCTTTGGAGTGAATGCCTCTTGATACCACAGCCTCTCCCCTTCCCCCTGACAAGTTCACTGCCATCTGTCCTATACTTGCCTCTGTTATCTGTTCTTGGGACTATGATGATAGCTCCCTAACTGATCTATCACCCTCTGTTTTCCTTTTACCCTGATCTGCCTTGTATGCACTGCCAGGTTACTTCTAATGCTTAGTTGTTGTTTTGTTTTGTTTTGTTTTTTCCCTAATGCTAGCTTTTTTTTTTTTTTTTTTGCTGCTGAAGTATAATTTTCTTTTTTTTAATTTAATTTTATTATGTTAGTCACTATACAGTACATCATTAGTTTTTGATGTAATGATAGCTTTAGTAAAATGATTTCCTTGGTCATTTCTGACCAATAGAATATGGATTTAAGAATCAATGTGTGTTTAGGGGGTTCAGGAAAAGATGGTCGAGGAGTAGGGGACCCTATTCCACCTGGTCCTCAGAATTGAGCTGGGTATCTACCAGACCATTCTGAACACCCACGAAATCAGCCTGAGATGTAAGAAGATAAACCTGGATCTCTACAAACAGAATATCAGAGGCAGTTGGTTTCGAGGTATGAAGTGGGAAGCCATGATTCCGCGGGCAGATATTGGAAGATAAATGGAAGGGGGAGGGAGCTGCCATAAACGCTGGCACGTGGAAGGTGAAATAACACAGGAGCGCAAAAGCCTCCTGTGTTGGGGACTTGAAGACTGGTAGTGATGGGGAAAGGACTTTAGGGCAGCCCCATGGACTGAAACCTGGAGCGGTGGGCTGTGCTTGCGAACTGGGGGCGGCTGGCAGTTTTAGAAGCACAAAAGGCAGAGACATGCCCTGACCTGGAGGCAAGGACTGGGAGCAGTGCTGAGGGGCACACAACCCAGGATGCTGCAATTTATAGCAGCACAGACAGAAATGGAGATAGTGTGGTTTGGAGAGCTCACTGTAGAACAGACTGCAATCTCTCTGCTCTGAGGCAGAGGGTTGGAAATGATCTCTTCTCCTCTGACTCTTGGAAGAGACATGGAAAGCCACCAGGAAAGCTGCCAGAGAACAAAGCCCCAAACAACCAGTTTTCACTGAGCTCATCCCCCCCACAGGGGGCAGAGCAACTCTGCCCAAACAGGGTGGCCTGAATAACAGTGTGGCAGGCCCCACCCCCAGAAGACAGGCTGGGAAAACAAGAGACCAGCAACCCTAAGGTCCCTATTAAACAGGTGCATCTTGCTTGGGTTGTGGTCAATAATTTGGACTCTGTACATTCCCTCAACCACCCCTCAACAGAATGACTGGGGGGGAGCCCCCAAAATAGGAAAGACTCAGAGACTGTGATCTCTGCCACAGATTTACAAATGGAAACAGATATAACCAAGATGTCGCAGATGGAATTCAGGGTAGCAATTGTGAAGACAATAGCTAGAATGGAGAAATCGATTAATGGCAAAATAGAGTCTCTGGCAGAAATGAAAGCTGAACTAGCATAACTTAAAAATGTTATCAATGAGATCCAGTCTAATCTAGATAATTTAACAGCTAGGGTAAGCAAAACAGAAGAATGAATTAGTGGTCTAGAAGGCCAATTGATAGAAAAGAAGGAAAAAGAGGAGGCCAGGGAAAAACAACTCAAAATCCATGAAAACGGAATCAGAGAAATACGAGACACCATGAAACATTCCAATGTCAGAATTATTGGGATCCCTGAGGGGGTGGAGAGAGAGAGAGGACTAGAAGATATATTTGAGCAAATTGTAGCTGAGAACATCCCTAATCTGGGGAATGAAACAAACATTCATGTCCTAGAGGCAGAGAGGATCCCTCCCAAGATCAAGGAAAATAGGCCAACACCCTGGCATGTAATAGTAAAACTCGCAAATCTTAGAACAAAGGAAACCATCTTAAGGGCAGTTAGGGGGAAGAGATTCCTTACATACAGAGGGAGGAATATCAGAATAACGTCAGACCTATCCACAGAGACCTGGAAAGCCAGAAAGGGCTGGAAAGACATATTCAGGGACTAAACAGGAAGAACATGCAGCCAAGAATACTTTATCCGGCAAGGCTGTCATTTAGAATGGATGGAGAGACAAGGAGTTTCCAAGACTGACAGAAATTGAAAGAATATGTGACAACTAAGCCGGCCCTGCAAGAAATATCAAGGGGGGTTCTATAAAAGGAAAAAGACCCCAAGAGTGATATAGAACAGAAATTTACAGAGACAATCTATAGAAACAAGGTCTTCACAGGTAACATGATGACAATAAATTCATAGCTTTCAATAATCACTCTCAATGTGAACAGCCAAAATGCTCCCATAAAAAGACACAGGATTGCAGATTGGATAAAAAGACAGGACCCATCCATATGCTGTCTACAAGAGACTCATTTTGAACCTAAAGATACATCCAGACTGAAAGTGAAGGGATGGAGATCCATCTTCCATGCCAGCGGACCTCAAAAGAAAGCTGGGGTAGCAATTCTTATATCAGACAAATTAGATTTTAAGTTAAAGACTGTGGTTAGAGACACAGAAGGACACTATATCATTCTTAAAGGGTCTATCCAACAAGATCTAACAATTATAAATATCTATGCCCCCAATATGGGAGCAGCCATCTACATAAGCCAACTGTTAATGAATATAAAGAGTCATATTGATAACAATATGTTAATAATAGGAGACCTCAATACTCCACTCTCAGCAATAGATAGATCATCTAAGGAGAAAATCAACAAAGAAACAAGAGCTTTGAAGGACACACTGGACCAAATGGACCTCATAGATACATACAGAACATTCCACCCTAAAACAACAGAATACTCATTCTTCTTGAGCACACATGGAACTTTCTCCAGACTAGACCACATACTGGGTGGCAAATCAGGTCTCAACTGATACCAAAAGATTGAGATAATCCCCTGGATATTCTCAGACCATAATGCTTTAAAACTGGAACTCAATCACAAGAAGAAATTTGGCAGAAATTCAAACACTTGGAAGCTAAAGACCACTCTGCTCAAGAATGTTTGGGTCAACCAGGAAATCGAAGAAGAACGTAAACAATTCATGGAAACCAATGAGAACAAAAACACATCAGTCCAAAACCTATAGGATACTGCAAAGGTGGTCCTAAGGAGGAAATATGTAGCCATCCAAGCCTCACTCAAAAAAATAGAAAAACCCTGAATTCACCAAGTAACTTTACACCTTAAAGAACTGGAGAAAAAGCAAAAAATGATGCCTAAGTCATGCATTAGAAGAGAAATAATTAAGATTAGAGCAGAGGTCAATGAATTAGAAACCAGAAATACAGTAGAGCATATTAACGAAACTAGAAGCTGGTTCTTTGAAAGAATTAAAAGATCGATAAACCACTGGCCAGACTTAATCCAAAAAAAGGAGAAAGGACCCAAATTAATAAAATTACGAATGAAAGGGGGAGAGATCACGACTAACACCAAGGAAATAGAAACAATTATTAGAAATTATTATCAACAACTATATGCCAATAAATTAAGCAACCTGGAAGAAATGGATGCCTTCCTGGAGACCTATAAACTGCCTAGACTGAAACAGGAAGAAATTGACAACCTGAATAGGCCAATAATCAGTAACGAGATTGAAGCAGTGATCAAAAATCTCCCAAAAATACAAGAGTCCAGGGCTTGATGGATTCCCTGGGGAATTCTACCAAACATTCAAAGAAGAAATAATACCTATTCTCCTGAAGCTGCTTCAAAAAATAGAAACAGAAGGAAAGCTTCCAAACTCATTCTATGAGGCCAGCATTACCTTAATCCACAAACCAGGCAAAGACCCCATCAAAAAGAATTTCAAACCTATATCCCTGATGAATATGGATTCCAAAATCCTCAACAAAATCCTAGCTAATAGGATCCAACAATACATTAAAAGGGTCATCCACCACGACCAAGTAGGATTTATCCCTAAGATGCAAGGGTGATTCAACATTTGCAAATCAATCAGTGTGATAGAACACATGAATAAGACGAGAGAGAAGAAACATATGGTCCTCTCAATTGATGCAGAAAAAGCATCTGACAAAATACAGCATCCTTTCCTAATTAAAACTCTTCAGAATATAGGGATAGAGGGAACATTCCTCAAGTTCATAAAATCCATCTATGAAAAACCCACAGCAAATATCATCCTCAGTGGAGAAAAGCTGAGAGCCTTTCCCTTAAGATCAGGAGCACATCAAGGATGCCCACTCTCACCACTTGTTCAACATAGTACCAGAAGTCCTGGCAATAGCAATCAGACAACAAAAGGAATAAAACATATTCAAATTGGCAAAGAAGAAGTCAAACTCTCTCTCTTCTCAGATGACAGGATACTTTTTGTGGAAAATCCAAAAGATTCCACCCCCAAATTACTAAAACTCATACAGCAATTCAGTAATGTGGCAAGATACAAAATCAATGCACAGATATCAGTTGCTTTCTTATACACTAACAATGCAACTGCAGAAAAAGAAATTAGAGAAATGATTCCATTTACAATAGCACCAAAAACCATAAGATACCTCGGAATATACCTAACCAAAGAGGTAAAGGATCTATACTATAGGAACTACAAAACACTCATGAAAGAAATTGAAGAAGATACAAAAAGATGGAAAAACATTCCATGCTCATAGATCGGAAGAATAAACATTGTTAAAATGTCTATGCTACCCAGAGCAATCTACACCTTCAATGCCATCCCGATCAAAGTTCCAATGACATTTTTCAATGTGCTGGAACAAACAATCCTAAAATTTGTATGGAATTGGAAAAGACCCTGAATCACCAAGAATGTTGAAAAACAAAGCTGGGGGCATCACGTTGCCGGATTTCAAGCTATATTATAAAGCAGTGATCACCAAGACAGCATGGTACTGGCACAAAAACAGACACATAGACCAATGGAACAGAATAGAGAGCCCATATATGGACCCTCAACTCTATGGTCAAATAATCTTCGACAAAGCCGGAAAAAGTATGCGATGGAAAAAAAGACAGTCTCTTCAATAAATGGTGCTGGGAAAATTGGACAGTTATATACAGAATAATGAAACTTGACCATTCTCTAACACCGTACACAAAGATAAACTCAAAATGGATGAAAGACCTCAATGTGAGACAGGAATCCATCAAAATCCTAGAGGAGAACATAGGCAGTAACCTCTTTGACATCAGCCACAGCAACTTATTTCAAGATACATCTCCAAAGGCTAGTGAAACAAAAGCAAAAATGAACTTTTGGGACTTCATCGAGATAAAAATCTTCTTCACAGCAAAGGAAACAGTCAACAAAACAAAGAGGCAACCCAGAGAATGGGAGAAGATATTTGCAAATGCCACTACAGACAAAACGCTGATTTCCAAAATCTATAAAGAACTTCTCAAACTCAACACCCAAAAAACAAATAATCAAATCAAAAAATGGGCAGAAGTCATGAACAGACACTTCTCTGAAGAAGACATACAAATGGCTAACAGACACATGAAAAAATGTGCATCCTCATTAGCCATCAGGGAAATTCAAATCAGAACCACATTGAGATACCACCTTACACCAGTTAGAATGGCAAAAATTGACAAGGCAAGAATTAACAAATTTTGGAGAGGTTGTGGAGAAAGGGGAACCCTCTTACACTGTTGGTGGAAATGCAAGTTGGTACAGCCACTTTGGAAAACAGTGTGGAGGTGCCTCAGAAAATTAAAAATAGAGCTACCCTATGACCCAGCAATTGCACTACTGGGTATTTACCCCAAAGACACAGATGCCGTGAAAAGAAGAGCCATATGAACCCCAATGTTCATAGCAGCAATGTCCACAATGGCCAAACTGTGGAAAGAGCTGAGATGCCCTTCACCAGCTGAATGGATAAAGAAGGTGTGGTCCATATATACAATGGAATACTACTCAGCCATCAGAAAGGATGAATACCCAACTTTTGCATCAACATGGATGGGACTGGAGGAGATTATGCTAAGTGAAATAAGTCAAGCAGAGAAAGTCAATTATCATATGGTTTCACTTATGTGGAACATGAGGAATAGCATGGTGTACATAAGGAGAAGGAAGGGAAAAATGAAGGGGTGGAAATCTGAGGGGGAGATGAACCATGAGAGACTATGGACTCGGAGAAACAAACTGAGGGTTTAAGAGGGGAGGGGGTTAGAGGGATGGGTTAGCCCAGTGATGGGTATTAAGGAGGGCGCATACTGCATGGAGCACTGGGTGTTATACGAAAACAATGAATTGTGGATCCCTACATAAAAAACTATTGATGTATTGTATGGTGACTAACATAACATAAAATAAAAGAATCAATGTGTTTTTATTTGTCCATATTCAGTATGTCTATATAAGTGAAACTTACTCTTGTTTCTTTAACATTTAGTATTCAGTTATTATGTCTCCTTTATCCCCTTCAAGATCTACCACAAACACACACCACACACACACACACACCACACACACACACACACACACACACACACAAACCCCAAAAGAAAAGAACAAAGCAAAAGAAAACAAAAAGTGCACAAACAACAAAAGCACTTGTGAAGTATTTTTTTTAAAGATTTTATTTATTTATTTGACAGAGAGAGACACAGCGGGAAGCCCAATGCTGGGCTCGATCCCAGGACCCTGGGATCATGACCTGAGCCAAAGGCAGACGCTTAACGACTGAGCCACCCAGACACCCCATTTCAGCAGTATTTTTAAAGCTTTGGGTAAAGCAAAGATCCTATTTTACCAAAAGTTTAGGTGCTGATAAACTTTTGAAATTTTCTTCCATCAAGTCACCAGAATCTCCTGTCAGATCTAAAATCTGTGTCATTTGCTAATTCAAAGTCAATTTTCTTTTATATTATTTTCAAGCATGATAACAGAAACACACTGTAGATTAAGCATCATAGATCTAGATAAATTATCTGGTTGTTACTCCCCAGTTAATACGTTGTTTGTTTTTTTAAATTATGCTCAATTAGCTAATATGTTTTTAAAAATCAGTTGGTATTTAACTTGACAAAGTCACCTTTTGAAATCTTAATGAAAACCTAATCTGAGAACATTAATTTGACATGTGTTGCTCCTGGGGCACCTGGGTGGTTCATTTGGTGGTGTCCAACTCTTGATTTCAGCTCAGGTCATGATCTCATGGGTTGTGAGATCGAGCCCCACAGTGGGTTCTGCACTCAGTGTAGAGTTTGCTTGAGAATCTCTCTCCCTCTCTCTCTGCCCCTCCCCACTCTCTCTCTAAAATAAATAAAAAAATCTTAAATTTTTTTTGAAGTGTGTCACTCTTTTCTTCCCCAGCAATATGAGGTGTTGCTTTGTGTTGTATGTAATCAGAATCTGCAAGGGGAATTTTTCCTTATTCATCTTCAGAGACTACTTCTTAAAGGAAAGTACACACTCTGGTTTTTAAAAACATGGTCAATATGTTTTTTATCATGGTGTAGAAAATGCCAGAGCAAATCAAATATGATTTTGGGGGCTGATTTCTAATTTAGCTGGGCCAGTGTAGAAAATCTTGGACTTGTGTGGTGATAAAATCCAAAGAAATCATGGATGATTCTAGGAGGTCAGCTCCCCAGTCAACCTCCCCAACACAGCTTCAACATTGTGTTCATTGTGGAAATGTTCCTGGCACTCTGGTACTTTCTGCATGGCCTCTTGCTTGTAAAACCACATGCTAGCACTCTACAGCTTCATTAATGAAAGAAGGATAATTGGGAGATCTCCCTTAGATTTGAAAGTGAACATCTGGTTGGGAACATTTGTAATTTTTTTCCTTTTTGGCTTCCAAGGAGAACCTCACATTCAATACCAAGATGGGGGTATAATTGAGACCTTCCCTGCTGACAGTGTAACTGCCTTTCATTGCTAAAGCACAAATAATTACTTATAAAACAGCAGGTGGTCTGCTTAAAAAATCCAAATAAATGTTCTAGATATTTTTAGACATCCTTTGCTACAAGCTTTCCTCATTCTCTCCTAGATCAAGTGGCCACTCTTAAAAGAATCAGCATGATGAATACACTGACATCTGTTTTCTATAGATGTTTTCACCTTAATTTTTCTTTTTTCCCCACTTGTTGAAGATTGATTTTGCCCCTTCCCTAAAGCCTTCTACATTTGAAGTATATGGCAATCTGGGTTTTTCTTTATACAGTACTTTCATCCAAGGACTCAATCGTGAATTTAGTAATTCATTGTGTTTGCCTGTTTACATCAGCCAAGAACAAGCAGAGAAACTAAAAAGTTTGTTGAAGGAAAAGAATGGAGCTTAGAATTCAGCATGTCAAATTGGACTTAAATTCTAACCATGTCTCAAAATTGATTTTTCTACCCATTGTACTTGGGTCTTTCGTTTTCTGTCCTGCCCTTTATAAAAGCCCCCAGATTGTTGGTCATATGGAAAGCTATTGGTATTAGGGTGGTCTCATGGATAAGAAGCAAGAGAAACTTAATCTGGCTAATTTAAGCACAGAGAACTTATTTACAAAACATTGGCAACACAAAGGACCAGTGGGAAGTCTAGAGGATAGGTAGTGGCCATATGCAGACACCAATTCATATTCTGCCTGTTTTTCAAGATTCAGAGTCCTGGGAGAGAGGAAACAATTGCTTCGATTTTGGGCATATGCCCACCACTAAACTTTTGTGGGTGATAAGAGCATGGATTTAGCAGTAGTAATCCCAAGGAAGTCCTTAACTATGGTAGCGTATCTCAAGCAGGGTTCTTCATTTGAAATCCTAGAAGAGAGAACATGATTTATGTGGCTATTTTCTCAATTTCTTCAAGAATGGTGCATCACTAGTACCATTTTACATGTACGAGAGAGAAATAATTATGCACAATGGATGCCTTAGGCATCAAGGCTTAATTCTTTCCTGGAACCTAGGTTAGCTCCATTTTGTAAAATACGCACCTTAGTTTACTAACCCACTAAGACTTCCTTCGAGAGGTGAGATACAATTTCTCAAAAGGAAATCAGGGTGTTTTAGGAGTAGAGGCTGAGCAGCACCCCCCAAAATGTCTGCTACTTACACAATAAATTCTTGACATTCACAAGGCAGCATTTTCTAAAGTGTTTCACATGAAATAGTAGTATCCCTGAAGCTGCTGATAGGTGTTTCTATATAACAGAAAAAAGTTTGGGAAATACTTTATGTTAGGATCTTTCTCTAGGAGATTAACAGTATGAAAGGCTATAAGAAGTCCTACAATAAATAGTCAAGAGATCTGTTTGTGTTTCCCAAGCTTACATGATTATTGAATCTTGATGATATATTCCACGGAATTACTATTGCAAAGTATACACTGTAGAAAACTATCTTAAAACCATGTTCTGATAGTTTCAAGAATGCTCCAATTTGCTAATATCACTCTAGTGTTTAACTTTCCTATTTGATGGGATAATAGCCAAAATGGAGTACCTTCAAATGATGCCTAAATTAAATTTTTGTTATTCTTTTTTTTATATATATTTTATTTATTTATTTGACAGAGAGAGACACAGTGAGAGAGGGAACACAAGCAGAAGGAGAAGCAGGCTTCCTGCTGAGCAGGGAGCCCGATGTGGGACTCCATCCCAGGACCCAGGGATCATGACCTGAGCCAAAGGCAGACGCTTAATGACTGCCTGAGTATTCACCACTTTCTCACATCTTTTCATGTTGGCCCTGCCCATAAAGTGTAGGAAGATGATTTTATGTGACCTTCTTCTTTTACCTTGGATGCATATTGAGAATTACCTGGGGAGCCTTAAAAACAATTGTCTTTCATTTGAGCCATGAACTTTGCCCCATGTGTGAATGGTACCTTGAGAGAATAGTCAGTGATAGTGGGGAGTCATCACCAATAGCAGAAATTTTGAAAGTAAGCATATAGAACATGAAGACATACTGATGCAATGGTTCTGAAACTTCAGCATGCCTCAGACTCACCAGGAGGGCTGTTGAAACACAGATGGCTTAGTTGCACCTCAGTTTCTCATTCAGTAGGTCTGGGGTGGGACCTGAGAATTTGCACTTCTACCAGGTTTCCAGGTGATGCTGATGCTGCTGGTCCCAGGAGTACACTTTGGGAATCACTATCTAGAACATGAAAATATATAATCTACAGTGTTTTGAGCCAGGTAGTCCTGTCTACTTCCCAGATTGGTGCATGTATTTGTTTAACACATTGTCTTTTGTCAAGTGCTATGCACCCCTAGAAGTTTATTCCCTTTTCTTTCCTATGCAGTGAATCTGAGACTGGTATTATGTTGCCCAGACTTGTCTACCATATGGTCAAAATTGAGTTTTAAGCACCTAGATTTACGTTCACTGGGGATCAAAGGCAACAGGGAAAATGTAAAATGTGGCTCATAGGTATTTGACATCACGGATGGATATCAAAGGGGATTTTTTGATATTCATTATTACAAACTGTTTCTAGGAAGAAAGGAAAGAAAGAAATATGAGAATATTATAAAAACGTCAGTTATAGAGAGCCTCTGCCTCTGTGTAGATACCCAGAATAAATTCAGGTGGTATGATTGAACTGTTCTCTCAGTCAATAAAGTTATGGAGAATCAAGTCTTTGTGAGGATCATTTTCAGCTCCTAAACTTAAGTTTGGAATAAATAGAAATAGGACTCAAACCTTAGAACCAAAGCTTCAAATTGGTTTACCACAAAAGGTTAAACCAATTGTTTTAAAGAAATAAGAATTATTCTATCACATTTTATACCAACAATAAATATGTTTAAATCTTATTTTAAATTATTTGATAATATCTCTTTTATTATTTATTTTGTCACCTAAAACATTTAAAATATTTTATAGTTATGATATATTAAAATATAAGTCCTCATATATAATTTATAAATACACATATGCCAGAGTATAAGCATATATATTTATTAAATTTTTCACTGATATGGTATTCAATAAAAAGGCTTGGAAACCACTTCTTCAAGAAGTTCAAAATGTGATGGACATGCTATTTGAGATTGAGGCCTCTTGTGTGTATGGAACAATCCATCTAAAGTGTATTAGACAACATGTCAGCCCTAGCATTCATCAGTTAATGTTAACCCATCTCTATAAGTTGTCAATAGGTTAACTTGCATTTGAATAGCTACTAAATCCTAAAATATTGGACTGGTTTTTGGTCAAGAGGGGATTTCTTTGAACCAGAGCTATTAGCTGTCTTTCAACTCATGAAACCAGTGATCTTGTAAGAGTTTATTACATGTTAAATTATTGCAGGGCATCAATTACAAAAGATGAGCAGTCCTCTCAGGCACTAGTCATGATCAATGGTTGCTAAGCAAGTGCTTAACCGTAAGGACACTGACCATCACCTCTTGTTATCTAACCCTCCAGTTCTGAGTATAATTGGCAGAAAAAAGCAAAAGGAAAACATTAATTGTATGAAGGGAAGGAATCTCTGGAGTCCATTTCTGCTGTATTATGATTTCCAGAATGCTAAAATATTAGGGTAGGAAATGTTCTTTGTGGTAATAATAATGATAATATTTATATAGTTCTTACTATAGGCCAGGCCCTGCTCTAAATATGTATTACTCCTTTAATTAAAAAGAAAATCTTAAAAGGCGTATACGATTATTATCTTCACTTTACAGATGAGGAAATGGAGACAGAGTGTAAATGATTTGCCTCAAGTAAACAGCTAGTAAGTAGTAGAGATAAGATTCAAAATGCAGTAATCTGGTTCCAGAAGTTGGGCTTCTAACTACCTCACTATGTTCAGTGGTCCTAGACTAAAGAGTGAATGTCAGAATCATGAGAAGGAATTCTTAAGAAGTACAGTGGCCCAAATTTCACCGTAGACCTAATGCACTGGGAATTCTGCTCTGCAACTCCCATCCTATCTGCACGTATGCCCACAGATCTTGGGAACCAAGGACTTCATCCAATATCTTTGTTTTATGACTAGGGAAATGGAATCCTACCTGTGAAGTAACAAGTTAATTTGGCAGGCCTGGGCTGCTCCTGGAAGTTAATCCTTGATTAGTTCCTGGAATATAGACTCTAAGCCCTGGGATTTTCATGCCTGATAAGAGTGTCCTTATATACATGGGAACTTGGGTCATGCCAGATAATTTATGCTAACAGTGTAATTTATGATAAATGCTTATTTTTATTCACCTGGGACTCTGGCCATGATGTATCAGTTTGTCTTTTAGAGGGGTGGTGAAGAAGAATGAGTAGCTAAGGTCATTCACACAAGTGCCCCATGCCTATGTGAGTGACCTCCACTCTGGACACCAAGGCTCAGGTGAGCTTCTCTGGTTGGCAATGCTTCATGCATGTTGTCACATATTGTTGCTGGGAGAATTACTCACTGTCTGTGTGCCTCTACTGGGAAAAGATAGCTGGAAGCTTGTACGTGATTTCTCCTGGACTCTGTCCTATGTGCCTTTTACCTTTACTAATTTTAATCTGTATTGTTTTGCTGTGATACACCAATATTGTGAATATGACAACTGCGTTCTATTAGCCTCCTCTGATGATTCACTAGAAGGCTAAAACTGAAGGTGTGGTCTTGTGGATCCCTGGCACTTCCCCCCCCCCACAACCCTCCACCTGTTCATAGTTTAATTTTTGATGTCAGGGATCATATTTGTTTCTCTGCTTGTTTTCTATCTAGAATGTGCTATTCATTCCATAGTATTGACTAAATAAATTGCTTCCATAATTAGGGAAGAGATCTTTACCTAATGAGCCTTCAAGCTGTTCAGCATCATCAAGGGTCCTACCTTTGCCCCGCCCTTCCTTGCTGGGACTTGAATTCCTCACATCCCCATGGCTTTTAGCCTTTGTCAGCACCAACCCATTTCTTCCCTTTTTCTCGAGGTTTGGGATAAATGGAAAGTGGCCTTGATTTTATAGAAAGTCTGTGACCTATAAATAAAGGAATTTATCCCTAAATCATGTGTCACAGAAGCAGTATGGCATGCATAACAAAGGGCTATCTGGGGAGAGAGAGGTCACTTCCAGCTGAGATGATCACACAAGCATAGAGAGGAGGTAAAACTATCCCTGGCTTTCAAAAGGTACATTGAAATTAGATATTTGAAGAGGCAGAGAAAAGGACCTTCTTGGCAGATTGGGGGGAAAAAAATGAGACGTCATCAAATTAGGAAAATATCAGTCATAAATTGAGAAAGGCAGGTACTTAATTTGGATGAAATTTAGAAAGTATTAAGCAAGTGATGATTAAACAAGAAAAGACTAGAATTAAGTCATGAAGCACCTTAAACAGCCAAATGAAGACATTCGAATTTTACCCTTCAATCACTGGGAGCTATTGAAAGCTTCAGAAGCAGGAAATCATGTGGTAAAACTGCCCCTTATTTGGAGGTTGTGAGCTCGAAGGGCTGCAATGGGGAAGGCACTATAGAAGGAGAAACCAGTTAGGAGGCTGTTGCAATAAAAGCCGGAGGAAAACAACAAGATCTGCTTTTTTCATCTTTAACTTAACACCAGTTTGCGACAGAACTGTGCGTCCCTGAATTATCAAAAGCAGCAGCATGTTCATCCTTTCAGAGCCTTGAAACTGGCTTCCTCTTCAAAGGAAGCATTTTTAACCCACTGTAAAATCATACAACAGCTGGGAACCACACAATTCCCCTGGTACTTACCAAAGGTCATTAGAGGGAATAAGAAGGACTTAGATAAAAATCAGCATGAAATTCTCTCAATCTTGATGCACAACAAAATAAATGAGATCTCCCTCCTGCATCTTCCCATCTAACATTGCTTTATATAGGTGTGTTAGTAGCTTTGCTGATTTATATTGAGTCTAAATGTGCAGAGTAGTCATAGGCCAGAATGGAGGCAATTATTAGGAAAATGCAAACCAAATTAAAATTAAATGAATTGATTTCTGTAAGATTTCCTAAGTTCAATTTATGATCAATTACTTCAAACCCTCCATCATGTTCATTCTATGCACCCCTCTCCCTGACAACCCCTTCTCTCTTTCTAACTCACTGCCTCCAATACCGACCCCATAATCCTTTAACCTTACTGGGTCCTCCATTCTGTGGTCCTACAAAACTCTCGCTATCCCTCTTCCCCTTGTTGCCCTCACTTCCCTTCTTGTCCTATATTAGGCCTTACAATCAGTTCCCTGATTCTCACCTCCCTTTCCATGGCTTGGCAAAACATAGCCTGGTTAAATCCAACTTCCCACCTACTTCAGGATGCAACCCTCTCCGTGTTTCTTCTACTCCCCTGATCATTCCTTAATATCCTTTGCTGGTTTCTCCTCTTCTTCCTTACCACTTAATGATGGGATGCTCATTGTACATATTCTTTCTACCTCTCCATGCTTCTGTGTTGCTATCATCCCATTTTGGCTATAAATACCATTTATATTCTGATGTATATCTATGGAGACCTCTCTCCTGATTTTTATATCCAGTGGTCTACTCAACATCTCCACTTGATTCTTGTACTGGTTGTTTACCTAATGGTTCTCAGCCCAAAATCTACTCTGAAATTCTGCTCATTGATGCTGGTCATGGTCACACGGAAAATTACATTTTTGAGATTCTCTTGCCCCTGACTTCCCTTAGATTTTCCCAAATAGTGTCTTGAGAGAGAATAGAAGGTAGGTATAACAGAGCCTTTGGGTACCTTGCCTCCTATGCCCTTGATCCAGCTCTTATTTCAGCTGCAGTGTGGTGAACAGTGTCCTGCATGATGACAGTGTTTTGCCTCAAGGGTTTGCCATTGTCTTTCAGCTCTTATCCCTCCATGTTCTCTCCCAAGCCAGAGGACTCAGCCTGCATACAGGTGCAGCAGAGAACTTCAGATGAGGTAACACCCCTGCAGAAAACCCTCAACCACTGGAATTGGCTAAATACTCCAGCCTCCTGGCCTTCATAGAATCAATCCTAGGAGAAATTCTTAATACTTCTCATACTAATATTCTAGTCCCTATTGCCTAAAATCAACAACCTTTATAATGGATCCATTTGGGGCTTTTTTTTTTTCCCTTTCCCATCTCATTTGTCCCACTTCCTCACACCTGCTTCCTGGGATCATCTCCTAAATAAACTATCTGCATCCAAGGCCTTGTACTTTACTTTCAAAGTGATTCAGACTCAGATGGCAGGAAAGTTTGAGGGGCTACCCTTTGCTGTTTTTTGTTTTATTTTCCCCGAGTACTCTCAGAGTTATTCTCCAGTGGCAGCAATTGACCCAGCCTCTGGCTTCTTTCAGCACTGCCAGACCCTCTTGAATCTACTTTTTTTTTTTTTTTTTGAAATAGCATTTATCACCTTCTAATATGCTCTTTGATTTGCTTGTTTGTTGTTTTTGCTGTTTATGGTTAATCTCTTTCTCTATTTGAGGATAGGGATCATTGTTAATTTTATTCACTGTTTTATTCCAAGTGCCAGAGAGGGTGTCTAAGCCATAGAAAGTACTCAACAAATAGTTACTGAATAAGAGAATAAATGGCTTCACTATTTAATTATTCAGCTGAAGAAGGTATTTAGCTTCTCAAAGTTTTGATTTCTTTACCTATAAAATGTGAAAAATAATAGTACCTTCTTGATAAGTTTATTATATAGGTTAAGTGAGTTAGGTTAAAGTAAAGGGCTTAGTACAGTGCCTGGCAAATTCTTTGAGTGTTGATATTTCATCCATGGCATCATAGAAATTGGATAATGAGACACACTGTTCATGTATCCTCAGGCAAAAAGTAGCAACCAGAAAGATAAGTTGCTTAATCATAGACAATCAGCATGGTTTATGCAGACCCAACCCAGCTCTGTCACCTGTTTCCTCAACTTGGCTCCCTATTACTTAGGAAGACATACAGCCTTCCTTGAAGCTCAGTTGAGAATTTATAACTAGGAATACTCATGTTTTTCATGGTTAAAATTGAGCCTTCAATTCACTCTACCTTCAGGAGAAATTGGTTTATAAATAAAGGCTCCATGCCAAGCAGCTAGATAAGAAGTTAATTAATTGAATGTTCAGTTGGTACTATGGCCAGAAATTCAGTTTTATAGAATTTTTTTCCCTTTTGATCTAAAAATTTTTTTTTTTCCCAAATAGCCATAGACTATTTCTTCTCTGCTATGTTCTGGAGTCACTGAATATTTGAAGTTGACCTTAGAGATACTCTGTTTCAGCAATGTTACACACTGGGGTGGAGGGCAACAATGATGCACCAGAAATAAACCCAGGTCCCCCAAAAGGCACAGCCAAATAGAATAAAAAATAAGAAAACAGGGGCTGTAAGAGGTGAACTGACTTTTTCAACATTATCAAGCAGGTCAAAGGCACAGGCAGGACTGGACACCTGGTTATCTGATTCCTGGGTGACAACCACCTGTTTTCCTATCTTTATGGAAAGATCACATGTAGTTCTTGAAAAATGAAAACCATACATAGTGGGAAAAATATGCCTTATCCTTTTTAAACAAGTCTTCTTGAGTCTTGCCTTTACTGTGCAAGGAGGAATAAGCTTTCTTCTTCCTCCTCCCTCTCCATTGGGCTGTTCTCTCTTACATTTTTAAAATGCTGCATAAAGAAGAAAAAACTCCCCCAAATGGACCACATGCTGACAAGCTCCTGGTGTTGTCAATTGGAGTTGGAGCATTATGTTTCAAAATTTCCTGGATGAGAACCCTGCCTTCTACAATGGTGCTTTCAATTTGGGAAACTAAATGTTCTCTGGAGAAGGAGGTGGAGTGATAGGGAGGAAGCACTAGACAAATGGAATTAGCCAAAAATCAAGAGCTTTTTTTTTTTTTAAAGATTTTATTTATTTATTTGACAGAGAGAGAGACAGTGAGAGAGGGAACACAAGCAGGGGGAGTGGGAGGGGGAGAAGCAGGCTTCCCGCTGAGCAGGGAGCCTGATGCGGGGCTCAATCCCAGGACCCTGGGATCATGAGCTGAGCTGAAGGCAGACGCTTAATGACTGAGCCACCCAGGTGCCCCTCAAGAGCCTCTTTGTTAGGAAATAATGCCTTTGCTAACCTAAACTCTTAGAAATCAGACTCCAGTTTATAAGTATTTTAGTACCCACAACCCTGCCCATCAGGGACAGAAAGATAATTTTCCTAGGCACATCAGCAGATGGAATTAAGCTGGAACTGGTGTCCCATCAGCTGTTCCCATCTGACAATGAAGCTCTCCAGCCTCTTACTAGAAAAAAAAGCATTATCAAGCCCTCTAAGCTCTCAGTTTTGTATCCAAGGTGAATATCCATCTGTTTCATAACTTTCTCTTGTGAGATCCAGCCATGCTGAATTTTAAAAAGTCCCTCCAATGGGTCATATTCTCTTCTACGTCCATGTCTGCCTATATGAGGCTCCTTCTACCTAGAACACTCACCACCCTGACCCTGCATTCCATCTGCTTGCCCCATGGTTAAGAGCAGTCCTCCCTTGGTTCTAATCCCAGGTCTTCAATTTACTAGTTGCCTAATGTATAAAAAAAGTGCTGACTCTCTCTAAGCCTTATCCAGAGTGCCCTCATCCAGAAAACATAAATAATAACTATCTGATAAGATCATCATGAGAAATAAACGAGGAATCAACCCATGTAGAACACTTAAAACAGGCACTGGCACATAGTAAGTGCTCAATAAATAGGAACTTTCTTATCATTATGAAAGTGCTTGGACTTTGGAGTCAGATGCACTTGAATCTAATTTGAATCCTGGCTTTGCCACTTACTAGCTATGTAATCCTGAGTGAGTTACTGAAGTTTTGTCATGTGTAGAATGTGCATCCCCATCCCATCATCATCGTCGTCATCCTCATCATCATCAATCAGCATCAGCATCATCAAATTTAACCACAGAATGTGATGCAAATGAAACAAGCAACATGCCTGAAATATACTTAATATTAATAATTCTACTTGTTCTTTTAAGTCTCAGCTGGAACTCTTTCCAGGTCTGAGTTCTATGCCCCTTGAGTGGACTTCCACAGCACCCTGAATTTTCTCCTCCTAAGACTTGCCTCACCATGTTGTAATTTCTGTTTACTTGCCTGTTTGTCACCCTAGTCTCTGAACTTCACCAAGGTAAGAAATGTTGCCTGATTTATTCCCTATTATATCCTAATTAGCCAGCACAAGGCCTGGTACATAGGAGGTATAATAAAAGAATGAAAACCTTTGGTTACACCACTGTCTTCTCATCCTGTTTTCTTTCTTCTGCTGCTGATAAAGACATCAGATGTATTTCTTTAAGGAAATTAAAATTAATTAAATTTAAATTAAAATTAATTAAATTAAATTTTAATTAATTAAATTAATTATGTGATTGCAGGGCTTTTTGTTAGATCACATAGAATTTAAACTTTTTTGAATTAGTTGTCAATCTTCTAAAAGTCTGAGGATTTAATAATCAAATCCAGATTTCTGGTTTCTCATGAAAAAAATTGCAAGATTTGACAAGACTGAGGTTCATATATAAGTTCCACTTATATATGTTCCACTTATATATGTTCAAAGTTTCATTTTGCCACTATAGGGCTAGAAGCAGATGGGAGTGTCCCCTTTGCTAGAGTGTTTGTTGAAGTCCTCACTCAGCATGTTGGCACTCATTTATGTTCCCCTCTGGACTTTATAAGCATTTGTCTTTGAAACCTTCTGCTTTAAAGTCTCTGCCCTTTGGCTAAGTTGAATAAATAAAATGATGTTGAGTATGAAAGGAGAGGAGTCGAAAAGTGATAAAATTCCATGATCGAGAAATCTAATTGTTCTTGTTTTATTTTTTTAATTGAAATACATTTGACATATAATATTCTAGAAATTTAAGGTGTGCAACATGTTAATTTGATACATTTTTATATTGTAATAGCCACTGTAGCAATAATTAGCACCTCTGTCATGTCATTATTTTTTCTTTCTGGTGGTTGGAATCATTAAAATTCTAGTCTCACAGCAAGTTTGAGGATTTTAATTCAATTTTGTTGTCTATATTGACTATATGTGCATTATAGATCTCTAGGACATGTTTAGTACTTGTTGCAAGTGTATACCTTAAATAACAGCTGTACTATCCCCCTACCCCCTAGTTCCTGGTAACCACTATTTACCATTACCATTACCATCCTGGTACCACTGTTTTTACGGGTTTGGCTTTTTTAGGTTCCACATACAAGTGATATCATACAGTACCTGTCTTTCTCTGTCCAACTTCTCTCACTTACTGTAATTTGCTCAAGATCCATCAATATTGTAAATGGCAGAATGCCCTTCTTTCTCATGGCTGAATAATATTCCACTGCAAAAGGGGCAAAGTTATAGTAAGTCTCTAAAAATCAGAATGCATCTACTTCCTCCCAGTGCTCTGTGACTTTGGGTGAATGGTGTCAGTTGTATGGGCCAGTATTTTCATCTAAAAATAAGGCTAATAATACTGTGCCATCACAAACACACCACCACCTAAACTGACAGAGGTCAGTTTAAGGTAAGTGTGAAGAGATCTGATTCTGGAACCCAACAGACTGAGGTTCAACCTGCTTTATTAGGAGTATGACATGGGGCAATTTTTTAAAAGATTGATTTATTTATTTGAGACAGAGAGCACACACACACACTGGCACACACTGGGGGAGGGGCAGATGGAGAGGGAGAGAGAAACTCTAAGCAGACTCCATGCTGAGCACGGAGCCCAATGTGGGGCTCCAAGCAGGGCTCAGTCTCACAACCCTGAGATCATAACCTGAGTGGAAACCAAGAGTCAGCTCCTCAACTACTTGTGCTACCCAGGCACCCCGTATGGGGCAATTTTTAAAACTTGTATGAATTCAGTTTCCTCTTGGTAAAATTAGGGTAATAATACCACCTGCCTCAATGTGTTATTATAAAGATTAAATGGTGTAATTGATCTAAAGAACTTATGTTTTCAGAAAAATGATAAACTTTCAAATGATAGCTGTTCATGGCAGTTATAGCAGCAAAAAGGGGCTAGTTGTTGAAGGAGTTAGAGAGTAATAAACAAGAAGTTCTGAAGGATAAGAACCCTCTGGAAGCTGTCCACTTTGTAAAAACGATGCTTTTTGAAAAGAATACAATGACCATTAGAGGACGATAATATTTTATACCCATAAACCATTCCCTCTGATCCTTGACTTATGGGAACGAATAGAGTAGTATTTATAATTACAATTAAACATGGGAGTCTGAGAAGCATGGTTTGTTTATAGCTAACTTGTTGGGATAAGCAGAAGATTCTGATCCAGCCTATAAAGATAAACTTCCTGGCAAAAATATTTACATGATAATTGAGATAGTGAGTTTTGGAATTAGATTACTTGAGTTTGAATTACTTGAGTTGGCTCTACTACTTACAAACTGTGTGATCTTGAGCATGTTATTTAAATTCTCTGCACTTCAGTTTCCACATGACTAAAATGGGAATAATAATGGAATGTCTTAAAGAATATTGTGTGGAACAAATTAGTTAAAACACAACATGGTTAGGACAGTGAATAACATATTGTAAATGCTCACTAATTTTTGGCTCTCATTATTCTGTATTTAAAATGAATCTAACCAGAGTTAGAATACAGATATTGCCAGAAAATTGTAACACTAATTAATGCACATGAGAATTAGATTCCTTCATTGTCTTACACTCTTAATTGTTGTTTTGTTATTCTTAACATGCTTCCCTCAAGCGAACAAGCAGAAAAATATGCCTAGAGTTATCCTAGAATGTGGAATAATGACCCAAATTTAATTTCAACCTAAAAAGTGCCTTTTAATCAATACAGACTATTGCCAATAGAATGAGTTTCCCAGAAGGCTGGCAAATCATTAGGTATAAAAGCATTTGTAGGAAGATAAAATGTGGAGGGATAGCATGATTCTTAAGACTCTTGCAAACTTACGATTCCATATCAGGATCTACTGCCAAAATAGAAAAGAAGGATCAAACATTGTATTACTAGACAATTTAAAATTTTCCTAAAGAAAATGATAATGATGGTGTACTTTTAAGCGTATCTCCAAACAGTCCTATAGAAAGAGAGAACTAGGGTAGCAAAACTGAGCATTCATCAGTAATACCTACAATAAACACAAAGTATGGAAGGCTGGGGACAAACCACCAATAGCTACGAAAATCCTGTGTGTGTCATATTAGAATCTGTTCAGAAGGAAGCAAAGGGAAGTGATGGAGTGTTGGATGAAACTGAAAACAGGAGAATTCTAAAAACCACAAGTAAGAAATCACTGGAAAGCATGGTAGATTAAGAAGAACAGAAAACATCAAAAGATTCTTTGCACATTCCAATTCAAGAGTGAGCAAAAGGGATTGATGGTAAGGTCAGAGGTGGCCAAAACATAATGAGCCTAAGGAATTCTCAAAACTGCCCAACTGAAACTCCCTTCCAGGACTGAGGAAAATTACTAGGGGTGGAATCCAAATGGATTAGAATAGGTCTAATGGGGATACAAGAAAAAGAAGGTTCAGATAAAATTGGGGAAGGACAACAGAGGAAGAAGATTTGGAAAATACAAGAATAAATGGGAGTGTGTGTGTGTGTGCGCGCGTGCGCACGTGTGTGCACGCATGTATTGCAAAAACAGAAGGAGTTCTAGATCAATAAAGCTAGAAAAGGAATCCTGGTTCAGTTTTCTTTCCTAAAAGTTTAGGAAAAGTAATCATAGGATTGAGCAATGGGGAAAGAATAGTGTTCAAATCTTACACAAAATTATAAGAATAAAGGAGAAAAAAGAGCAAAAAACGTCTCTACACTCAATGAACTAAAAGAAATAAAGTGACATAAAAAATATAAGAACTACATAAATCAGAACAAAAATTTTTAAAAACAAAAAATGAGGTGATACACTATAGGAAAGAATTATACGTAAAGAATATTTCAGAAATAAGGACTAAACGAGAAGGCACATAAGAGCAAATAAACAACATAGACAATGTAATGGAAAGTAGAAGTTGAAAGGAAGAAAATTACGAAAATTTTAAAAGGAGTAAAAAGAAAAAAGAATTTGAGAGAAAACGGGAGATACAAGAGACAGGCAAAGAATATCCTAACATGGATGCACTAAAAGATCTCTGAAGCAATGAAACAAAACAAAAACTAAAAACTACAAAGAACATTTTCTTGAAATAAAAACAAAACTTGAAACTACATATTAAAAAAACACACTTTCTACCTGGGAAATCAACACAGAGTGACTAACAAACTCTTTTCTTCTAGATCTACCGAACTTTACCAAAAAAAAAAAAAAAAAAAAGAAAGAAAGGCAATCTTTGGGTACATGCCTACTCATGAAGGAAAGAAAATTGCATTTGTTTCAGATTTTCCAATAGAAAAACTTTGATTCTCAAAGACAGAAAATTTAAGGTGTAGATTTTATACCCAGCCAAACTGGCTTTCAGTTATGGAGCCACAAACATTCTGTTATGAGTACAGTAAACTCAGGAAATATTGTTTCCAGGGGACTTTGCGAGAAATGTACTAGAAAATAAATTTTACATAACCAAAATGCCTAAGAAGACATTTAACAGATCATTTTTAAAAATATTTTATTTATTTATTTGACAGAGCACAAGCAGGGGGGGCTGCAGGCAGAGGGAGAAACAGAACCCGACGTGGGACTCGATCCCAGGACTCTGGGATCATGACCTGAGCCAAAGGCAGACACTTAACTGACTGAGCCACCCAGGCACCCAGAAGACATTTATATAAAGACTTATGGTGAGCATTAAATTTATAGAACCAATAATAAATGATGGTTATAAGGGAGAGAGTATAGTATACTTTGACATTATAAATACATTATAACTCCCAAAAATGGGAAGAGAATGTTGTGAGTATGTAAAAAATATGCTTGCTAATTGTTTTCCTGTTATTACAAGAAGTAAAGAATAGTACTTCTCATCAGATGCTGGACAAGAGTGAGGGGAGAGGAAATTACTAGCTAACTCAATATTACTCATTGTTGAGAACTAACAGAAAATAACTAAAATGAAATAAAAAGATCTAAGGGTGTTACATAAAGGTATAACAGTAAAAACATATAAGTAATCAACAAAACAAGAATGTATACTTTCGTAAGAGCAAAAAATATATACAAAGAAAGCAAAATAAATAGATCACATTTTAAAAATCTATGCACATAAAATATGTATATCAGCCAAACCTATCAATCACATAAATAAATTTAACTGGACTTACCAGCCTATTAAGAAAAAAGAGAAGAAATATTTTCTGACTGTTTAGCAGAGGGAAATGCTGCTATATACAGCATACATATTGAAAATAAAGAGAATCAGGTGGGGAAAAGTTGGGACCCAGCAAATGCAAATAAAAAGGAAGAGGAGGTCATGATATTGTTATCCTGACAAGGCAAAATATAAAGAAAAGGCATCATAGAAAAAGTAGGAAACCTTATAATGCTAGAAGCTAGGATTCATAATGAAAATGTGTCAGTTATTAACATTTATACACTGTAACTGCAATATTTTCATAAAGCAGAAATCAAAAAGAAAGATGCAAAGAGATTTTAACATATTTTTCTCAATCTAGCACAAATGATATGATCCAAAAGCGAGTAGGAATTTAGAAGATTTAAAGAACATAATAAAATATATCTTACAGACATTGAACTGTGAACTCATATACTAGAGAATATACCTTTTTGTCAAGAGCATATATAATGTTCACAAAAAATTGATCATATTATAGGCCACAAAGAAAAGCTTAATAAATTCCAAAGAATAGGAATAATATGAAGAGCATCCTCTGATTGCCATGCACTAAAACAAGCTATAAAAAAATCAAAACCAGAAAGGCCTTTTACTTAGAAATTAAAAAGAAAACAAAAGCCTCTGTTACTAAACAATTCTTGAATTTACAGAATGTCTTGAAAACACAAAATCAGAACCTATGGAATACAGCTAAAATCAGAGGGAATTGACAGCATTGAATAACCATAAAATTAAAAATTAAATTCTGAAGGTAAATGAATTAAAGATTCAAGTACTAGGAAGAAAAGCAAAGCAAAACAAAAAGAAAAAAGAAATTCAGCTAGAAAACAGAATAAATAGAATTAGTAAGTCCAAAAGATGATTCTTTAAAAAGAAAAAAAAAAAAAAAAAAAAAAAGAGGGCACCTGGGTGGCTCAGTTGGTTAAGCGACTGCCTTCAGCTCAGGTCATGATCCCGGGGTCCGGGATCAAGTCCTGCATCGGGCTCCCTGCTCTGTGGGGAGCCTGCTTCTCCCTCTCCCACTCCCCCTGCTTGTGTTCCCTCTCTCGCTGTGTCTCTCTCTGTCAAATAAATAAATAAAATCTTTAAAAAGAAAAAGAAAAAGAAAAAAGATAAATGTAGACAAACTACTAGCTAACTTCAGTAGGACAAAAAGAGAACACGTGCATATAAAATTAGAAATGACAAGAGGAAATAATCTTCAAAACCAAGGAACTTTAAAGTCATCAGAGACTATTTTGCACAACTCTAGGCAATTAAGTTTGAAAGCCTAAGTGAAATGGGTAATTTTAAAGAATATAGCTTATCAGAATTGACCACCATAAAGACCAAATATCTAAGAAGATCAGACATCCATAAAAGAAATAGAAAAAGAACTGTTGTTCTTTTAACTTTAAATATTAAAAAACTCCTCCAAAACCATTGTGGGTTACCTGGATAGCTCAGTCCCTTAAGCACTTGCCTTTGGCTCAAGTCATGATCCAAGGGTCCTGGAATCAAGCCCCACTCAAGCCCCACGTGGGGCTCCCAGCTCAGCGGGGAGCCTGCTTCTTCCTCTGCCCCTCCCTCTGTTGTGCTCTCTCTCTCTTTCTCTCAGATAAATAAATGAAACCTTTAAAATAAAAAAAAAAGCTTCATACTCAGGTTTTCTTTGTTTGTTAGTTTTTTCCACATGGTAACACTGAAAAAGGACTCCAGTCAACTTGAAGAAGTTCTCACTGGCCAATTATAGGACCATTTAAACACCATCAAATAACTGCAAATGACTGAACAATGTCTTATCTGTGATGATAGAAAAACAAACAAATCCTAACTGGTCACCATTATGGTGCTAATAAACCCATCGTTTTAACAACTGGTAAATAGCGGGTAAGAATCAAGCATTTATCCTTCCTTTCCCATATGAAGCATATTACTTGGTACACAAATGGATGGTGAAGGCAGTTTTTTCTACATAGAAATGTTATAGCTAATAAGTGAAGCGTATTATTTTGCAATCTGTAATGAATTAATGGATCACTTTATATATCACAAAAGTCTACTAATGCTATGAAAAGGCAACCAGGCCTTATATGCCTCCTGATAATATAATATCACTTATGAATTAGTCTTGCCAAAAAATAAAAAAATCCTCAGTCTGATCAAGCCTTTAGATACAAACAATTTCCCAGACTCAAAGATAGAAGCAGCAAAATACAAACTTCAGGAGTCTCTCTGGGGCAAATGATCTGGTTTCTTTATTAAATTAAGTGGAAGGAAAAAAGACAGATGGAAAGGAGCTTATAGATTAAAATGAATTTAAGGCACCCATTAACCAATCAACATATGGACCTTATTTTTTTTTTTTTTTAAGATTTTTTATTTATTTATCTGAGAGAGAGAATGGGTGACAGAGAGCATGAGAGGGGGAGGATCAGAGGGAGAAGCAGACTCTCCGCCGAGCAGGGAGCCCGATGCGGGACTCGATCCTGGGACTCCAGGATCATGACCTGAGCCGAAGGCAGTTGCTTAACCAACTGAGCCACCCAGGCGCCCCAACATATGGACCTTATTGGTATTCTCATTGAAATGGTTAAAAGAGAAAACATGAAATAATTGGAAATTGGAACATTGGATATTTGTTAACATTAAAGGATGATTATTAACTTCTGACTGAGATGTGATAATGATATTCGACTTTTACTTAAAAAAAAGAGAGAGAGAGACCTTGCCTTTCCAAGATAAATACTGAAATATTTACAGATGAAATGTTATGATGTCTGGTATTTGCTTCAAATAAGTGGAAAGTAGGAGGAGAAATAGATAAAACAAGATTGGCCATGAGTTGAAAATTGTTAAAGCTGGCTGATGGATATATGGAAGTTCATTATACTCTTATATTTTTGTATATATTTGAAGTGTTCTTAATATAAAAATTAATGAATATTATTATTTTTTCTAATTTAATTTTATTGTGTTATGTTAGTCACCATACAATACAGCATTAGTTTTTGATGTAGTGTTCCATGATTCATTGTTTTCGTATAACACCCAGTGCTCCATGCAGTACATGCCCTCCTTAATACCCATCACTGAGCTTATTACTAAAAATAGGGCATAACTCCCATGAATATCACATGATTATTGTTAACTAAACGGGGAGAAAGTGCTCCATTATCTCTGCTTTAACATATTTGAGATCACTGCAACTCTAGTAACAAAAGAATTATATGTACACCAACAGAAGGGATAAATTCTCTTTCTTTACTTCTCTGATTCTTTCTCCATTTCCAGACATTCATTCAGCTTGTAGTCATAGAGCTGCTGATATTGTAAAAATGTTGCTTAGCAACATGTTAATGGGGAAAAACACTCCTTAAAACATTAGGGTTTTGTCTTTTGAAATGTACTAGTTCAGCATATGATACCTCCTACAGCTCAATTTAACAAGAGGAAAAATATCAACTCTGAATATAGTTTTGTTTTTTTTTTTAATCTTACCTGGGCCTGAATTTAGTAACAGTATAAGGAATGGAATATGGCAATGACCCTGAACTACATACAGTTCTGTTGGTCTCTTTTGGAAGAGTGGTTTAGAGATGAGGAACTATAGCAGTCTGCCCCTTACCTAGTATCTGGAGTGGAGGTGGAGAGGGTATGAAGGGAAAACACCCCATCTTTCTCCTCCATTCAGTATTATTGTTCAAAGAAAATGCATTGAATTGAGTATTCAAGGATCTAGAAGGTGGGCCCGGTGAGTCACTCTTTAAGCCCAGTTTCTTTTCTAGGAAATCAGGGTATTGAACCACTGCTCTTGAAAGACATTTCTAACTACAAAAGCCCCTAGGCCAAAGCTTTGTGTCAACTGTGCCTTCCCTGGCCATCCTATGACAATGCAGATTCTGATTCAAGGGGCCTTGAGTTTTTTGTATTTTTAACAAGCTCCCAAGAGATACTGATTCAGCTGGTCAGGGGGAATCACACTTTTATAGCAAGGCTCTCTGTCACTTGGAACAAGCAGAGAGACAAGAAAATGTTACTTGACAGCCTTGACATGGTGTATGGATAAGAGGACAGCCTGAACATCTAAGAGACCTAGGTTCAAATCTTGGCTCTGTCTTTAGATGTGTTACTGAGCTACCCCGGGCTTCAGATTCTTCATCTGCAAAATGGAAATGTGAGCATTTTTTGAGAAGATTGAATGAGATAACAATATCACTGTCACATTCTTAGCCAAGCACATAGTAAGTACTGTGTGGTTACTGTAATTATTAATTATTGTTGGCCTAGAGAAAAACAGAGGATTTATGAAGGATCATGTTGTAGTAAGAGTCTTTGCCTCCTTATTTATGGGTGAGGCAGTTTGAAAAATTGGGAAGACTGTGGACTTATTCACGCTCTTTTTGTTACTGCCACAAACAGTGGACCTCAGTTTACACACCTGTCTGGTGAAAAAGTTGAATTCATTCCTTCCTGGTCCAAACATCCTAGGAATGTGTTTTAGCTCCCCTAGATGACTCGGTGCCATGAGCTATACCAAGGAGCTAACTCCCCATTTAATAAACTGTGAGGGGAGGGGAGGGGAGCTGTAGGTGGCAGAAAGCTTATCAGAACTGGATGAAAAGCTCAGACCCACAAGACTCTGCCCAGCAGGAGTTCTATTTTAAAACCCAGTCCTTTTTAGCAACAGAGAGCCAGGACAGTGATTTAATTACTGATGGGCTACATCAGAGGCAAAATTGGAGCCAACATCCCAGAATCAGGACAAAGGGCAGATGGACCAGCTCTGGGGAGGACAAGTCTTCTGAACCTTCCCACTACCTTTCCTGCTGATGTATTTTCTTAAGTCTCTGAAGTGCAGGGCTTTAGATTTTTAAACAAATGTGCTTGGGACGCTATGATTTTGCCTATTTTCTGAAGGATTTTCTAAGCATCTGTCAGCTTCTGTCTGAATCATACATACACGTGTATATGAATCACTTCCTTCCCATTTCATGCATGATCCCCACCCCTTTCTTTCATAGACATCCGCACCCCCCCATTTGTAAAGAATAAATGAAAGAACTGGGGATTTTGTGGTGATTATCATACTTAAAGTGTTTCCTTTTTGAAACCATGGGTGCTCAAAATCACTTGTGGAGATTTTCCCATGAGGGGGATTCTAGGGGATCCTTAAGAAATGAGGCTGGTTTGGAGAATGGCTCATTCTACAGAGGATCCCATGACTGACATGACCACTCTGAACCCAAAAAGAACTCAAGGATCATATGAGCCTCAACATCGTGATTAAGAAAGTCCTAGAGGGGCACCTGAGTGGTTGGTCGGTTAACCTTTGACTCTTGGTTTTGGCTCAGGTCATGATCTCGGGGTCCTGAGATTGAGCCCCTTCTCAGGCTCCCTGGTCAGCACGCAATCTGTTTGGGATTCTTTCCCTCTTTCTCTCCCTCCCCTCGGCCCCTCCCCACAGGCATATATGCAGTCTCTCCTTCTCTCAAATAAATAAAATCTTTAAAAAAAATCCTACAGTCTTAGGGAAGGCATCATAAATATTACTTAATGAAACCTAAGTAATTTGGTAACAAGTATAGGCTTTGGAGTGGGAAAACTGTAGCTTGGATTCTTGCTTTATCATAAATCAAATTTGCTCTAACTAAATGGGTGATCTTGGACAAGTCACTTCACCTTTCTAATCCTCTTTGCCCTCTAGTGTAAAAAGGGTAACTACCTCTGTCTTACAGTTCTTGTAAAGATAAAATGAGATTTCACATTTAGAATACTTGGGATGGTTCCCAAAACAATGTCTTGGTTTTTATAACAATAATAACAGTAAAAATTGAAAATTTTCATAAGTAGATTTTCCGGGGCTTCTTTAGTTCCCCCAGTGAAGGATTTAGAGCAGAAGGGTCAAACAGATAGCCTATGGACTAGATTCCACCTGAAGGCTTATTTTGTCTGCCCTTCACAGCAGTGGTCAGTTTGCTTTTTTGTTGTTGTTATTTGCCTGTATTTTAAAATGTATTTTTTTTGCATTATAATCTACATTTCTTGAAACATTTTTTAATGTCATCATCTGTGGGTGATGATGACAGCACTGGAAAAAATCTCACACAGAACTGGAGCTGAATGGAGGTGGCAGGAGACACACACCAAGGTCATGCAAACCTAAGTTCTGGAGGAGTGTATGGTGGCCAGGAGTCACCCGAGGAAGTCAACCTGGTAGTAGAAATAGGAAAGCAGAGAAAACTTGTAGAAATAAGCAGTGGAAATAACCATGCAGCCTCCCAGCAAAACAAAAGGTATCCACTCCTGACCTTCCAGTCTCTGGAGTTGGGAAGACTGGTTGTATATGCTTTGCTGTCTTCCATCACTCATTCCTTGACATTCTTCTTCTTCTTCTTTTTAAAATTTTTCATTGTTATGTTAATCACCATACATTACATCATTAGTTTTTGATGTAGTGTTCCATGATTCATTGTTTGTGCATAACACCCAGTGCTCCATGCAGAACGTGCCCTCTTTAATACCCATCACCAGGCTAACCCATCCTCCCACCCCCCTCCCCTCTAGAACCCTCAGTTTGTTTTTCAGAGTCTATCGCCTCTCATGGTTCGTCTCCCCCTCCGATTTCCCCCCCTTCATTCTTCCCCTCCTGCTATCTTCTTCTTCTTCTTCTTTTTTTTAAACATATAATGTATTATTTGTTTCAGAGGTACAGGTCTGTGATTCAACAGTCTTGTACAATTCACAGTGCTCACCATAGCACATACCCTCTCCTTGTCTATTACCCAGCCACCCCATCCCTCCCACCCCCGACCACTCCAGCAACCTTCAGTTTGTTTCCTGAGATTAAGAATTCCTCATATCAGTGAGGTCATATGATACATGACTTTCTCTGATTGACTTATTTCGCTCAGCATAACACTCTCCTGTTCTATCCACGTCGTTGCAAATGGCAAGATCTCATTCCTTTTGATGGCTGCATAATATTCCATTGTATATATATACCACATCTTCTTTATCCATTCATCTGTCAATGGACATCTTGGCTCTTCCCACAGTTTGGCTATTGTGGACATTGCTGTTATAAACATCGGGGGTGCACTTACCCCTTTGGATCCCTACATTTGAATTTTTGGGTTAAATACCCAGTAGTGCAATTGCTGGATCATATGATAGCTCTATTTTCAACTTTTTGAGGAACCTCCATACTGTTTTCCAGAGTGGCTGCACCAGCTTGCATTCCCACCAACAGTGTAGGAGGGTTCCCCTTTTCTCCGCATCCCTGCCAGCATCTGTCGCTTCCTGACTTGTTAATTTTAGCCATTCTGACTGATGTGAGGTGATACCTCCTTGAGGTTTTGATTTGGATTTCCCTGATGCCGAACGATGTTGAGCACTTTTTCATGTGTCTGTTGGCCATTTGGATGTCTTCTTTGGAAAAATGTCTGTTCATGTCTTCTGCCCATTTCTTGATTGGATCATTTGTTAGTTCTTTGGGTGTTGAGTTTAAGAAGTTCTTTATAGATTTTGGATCCTAGCCCTTTATCTGATATGTCATTTGCAAATATCTTCTCCCATTCTGTTGGTTGTCTTTTGGTTTTGTTGACTGTTTCTTTTGCTGTGCAAAAGCTCTTTATCTTGATGAAGTCCCAATAGTTCATTTTTGCCCTTGCTTCCCTTGCGTTTGGCGATGTTTCTAGGAAGAAGTTGCTACATCTGAGGTTGAAGAGGTTGCTGCCTTAGTTCTCCTTTAGGATTTTGATGGATTCCTGTCTCACATTTAGGTCTTTCAACCATTTTGAGTCTATTTTTGTGTGTGGTATAAGGAAATGGTCCAGTTTCATTCTTCTGCATGTGGCTGTCCAATTTTCCCAACACCATTTGTTGAAAAGACTGTCTTTTTTCCATTGGACATTCTTTCCTGCTTTGTCGAAGATTAGTTAACCATAGAGTTGAGGGTCCATTTCTGGGCTCTCTCTTCTGTTCCATTGATCTATGTGTTTTTGTGCCAGTACCATGCTGTCTTGATGATGACAGCTTTGTAATAGGGCTGGAAGTCTGGAATTGTGATGCCACCAGCTTTGCTTTTCTTTTTCAACATTCCTCTGGCTATTCAGGGTCTTTTCTGATTCCATAAAAATTTTAGGATTATTTGTTCCATTTCTTTGAAAAAAGTGGATGGTATTTTGATGGGGATTGCATTGAATGTGTAGATTGCTCTAGGTAGCATTGACATCTTCACAATATTTGTTCTTCCAATCCATAAACATGGAACATTATTCCATTTCTTTGTGTCTTCCTCAATTTCTTTCATGAGTATTTTATAGTTTTCTGAGTACAGATCCTTTGCCTCTTTGGTTAAATTTATTCCTAGGTATCTTATGGTTTTGGGTGCAATTGTAAATGGGATCGACTCCTTAATTTCTCTTTCTTCTGTCTTGTTGTTGGTGTATAGGAATGCCACTGATTTCTGTGCATTAATTTTATATCCTGCCACTTGACTGAATTCCTGTATGAGTTCTAGCAGTTTTGGGGTGGTGTCTTTTGGGTTTTCCACATAAAGTATCATATCATCTGCAAAGAATGAGAGTTTGACATCTTCTTTGCCGATTTGGATGCCTTTGATTTCTTTTTGTTTTCTGATTGCTGTGGCTAGGACTTCTAATACTATGTTGAATAGCAGTGGTGATAATGAACATCCCTGCCATGTTCCTGACCTTAGGGGGAAAGCTCTCAGTTTTTCCCCATTGAGAATGATATTCGCTGTGGGTTTTTCATAGATGGCTTTTATGATATTGAGGTATGTACCCTCTATCCCTATACTCTGAAGAGTTTTGATCAAGAAAGGATGCTGTACTTTGTCAAATGCTTTTTCTGCATCTATTGAGAGGATCATGATTCTTGTTCTTTCTTTTGTTAATGTATTGTATCACGTTAATTGGTTTGGGGATGTTGAACCAAGCTTGCAGCCCAGGAATAAATCCCACTTGGTCGTGGTGAATAATCCTTTTAATGTACTGTTGGATCCTATTGGCTAGTATTTTGTTGAGAATTTTTGCATCCATGTTCATCAAGGATATTGGTCTGTAATTCTCTTTTTTGGTGGGGTCTTTGTCTGGTTTGGGGATCAGCGTAATGGTGGCCTCATAAAACAAGTTTGGAAGTTTTCCTTCCATTTCTATTTTTTGGAACAGTTTCAGAAGAATAGGTATTAATTCCTCTTTAAGTGTTTGGTAGAATTCCCCTGGGAAGCCATCTGGCCCTGGGCTCTTGTTTGTTGGGAGATTTTTGATGACTGCTTCAATTTCCTTAGTGGTTATAGGTCTGTTCAGGTTTTTTATTTCTTCCTGGTTCAGTTTTGGTAGTTGATACATCTCTAGGAATGCATCCATTTCTTCCAGGTTATCTAATTTGCTGGCATATGGTTGCTCATAATATGTTCTTATAATTGTTTGTATTTCTTTGGTGTTGGTTGTGATCTCTCCTCTTTTATTCATGATTTTGTTGATTTGGGTCATTTCTCTTTTCTTTTTGATAAGTCTGGCCAGGGGTTTATCAATCTTGTTAATTCTTTCAAAGAACCAGCTCCTAGTTTCACTTGACCTTCTTCTGTTTTAAATATCTGTGGCATCATTCACTCCAATTATTTTCTTACCCCTCTGAATACTTCTCTCAGTCTTCTTTGTTGGCTTCTTTTCCTACACTTGATCTCAAAATGTGGAGTTCCTTGGATTACACTAAAATTTCCCTTCTCTATTCACATTTCCTGTTTTGGACTGAATGTGTCCACCCCCAACTCCCAAATTTTTATATTGAAATCTAATCCCCAAAATGGTGGTATTTGGAGATGGGCCTTTGGGAGGCAATTAGTGCCCTTATAAAAGAGACCTGAAGAATCCTCATCCCTTTCACCTTGTGAGGATACATGGAGAAGACAGCTGTCTATGAATCAGGAAGCAAGTTCTCACTAGACACTGAATGTTGATCTTGGACCCCCCAGCTTTAAGTACTCTGAGGAATAAATGGCTGTTCTGTATAAACCACTCAGTCTATGGTACTCTGTTCTAGCAGCCTGAATGGACTGAGACATATTCATTAGCTGATCTCAGTTCAACATTAATTATATGCTGATATATCTTAAGTTTTTATGTATCTATTCATTTTTTTTTAATTGTCTAGTCCCTTATTTGAATGGGGGGTCAGTCACCTTGGGCAGACTTCACCTGTCTGGTTCAGAGCAGGCAAAAAATACTTTTATAAGTATGTGACAGTATGTATGTGCTTATAAGAGACAGTAAGTATGTGCTAAATGAATGGATGAAGGTACAAATGAATTGGATTTGTGTCTCCTGCCCAGACCTAAGCCATTCACCCTGAACTGAGCCCCCAACACACTGGCTATCTCTCATTTCTCAGGTTTGCCAAGGTTTTTCCTGCCTTATAGACTTGGAAGATACATTCCCTCTACCTGCAAAGCTTTCCTTGACCTCTTCCTTCATGTGTTGGCTTAAAAGCTTTCCCCTCTCTGGGGATATCCCACCATTTCCCATGTCCTGTCTGTAATTATACCCTATTCATTACATATATAGTGTGAGTTTCTTTTCTGAATTTGTAAATACACATGAACTTTTTTGTTTACCACATATTTCCCTGTGTCCCACCCTGCTTTTCATTTTATTTTCTCAAATATGCTAACTACTTTAGTCAAGGATTTAACTCATTTTAATATATTCAACATCCAGTACAGTTTTTAGAACAAAGTGTTCAATAAATATGTGTTTAATAAATGAATGGGTACCCATGATATGTTTTACTTTATTCTCTTCACAAACTTCATGTTTATATGAGCAACTTTTTTGGTTTTGGTTGCTCGTAATCAAAGAGCTTTATAGCAACTATAGTGATAAACAGCAGTTTATACTTTTTAGGTGTTTTTGCATCCACCCTCTTGATAGACTTGGAAAAAACAATGACTTTCACAGATGACTGTAATGACATTAATCATGTACATTTCTATAGTTTACAAAGTGCATTTGCATCTATTATCACAGTTAATTCTTACAACAATTTTGCATAACAATTTTACACAGCAAAGGAGAGTTGAGACAAAGAGGTCAAAACTAATAGGAGCCAGGATCAAGCCCAAGTTTTCTGTTGACCAGCTCTTTGCTCTATTGATATACCACATAGCCTGCTACTATTACTATCACTACTTCTACTATAAACTAGGACTTATTGAGCATTTACTACGTACCAGGCACTGAGCGATGTGCCTTCTCTTAATCAGGTCAGTTAATATTCACAACAACCTCATGGAGTTGATACTTCCATTGTTCTCTTATGACAGATAAAGAAACTGAGGCAGGGTGATGTCAGAGATCTGATAAATGGGTAAGCCAAGATGTGAGCCCAGGTGTTTCTGATCCCTGAAACTACAAACTACAATACTGAAGTCCTTCTTGCTGCAAAGAGAAGTGAAAGAACATCTGGGATTTTGAAAGTCACTCATGCAGAACAATCCAGGACAATGTTGTTGGTAATTATCCCAAACCCTCTGATGTGCAATGAAGAGTTATCCCAAACCTTGAGTGAACAAGAAGCATTGCAAGATGTGACTGAACATGAGCCGCTTCACCAACATCCCCTCTGAAACAGGGGCTTATTTAATGCACTTAATTGTTGAGAGAGATATAATGAGATTATTCAGAGCCTTGGCTGCGCACTTTTTTCCTATTATTAACTGTGTTAATTTGCAACAATGCTCAAGATGCTGGCTGAATGAAAACAGGCTAAATGAAAACTCTATTTTTTTTTTCAGAGTGGGATAAAAGGTAATCACATTGGGTAATTTGATTTTGATGTACTGCCTTTCCCCCCTTTTAAATCCACATACTCTTTGTAAGTAGGTGAAGGTGTGTGATCATTAGGAGAGCATGGAAAGGCTGATTACCACAACTGTGGCAAAGGGAACTCTGTCAAGCCTTCTTCCATGTGGCAGATTCCTGGATTATCTTTCATTCAGGCAAAGAAGAAAGAGAGGAGGGAAGGATGAAGGAAATTTTCAATGAGTGTGACTCTGTGTAAGGCATTATGTCAGTATCTCTCCCACCCCTTCTTGAACGGAATCTTCAGAAAGCTCCTGGCTGCAGCTACTTGTACTCCCATTTTACAGATGAAAGGAGTTCTTGACTTGATTCCCCCTGTGACAAGAACTGAGAGAAGAGTTAAAACACCCAACTGTCACATCTAGAATATACCAAGGGGACATATTAAGAGATGTGGGAAAAAATAGAATAGAGGAATGGGGTTAGTGGTGGGGACATGGAGATAGACTTATCTTATATTAGTATCAAAGAACCAAGTACCTATACTCCCAGACTAGATTGGATAAGGGTTGAATTAGATAGTCAAACAAGTTCTTATGCAGCTTAAAATATATTTGGTTACCCAATTCAAGCTACCAATAATAATAGTAATGATAATAAAGATACAAATTTTCAAATTCAAAATGTTTTTTTGTATCCCCCCTCCTCACTTGGTTTAATTACATTTGAGTACTTACTTTGCCCTTCTTTCAACCTTTCAAATCTGAGGTTTGATTGAAAAGCAAATTATCTTTTACAGAGCCCAACCCTCTTGTCTCTGGACCTCGCAGGGAATGGCTTCTCAAATCATTTTCACTCAGTTCACACTCTGAAAGACCAAAGAACTATGCTATATGCCCATTCCAGAAGTCCCTCTGGGATTAGCCCATCATGAATATAAATCATTGTATTTGTTATGTTTCCCAAATACCCATTCATCATCCATCTTAGCATTGTTCAAAGAGACATGGGGTCAGTTCAGCTCTCACCTTCACAAGGCTTTGTGATTCTGTGATTCTGTTTGTGCAGCTACTCACTGCTGTGGCTGCAGCCAAGGGTCTCCCCCACGGGGATGAGAAGAAGTAACCTCAGGAGGAAGCGCCATTCAGGTATCAAGTGTGGCTCTTGGCCAAGGAGGCAGCTCCTCTTTCTACCCTCCCACTCAGGTCCTTTTTTGTGTAGCAAGACAAAAGCCAAACAATGGCCACCTTCTCTCTCCTGGAGGTGACAAGCAGAGCAAAGTATAAAGCTAGCTTTTGAAAATTCATCCATTAAACTCCCTACCACCCCAAGAACCTGACCTGAATCTGCTTTCTCACAACCACAGGAGGCAATTGTCCTTTTCTTTAAGAAGCTCTCAGCTTGGAAAGAGACCACCAAGAGGGAAAGGGATTATCTTCCAAAAGGGTCTTAAAGAATATCAAAGCTGGAAGGTCTCTGAGTGATTATCTAGTCCAACCTCTTCAATTTATAGAAACCCTAAGGACAGGAAAGATTTAGTGTAAACTATACAGCCCAATGTAGGCTTTCCCAGATATCATCAGAACAACCTGTTGATCAGTCAAAACTGAGATTATCAACGACTGGGCTAAGAGAAAACACTACCTACCTAGACAGTTTTGATTACATCTCAGAGACCAAGAGCAGTCAGGGTATCTGTTGAGACCTTGAAATCTGGTTTAAGGAGGGTCCTTCAAGGGAATAGGGGAGGTCTTGTTAGGATTGGATGAGGATCATGATACAATAGTTTAGAACTGGTAAACATAAGAGAGCAGGATTTTGAGGCAAGGGACTGAAAGTCTTGGGGAATAAACAGTCACCCAATATTTCCTATTGAAGAATTGATGGATCTTTCAGAAACTTATTAGAATGCACAATTAAGTTATTTGCAACTTTTATCTTTCTGGGCAAAATTTCCTGGAATACTATATCTATACTGATGAAGACAGGGGACTAGTAAAATCATATCAGAATAAACAGTAAACTGTCTGGTGATAGTTTTGGGTCTCATAATCCAAGCCCCCCAATTTATAAATGAAACCTTCCTCCAAGCCACAAAGACCTTCCCCTGCACAAATTTAACTAGAAGCCAGGTCTCTGACTCCCCACCCAAAGTCTATGTTGTGACCCAAGAATATATTATCTGGGCCAAATAAAGGCAGTCTCTAGATTTTAAGAATATATTTTTTGAAAGTTTGGGAAGAAAATAAAAGATAGGAATGAGAGAGAGAGTATGTGTGTGAGAGAGCCTGGATACCTCAGAGAGGAGTCCTGGGAAGTCTCTCTGAGGAGTTGACATTTAAGATATACCCAGAATATGCCAAGAGCTCAGCTCTCCAAGCTGGAGGAAAGCAAGAGTAAAAGCAGTAGACAGCTTGGGGCTTGATAGAATGAATGTGTGTGGCTAGAGCCCAGTAAGCAAAATAAGAGAAGTAGGAGACGAGGTCAGGCTGCAAGAGAGAACCAGATCATCAGGGGCCTTTGGGTGTTCTCAGAATGCTTGACTGGGGTGGGTTGATCCTGAGGTTGTGTATGCAGAATGCACTCTGCTTGTTTACCTCATGAAAACTCATAGTTGGGGCTGTTCTTCTTTAAGTGGTGGAGAAGACCATGCCCAGGTTCTCCACAGAGAGGGGCTGGAAGATGCTCAGACATTCAGGATGTTCAGTTGTTCATTTTTTTCTGATAAAAGTAAAAAATGCATCAACTAAGCCAGCTATGGGCCTTCACAGAGCAGTAAATTATCTTTTTTTTTTTTTTTTTTGGTTTGTTTGCAAGAAATGACTATGATTCCAGGATATTCTCCTCTTATTCTTAGCCATTATCATGCTCCAACATCATTTTCAATTTCTAATGTTGAGCTGGGTGGTTTTTATGGCCTCTCAGCTAAAGAAAAATGAAAATGAATGTACAAAATGAAAGACAAGATTTATTTGGGGGGTACTTGTAGTTCTTTCTAAAGCAAAAAAAAAAAAGAACCTTTTAGTAGGATTTAATCAGGAACACAATTTTCTTTTTTAAATGTACACATGGGCAACTAATTGGAAAAATTCACATGATGTATGTCTAGTATTATCGATAGATGACGGTTAAAAAGTTTAAGAGCATTATTTGATGCTTGCATGGAACCACTCAATAGTCTATATGCAAGCTAACCAAAGCTGTGTAACAGATCTGAAAAGCCAGGAATTCAGTGACTAATAGAAAGTATCAAGGTACTTAATTCATCAACCAGAATAGTCATTCTTATTGTATGAATTCAAACACAGTGAAGTATTTGCATATTGACATTTGGGTGTACATGAGCTGTTTTAAAACTTGTTCTTTTTTCATTATTACATCTCAAAGAAATGAACACCACCATTCTAGATAAAATCACTGGGCAGAGTCCAAGTGGTGTTAGTTTCAGGGTAGGCCTTTCCCCAGGACAGGCTTGGACATTGTAAATGATCCAGGAGGCAGTGTTGCCCAGAAGTTAAGGATGTGAATTTTCAGTTTTGAATCTCATTTGTAACCTGAAAAGCTAGCTTCATGACCTTGGGCAAGTTATTTAACCTCTATGAGCCTCAGTCTTCCCGCCTTTAATATGGGGATAACAATAGTAACTAACTCATGGGGTGTCTCTGAGGATTAAATCAGACTGTGTAAAGATTTTAGCTCAAAATCTTAGCTAATATTATTATGTATATTGATTAGGAGATATATTACAATCAATTCCAGTAAGAAATGGCTGTTTTGTGTGTGTGTGTGTGCGCGTGTGTGTGGTGTGTTTGGACATACAGGTACATGTATAAGGCAAAATACCAAATTGTATATGGGAGATAATGATAAGAAGCTACAGTCCCCTGCTTCCCTTTTTCTGTTTCTTATCACATTTCTTGGAGGAAACCTCTCTTTACTATTTCTGTTTTTCTTTTTTTTGAGGGTACCCAAATATCTAAGTAATATGCATGTCCACCATTTCTTGATTCATCAAGAGTAGGCAATATCTCTTTATTCCACTACATAAGAATTGAAGATTTGTTCCATTATTCTTTCCTCCTACCTCTTGTTTCCTCCCAGTGTTTGATAATCATATTAATATTTTGATTTCTTCTATTGCTCCTTTTTCTAACTTTAAAATGATACAGCTATACATCTGTGTTTGGTTCTATCAATTTTAGGAACTCTCTAAGCTTCCCTCTGTAACTTGAAGATATTTGTTCCCCACCCCTTTCCTCCCTAATTTCTTAATGCCATCTCTGGATGTATTTGAGAGGTGTCTTAGGGAAAGTTTTCTAAAACCAGATCCTGAAATGGGGATTCTTGTGCATGAGATTTATAGAGGCTGTGCTTCCAGCAGGAACTTATAAAGGAGTGAGGGAAGCAGGGCAGGAAAAGGTAAGAAGTCAGGCAAAGATGTGGTTTTCCCCTGGGGTTTAGCTTCAGCTTCAGCTTGCTCCCATGGGGAGCTCTAGAGGGTGAATTGTATCAGAGAGTAAGTCTACCCTTTGGACCTTCCTTATCAGGCAGTCACTGGCTGTAGGCTACCTGCAGAAGGAGAATGACTTTTCTGTGAGGTCCTGTCAGCTAAGGGCAATGCCCCAGAGAAGGGGGCAGCTGTGAGCTATTACCAGCCAACACTCTCAGCAGCTAGAGAACAGATGTGTATGCCAGGTAAGAGGATCTGGGCAGAGTACCAACAATCTCTAACACATGGTGATGAGGAGCAGGTTATGATGAAGACAGTGGCCCCTGCCCCCTCATCAACTCTCACATGTATTTGATATTGTGTTTAAAAATATTTTGGGGTAACCTGGGTGGTTTTGTCTGTTGAGTGTCTGACTCTTAATCTCAATTCAGATCTTGCTGTCAGGGTTGTGAGTTCAAGCCCTGAATTCAAGCCTCACTTGTATTTTTCATCTGGTCCTCACACAAATACCCGTATACACAACACCACCATGACCATCACCAAAAACACCAACAAAACAATAGGAGATAATGTTGGTGTTATTCTCTCTGTTTTAAAAATTAAATACAGGATTCCAAAGTGGTTATGTGTCTTGCACAATACCCCACCGTAACTGGAAAGAATAGGACCAATTCCAGATAATCTCACTCCAAATCTAGTATTCTTTATGAACACCCCCAGTTTATTTCTTCATAGCACTTTGCATTAAATCCATTTGCCATATACTTATGCTCTTCCATAGTTGGCCTAACTTTGTAGATTAACTTTTTTCTCTAAATACATTTTTTTCTTTTGCATTTCAGATTGGTCTCTCAATATCTCTGGTTGGTCTTTTTCATTTCCATCAGCCAAGGCACTTTTAAACCATAGAGAATAGACTAACTACACATGGTTTAAACAATAGAGATGTTTCCTATTTCACATAAAAAGTCCAGAGCCAGAGTAGTCCCATATCAATCCTGTTGAGTCATCAATTTCATTAGGACCAAACTCTCCTCTACTTTCTGCCTCTGTTAGGTGGTGGCTTTCCTCTTTCGCTTAATCATGCCAGGACTGCTAGTTGGCTGCTGCAGCTCCAAGCTTCATAGTCTCACAATGTGTTCCATTTGCAGAAAAGGGGTGGTTTCTCTTCAGTCAACCTCTTTCTTTAAGAGAAGAGAGAGAACATTTCTCAGAGCTCTCAGTTCTCCTCAGCCTCCGTTGACTAGATCAGCCAGATAAAGTATGCTTCCAGTAGAGGAAGCTAAGAATTTAAGGACCTGGCATTTTCTACTGTGTGTATGTAAGCACGTGTGCATGTGTGTGTGTGTGTGTGTGTGTTTGTGTATGTAGAAGGTTTCTGTCAGCAAGGAAGCGGTGGGAGGGGTTTTTGGGTAAGCAGCTAACAGCCTTTCCTCCAAGATTTCTTCTCACTATTAACACACACACATAGATAGATGATAGATGATAGATAGATAGATGATAGATAGATAGATAGATAGATAGATAGATGATAGATATAGATAGATGATAGATAGATAGATAGATAGATAGATAGATAGATAGATAGATAGATAGATGATAGATGATAGGCAGATGATTCATGTAGCTTACCAACTTTTTGTGTATAACTGGTTAGTTCCCTGGTTGGTGAAGTACCAATTAATGAGGGTTTTTTTATTGTTGCTTTAAAAAAATATCTTTAGTTTCGGCTGATAGAGCACAAGATAATCGGGTAGTAATCTTGTGATTTTAATCAATGAAGCAGAGTACAAAATAATAGTCTTCAGTCTGTCTTACCCTAGTACACTGTCTGTATGTGGTCTGTGAATTGACTATTCTAGGGCAGACCTTGGGAGATAACACCATCAGCTACGATCATAGCTTATTGCCTGGGTCGTTCTCTTTGGAGAATTATGAGATGTGATGTGTGCACATTTGGAGGAAAGGATTATGGGATACCAGGAACAACTGGGAGTAGTCATGTATCTGAGAGGCCAAGAGCTGATACAATTCTGAAACAACTGTGGGCAAAACCAAAGTTCATTGACAGAAGGAGCAGATGCCCAGTGTGTATTTCTGATATTGGCAGAAATCATTTGAGATGTGAGAAGAAAGATTCTAGTAGAAAAATAGACTTACGGAAATCTGTGGGATAATGGCCTCGTTGCAAGTATAAGAAAACCCAACTAGCAGTTGATTATACTAAAAAAGCATTTATTGGCTCAGATAAATAAGAACAGCTGAACACAGGGGTACAGCTGACTTTGGGCTGTGCTGGCGTTAAAGGCTCAAACACTGTCATAAGGACATGGTGAGCTGCCATCCTCCCTCTATTAACCAGTTATGCAGATCTGTATAGTGGCAAGATGGCAGCAACTGGGTTCACATCCTTTTATATTCAAGTAGGGTGAGGAGAAGGAACTCCTTTTTTAGTAGTTTCTTCAAAGGGCCTGAGTTTCCCTCTGTTTAGCCCAGTTTAAGTTGGCCTCAGGAAGAAGATACTTTTCAGCTTAGACCTGAGTCACCCTCAAGTTAGTGACAATGTCCCACCCAAACCATATAGACTAGAAGTGTGGTTGTGGGTGTCTTTTCAGAAGAAATATGAAGGAGGAAGAATGAACAATATGCTGGAGAACAACAAATGTCCACGCTAATGTTTTAAAGGGAAGAGTGACCGCTAAAGTCTGGGAAACTCAAGATCAGTCAGGTTATACTTCTTGGAAAGGGAATTTCACCAGCAAAAGAAAAAATCTTGTGTGATGGTTTGGATACATATCTGGAAGTATTTGTTATATGGGGATTCCCATAAGCCAAATAGCTTTGGCCCCATGAGCGTTATAGCATGGAAAATAAAAAACAGCAGTACAGTTTCATATTGCAGCCCACATGCCTTGAGAAAGTGAATCTAAGCTCTCCTAAGCCCATCTCCCTGCTGGAACAAGTGGTAAATAAAACATAAACCACTTTTGTACAAGCTTCAAATTTTGGTGTAGATGAAAGGCAATTTACTCCGGGCTGAAAATGAGATTCTGGCAAAAAGCAATGCCTATTAACAAATGGAACAGTCCCCTGGTGACAAGATGGAGGCGTGCAACTGGGTACATTGGTCATTTTAACTCCAGGGGCTGACTTGAGGTATTTTAATCACACTAAAGTAGAATTACAGGTAGAAACAGCATCATATTTGATATAGGAAAGAATGCCAACATTATTCCTTTGAACAGATTACTTTCTACATGTGAATAATTTGACAAGAGAACCTAATATTCTATATTTACTTGATTCCTCAATATCTAAAAAAATTATAAATGGCCATCTTTGTTCAAATTTTATCCTTCCATCCATATGCTTGCAAATCACTTCTCTGAATGCACTGTTCTAACCAAGATGTCCCTCTGTTCAACACCTTCAAAGGCTCTTGGTGTCCACAGAAAAGATCAGACTCAGTAGCTAAGCATTTATGGCCTTCTGAAGAAGAGATCTCAAATATTTTTCTAGACCTAATTCCCATGATTTTTGTATGAATCAGGAGAGGCTAGTTAATGTTGTGTGCCTTAGTTTTCTACTGCTATTTAACAAATTACCACAAAAATAACAGCTGAAAGAGATGTATATTTATTATCTCACAGTTTCTGTAGGTCAGGAATCTGGGCATAGCTTTAACTAGATCCTCTGCTCAAGGTATCACAGGCTACAGTCTAGATACAGGCTGGACTGCCACCCTTTCTAGAGCTTTAGGGCATCTTCCAGGCTTGCATGGATATTGGAAGAATTTAATTCCTTGCAGTTGTAGGCGAAGGAGTTCCTGTCTTTCCTGTGGCTGTCAGCTAGAGGTCACTCTTAGCTCCTAAAGGGCCCCACAGTTCCTTGCCATGTGGCCTTCTCATACCATGGAAGATTTCTTCTTCAAGGCCAGAGGGAGAATCTGTTAAAGATGGAGTCTTACATCACATGATGTAATGATAGGAGTGATTTTATCCCCCATCGCTTTTGCCATATTCCATTGGTTAGAAGTGGGTCACTACACAAGGGAGGGATTATACAAAGGTGTGGATACCAAGGGCCAGGAATCTTGGAGGCCATCTTAGAACTCTCTCTACTGCAGAGATAACAAAAAACACCTAAATTTTAGTGCCTTAAAGGAACAATGGTTTATATCTATTAAGGATTGGCTGAGGGCCTTAGCTCTGCATAATTGGCAGGGAACCAGTCTGAAGAAGGCGCCAACTCCACACTTCACTACTGCCAAGGTAGGAAAAATAAAATGTAACAAACCTTGCTTTTACTCAAATCTCTGTGGTTGAGGAAAGTGACATGACTACCTCTAAGAAGTCTGCAAAGGGCACTTATACCTGGTGCCCAGACAAAGAACTGGAAATATTTGATGCAGAGCAGAAATGAGGATAGAGTTCTCCAACAAAATGTCTTCTTGCTGTGTACTGGATAGAGCTATTTCTCTCCTTAGGTCCTTGGTTCATTGTATTTTTCTCAACCTGAATGACCTTTCCTCTGCATCCATGTTTCCAAGTTTCTCCTGTGTTGCAAAAGCTACTTTCTCTGTGAAGTATCTTCTTATATTTCTCATCAAAATTAATTTTTCCTTCTTGGATATACCTTTACACTCTGCTGTACTTTCCCTATCTATCTTGTATGACATTTATAATTTCCTAAATTTATTCCAGTTAATTATTTTAGATGCCTCAGGTCCCATATTGGATTGTGAACATCCTGAGGATAGAAACCATATCTGAGTCACATTATTTCCTCTAAAGTGTCCAATACAGGTTATATTCAGTGTGGTACTAATGTTTGTTGGTTAAGTGAGATTGATCTTGCTCCCCTAGAATGTCTATTTACAACGATAGCTTTTGGCCAAATTTTAAATTGTTTAGGGAGAGGAATTGCCTAATTTCCTTATTCCATCAAAAACCCTAATACTTTACAGTTAAACTCTTTCCTGAATATAACCCAAATCCCTCTTGAAGTGTATTTCCCCTCATTTCCTCTTGTTTATCCATAATGAAGATCATAGATCACATAACACAGTTGGAAGGATCTTATTTTTTTTTAATATTTATTTATTTATTTATTTGAGAGAGAGAATGAGAGACAGAGAGCACAAGAGGGAAGAGGGTCAGAGGGAGAAGCAGACCCCCTGCCGAGCAGGGAGCCCGATGTGGGACTCGATCCCGGGACTCCAGGATCATGACCTGAGCCGAAGGTAGTCGCTTAACCAACTGAGCCACCCAGGTGCCCCAATGAGAGAGAGAGAGAGCGCACATGAGAGCGGGGAGGGTCAGAGGGAGAAGCAGACTCCCTGCCAAGCAGGGAGCCCGATGTGGGACTCGATCCCGGGACTCCAGGATCTTGACCTGAGCCGAAGGCAGTGGCTCAACCAACTGAGCCACCCAGGCGCCCCTCTGGAAGGATCTTAAAGATTGTCTAGGTCAGTGATTTGAAAGGTTTTGTTTATTTTAAGAAGCTGATTCCTTTATTCAAATGAAACCTTAAGCAGAGAACAAAACTGTGAGACAGCAACAGCAATAATAATAAAAAGCTGATGTTCTGACTGAATTGAGAATGGCAAGTTCAGAGTTCTGGTTACTTAATATCGCCTGACCAGTTTCCAATTCCCCGAGTGGACCTTAGGATACCTCTATGAAATTTTAGATACTTAGTTTGAAACTTCTTGGTGATGAGTCAACTTTTCATATTATAGATAGGAAAACTAAAGCTAGAGAGACTAATTATAGATAGAAAACTCAAGCTAGAATATCTTATCCAAAACTGCACAGTTACAGAGATAATCTATTTCATTAAACATTTATTAAGCACCTACTATAAGTGAGTTTGGCACAGGTACAGCAAACCTCTTGATATAGGTAGCAATAGAAGCCACATTTTCTAACTCAGCGTCATGGCTTAGATGGTTATGTGGTCAAGATTTCCATTTCACTTAAGTCTATTCTGTGACTTAGTGAAGTTAAAGTCAAAGAATAAATGGTTAATTTTAAAGTCTCGATTTCTACAATGGATCTGAGAATTGGGTTCATGCTGAGTTCAAAGTCAGGTGAGATCCTAGGTCACAGCCAGAACCTCCTGTGAAGGTGTATGGCAGTGCCATTTATTCACCCTGAGCTCCTGGAAATCTCACTATCGTCAAACACAGGAGAAAATGTCAGCCTCCTGGAAGAGCTCACTCTTGCTGAGAATTCATTTATATTTCATGCAGATTGGCATCCATGTGCATGAAAAAGATCTGAAGGAATAAGTTGATCTTATCCATCCAGCTGCTCCTGCACAGGGTGCTCCTGTGGCTACTTAGCTATAATTAGAAGTTGACTTTCCTCATGCATGTGGGTGACTTCAATCTATTGGCATCTACTCAACATCTATTATTACCTACAACAATATATCATCTCCATATCATCATGGAATTTGTATGCTGTTAGGAAGTTTTCAAAACTTGCATAGACCACAACAAATGGAAAATATGTTAATATGTAATAAAGTTTTAAATTATGTAGTATGAGTTCCACTATAGTTTGAAAATGGCACTAATCAGTATATATTAAAATAATTGGTAGAAGTCCTCATGGGAAGGAAATGCCAATGAAGATCTTGAAAGATAAGTCAAATTTGTGTTGGATTGTGGATGGAAGTCAAGGGAGAGGGCTATCACTTCAGGCCATGGATGAAGACATGATGTATGGAACAAATTTATCTTCATAGTGAGAACTAAAAATGCATTATGCTTTGTATGTATCACTGCTGTGACAATCTTCAGAATGACCTCTTGAGGAGGAACTGATATTATCCTTGTTTTACATGTGAAGAACCAAAAATGATTAAGTAACTTGTTTAAGATCCTATGGTTAGTGAATTGTGGGGCTAGAATAACCAGGTCTGTATGATGCCAAAAACATTATTAAACAAAACTCCTTACTGTATTTTGACATGTGTAGGAAATAGAGAGGACGCAAATGTGATGGTTTGGGGCAGGGTGTGTGTTGGGAAAAGAGTGATAGAAGGTTGGGTAGATAAGGGGAGTCAGCAGAGGTTAATGGTCCTCAACTGGGATCAAGTTTCCCATCTTGTCCTAGTCAGTACCCAGGATTGTGCTCATTTAAAATAAATGGGTACTGGGTACTCACTAGGACAAGAAAGATAAGCAAAATCCCCCCCCCCCACCCCCTTGCACAGTCCTGCATTTCAAAATGTATGTGACATGGGCAGAAATGAAAGTAACCACAGATGTTTCTCATTCATGGAAAAGAAGTACTAGGTAACCAAGGAATTTAAGTGGACACAGCATTTGGATAATTGATGGCAAAACCCTTTATAGAGACACAATAAAAGTTAATAAAAGTTATAATATTCTGAATAATCAAAGCTTTCTTTTTTCCTCCTTAGCATGGTCACCATGACTTATTAAAATAATGACTATCTGCTGAGTAGGAGCATGGCAGCCTTACAGATTACAGACGATGTCATACAATTATTTATACCTGAAGCTAAAAATCACTGCTTTCCCCTCAACCTGAGAAGACACAGACAAGGTACAGAACATTCTTCCTCAAAGCAGCAAGCCACTAAAATACCATTTTTAATGGGAGAACAAGTACTTCCCACATTTCCTTTATGAAAATGTCAAATCTGTCTCCTTTTTTTTTTTCTTCTTTTACTGCTACTAATCCCTAGCCTTTCTTTTGAAGGAGGTTTCCACTTCAAAACTAAATCAGGCACTGTTTAGTAAAGAGAAACTGGTAATACCCTAACCTGAAATTTGCTGATGTCTGACACACCAGATCCCCTGAGTGGTAGTTGGGAATGTATTTATTATATATTTGTTTGTTATTTATTTATTGGAAGGCAATGTGGTGGCCTTCTATAGTTTGATTTTCCATAGCTGTTTATAATGATTTTTAATTTGATTCTTACAGTGAAAAGTCAAGTCTCATTACTAGGAACTTGATTAATTGGACTTTAGTTCTGAATGACAAATGAATCTGGAAAATACCTTGTTAAAGACAACTAATGTTCTGTTCTATAAAAGATAAATAGCTCAATTCTTTATTCTCCTCTGTTTTGAATGGTGGGTGTACCTTTATGATTACAAATTTGATATCATAGAGTTATTTTTCTTACATAATCAGGCATGTATCTAGTTCTAAAGATATTTTTTAACAGGTAATTTCTACTTTTCTTTTCTCCTTCCCTCCCTTCCTCCCTCCCTTCCTTCCTTCCATCTGTCCTTCTTCAATCTCTCCCTCACTCCCTTCTTCCTTCTCTTCTTTCTTATAAGTATACATTGAATTCCCACTCTGAACATCATTCTATCTAGACATTGGGGATTCGATAGAGCATTATGAATCCCTAGCATTCATCGAGTTTAAATTCTAACAAGAAAGAGGAAATAAAGACATAGTAAAATCAATTAAATATAAAAGCAGTATAATTGCTATAAATAATACAGAAAAAAGAAAAAAAATGATGACCTTGAACTCATTTCGTAAAGATTTGAGACAATGGTGTTCTGGACAAAGAGACTGGCAGAGTCAAAGACCATGAGTTAGAACCCAGCTTAGCATATATATATATATATATATATATTTTTTTTTTTTTTTTTGGAAAAAAAAGAAAGCCAGTGTGGTGGGAACAGAGTGAACATGGGGTAATGAGGGACATTGATTGAGGTGGGCATAGAGATGATGATCTTGCAGGTAACCCAGTTACCCCATCCCTCCACCCACCCCCCCCCCTTCCGCAACCCTCAGTTTGTTTCCCGGAGTCGAGTCTCTCATGGTTGGTCTCTCTCTGATTTCTTCCCATTCAGTTTTTCCTACCTTTCCCTATGATCCTCTGTGCTATTTCTTATATTCCACATATGAGTGGAACCATATGATAATTGTCTTTCTCTGACTAACTGATTTCACATAGCATAATACCCTCCCGTTCCATCCATGTTGATGTAAATGGTAGGTATTCATCCTTTCTGATGGCTGAGTAATATTCCATTGTATATATGAACTACATCTTTATCCATTCATCTGTTGAAGGACATCTTGGCTCCTTCCACAGTTTGGCTATTGCGGACATTGCTACTATGAACACTGGGATGCAGGTGCCCCTTCTTTTCACTACATCTCTATCTTTGAGGTAAATAACCAATAGTGCAATTGCTAGGTCATAGGGTAGCTCTATTTTTAACTTCTTGAGGGACCTCCATACTGTTTTGCAGAGTGGCTGTACCAGCTTGCATTCCCACCAACAGTGTAGGAAGGTTCCTCTTTCTCCACATCCTTGCCAACATTTGTTGTTTCCTGTCTTGTTAATTTTAGTCATTCTAACTGGTGTTAGGTGGTATCTCATTGTGGTTTTGATTTGTATTTCCCTGATGACTAGTGATGTGGAGCATTTTTTCATGTGTCTGTTAGCCATTTGTATGTCTTTGGAGAAATGTCTTTTCATGTCTTCTGCCCATTTCTTAACTGGATTATTTGTTTTTTGGGTGTTGAGTTTGATAAGTTCTTTATAGATCTTGGATACCAGCCCTTTATCGGATATGTCATTTGCAAATATCTTCTCCCATTCTGTCAGTTGCCTTTTAGTTTTGCTGACTGTTTCCTTTGCTGTGCAGAAGTTTTTATCTTGATGAAGTCCCAATGGTTCATTTTTGCTTTTGTTTCCCTTGCCCCTTTAGAGACGTGTCTTGTAAGAGGTTGCTGCGGCTGAGGTCGAAGATGTTACTGCTTGTGTTCTCCTCTAGGATTTGGATGGATTCCTGTCTCACATTTAGGTCTTTCATCCATTTTGAGTTTATCTTTGTGTAGGGTGTCAGAGAATGGTCTATTTTTATTCTTCTGCATGTAGCTTCCAATTTTCCCAGCACCATTTATTGAAGAGACTGTCCTTTTTACATTGGGTATTCTTTCCTGCTTTGTCAAAGATTAGTTGACAGTAGAGTTGAGGGTCCATTTCTGGGCTCTCTATTCTATTCCATTGATCTGTGTGTCTGTTTTTTGTGCCATTACCATGCTGTCTTGTTGATCACAGCTTTGTAATATAGCTCAAAGTCAGGCATTGTGATGCCCCCAGCTTTGGTTTTCCTTTCCAACATTCCCCTGGTTTCCAGGGTCTTTTCTGGTTCCATACAAATTTTAGGATTGTTTGTTCCAGCTCTGTGAAAAATGTCGATGGTATTTTGATTGGGATTGCTTTGAATATGTAGATTGCTCTGGGTAGCATAGACATTTTACCAATGTTTATTCTTCCAATCCATGAGCATGGAATGTCTTTCCATCTCTTTTTGTCTTCCTCAATTTCTTTCATAAGTATTCTGTAGTTTTTAGAGTACAGATCCTTTACCTCTTTGGTTAGGTTTATTCCTAGGTATCTTATAGTTTTTGGTGCAATTGTAATGGGATTGATTCCTTAATTTCCCTTTCTCCAGTAACATTGTTAGTGTATAGAAATGCAACTAATTTCTGTGCATTGATTTTGTATCCTGCCATTGTTGTTGAATTGCTGTATGAGTTCTAACAATTTTGGGGTGGAGTCTTTTGGGTTTTCCACATAAAGTATCATGTCATCTGCAAATAGTGAGTGTTTGAATTCTTCTCTGCCAATTTGAATGCCTTTTATTTCTTTTTGTTTTCTGATTGCTGAGGCTAGGACTTCTAGTACTATGTTGAACAACAGTGGTGACAGTGGCATCCCTGTCCTGTTCCTGACCTTAAGAAAAGAGCTCTCAGTTTTTCCCCCTTGAGAATGATATTCACTGTGGGCTTTTCATAGATGGCTTTTATGATATTGAGGTATGTCCCCTCTATCCCTATACTTTGAAGTTTTAATCAAGAAGAGAAGCTGTATTTTGTCAAATGCTTTTTCTGCATCAATTGAGAGGATCATATGGTTCTTGTCTTTTCTTTTATTAATGTGTTCTATCACATTGATTGATTTGCAAATGTTGAACCATCCTTGCATCTCAGGAATAAATCCCACTTGGTCATGGTGAATAATCCTTTTAATGTACTGTTGTATCCTATTGGCTAGTATTTTGGTGAGTATTTTGGCATCCATGTTCATCACGGATATTGGTCTGTAATTTTCTTTTTTTCATGTGCTCTTTGTCTGTTTTGGGGATCAAGGTCATGCTGGCCTCCTAGAATGAGTTTGGAAGTTTTCCTTCCATTTCTATTTTTTGAAACAGCTTCAGTAGAATAGGTATTATTTCTTCTTTAAATGTTTGGTAGAATTCCTCTGGGAAGCCATCTGGCCCTGGACTCTTGTTTTTTGGGAGGTTTTTGATTACTGCTTCAATTTCCTTGCTGGTTATTGGTCTGTTCAGATTTTCTATTTCTTCCTGTTTCAGTTTTTATAGTTTATAAGTTTCCAGGAATGCATCCATTTCTTCCAAACTGTCTAATTTGTTGGCATATAATTGCTCATAATATGTTCTTAAAATTCTCTGTATTTCCTTGGTGTTGGCTGTGATCTCTCCCGTTTCATTCATGATTTTATTAATTTGGGTCCTTTCTCTCTTCTTTTGGATAAGTCTGGCCAGAGGTTTATTGATCTTATTAATTCTTTCAAAGAAACAGCTTCTAGTTTCATTGATCTGTTCTACTGTTTTTCTGGTTTCTATTTCATTGATTTCTTTTTTAAAAATTTTATTTTATTATGTTATGTTAGTCACCATACAATACATCACTAGTTTTCGATGCAGTGATCCATGATTCATTGTTTTTGATTTCTGCTCTAATCTTTATTATTTCTTTTTCCTGCTTGTTTAGGCTTTATTTGCCATTCTTCCCCAGGTACTTTAGGTGTAAGGTTAGCTTGTATTATTGGGATTTTTCTAATTATTTGAAAGCGGCATATATTGCAATGTACTTCCCTCTTAGGACCACCTTTCTGTATCTCAAAGGTTTTGTACAGATGTGTTTTCATTCTCATTAGTTTCCATGAATTTTTTAAATTCTTCTTTAATTTCCTCTTTGATCCATTCATTCTTTAGCAGGATGCTCTTTAACCTCCAAGTGTTTGAGTTCTTTCCAAATTTCCTCCTGTGATTGAGTTCAAGTTTTAAAGCATTGTGGTCTGAAAATATAGAGGGAATAATCTCAGTCTTTCAGCTTCTATCTGCCCTGGAAGCTCAGTTGAGACCTGATTTGTGACCCAGTATGTGATCTATTCTGGAGAAAGTTCCATGTGCACTTGAGAAGAATAAGTATCCTGTTGTTTTAGGATGGAATGTTCTATATATATCTGTGAAGTCCATCTGGTCTAGTGTGTCATTCAAAGCCCTTGTTTCTTTGTTGATCTTCTGCTTAGATGATCTGTCCATTGCTGTGAGTGGGGTGTTGAAGTCCCCTACTATTAATGTATGATTATCAAGGTGTTTCTTTACTTTGGTTATTAATTGGTTCATATAGTTGGCTGCTCCCATGTTGGGGGCATAAATATTTACAATTGTTAGATCTTCTTGTTGGATTCACCCTTTAAGTATGATACAGTGTCCCTCTACATCTCTTACTACATTCTTTGGTTTGGAATCTAATTTGTCCGATATGAGGATTGCTACCCCAGCTTTCTTTTGATGCCCATTAACATGATAAATGTTTATTCGCCCCCTTACTTTCAGTCTGGAGGTGTCTTTAGGTCTAAAATGAGTCTCTTGTAAACAGTATATGGATGGGTCTTGCTTTTTTATCCAATCTGATACCCTGTGTCTTTTGATTGGAGCATTTAGCCCATTTACTTTCAGAGTAACTAGTGATGGACATTGGGGAGGGTATATGCTCTGGTGAATTCTGTGAATTGTGTAAGACTGATGAATCACAGACCTGTACCCTGAAACAAATAATACATTATACATTTATAAAAAAAAAAAAGAAAAAAGAGAAATATATGAATTTAGTGCCATTGTATTGCCTGTAAAGTCCCTGTTTCTGTAGATTGTCTCTGTTCCTTCTGGTCTATGTTACTCTTGGGCTCTCTCTTTGTTTACAGGATCCCCTTAATATTTTTTTGCAGGGCTGGCTTGGTAGTCACATATTCTTTCAGTTTCTTTCTGCCCTGGAAGCTCTTTATCTCTCCTTCCATTCTGAATGACAGCCTTACTGGGTAAAGTATTCTTGGCTGTGTGTTCTTCTCATTTAGTACCCTGAATATATTATGCCAGCCCTTTCTGGCCTACCAGGTTTCTGTGGATAGGTCTGAGGTTAATCTGCTTTCCTCACTTTCTAGTTAAGGACTCCCCTTTCTCGAGCTTCTCTCAGGATTCTCTTTTTCTCTAAAATTTGCAAGCTTCACTATTACATGTTGGGGTATTGATTTATTTTTATTGATTTTTGGGAGAGGTCCTCTCTGTCTCGTGGACATGAATGCTTGTTTCCTTCCCTGGATTAGGGAGTTCTCAGCTCAAATATACCTTCTAGCCCTCTTTCTCTCCCCCTCTTTCCCCTCAGGCACACCAATAATTCTGACATTGGCTCATTTCAGGGCATCATTAATTTCTCAAAGCCTTTCTTCATGGGCTATTAGTTGTTTTTCTCTCTTTTCCTCAACTTCCTTCCTTTCTGTCAGCCTGTCTTGTACATCACTTACTCTCTCTTCTGCCTCATTCACCCTAGCTGTTATAGCATCCAATTTAGACTGCATCTCAGTTATAGCAATTTTAAGTTTGGCCTGATTAGATCTCATTTCTGCACTTAGAGATTCTCTACTGTCTTTTATGCTTTTTTCAAGTCCAGATATTAACTTTATAATTGCTATCCTGAATTCCATCTCTGACATCTTACTTATATCCATATCAATTAGATCTGTGGCAGAGAACATTACCTCTGGTTCTTTCTTTTGCTATGAATTCCTCCTTCTAGTCATTCTGCCCAGAGAAGATTGGGTGAGTGAATGAGCAGAGTCCAAAATATCAACCATGACCCAAGCAAAATGCACACTAGACAAATCTGAAGCAGTTGGAAACCAAAACAGAAAAGAAAATAAAAACAAAGCAAAACAGAACAAAAAAAGAAAAGGAGAAAAAAAAATGGGGGGCTGGTGAAGGAGACTATAAACTCACTGGGTGGACAAAGCAGGGTGATCCACTTGTTCCTGATTGAATTTTGGTCTGTGTGTTAGAAGACACTACATCCCAAAATTACAAAGAAAGCAAAACTTACATATATACAAAAATAAAATTGCATAGAGTGAAAAAAGGCCAAAAATGTAGCATGTATCTATAAAATGTAGATGTAAAAAATAAAAGTTAAAAAGTGACTTAAAAACATAGAGTTGATAAAGTAAGAAACTAGTTGAAATAGGAAAAAAGAAAAAAAAAGAAATGGAAAATTTTAGACTGAAAGATAAACGAATCATGAGAAAAAACCTGGAGCTCTATATACTATTATCCCCCGGTGCTGAAGTTTTACAGTTTTATGGGATGGGTAACCTAGTTTGCACCTGTTCTTCAGGTTTGTATTCTGGGGGAGGGGCCTGCTGTGCTGCTTCTCAGGTGTCTTTGCCTGGGCGGAGTTGCACCACCCCTTGCCAGGGGGCTGGGCTCAGTGTGAGCTGCTCCTCCGTGTGGCTTTTGTTCCCTGAAGGCTTTATGCACCTCTTTAGAGAATCAGAATAAAAATGGCCATGCTGAAATCCAGCCCTAGAGCTGAAAGGGCGCAGTCCCCCTCTTCAGCAAACCCTCTGGGACGGTCTTCACCTTTGCCTGTGCCAAACTCCACAGACTCCTGTGGTGTGGGCCCATAGCAATCTTCCTGGGGAGAGTCCAAGGGACCTGCGTCACTGCCCTTTGTGTGTCCTGGGGCTGAGATTGGCCACGGGCTCATGCACATACCCACTCCGCCTCTCCTGGGGGCTGGCTGAGTGTCACCTCACTGTCCTTTCCAGGGCCACTACCCTAATTGCTGTTGTCTAGTCATGGGCACACCCATTCCACCCCTCCCAGGGGGTGGCAGACGGTCAGTGTGATCCAGTCCTTTTCAGGGTGCTCAGGGGGAGAGCTGTTACCCAACCAGCCTGGCTTACGCTTTACGGTGACCCGAGCTGAGAGTCTCCTCCTGGGCTCACTGACCGTAACTAGTTTCCCTGCTCCACTGCTTGGGCGCTCTATCTGCTCAGGCACCACCATTCTTTCTGTGACTCCTGGGATCCTGAGACCACACTGACCCACCTAGAATTCTGCCCTTTTCATCCCCTGAGCCCCTTTCAGACAGGGATTTCTCTCACTGGAGCAGATTTCTAAGGGTTCCAATTTTGCCCTATTTGGGCTATATCACTTTCCCGCAGTCAGCTTAAGGAGGCACCCTCCCCCCTCCATTTATCTTCTGATATCTCCCCACAGATTCATGTCTCTACACCTCCTACCTTTCAAAAAGCAGTTGCTTTTCTACTTGTAGAGTTCCAGATATATTTTCTTACATCTCAGGCTGAATTCATGGGTGTCCAGGATGGTTTGATAGTTATCCAGCTAAATTCAAGGGACAAGATGAAATGAGGTCCCCTATTCTTCCTCCATCCTGCCTCCTCCCTGAGACTATTCTCTTATTTGACATCAGTGCATTAACCTATCCTCTAATTAATGGCAATTTACCTGGTTAAAAATCCAGCCAAATATACCATTGTTAGTCCTTCCTACCAATGACAATTTTAAACATTACCATTCATTTACATGAGAGATATATTTGGTCATACAGGCCTTTTATTCTCCCCATTTACATCACGCAGACTTCCCTTTCAGTCTTATATGGCAATATCAAAACTCCATGTTTTGCCCATAACTTCTAGGCTAGGCTAAAGTTTGTGTACATGTCTGTCTATAGACTAAGGAGAGAGAAATATGGAGGTAACAGAATATGAAATGCTGTCTTGTCCCATATCTGGCCTCTTGGACCAGGTATAAACTACTCTACAAAATTGGAAATAAGTTTATCAAGGTCAGTATCACCTCATTTGTACCCATGGGATAGCCAAACTTTGAAGAAGCATGGGAATTCTATCTTTGAGAGTAGGAATTCCTAGGGCTGGCTGATTAAGAAGACTGGCTGGCCTTTGGAAGAGTGGGCACATTTCCTTCGAACTTTATGTTATGATAATTAAAAAGGAGCACACACATATCCTTATCAGATCTTTTCAAACCATTTATTCTTCCTACTCACTAATTTCCTAAAAAATACACTGGACCTCTAAAACAAATGTAAGATTTTACATTTAGCAGCTTTATAAAATACCAAGTGGGAGTGACTCAAGCCAGTGATTTTTAACCTCTTTCATGTTGTAACACATAAAATATTAACATATTTATACACACACTGGGGTAATTAGATGAAGTTAATTGGCCCAAGGCAACAGTTCCACCCCAAGGCTGAGGGATCAAGACCCAGGCCCACGAATTGCAAGCTCTCACTTAAGAAACAAATGATGACTGTTAGGACCCCCTACAGTTATGTTTTAGGAAGATGTTACTATATCAGAACTAATTTGAATTAATGATCATTTAGTCTTAACCTATCTAACATTTACTTTTATGCTAACAAAAGTATTAAAATCACTAGTGGTGATGTGCTAGATGAATTGGAATGGAGAGAGACCAGAGGTGGTGAGAACAGTTAGGAGATTTAGAGGAATTCAGGTGAAAGCAAGAATAAGATGAAAGATTAGGATGAAACTTCATGAACACATCTGATTCACCATTTCTCATAGAAACTTTCTTCTTTCTTCCTTCCTTCCTTTCTCTCTCTCTTTCTTTTTTTTGTGGTAAGAACAGTTAAGATCTACTCTCTTAGCAAATTTCAAGTATACAATATGGTCTTGTTAATCATAGTCACCATACTTTTTCTTTTTTTTAAGATTTTATTTATTTATTTGACAGAGAGAGAGATAGCGAGAGCAGGAACACAAGCAGGGGGAGTGGGAGAGCGAGAAGCAGGCTTCCTGCCGAACAGGGAGCCCAATGTGGGACTCGATCCCAGGACCCTGGGATCACAGCCTGAGCCGAAGGCAGACGCTTAACGACTGAGCCACCCAGGCGCCCAGTCACCATACTTTTTACTTCTTTTCTAAGGCTGAATAATACTCCATTGTGTGTGTGTGTGTGTGTGTGTATTTTTTTCTCTATCCATTCATCCACTGATATATATTTAGGTTGTTTCCATATCTTGGCTATTGTGAATAATTCTGCAATGGACATGCAAGAGTTGCACTGAGATTCTTGACAATTGTTTGTTTGGAAAACGAATAGGTGGAGGTGGGGTTAACAACAGATTCTCCACTAAAATAATAATGATAATAATACATATACACACACACACACCAAGTGGGAGTGACTCAAGCCAGTGTTTTTTAACATATATATGTTAAATATATATGTTAAATATATATATGTTAAATATGACCCTTTAGAATTTCTTTTCAACAAACTGCATCCTAAGTGCTAGAAGTGAGTCTAAGAGTGTTTGAAAATATTACAAATAACATTTTATAACACCTTAAAGTGTTGATGAGTATACATATAGGAGAATGAGCAATCTTTTATACTATTGAAGGGAGTGAGAATTGGTAAAATGATCAGAAAAGCAATGTAGCAGAATTTGCCCCCAGAACTTCATTTCTAGAAATTGATATTAAGTTTTCTAGGGCTGCCATACCAATGTACATAGTCTGGGGAGCTTGAACAACAGGAATTTATTTTCTCACAGTTCTGGAGGCTAGAAGTCCCAGGCCTAGGGATCAGCAGGGTTGGTTTCTTCCAACCTTTATCTCTGTGTCTTCATATGGTCTTTCTTCTGTGTGTATTTGCATCTCAGTTTTCTCTTCTTATAAGCATACCATTCATAATGGATTAGGGCCCACCCTAATGACCTCATTTTAACTGAATTACGTCTATAAAAATTACCTCTGTGGTCTCTAACCAGAAAGGCCTAATTAAAATACCCTGTCTCCAAATACAGTCTTATCTGAGGTACTAGGGCTTAGGACTTCACCATATGAATTTGGAGCGAGGAGACACAAATCAGCCCATACCAGACTTTATCTTGAGTACTGAATGTCCAAGTAAGTTTATTACCACATTGTTTGTAATGTAAGAGGAAACAATCTAAAGTTTCATCGGTAGGTAATTGGTTGAATAAATCATGTTTCATCCATACTATGGACTAACAGGCAATCATTTAAGAGAATAAAATCAAAACCCTGCATGCTAATATGGATATATCTCTAAAAATATTGTTGTATAAGAAAAAAGCACATTACTAAAAATATGCATGATATGATACTGTTGTTGCAAATAAAAGATAAGTGTATATGTGCTTGTATATGTATAAAAATCTATGGAAAAGATATACATAAAAGAGTTAGCTTTGATTACCCGTGGGTAGGGATGTGTAGTGAAGATGTAGGGGAGGAGGGCTTTCTTGTTTTGCTCTGTATTCTCCTGTAGTCACTGAATAGTGGGATAATAATAAAGATTTATTTAGCATTTACTATGGGTTAAACAATAATCTAAACACTTCAGATATATGAACTCATGATTCTCACAGTAATCCTGATATATGTACTATTATTATTGTCAAATTACTGGTGTAGAAACTAAGGCAGGGAGACACCAATCCACTTGCTAAGGTCATGCAGCTGGTCAATGGGAGAGCCATGAGTGGACCCCAGGCAGTCTGGCTTCCCAGCCTGTATCTTTAAGTACTATACACACTGTCCACTAATGTACTACTTCTCCAAAAAATGTGCAAACATTAATAAAATTATCTTTATATAGTCTCTAATTAGGATTTTGTCTCAAACCTGCCCTTCTCCCCATTTAGACTGAAGGAGTAAGGGGATACACACTTTTATTTTCCCCCTAGATGTCAGTGTGGTTTAATAGAAAGAGGTGTCTAGGTACCAGGAAATCAACTTCAAGGCTCAATTCTACCATCTTATAGGAATCACTGTAAATCTCTCCATGACTTCCTTTCCTGGCCAATAGAACAATGGTAGCTGCCTGGTCTGCCCTCCATGCGCTGTGAGGACCAAATGATGTCTTGTATTGAATTCTCATTCATGGAGGGCTACCTGTATATGCTTAGCCATTATGCTGTGAACACCTCTCAAATTTATGGGCAGATTTCCAGGAATCCACTAGAGGAAAATACATGTTTGAATATATTTTTCACATATGCAGGCTTATAGGTGAACAAAATCTTGTGAAGCGATTTGATGAGTGCCTTGGATCTTTGGGACTGTGAGATGAGATGAACACAAAATGGTGGGCTTACAGCACTAATCCAGGTATTGTCACCTCACTTATTCCTAGCTTATTCACTCTTCATATGATGCTAAGGACAGATATGATGGTCAAAAATTTGTTGAATAAACGTGGAAGATAAATAAATATTACCCCTGCTCTGAAAATGTTTCCCGAATAAATGGAGAGATAAAAGAAGCTGAGAGATGTATAATTAGGTTGAGCACTATGCATCTCATCAAATTAAGAGTAAGAATGCCAAAACAATAGAATGGAATCATGGGAGCAAAACTGAGCTGGAAGGGAACCAAGATGTCATAAATCAGTGCTTTTCAAACAGTGCTTGACAGAATCTTGGAGGTTGCTGAAGATCCCTAGGGGCCCTTCATACAGTTCGGGAGGTGTGTCTAGGTGGCATATCATGTCCAGTCAGGTTGGCTATGCATTGTTTCTTTTGAGTATTGGACTTCCTGGAAATATTTTTTTCGAGTAAAGCTTTCTTAACTAAAAAATCATTTGAAGTCCACTTAATGATAATTCAGGTTCCTTTGTTAACAGGGAGAAAATTGAGGTTAGGGAGAAAATTACTGAACCTAAGGTCCTGCGGAGAATTTAGCTTTTTCCTTTGTATTGGAAGGGAATTGAGACAGATATGTGAAATACAACAATAATACTGGGAACAAAAAAGGAAACACAAGCTGAAAACCCCACATCATATAAGAGAATGTTTTACAGTTGTGTGAACCGGTGAAATAGTAAGATCAACACGAAGCTTTCTGTTGTTGTTAGTCTTTTATTTTAAATAATTAGTTATATTTTGGATAGTTTTAACCAATATCTCTAATGGAGAATAGTTTATGGAGAAGTGTTAGTTTGAGTAAAAGAGGAAGAGGATTTATACCATCAGAAAAGAGCTGAAGTGGTCTCCACAGGAAGAAATAGCACATTGTGATGTTTTTCTTGCCTCTTGGTGAAGGTTAGGTTATGATTACAATAAAAACTTCTTTTATGGATATACCTTGTTTTGTTCACTTTCAATTTAGAGAAATCTTTTCTGTTGTCCTCTAAACCTACTGAAGAAATTGTAGAAAATTTTCTCTATGCAAATCTTTCCCTATGTTGTCTTGAAACTTTTATATCTTTTTGTCTTTCTGGACTTAAATCCTTACATATTTTGGGAAACTTAATGAAAATTAAAATGTTTATCTCCTATGCCTCCTAGCATTTCCTAAATATCATTTAGGTAAAATTGTGGGAGGAAACAGTCAACATATTTCTTTTGGAAAGGATTTTGCAGTTTTATACTATCACTTGCCAAGGAAAATGGCTAACTAAGTAAATACCATGTCCCAGTGTAAATATAAACAGAAAATTGGTTTATTTCTTTTCAGGTCTTGGTCAGTATGGCTCTAAGAATTCCCAGGGGTCTCTCTAAACATTTGGGAGGAAAATAGTAAAAACTTGGTAGTAATGGTAATAGCCTTCCAACAGAGTAAACCAAAATGTTCAAGTTTATGAGTGATTTTTTAATGTCTAGCATGTAGGGGATGCTGCTTGGATGTCTTCAGTCTCAGTTTATTAGCATCCCTAAGCAACATTAGATTCATGTGGAAAGCATCAGACAGGAGTACATTCAGCTTCAAGAAAACAGAAGACCTGACTTCAATGGATTTAACAATAGGAATTTAATTATCTCATGCTATAGGAAGTTGGGAGGTAGGCAATCCAGGGCTTCTATAATAATTCTGTGATCCTTTGTCCTCATGTATATTGCCTCATGTTTACAGGATAGCTGCTGCATCCATGGGCTTCATTTCCATTTTCCACACAGGAAGAAGGAATAAAACATCTATTCCTAGTAAGTCTTTGTATTTATATGCAGAAAGAAAAGCCCTTTCCAGGAACATTTTCTCAATCTCATTGTTCACCTTTGTGTAACAGGGCCATCTCTATGTGCAAGTGACAGCAAGAAATAAAGAATTTTAGCTTTCTGTCTTTTGTAGTACAGAAAGGCAAGAGAGAATTGAGGTTTGGATAAACTTGGAAAGGCCAGTTCATACTGCATCCCATAGAAGCTCAACTTGAAAATCAACATGGCACAAATTTTTATGCAGAGAACCATTGAGGCATGTGAATCTAAGCATCATTTTTTTCCCATGCCTAAGTGCTAGAATGGTTTTACCACCTCTCTCCTCAAAACTAACCTGTCTCAAGATCTGCAAAACAACTGAATTATGAATTTCTGTGGGATTATTTTACACTAGATAGTACTGACTAATACAGACTTTATGTTTTGCCCTTTTATAGTGAACACCTGTACTTTTTGCTACCAGAATCCATTCCCCTTTCCTCTGCAACAGAAAACCTAATTTTCACTTCAGAAGCTACCCTGCCCAAACCCTCAGTCCATATCTTGGAACGGGGCTGACCCCATTTCTGCAGGGGCCGATGAGTCATGACACATAAGCGAATCAACACACGGCTTTCACCTAGATTGATTGGATTGATTGATTTCCCAGGGTGGGGCATGTAGTCGAACTTGAGACTAAAGACATAACCCTAAGCCTCTGGTTGACACTGCTGAGGGAGACAGGCTTCCTTTCCATTATCTTAGAGCTACAAGGATCTAAACTTGGAAATACTGGGGGGCACTACATGGTGAGTATCTTCCTGAAGGTGACACCAACATGGAGAACAGTGGAACAAGCAAGTGGGAAGAGACTAGACCCTGGATCCAGCCATGTCTGATGCCAGTATATCCCTAAACTTCCCAGTTATGTTAGCCAATAAATCCCCAGCCTTTTTATTTCTGCTTAAGCCAGTTTCAGTTGAGTTTCTGTCTCCTGTCTGACATTGGCCTGAATAATACATCATCTAAAAGAAATTTTCTCTTTCAAAGTAGATTGTGTCTTTACTCAGAGAAATAAATTTCTGTTGGTGAAAATCTGAGCACAAGGTCATACCAGTGTGGGAACTATATTTCAGTCCTTTTAAATCACATTATATATGTGACCAAATACTTGTCTATGAGTAGATACGAAGAAAATAAGACATTGTAGCTTACCAGCTGGCAGAATAGACGTTCACGGACCACAGTTCTTGTTCTGACCCTATAAACAACTTTGTGACCCTGTTCAAGCAGTTTTAGCTTTCTGAACCTTAGCACTTTGATTTCCAAAATTGAGTTTAAAACACTTGGTATCTCAAACTGCCAGTTGAGGCTCAAATGAAACAATATATGGCTTGGACCTATGTGAAAATAAAGCACCATACAAGCAAAATACATGGTCTAGAAAAGGGGTCATCAAACTATGGCCCACAGGCCAAATCCTGTCTGCCACTTATTTTTGTAAATAAAATCTTATTAGAATAGCCATGTTCAATCATTTAACTATTGTCTGTGGCTGCTTTTGTGCTAAGGGGAGAAATTTCAATAGAAACTGTATGGTCTACAAAGCCTAAATATTTACTGTCTGGACCATTATGATAAACTTTTCTGACCTTCTGTCCAGAATTAGGACAACCCTTTTAACACTACAGAGAAAAGCTCTCATACCTAATCAGTATGTCCTGGGAGATTAGTGGGTATTCACTTTGTTCTTTTGTTTCTACTCTTCTTGACTATGGTTTTATTGTTATCAACACTGAAAAATAGAGCAGTATGGAAAAATGAAAATGGGAGCAATTCAAAAAATGTTCTTTTTAAATATGCATTGCACACAGCTGTTGAACTAAAATTTGATTATTATTCTATTGGAACAAAGGCATTTTGGACAGCTAGATTAGTGCTTTAAAATACATGCAAAAAATGTCTCAAGTTGGAATCCAAAGAATAACTTCTGCTTTGTCAGCTTGTGTGTGTCGCATCAGCTGTTTGCATGTGGTTGGGCAAGTTGAATCAGTCGCTCAAATAGTCTTGTCCTCAGGATTTTACAAAGGGAAGGGTAGAATAATGGTATTTGCCCTTAAGGATGGGTCACTTAACACAACGACTCTGTGTCATGTGTTCATTCATCAGTGCAAAGTTACTTATTGAGAGTGGTATATGGGCCTGGCACTGTGCCAGGCAGTGTAGTTAAGACATGTGACAAGACAGAATGATTGCTCATGATCCTTGACCTCATGGCACTTAAATTCTATTGGGGAATGTGGTTTCATTTAGTTTCTGCTTTACTCTGACATGCCATTGATTAGTTTTTGCTTAAATACACCAGCAACAGGGAACACATTTCTTCGTTGAATAGATGTAATCATCAGAGAATTTGTTATTATTATTGCTACTGTATTATTGTTATTATTAGTCCAAAGTAAAGTTCCTTGTAGAAGCCTTCTTCTGGAGGTATACTCATAGCATCACAGATCTTCTCTGCTTACTTTTTCACCTAAAAGCTTTTCAGATAGTGAAAAAGTTCTCCTAGTCCATTGCTCATCTCCAAGTTAAGAAACCCATAATTCTTCTGACTATAAATTTCAGAATTTTAGTTGAAAGTGTACTAAATGCTAACCCATATTATTTCCATTCTAAATTTTCCTAAGTGTATGTAAAAGTTGAGATTTGCAACAAAAGGCCTGTGATTAATCTCTGCCTCATAATTGATTTTGCCCCTAAATTTGATAGGGGTAATCCATAACAATTCCTTATTAGGGTGCTTTCTAATTCTAAGAAATTTATCTGATTATTCACGTTAACTGTGAAAATTGGTACCAGTTACTAACTTGAAAAATTGAATTGGGGGATATAAGAAGTTTTCGTTTTCAGAAATTTTAAATTAATGAAGTGTCAGATAACATATCTTTTTACTACTTTTAGGTTTAGTTTGAAAGTGTTTTGAGTTGTTTTGTAAATGACCTCTTATGACAAGCAAATGAATTAATTCTAGGTAATATTATCCCACAAGAAGAAAAGGCACGGGCTCTCAATACTCTAAGTATATACAGAAATCCTAATCTTCTCAGCCTTTGCCTTATTTAAAATTATTTATTGATTTTTAAAATAGCACATGTCTTTAGAAACTGTACCACTGCCTCTAGGACCAGATCAAATGACTCCTTTATTCCCATACTACCCACCAGGATTACTTCCTCCTCTGTTTAATTTTTGCCTGCTAGGCCAGAGTGGAATCATTGCCTTGAGCAAGATTTCAAAAGCAGTTATGATGAAATGCTCTGACCTTATAACATGGTTAATCTCATAGACTTAATAATGTGGAGGAGATGCCAGAATGGCCACCCCATCATCCTGATCATTACCCTCATCCCCAAAAGATTGTTGAACTTGTCCACACCTGCCTTCCCAAATAAGAGGCAGGTGGGATAATGTTTCCGCTCCCTAACAAACCAACACAGAACTTAATAGCTTAAAATAGCACTTATTTTCTCATGAATCAGCAATGTGGGCAGGGCTCAATGGAGACTGCCCATCTCTGCCCCACTTGGATTCAGCTGCACAGCTCAAAATCTGGGAGGTGAAAGCAACAAAAACTTGCTCACTCTTCTGTCTGGTGCCGTGGCTGGGAAGGGGCAAGCAGCTGGGGACTGGAATGTGTGGGGCTCCTCTATCACTATGTGGTCTCACCATGTGATCTCCAGCATGACAGCTTCAGGGTGGCCGGGCTTCCTACCTGTTATCTCAGTGCTCCCAGGTACATGTCCTATGAGGGTGAGCAAGGAAGAATCTCTAATACCCTTCATAGCTTAGCATCAGAAACCTTGCAGCATCATTTCCATTGTACTTACAAGCCCATCCAGATTCAAAGGGAGAGAATAGATTATTGCTTGAAGAAATGTTGCAGTCACATTGTAAGAAGAACATGTGGGATGGAAGATATTTGTGTGGATTCCTTTGGTAAATGCAATGTGCTACAGACAAGGACAGAAGCTCTACCCCAGCTCTTGCTGTTGAGAACATTTTCCATTTGGGAAACTTATTTAAACAACAATGTGAAGTTGAGGGGAGTTCTCAGTGTCACTTCCCATGATCATTTGCTGTCTCTGGGTCCATAGATTTGTGAGGTGATGGGAAAGTGTTCTCTTCTCTCAGTATAAGAACCTGGGACAATAATAGGGTTCAGTGTGTTCATTTATTGTCTCACTATCTGATATCCAGAGTCCTGAAACCATTATTTTATGCATTTTATTTATTAGAATGTACCTGGTAGTTTTATGCAGGAGGGCAGATTTGGTCCCTGTTACTCCATTTTAGTCAGACATAGAAGTCAGAGTTTATTTATTTATTTATTTTTAAAGACTTTATTTATTTATTTGAGAGAGAGAGAATGAAAGACAGAGAGCATGAGAGGGAGGAGGGTCAGAGGGAGAAGCAGACTCCCTGCCGAGCAGGGAGCCCGATGCAGGACTCGATCCTGGGACTCCAGGACCATGACCTGAGCTGAAGGCAGTCGCTTAACCAACTGAGCCACCCAGGCGCCCCCGGAGTTTATTTTTTAAAAGTCATATTTATGGGATGGTTTTGAGTGGTCCTGTCCTACTGCATGTGAATGGATGAAATAATTTGCTCTCCCCCTACCACCCTGAGTCTGTTTCCTGCTGCTTGGAAGCTGTTTGTTCTAAGGGAATGTTTCCAGAAACTTGGGTTTCCTCCCGGGGTCCATAATTTGCCCTGCCTGAATGTTATGAGGCTGTAACCACAGCTCCTGAAAAGGAATTCTTAAATGTTGTCATTGTCCTTTTAGGCTGCAGGTCTTCACACACTGGCATTGCCTTTATTACCTCTATCTGATTTACTGTCATAGAAACACAAGTCTCAGACAAATCATCAATAGAGTATCTAAAAAGGCTAACATCTGATAATTTCCCACCTCCCTCACCCACACACATTTTTATGGAGAAAAATTGTTTCTGCAGTTTCCTGGCAAAGGAAGGCACTGTCAAGATCATTGTAGTTGAGAAGGTGGTGAATATAGAGGTGCAGTTTTACCTCCCCTTGTGCTTCCTTTTTCATTCTATTTTCTATTTTATTCTAAAGTGATTGGGACCAACCTATGGTACAGTCTCCACTCGGGTAATTACTGCTTGATGGAAATATTGAATGGGCTTCCATCCAGGGGGCAGAATTTTATTCTCAAAGCCCAAGTATTATCCATGGGAGTCCGTGGTGTTTCTTAACAGTGGTGGCCACCTGCTGTGCTCTCTCTCTCTCTCTCCTCTCTCTCTCTCTCAGGTCTCCTGGACTACCCAGCCCAGGCCTTGGCTCCATGGGAACACAATGTGTTATATTGACTCCCTGACTCTGCAATAGGACTGTGTATTGTTCAGTCGGCTTTCAGTTGTGAAACATGGGATTCAAGCTGTGAAGATCTAATCCAATCTTCTTTTTAGGAATGGGGAAGTGGAGGTTTAGGAAGAGGAAGGGATATGCCCAAGTCACACAAAAATGTTCTGACTAAACCAAAGACAGAATGTAGCACACCCTGCTCCTAGCCAACTTCAATACTATAGTCACCAAGTCAAGCTCTCTAGAAAATATCAGATGATGGGTATTATCTGCACCCCTCCCTAGCCTCTTCATAGAATTAAGACATGTGAAAGCAATTCTTTGGTAGACCTCATTACAAAGGAATTTAATCAAACCCCTAATTCAATATTAGGGGTTTGATTAAAACCCCTTTTTCAGTCTTCCTGCTGAGTTTCTTTGCCAAAACTCTCAGATGTTATAATAAATAATTATGTACAAAGCAGGAGGACAATAACAATCTTCTATGTTAGCACATGACTATATACTTTTTAAATTTTTAAATTTAAATTCAATTAATTAACATATAATGCATTATTAGTTTCAAAGGTAGAGGTCAGTGATTCATCAGTCTTATATAATACCCAGTGCTCATTACATCATGTGCCCTCCTTAATGTCCATCACCCAGCTACCCCATCCCCCCATGTCCGCCCCTCCAGCAACCCTCAGTTTGTTTCCTGTGATTAAGAGTCTCTTATGGTTTGTCTCCTTCTATGATCTCATCTTGTTTTATTTTTTTCTCTCTTCCCCTATGATCCTCTGTTTTGTTTCTTAAATTCCATATATCAGTGAAATCATATAATTGTCTTTCTCTGATTAACTTATTTCACTTAGCATAATACCCTCTAGTTCCATCCACATTCTTGCAAATGGTAAGATTTCATTTTGTTTGATGGCTGAGTAGTATACCATATATATATATATATATCTCACATCTTCTTTATCCATTCCACTGTTGAAGGACATCTGGGCTCTTTCCATAGTTTGGCTATTGTGGACTTTGCTGCTATAAACATTGGGGTACACATGCCCCTTCAGATCACTACATTTGTATCTTTGGAGTAAATCCCTAGTAGTGCAATTGCTGGGTTGTAGGGTAGCTCTATTTTCAACTTTTTGAGAAACTTCCATACTGTTTTCCAGAGTGGCTATACCAGCTTGTATTCCCAGCAACAGTGCAGGAGAGTTCCACTTTCTCTTCATCCTTGCCAATATCTGTCATTTCCTGACTTGTTAATTTTAGCCATTCTAACTGGTGTGAGGTGGTATCTTATTTTGGTTTTGGTTTGCAGTTGCCTGATGACAAGTGATGTGGAGCACTTTTTCATATGTCTGTTTGCCATTTGTGTGTCTTCATTGGAGAAAAGTCTGTTCACGTCTTCTGCCCATTTCTTGATTGGATTATTTGTTCTTTGGGTGTTGAGTTCGCTAAGTTGTTTATAGATTTTGGATACTAGCCCTTTATCTGATAAAACATTTGCAAATCTCTTCTTCCATTCTGTCAGTTATTTTTTGGTTTTGTTGACTGTTTCCTTTGCTGTGCAAAAGCCTTTTATCTTGATGAAGTCCCAATAGTTCATTTTTGCCTTTGTTTCCCTTGCTTTTTGAGATGTGTCTAGGAAGAAGTTGCTGCAGCCAAGGTCATAGAAGTTGCTGCCTGTGTATTCCTCTAGGATTTTGATGGATTCCTGTCTCACATTTAGGTCTTTCATCCATTTTGAGTCTATTTTTGTGTGTGGTATAAGGACATACTCCAGTTTCATTCTTCTGCATGTGGCTGTCCTGCTTTGTTCTATCTGTTCTATCCATCTATCTGATTAAGTCTCTTTTTTTTGTTGTTGTTGTTGTTGTTTAGTTTTGGGTATCTTCTGATTTGTTTAGTGTATATTTTTCTGGGGTCACTGTTGCTATTTTAGTATTTTGTTCTCTTGTTCATCTATTTTTCTCTGGACAGAATGACAAGATGGGAAATCTCACCTCAAAAGGAGAACAAGAGGCAGTACTGACTGCCAGGGACCTAATCAACATGGGCATGAGTAAGATGTCAGAACTAGAGTTCAGGATAACAATTATAAAGATACTAGCTGGGCTTGAAAAAAGCATAGAGGACACTAGAGAATCTCTTTCTGGAGAAATAAAAGAACTAAAATCTAATCAAGTCATAATAAACAAGGCTATTAATGAGATGCAATAAAAAATGGAGGCTCTAACTACTAGGATAAATGAAGCAGAAGAGAGAATTAGTGATATGGAAGACAAAATGATGGAGAATAAAGAAGATGAGATAAACAACTACTGGATCGTGAGGGCAGAATTTGAGAGATAAGTGATAAAACAATATTAGAGTAATTGGGATCCCAGAAGAAGAGGAAAGAGAGAGAGGGGCAGAAGGTAGATTGGAGCGAATTATAGCAGAGAATTTCCTTAATCTGGGGAAGGAAACAGGCATTCAAGTCCAGGAGGCACAGAGAACAACCCCCCCCCCCCCAAATCAGTAAAAATAGGTCAACACCCTAACATAAAATAGTGAAACTTGCAAATCTCAGAGACAAAGAGAAAATCCTGAAAGCAACTTGGGACAAGAGGTCAGTAACTTATAAAGGTAGAAACATTAGACTGGCAGCAGATCTATCCTCAGAGACCAGGCAAGCCAGAAAAGACTATATGATTTTATTTTATTTATTTTTTATTTTTATATATTATTTTATTTTTTATTTAAGTTTTAGTTAGTGAACATACAATCCACTATTGGTTTCTGGAGTAGAATTCAGTGATTCATCATGTACATACAACACTCAGTGCTCCTCACAAGTGCCCTCTTTAATAGCCATCACCCATCTAGCCCATCCCCCACCCACCTCCCTCAATCAACCCTGTTTGTTCTCTACTGTTAAGTGTCTCTTATGATTTGTTTCCCTCTCTCCTTTTTTTTCCTCTTTCCCCTTCCCATATGTTCATCTGTTTTCTTTCTTAAATTCCACGAGTGAAATTATATGATGTTTGTCTTTCACTGGCTAATTTCACTTAGCATAATATACTCTAGCTCCATCCATGTCATTGCAAATGGCAAGATTTCATTTTTTTTTTTTGGTGGCTGAGTAATATTCCATTGTACATTTTTACCACATCTTCTTTATCCATTCATCAGCTGATGGACATTTGGGCTCTCTCCATAGTTTGGCCATTGTTGATAGTGCTTCTATATACATCAGGGTGCATGTAACCCTTCAAGTCTGTATTTTTGTATCCTTTGGGTAAACACCTAGCGATGCAATTGCTGGATCATAGGGTAGTTCTATTTTCAACTTTTTGAGGAACCTCCATACTGTTCTCAAGAGTGGCTGCACCAGTTTGCATTTCCACCAACAATGTAAGAGGGTTCTTCTTTCTTCACATCCTCAACAACACCTGTTGTTTCTTGTGTTATTAATTTTAGCCATTCTGACATGTGTGAGGTGGTATCTCATCATGGTTTTGATTTGTATTTCTCTAATGATGGGTGATGTTGAACATCTTTTCATGTGTCTGTTAGTCATCTGGATGTCTTCTTTGGAAAAGTGTCTATTCATGTTGTCTGCCTATTCCTTAACTGGATTATTTATTTTTTAGGTGTGGAGTTTGATTAGTTCTTTATATATTTTTGATACTATCCCTTTATCCAATATATCATTTGCAAATTCCATTCTGTGGGCTGCCTTTTAGTTTTGTTGATTGTTTCCTTCACCATGTAGAATATTTTTATCTTGATGAAGTCCCAATAGTTCATTTTTGCTTTTGTTTCCCTTGCCTGTGGTGATGGGTCTATTAAGAAGTTGATATGGTTGAAGACAAAGAAGTTTCTGCCTGTGTTCTCCTCTAGGATTTTGATGGGCCCCTGTCTCACATTTAGGTCTTTCATCCATTTTGAATTTATTTTTGTGTATGGTATAAGAAAGTGGTCCTGTTGTGGGTCCATTTATGGGGTCTCTATTCTGTTCCATTGATCTATGTGTCTGGTTGTGGTTTTTTGTTGTTGTTGTTGTTTTTGTTGTTTTTTTTGCCAGCACCATACTACCTTGATGACTATAACTTTGCAATATAGTTTGAAGTCTGGACTTGTGATGTCTTCAGTTTTGTTTCTCTTCTTCAGGATTGCTTTGGCTATTCATGGTCTTTTGTAGTTCCATACAAATTTTAGAATTGTTTGTTCTAGTTCTGTGAAAAATGCTGGTGGTATTTTGATAGGGATTGCATTAAATGCATACATTGCTTTGGGTAGTATAGACATTTTAACAATGTTTGTTCTCTAATCATGAGCATGGAATGTTATGTTTTTCCATTTCTTTGTGTCCTCTTCAATTTCTTTTATAAGTGTTTCATAGTTTTCAGAGTGCAGAGCTTTTACCTCTTTAGTTAGGTTTATTCCTAGGTATCTTATTGTTTTGGGTGCAATTGTAAATGGGATCAATTCCTTGATTTCTTTTACTGCTGCTTCATGAATTATATATAGAATTGCAACAAATTTCTGCACATTGATTTTATACCCTGCAACCTTGCTGAATTCATCTATTAGTTCTGGCAATTTTTTGGTGGAGTCTTTCAGGTTTTCTACATAGAGTATAATGCCATCTGCAAATAGTGAAAGTTTGACTTCTTCCTTGCCAAAATTTGAATGCCTTTTATTTCTTTTTGTTGTCTGATGCTGTGGCTAGGGCGTCCAGTTCTATGTTAAATAACAGTGGTGAGAGTGGACATTCCTGTCATATTCCTGACCATAGAGCTAACACTCTCTCCACATTTAGGATGATATTTGCTGTGGGTTTTTTATATATGGCCTTTATTATATTGAGTTATGTTACTTCTAAACCTACTTTGTTGAGGGTTTATATCATGAATGGATTTCTATACACCAATAGTGAAGCAGCAGAAAGAGAAATTAAGTAATCCATCCCATTTGCAAATGCACCGAAAACAATAAGATAACTAGGAATAAACCTAACTAAAGAGGTAAAAGCTCTGCACTCTGAAAACTATAAAACACTTATAAAAGAAATTGAAGAGGACACAAAGAAATGGAAAAACATTCCATGCTCATGGATTGGAAGAACAAACATTGTTAAAATATCTATACTACCCAAAGCAATCTATGCATTTAATGCAATCCCTATCAAAATACCACCAGCATTTTTCACAGAGCTAGAACAAACAATTCTAAAATTTGTATGGGAACATAAAAGACCCCAAATAGCCAAAGCAATCCAGAAAAAGAAAAGCAAAGCTGGAGGCATCACAATTCCTGACTTAGGTTATATTGCAAAGCTTAGGCATCAAGACAGTACTGAACTGGCACAAAAATAGACACATAGATCAATAGAGCAGGATAGAAAACCCAGGAATGAACCCACAACTATATGGTCAACCTATCTTGACAATGCAGGAAGGGATATCCAATGGAAAAAAAAAAAGATGGTCTCTTCAACAAATGGTGTTGGGAAAACTGGACAGTAACATGCAAAAGAATGAAGCTGGACCACTTTTTTTTTTTTACACCATATACAAAAATAAGCTCAAAATGGGCTAAAGACATAAATGTGAGACCTGAAACCATAAAAATCCCACAGAACATAATCATTACATTGGCATAGCAACTTCTTTCTAGTTATGTCTCCTGTGGCATGGGAAACAAAGAAAAATGAACTATTAGGACTTCATCAAAATAAAAAGTTTCTGTACAGCAAGGGAAACAATCAACAAAACTAAAAGGCAACCTATGGAATGGGAGGATATTTGCAAATGACATATCTGATAAAGGTTTAGTATTCAAAATTTATAAAGAACTTAAAAAACTCAACACCCCAAAAATGAATAATTCAATTAAAAATGGACAGAAGACATGAATAGACATTTTCCATACCTACATACATACAGATAACCAACAGATACATGAAAAGATGCTCAACATTATTTATCATCAGGGAAATGCAAATCAATACTATAAGATATCACCTCACACCTGTCAAAATGGCTGGAATCAACAATATAGGAAACAACAGTATTGTTGATGATGTGAAGAAAGGGGAACCCTCTTACACGGTTGGTGGGAATGCAAACTGGTGCAGCCACTGTGGAGAACAGTATGGAGGTTCCTGAAAAAGTTAAAAATAGAACTACCCTATGATCCAGCAATTGCATTACTAGATATTTACCCACAAATACAAAAATACTAATTTGAAGGGATACATGCACCCTGATGTTTATAGCAGCATGATCTACAATAGCCAAATTATGGAAACAACCCAAGTGTCCAATGACTATTGAGTGGATAGAGAAGAGGTGGTATATATACAATTGAATATTACTCAGCCAAAAAAAGAATGAAATCTTGCCATTTGCAATGACATTGATGGTGCTAGAGAGTACTATGCTAAGCAAAATAAGTCAGAGAGAGACAAATACGAGTTCACTCATATTTGGAATTTAAGAAACAAAACAAATGAGCAAAGGAGAAAAGAAAAGAGAGAGTGGCAAACCACGAAACTTAGCTATAGAGAACAGACTAATGATTACCAGAATGGAGGTGCGTGGGGGGATGAGTTAAATAGATGATGATGATTAAGGAGTGCACTTGTGATTAGCACTAGGAGTTGTATAGAAATGTTAAATCACTATACTGTACACCTGAAACTAATATTACACTGTATGTTAACTAACTAGAATTGTAATAGAAACTTTAAAAAATGCAAATGATGCAATGCAGTAAAAAATACCTTTAGCTTATTCTTTGTTAAGAAATAAATATTTTGCATAATCAGGCTTGAAAACAATATGATTAAACTCTCTGTACTGATTATATGATTAAAAAAAAGAATATGGGTGCAGAGATACATCAAGATGGTATTGAATAATATTCAACAACTATCATCTGCATGGTGCATTTCTATTCCCGGTTTCTCCATTGAGAATGTCAGCAGCTTGCTTGACATGGAGTGCCATGAAATTCGAGGCACATACTTCAAAAGTGATAGTCCTCCAAGCTTGGTTGATGGGGCTACTTATTAATTAGATTGTACCTAACTCAACAGTATGCCATATCTAGAACGTATTCAGTTTATTTATACCTTTGTATAATTTCCCTTGTGGGGTTCATCATCTTGGTTTTGCTTTCATACTATCCCCTGCTACATGAGTATCCTTCCACAGGCAAGGGGGTCAAGTAGTGTCTGCTTACAGGGAAATTTGTGTTCCTATCAGTTTTCTATTATGTAAGTTACCTGTTAACCTTCTACTAGTGAGTGACCCTTTATTGCTTAAGCTAGCTAGGATAGTTTTCTGTTACTTAGAGCTGAAGAGTCAGAAGTGATACATATCCTCACATTACCCAGTGAAGTTAGTCAAAGCTGAGATTGATAGATATATTTAATATATGATGAAATTGAGACTTAGATCCAATCACTCAACATCCTAAGATTGGTGAGTTAGCAACAAAACTGAAATTACAATTTGTCTCTTAACTTCTAATTCTGTACATTGTCTGAATTTGGTCTGTCACAGAATCACACCATGAGATAAGGACTGGAGCACAAATAGAGTTTATTTGGAACATAATTTCAGGAAACACCAGTGGGGAAGTGAGTAGCTGAAACAAAGAAAAGAAGACAGACAAAGTGTGTGCTCTCAATAGCTGGAGCTTAGTTGCCTGGAGACTTCTGAAAGCCAGTGTTGTGGACTAACTTGTGTCTCCCCCCAATTCCTATATGGAAGCCCTCACCACCAATGTGGTTGCATTTGGAGACAGGGCCTTTAAAAGGGCAATTGGAGTTCAATGAGATCATAAGGGTGGGTCTCTAATCCAATTAGACTGGGGTCCTTACAAGGAGAGGAAGAGATACCTGGGAAGCATGTGCAAAAAGCAAATGCCATGTGAGGACATAGTGAGAAAGCAGCCATCTACAGGGCCAGGACAGAGACCTCATGGGGTACCAACCCTGCTGACACCCTGATCTTAGACTTCTAGTTTCCAGAACTGTGAGAAAATAAATTTCTGTTGTTTAAACCACCCAGTCTGTGGTATTTTGTTATAGCAACCCAATCAGACTAATGTAGCCAGTGCAAACAATATACTTCAGAATTATCCCCCTTGAGAAGCAAGGACAGAAGAGTACTTGCACCCCAGTGGTTCTTAGTCCCAGGAACAGCAGTATCAGCGTCACTTGGGAACTTCTTAAAAATGCAAATTTTCAAGTTCACCCCATACCTACTGAATTAGAATCTCCGGGGTTAGACTCAGCTATACGTGACTTAAGAAAGACCTCTCCAGGTGATTATGATGCCCACTAAAATTTGAGAGCCACTGGCCTCTACCAATTCTCTTCAAGGATCGGTTGAGTTGCTCCTGGCGGTATTAATCCCCAGCACTTCTGGCCTGCCAGGCAGGCGAGCAGAGTGGGCTCCAGGGACTAGCAAAAGATGTGGCCAAAGATGTGCAGAGTCATGTTTGGAAAGTTAAGCTAGTAAGCACTGAAATGCTAAGGCTCAAGGGGGATATGGAAGAAGTAGCACCTGCTACACTAATTGTGATGTTGATACCATGTAAGCATTCTATCACACAGTACTTGAAGTCAGTGGCACTCCTTTGCAACTCCTTAATGGTCTTTCCTTTTTGTCAAAATTTCAAAGTGACTAAGATTTGTCTTTCTAACTAGGTGGTAATATCTGAGAGCAACAGAGCAAGTGAGAGAAAATCTGTGACAATCTATGATGTTTCTGTAAATATAACCAACCTTAAATGTGCTTAATCTTTGCAATTATCCTGAAGAGTAAATACCATTATCCTAATTTTATAGTCGAGGAGGTTGATATATAAAGGAATTTGCCTAAGATCATATAAAAAATAAGTGGTGAAGCAAGGATCTGAACCTCCATATGCTTGACCAAAACCCCAAGCCCTCTCCACAATCTGAACCCTTAGGAATTCATAGTGATTTCTCAAGTATAATATATTTTGACATTTTTTTGGTAAGCATGTCTGGAAAAATAAAAATTTTAACTTTCAGTTGGAATCTTCTACTTAATCAACGAGTATTGGGGGAGGAAGCCAAGGCTTAGACAGTAACTATCATGACCTCTGGGATTTGCTCAAAAGCCATAAAAAAAAACAAAAAAAGTCTCTATTACAAATGGCTGTTCCTAGGAGACTCCTAGTGTTCCCTAATAATCTCTTCTCGGTGCAGCTTTCTTAAGAAGCCTGGGCACCAGGCCAACACTCTTAGCTATGGTCTTGTATTTCTCATCTGTTGAGTTTAATTATGTGCACAATATTTCTTTAATAAGAAAGTTGGGGAAACTCTGTTTTCACTGCCCCAGCAATGTGGGGAGCCCACATGAAGATTCTTGTGAAGAGAGACTACTTAGAAAAAAAAACAACAACTCACTGATACAAAGTTTCTTGTAGGCTGATTTTTGAGGGAAGAGAGCTCTCCCGGTGTCCCCCAGTCTGAGCTCCCACTGAAGGATGGAATCCTCCCTGGAACAGATGATAGGCAAAGGCCTACTTGATCTACCAAGCACATGAGCTATGGGGCAGCCCATTCTGGTAGACAGCCATTGAGAAAGCAGAAGAAAACAAAAATCAAAAACAAAAATAAAAAAAAACAAAACAGTTTTTCAGAGAATTATAACTTGAACGTGGCCTTCGTAAGTGGGACCAAGGCATGACTTTTCTTTGCACTGGAGTATATTGCCACCAAGCTACATCTTCCATATTTCTTCAGGTTAGCAGCAGGGAAATCCTGAAGCAGGTAAAATTTATCTCTAGGTCCCCATCACTTCACCTTTTGCCTTTGCCTCTACAGAGGATCAAGAGATCAGACAGTTGGGACTCACACAGTCTCTCTTCATTTATTGTAGTGATGCCAACTGCTCTCTGTATTATTGCCTGGGAAATCTTTAACCATCATCAAAGAAGGGAATATGCTGCCATGCTTCTTCCTGAGGCATTCTTATGAAAAGCAGCTCAATGGCAGACAAAGCCCGCAATCTGGCATCTGTTCCTATGACCAGACTCAGGATTCTTATAAAACCATGGTTTGCTTTCTCTGGCTATAGCATCTTAACGTGTATGGGGTAAGAGTTGATCTCTCATTCTCCTTTTTAGCTTCTTTTGAAGTAGACTGCTTTTTGCCCTGGGGTGTTTTCCCAAAACCCCACAGAGTCAATATTTTTGGGTCACACTCTCTTAAATTCACCCTTCAAAATTAACAAATACTTTCCAGCTTTTCTCATTTGATGCAGTATCATACAAAGAAATGCATTGAAAAGTATTTATATAGCTATGAATATGCATTAAACTTATCAACACACATGATTATACCCTTTTAGCATATGATTTTAAAATCAGTAATTATGTAATGTGGCACTTCTTCTACATCTTTCTTTGAAAGATTTGTGTAAAGTTGGCTTCAGGGTCTAATTTCTTGTCCTTGTCCTCTAAAACTTTAATATCATTTCCATTATTTTTGTGAATTACTGGGGGCTTCTATCTACTTATTTATATATCTATCTACCAGTATAAGGAACACCAGTATAAGGAACACAAAGCTTTGTGGCCCATTTTAATAATTTCTTAGTTAGGGCGCCTGGGTGGCTCAGTCGTTAAGCGTCTGCCTTCAGCTCAGGTCATGGTCCCGGGGTCCTGGGATCGAGTCCCACATCGGGCTCCCTGCTCAGCGGGAAGCTTGCTTCTCCCTCTCCCACTCCCCCTGCTTGTGTTCCTGTTCTCACTATGTCTCTCTCTGTCAAATAAATAAATAAAAAATCTTTAAAAAAAATAAAAATAATTTCTTAGTTATGTCAAACATTTCTTCATGTTATTCTTCCACATCATGATGATAAGGACTGTATAATATTCTACTATGTGGATGTGACATAATTTACATAACTCATCCCATAATTTTGAATTTAGTTTATTTCTAATTTAGTTAATATTCTTATATAATCTTCCTTATTCACATTTCTAATGATTTCCTTAGAATAAATTCCTAGTGACAGAATGTCTGGGTCAAAGACTGTGCTTATTTAAAACTTCTAATATATAACACTGACTGTAAGGGAGCGCTAAATTATTTCCTGAGTAGCAGAGTATGGGAGTTTTTCATTCTCTGCATCCTAGGTATTAACATTCTTTCTCCTCTTAGGCAAAATTATACCCTAGTTCTCACTGAGACTTTAGCACAAAACAGGGATTCAAGAGAAAGCAAATAACTCAAATAGGGAGAAGAAAGAAATACACAAGCATACACACACCACATGGTTGTATTTTTCTTGATCAACCTTGTAAATTAAATTCTTCAGCATTGATGAAAATATATTTTCTTCTGTCTGACTCAATTTAGTCTGTGAAACATTATCTAATCCTTCAGACTAATGCTGCCATTAGCCTCTTCTTGAATATAAGTTGTAACTTATATGACAAATATAATATGCGTGTTCAGTAAGATTTAACAATTATCCATCAAGTCTGTGCTGAGAGTAATGCTATGCTTGGCACTGGGCAATGCTGAAGAAAGAAATGAATATGACATGGCATCTGGCTCTCTCACAACTCAGTGAAGGATTGTGGATATAACCCCCGGCCCACTGGGTATGCAAAGGCTATATTAGAAGTGTAAAATTCAGTGGGAGAACAGAAAAGTAGCAATACAAATAAAATGACAATAAAAATAATGACAATAATATGGTTGCTGCTGTTTAAACTATCCCTTTTAAATGCTCATTATATATCATGTAGTGCGAGTGCTTTACATATTTTATTTCAGAAGTAGGTACCATATTACCTGTTTTTATATATGAGGAAACTGGGAAACAAGATACACAAATTGCCTAAGGTCAGGTTGCTAGCATATACTGGAATCATTGGAAAGCCTTTTGGAGATGCCAGGGTTTGAAGTCTGGAAGAAGGGCTAAGGTTCAGCATATAAAGACTAAAGTAAGGAGTAATCCAGGCAGGGAGCATAGCCTGAGCAGAAGCCCTGCAGTAGGAAAAAGCAGGTCTTGTATGAGGAAGCAGGATTGAAGAGCCAAAATAAAGGAGGCTGAAATTTGGTATGGAAAACCCAGAATGCCATAGATTTAGGTGTGTGGATTTTATTATGTTGGTAGCCAAAGGGATAAGTTTGTTTTATTTATTTATTTATTTTCCCTTATTTTATTTTATTTATTTATTTTTTAAGATTTTATTTATTTATTTGACAGAGAAAGAGAGAGTAAGAGAAAGCACAAGTAGGCAGAGTGGCAGACAGAGGGAGAGGGAGAAGCAGGCTCCGCGCTGAGCAGGGAGCCTGATGCGGGGCTCGATCCCAGGACCCTGGGATCATGACCTGAGCCGAAGGCAGGTGCTTAATGGACTGAGTCACTCAGACACACTCCTCTTTATTTTACTTTATTTTAGTTCTTTTTAGTTATTTTAATTTTAATTCCAGTATAGTTACCATACAGTGTTATATTAGTTTCTGGTATACAATATAGTGATTCAATAATTCTATAGATTTCTCAGTGCTCATCATAGTAAGTGTATTCTTAATTTTCATCATTTATTTCAAACATCCCCCCACCCACCTCCCCTCTGGTAACCATCAGTTTGTTCTTTATAGTTAAGAGTCTGCTTTTTTGGTTTGTCTCTTTTTTTCTCTGTTCATTTATTTCTTAAATTCCACCTATCAGTGAAATGATATGGTATCTGTCTGTCTCTGACTCACTTATATTATTTAGCATTATACCCTGTTGATCCATCCGTGTTATTGCAGATGGCAAGATTTCATTCTTTTAATGGCTGACCAATATTCATACACACACACACACACACACCATATCTTCTTTATCCATTCATCTATTGATGGACACTTAGGTCATTTCCATTTCATGGCTATTGTAAATAATACTGCAATAAACACAGGGATGCATATATTTTTCTGCATTAGTGTTTTACTATTCTTTAGGTAAGTAACAAATAGTGGAATTTTGGATCATAGAGTAATTCTATTTTTAGTTGTTTTATTTATTTATTTATTTATTTATTTATTTATTTATTTATTTATTTATTTATTTATTTGAGTGAGAGCAGAGGGAGAGAGAGAGACAATCCCAAGCAGACTCCCCGCTGAGCACAGAGCCTGCCATGGGGCTTGATCCCATGACACTGAGATCAAGACCTGAGCCAAAATCAAGAGTCAGATGCCCAACCAACTGAACCACCCAGATGCCCCATCCAAAAGATACATTTTAAAGCTTTTGCAGAAGTTGAGTGATCTGATCAGAGAATGAGAACATTAAGTCTGGTAACATTTTATTAGATGAAGCTATTACCCTGGTCTAGAAAGAATTTTGTACAAAATGATAGATGAGCTCTAGATACTAATATTTTTTATTTTTATTTCTTTATTTTAGAGAGAGAGAGAGTGAGCATGAGTGAGAGGAGGGGTTGATGGGGAGAGAGAGGAAGAGCATCTAAAGCAGGCTCTGAGCTGAGCGCGGAGCCCCACCTGTGGCTCGATCTCATGACCCTGAGATCATGACCTGAACCAAAACCAAAAGTCCAACGCTTAACTAACTGAGCCATCCAGGTGCCCCTCAAGATATATTTTTGTACCTAGATTTCATATTTGAGGTCCTATGACTAGAGTGGAGTCATAGAGACAATAAAAGCTCATATTTTGTTGGCATTTGCTCCTAAAATGAAATTCTCACTAGGAACTCTGAAGTACTCTCCCTCTACTTCTCAGAGCACTTCCATTTCACCTCTTCTTTGCCCAAATGTACATAACTGTGCCCAACTTAGAAGAATGAATATAGTTAAATTTAAAAAGCGCTTTTCACCACCCTTTCTTTGTTATCTGTATATATTTTATCTGATTTCTAGAGACTTGGTGCTTTTTGAGGGTAGGGTTGACTTTTGATTTATTTTTATTCCAACTGTACAATACTTGCTCAGTGTTTTGCACATAATCAGTGTTAAATATGGAATGAATTAACCACAGGGGGAATTCAGACAAGCATCACATACTTTGTTGCCTTTGCCTGAGTGCATGTCTACCAAACTCTAGCCAATGTCCATCAAAAGAGATAACATTTAGCACATTTAGACATGAGGAACCTATTTACATTTATATTGGTGTCTAAAGTCATCTGTTGGGACTGAGCTCATCTTAATTTATTGCGGCCTTTACTGCCTGCCAGGAAGCAATGATGTGCTTAAATTTCACTTGCATTTCTTAGCAGGAACCCAGCTTCAATCAATATTTGGGGGGGAATGACAGTTCCTGGGAAGGCTCAGAATCTGATTCTAGTTAATACATTATGATCATTCATAATAGAACTATCATCAAGACTCTGATGAAAGAATTTGCTAACAGCTATTTTCTGTAGTTAGATTTGTTTTTGTGTCCCATGGATAATCAGCAGGCAGATTTCTCTGAGAATAGAACTTGGTCTTCAGAAGTCACTTAGGAAAAGAGCTCTGGGTTGGGAGTCTGGAGATCTGCTTTTTCTCTAGGGTTCAGCTGTTAGTAAGTTGTTGGAGACTGATAGTGGGTCTCCTGGAAGATGGGGATGGCAACCTAGCATTAGGACTTTGTGATCGTCTTAAGGCTAACTTGCTATGGACAAGGTCAGTAGAGCCATCTCAGCCAACTGAGAAGCAGGTTAAGAGAAGCTGTACTGGGGCAATCTAATAAAAGTTCACTTAAGCCAAGGGTTTGGGGGTGAGATGAACCTTTGAAACAACCACACCGAAATGTCCCTATCAGTCTCATACTCTAAGAAGAACTTAAAATACTTACTGAACAGACCAGTGAGTACCATATTGCCCAAAGTCACCCAGTAGCACCTGGGTCTATCCATTCCTAAGCATGTGCTCTTAGAGAACCTGCTCCCTCTTAGCTAGGGATCAGATAATCCCTACTAAGCTAGTAAATGACAAGGCTTTCAATCATTGCCTCCCTCAATAATATTTACCTTAGAGGACCAAATATTTAATTTCTAATGGTGAAGTTTCCAACCCTGCATGAAATAGAGATAAAAGATTTAAGCTAAGGGCGTGCAAGGGTTCCTCAGATTATACAATATAGGACTCTATTTATGGGAGACAATGGATACTAGGCTTTAAAATGACAGAAAATTATTATGTGGCCTTTGAGCTCTCATTTTTAAGTCTGTACCAATTCCTAATCACCATGAGTCAGATTCTGGGGACTGTAAAACAGAGCAGACTGGGAAGTAACAATAGCATTAAACACTGACGTAAGAACCAAGTCTTGCTTGCTATTTTGCCACTGATAGATTGTATGAACTGAGATATAACCATTCCTCTTTCTGAGCCTCAGTTTTCCCTTCTTCAAGATGGAGCTGGTTTAGATGGAGTACTTCTCAAATTTTAATGTGCATATGAATGCCTTGGGGATTTTGTTAAGATGCAGATTTGGAATCATTAGACCTAGGGCAGGGCCTGAGAGTCCTCATTTCAACAAGCAGCTGGGTGATGTTGAAGCTGGATCTCTGGATTATATTTTGAGTGTCAAGACTTATATCCTGAGGTCAACCCTTAGCATTCTGTCATCACATATTTAGGGGAGCCTGGCTGGCTCAGTTGGAGGGGCATGTGACTCTTGATCTTGGAGTCATGAGTTCAAGTCCCACACTGGGTGTAGAGATTACTTAGATGAATAAAACTTAAAAAAAAAAAAAAGAAGTCAACACACATTTATTGGGTATAGTTATGTGTCAGGTATTCTGTAGGGACTGTTAATATTGAGATGAAGAAGACATAGTTTCTACCCACACTAGAAATACATTCCAAATGGGAAGCGAGACAAATATAATTTCAAAATACTGTGATAAATAACCAAGTTGAAGTTTGTACAAGGAAAAGAGAAGCCACATAACAGGGAGAGGGTAATTTATTCACGGATGGAGGTAAAGCTATAGATGTCAGAAAGTCACACATCATGTGGAAAAGTGCCGGAAACTGCCAAATGTTACATACATAAAGGGAGTCTCTTCATCTCAGAGGACACTCAAGAATTCCTTTGTCCAAGGGAGGCACAGCTGTGGGTATTGAAGAAGAATTATTTTCATCAGTAATCTTGACTACTTCATCTCATTCCATGATTGCTTTCTCCGTGCCTTCCCATCCCATGGCTGCCTGTTAGCATCACACTGATGAAAGATTTACTCCCCTGGCTGAAACTGGGTCTGTTTGGAAGCTACAGCAAGCAGGAAGCCAGCAGAGGCACTGCAAAGGCAACACCTTTCGCCCCCGCTCAGTTCCCAGCAGGCCAGAAGCAGTGAGTCAGGAAAGAAAAAGCAGGTGGGTGGAAAAGGATGCAATCTACATCTGCACTAGGCAGGGATTCTGTTTTCTAAAAGAACACCTGAACATACAGGCAGCCATCCTGGAGGAGACAGGGGGTACCCCTCCCCTGAATAATAGGAACCTAAGCACCTTGACCCAAGGATTATGGGGAAGTTGAGTGAGGGAATATCCAGGGTGCCGTCTCCCTCTGGCTCATCATAGGCTTTATATTGAAATAGGTTATTATGATGTCAGAAGGTGATCTTCACAAAAAAGAAGTCCTCAGGTAGTAGTTGGGGGAGGTGGGTTCTGGCACCAGCCAACTGTGGGAACTTAGGCAAGTCAATTCCTCTCTAAGACTCAGTTTTCCTGGTTATGCAGTGGGAGGGAAGATTGGGCACAATTTCTTGGGTGATGTATAACTTTAAGAGTCTATGATTAAGTGTTCATGTCCCAGTTCAGTTATCCTGCCTTGTCCATATCTAACAGAGATCGTCCTTTGCATCCTCACCACATCCAGCTGCCACTTCTCATATACAATAGGATTTATTGCCAAATTTGGTGACCTCAGAATCTGGATGTCTGTTTCCCACAGATCTAGATAATTTCCTGTCTTTATTCAGGCACTGAGCCTTCATTTCCTTTTAGAAAGGAAACTGGATATCCAAACTACCATCAGTCCCCTGCCAGGACTATTTTAGCAGTCTCCTGGACATCCTGGAGCCACTCCTGTACCCTAACACTTCCTTCTCAAGGTGCAGTTGAAGAGATCTCTTAGAATGTAAGTGAGATAGTGTTATCTCTGCTTACAATGGCTTCCTTGTTTGTAAAATAAAACATAAACTCCTGTGTGGCTTACAAGATCTTTCACCATCTGGCCCTCTGCCATCCCAGTTTCTAGCCTCATCCCATATTTACTGTGTCCTAGGCATACAGACTTGTCTTCTCTTCCTTGAAAACTCCAAGGTTGTTTCCACCCTGAGAGCCTTTGATCTTCCTGTTGGTACTGTCTGCAATGTCCTTTCTCCAGACCTTCACATGCAAGGCTCATTCTCATTCAGTCCTCAATTCAGATGATGCCTCATCATTCAGACCACTCTTGACCAACTATCCAAAGCACACACCCCTACAACATGTCACCCTCTAGCCCTTAACTTGAGTTTGTTTCCTTTATAGAATTAATCATTATCTGACATTATCCTGCTTACCCTTTGCTTCCTGTGTACTGTCAGCCTTCTGTTCCCCAAACCAACTAAAATGCAAGAGCTGTGAGACTAGGAACTTTGTCTTGTTGCCCTTAGAATAGTGCATGTCTTAGAGTAGGTACTCAGGGAATATGGGTTGGAAAAATGGATGGAAATATGAAAAAAAGTGAGGGATGGTGGGGTGAAAGGGTGCCACAGAGAGTGAGGGAAATTACCATTATTGACAAGATATAGACCTGGATGTTCTCCTTTATTCATGTGATGGAACTTAATCTTCACAACTGCCCTGCAAGGAAATGGAAGAAAAGTACTGCCTATGATTTGAATCCAGCCTTTTATAGCTTCAAAACTCAGAGAAGTTAAATAGGTTGTTGAGCAGGTCTGAGCACTGACAGGTATAATGTGATGCCACCAAAGTAGAGAGCCAATTTCAGTGTCAGGAGGAAGGATGCAGTTTGAAAAGTGGTAGAAATGGCTTCCAATACTACAGTGCTTCCTGGACTTGATGATGAGGCCTTAACCACACTCTATCACAGCCTGAGGCAGTAGCTTAAAGAGTTTGATCCTTATTTTTAAAGCAAATTCATCTAAGAGGAGTAAGGCTTACAGTTCTTCTCTTTTTCTTTTATATCTCTTCATGAATAACATTAGCATTGGTGAGTTTAAATGTAGGTTGAGAGACGGAAGGTGAGGGCAGAGGGAAAGACCCTAAAAGACAGTGTAAAGAGGGATTCTTAACTCTGGCTGCACCTTACAGCCACACAGAAGATTTTTTTAAAATATTCATGTTCAGGCCCATTACAAGTTTCTGATTCAATTGGCCTGGAGGTGAGGCCTGGGTTAAGATGTCTTTTGAGGGGTGCCTGGGTGGCTCAGTCAGTTAAGCAGCTGACTCTTGACTTTGGCTCAGATCCTGATCTCAGGGTCCTGGGATCAAGCCCCAAGCTGGGCTCCCTGTTCAGCGGGGAGTCTGCTTGAGGATTTTCTCTCTCTGCCTCTCCTTCTGCCCCTCCCCTTGCTCTCTCTCTCTCTAAAGTAATTAAATAAATCTTTTTTAAAAAAGATATTTTTTGAAAGCTCCCAGAGGGTTATATGGTGTAGCCAGAATTGAAAAAAACAACAACAACTGAAGAATGGGCTTTAGGAAGACATAACTTGTTCCAAGACATCCCTCTTATTATTTGGTATTTGGCAGGGGGATTTTCCAGGCAGTTGACAATCACTGAAAGCTGGCTGCATATAAGATGTGGGGACAGAAGCTGTGGGAGATAAAAGAACTTTCTCAGACTAACCCCTCACCCTGAGGACCTTACAAAACGAAATATGGACTGTAGGCATTAATAAAGTATCAAATAAATACATGATAATAGTTTAGAGCAGGGTTTCTCAACCTTGATACTATTAACATTTTGTGCCAGACAATTCTTTTCTGTAAGGGGCTTCCCTGCACATAATAAGATGTTTAGCAGCATTCTTGGCCTCTACTTACTAGATGCCAGTAGTGCCTATTCCCAGTTGTGACAATCGAAAGTATTTCCAGACGTACCAGCTCTCCCCTGTGGAGTGAAATCACCCCAGATTGAAAACATTTGTGGTGACAGGGATCATTCAGGGATCAAAGTTCCTGTGGAGAGGTGTCAATTTAACAGAATCTTTATACATGGGTAAGATGTCCATAAATAGGATAAATATGCATTGGATACTTTTTTAAAATTTTGTTTTATTTAAATTCTATTAACATATAGTATATTATTAGTTTCAGAGGTAGAGGTCAGTGATTCATCAGTCTTATATAATACCCAGTGCTCATTACATCCCATGCCCTCCTTAATGCCCATCACCCAGTTACTCCATCCCCCACCCACCTCCCCTCCAGCAACCCTCAGTTTGTTTCCTATGATTAAGAGTCTCTTATGGTTTGTCTCCCTCTTTGATTTCATCATTTTATTTTTCTCTCCCTTCCCCTATGATTCTCTGTTTCTTAAATTCCACATATCAGTGAGATCGTATGATAATTGTCTTTCTCTGATTGGCTTATTTTGCTTAGCATAATACCCTCTAGTTCCATCCATGTCATTGCAAATGGCAAGATTTCCAATTTTTTTTGATGGCTGAGTAGTATTACATTGTGTGTGTGTGTGTGTGTGTGTATATATATATATATATACACCACATCTTCTTTATCCATTCATCTGTGGATGGACATCTGGGCTCTTTCCATACTCTGTCTATTGTGGACATTGCTCCTATAAACATTGGGGTACATGTGCTCCTTCGGATCACTACATTTGTATCTTTGGGATAAATACCCAGTAGTGCAATTGCTGAGTCATAGGATAGCTCTATTTTCAACTTTTTGAGGAACCACCCTACTATTTTTCAGAGTGGCTACACCAGCTTGCATTCCCACCAAAAGTGTAGGAGGGTTCCCCTCTCTTAAAATATATGTGTGATGAAATTTTGGAGCTATTAGTTGGCATTTTTCTTCCACTGTTTTTTTTTTTTATTCCAAGTGTAGAGTTAAACAACTTTTTATAGGCCATTTAAAAGCAGGGGTGGGAATGACAACAGAGGTGGAGCAGAGAAAAAAAATGTCTGATCCTAGTAAGACAACTGCAAAGAAATGGTATGAAAGTTTTGAAGGCCCAAGGAGATCTTTGAAGTTTTATTATCTGTGAACAGAAGGGGATGGAGACTTTGTATGTCAAAAACAAAAAATGGGTGGCTTTATTCCTTGGGGAGAGGAGTTCATTGGTGGTACCCCTTAGGACTCTGATAGGAGACAGGTTTTTGTGGGCTTCTGGAGCAGAGACCTGAATCTTCTCAGTGTCTACCCTTGACATTGTATTGCATCCAATGGGTGACACCTGAATGGATATTTATGGGGGCTGGACACTCATCACCTTGACCTGGGCTGTTCTCCAGGACTGGGGAGGCTGACAGCTCAATCTCGGTTCAAGTTGCCTTCCTTCAATTTACTGCAGAACTACCAGCAAACATGCAATACAAAAACAAACAAACAAACAAACAAACAAACAAACAAAACCACACCAGAAAAACATACAAGGGAATGGAGCAGCTTCCAGCGTCAATGCGGGCAACACAGAGTGAGGGCCTCCCCCAACCCCCCACCAGATTAGAGGAATAAAGGAACCATGAATTCTATGCCTTTTGCCGCAGGTGTGCTTTAAAGGGCCATTGACCACATTATGGGGAAATTCCTTTCTGAATATCAGTTACATACTTTCTTGTTTACTGGCTAGAGTGGGACCCAAGAAGACCCCAAAGTGAGTGTGCTAAAGCAAGTGGGAGACTAGCTAGTGATTGTAACTGTACCAAGAGGAATGATGATGGCAAAATTAAAGCACTGAAAATGACAGAAGCCTTAACCCCTTTTCTCTGGAATACTTGAAGCCTAAGAAATTTTATGATTCAAGGGAGTGGTAGAGCAACAGGGAGACTGATGAATATTGAAGCCAGTGGGATTTCAGGGCTGGATTGATTTGATCTAAAAAAAAATAAAGATACATGTTATCTCTTGTACTTGAGTAATATAAAGTAATTCATTCCTGTTATAATAATGATTCTACTTTTAGAATTTTATCCTAATAAACTAAACACAATTGTCTAATAAATTAGCTATAGGGATGTTTATTACACAGCTAATTACAGTGCAAAAATGAAAAGATGTTTATCGATAGAGTATCAGTTAAGTACATTTTAATTCATTTACACAAAGTTATGTACATACTATAAACATGGCATTATAGAAATACATTTAATTACTAGGAGGAAGTTAATACTTATTTTAAGTGGAAAAGAGTTGAAACAGTATACCTTTTTGAAAAATAAAATGGAACCAGCTGGCTACATATACATCAAAAAGGAGTCTGGAAAGTATATAGTATACCCTTGAACAATACAGGGGTTGGGGTGCCGACTCCAGTGCAGTCGAAAATCCATGTATAAATTGTGACTTCCCAAAAATTTAACTACTGATAGCCTACTGTTGACCAGAAGACTTACTAATAACATAAGCACTGATTAACACACGTTTTGTATATTATATATATTATATACTGTATTCTAACTACAAAATAAGCTAGAAAAAGAAAATGCTATTAAGAAATAAGAAAGATCTTCCTAGACACATCGCCAAAGGCAAGGGAAGCAAGGGCAAAAATGAACTACTGGGACTTCATCAAGATAAAAAGCTTTTGCACAGCAAAGGAAAGAGTCAACAAAACCAAAAGACAACTGACAGAGTGGGAGAAGATATTTGCAAATGACATAACAGATAAAGGGCTAGTATCCAAAATCTATAAAGAACTTATCAAACTCAACACCCAAAGAACAAATGATCCAATCAAGAAATGGGCAGAAGACATGAACAGACATTTCTGCAAAGAAGACATCCAAATGGCCAACAGACACATGAAAAAGTGCTCAACATCTCTTGGCATCAGGGAAATCCAAATCAAAACGTCAATGAGATACCACCTCACACCAGTCAGAATGGCTAAAATGAACAAGTCAGGAAATGACAGATGTTGGCGGGGATGCAGAGAAAGGGGAACCCGCCTACACTGTTGGTGGGAATGCAAGCTGGTGCAGCCGCTCTGGAAAACAGGATGGAGGTTCCTCAAAAAGTTGAAAATAGAGCTACCATATGATCCAGCAATTGCATTACTGGGTATTTACCCCAAAGGTACAAATGTAGAGATCCGAAGGGGCACGTGTATCCCAATGTTTATAGCAGCAATGTCCACAATGGCCAAACTGGAAAGAGCCTAGATGGCCATCCATGGATGAACTGATAAAGAAGATGTGGTTTATATATACAACGGAATATTATGCAGCCATCAAAAAAAAAAAAAGAAATCTTCCCATTTGCAACAATGTGGATGGAACTAGAGGATATTATGCTAAGTGAAATAAGTCAATCAGAGAAGGACAAGTATCATATGATCTCACTGATATGAGGACTTTGAGAAACAAGACAGAGGATCATAGGGGAAGGGAGGGAAAAATGAAACAAGATGAAACCAGAGAGGGAGACAAACCATAAGAGACTCTTAATCTCAGGAAACAAACATAGGGTTGCTGGAATGGAGGGGTAAGGGAGGGATGGGGTGGCTGGGTAATGGACATTGGGGAGGGTATGTGCTATGGTGAGTGCTGTGAATTTTGTAAGATGGATGAATCACAGAACTGTATCCCTGAAACAAATAATATATTATATGTTAATTAAAAAAAGAAAAAAGAAATAAGAAAGAGAAAATACACTTATAGTACTGTACTATACTTAAAAAAATCCTCATATAAGTGGACTGTGTAATTCAAACTTGTGGTGTTCAATGGTCAACTGTATATTAAGGGGTAACAATAGGAATTTCTAGCTGGTGGAATAATGTAGTATTTAATTTTCATTTTTTTGCTTGTATGTTTTTATTCTGATTTCTCAACAGTGAATATATATTGCTTGTAAAACAAGAAAATATATTAGAAAAAATAAGACAATAGGTATCAAAGGAAAAAGAACAAATCTCACCCAATAGTACTTAACAATATTGAAGAAACATGGATTTGAAATGGATGTAATTCATCCTTGGCGAATGACCCTTCTCTTACCCTTGTTTTCTTGATAAAACAGCCATGTTGATCTATTGACAATGGCTCCTTTCACCTCCTGTAAAACCGTATCTTCTTTCAGCTGCTGAAACTTCCCACTGAGGCCACTCTGAGATGACTAAGGGGAAGCATTTTCATTAAAAAGGTTGCCTCTGTTTCCCAAGAAGGAATAAGAGCAGGAAGCACACCCCCCAAAATTCCAATCCTCATTGTTCTCTCTTTGAAACACCCAGAGCATTTTTTAAAAAGATTTTATTTATTTATTTGACAGAGAAAGACACAGTGAGAGAGGGAAAACAAGCAGGGGGAGTGGGAAAGGGAGAAGCAGGCTTCCCGCTGAGCAGGGAGCACAATGTGGGACTTGATCCCAGGACCCTGGGATTATGACCTGAGCCGAAGGCAGACGCTTAATGACTGAGCCACCCAGGCACCCCCAGAGCATTTATTTTTATAGTGTGCAATTCAGCTGGATTGCAGAGCATCTTACATTGTTCCCTAATGGTGTGCAAGTCTTTTCCCCAAACTGGACAGAAACTCAAATTCAGTATCCCTCTTCTACATGATTTTTATGTTGTTATTATTACTATTGTTAGCATCATTGGTGACAACTTAGGGAGAATCTCCCAGGGAGGTGGGGTTTGAGTTTTGTTGGGCTTTGGCTTTGAGGATTTGATAATCAAACTACATTCAATATAACCATGGGCAAATGGAAAGTATTACTCTTAATAATGGCAATAATAGTAAAAGTATTAATGTGTATGTCAACACTGTGTAATTGTTTTATTCTCCTGAATCATTTTCACAAATACTACTAAATTAATTCTCATAGAAAGTCAGTGAAGTGAGTAGGGTAAACAAGTAGGAACTTTCTCCATTTTTACAGATGAGAAAAATAAAGTACAGTGAACATCCAAATGATTTACAATGGATTAGTTGCAAAACTAAGGCTAGAATTCAGGTTTCCTGATTTTATAACTGAAACTGTTCTCATATCAGGACAAAACCACACTCAGGGCTGAACTTTAATATGTGCTTGTTCATTTTAGGTTTTTCAAGTCGCATAAACAATATTCCTCTCCTCTAACATTTGTAAACTGTGAATCCTTTGTAATGAAGTCCAGAGAATTTAAAGGTGTAACAAATATTGGAATTTATCCCTTCCCATAATTCTAGACCAATATAGAATACACATAAGGGTCACTGGTTCAGTTAATAAAAGTAACAGCATTTTGAACATCCACAATGGCAACCCAATAATCTACCAAAGACAAGGCAGCCTGGAAAAACAGACTGTGAGAATGAACCCTAGATCTGATTCTGATTAGGGCCTACTTCTGCCTTCCCAACCCACCTTTTCCACTAAGACTTTGGCAGTACTGGGTCCTCAGAGCAGTCCCTGAGTCCAGCCACAAGGGCAGAATACACCGTGGGAGAACTGCCAGCTTGAATACCAGAGGGAGACATACTAACCAGATGTGATTAGGTACACAGGAGCAAGAGACTTGGAGGTTCAGGAACCATTCCCATTTATAAAACATTGTCCAGGGATGCTAAGGCCTGGGAAAATCAGTCCTACCTACTTCCCTGGGCAGAGTGGAAGATGGTAAGGATTCATTCCAATCTTCTTTGTTTCAGGAGAACTCAAAAGTCATACAAAAGTCAATAGATCCTATCTCTTAGCTATTTGCTAAGTGTTAGAGCCAGTTCTTACTATGGCCTATGAAGCTGTCGTGTACTGGCTCCCTGTTCTCTCTTTGATGTCATTTCTTAGTATCCCTCCTCTCTGCTCCAGCCACACTGGTCTCCAGGCTGTTTCCCAATCATGCCTAACATACTCCTGTTTCAGGGCCTTTGTACTAGCTGTTGCTTTTGCTTAGACCTCTCTTCACCCACATTTTCATACCATTCAACCCCTTGCCTGCTTCAGGTCTTTATTCCAATATCATCTCCTCAGTGAGACCTTGCCTATCAATTGTCTATTTTATTTTAAATTGCACCTCACCTACCACTTCCTTGCTATATCTACTCCACAGCACTTGCCACCATCTAACATACTATGTGTTCTACTTTGATCTACTTTGATCATTGCTTGCTTCCCTCACTAACATACACTCTTCATGAGAGCAATGGAGACTGTTGTCTGTTTTGGTCATTGCTGTATTCACATGGCCTCATCCAATATATATTGTTGAATGAGTGAATGAACAAATCAACTATTGATATGATACATGGGTGACAGAAGCCCAGAGAAATGAAATGGTTTTTCTGGGGTGAGCAGAGAAGTTTTCTGACAGAGAGGATCTATCACCCATCAGAACCCAGGCCTCCTGACTCCTGCTTTAGTTCACATCTCACCACCACCTTCTGACACATTTCCAAATAGGGAGCCCTGGTATTATTAGATGGCTGTGCATTCAAAGAGTGTAGAAGGGCATTTTACTTTGGCAAATTAGCATAGGGACAAAGGAGGAGGAAAAATTCAGTTCTCCAGCTAGAGTAGGCAATCCCTGCTGGTTGGACTTTTACAATTTGGGTTTTTCATTCTACTCCTACAGGAGAACTGCTTTTGAATAAGAGAAATGTAACTTTGCATGACAATGAAAGCACAGTCACTTTCTCATCTGATAGAGACACTCAAGAGCTGTTTCATGAACAAAGTACAAGCTCAAAAACTAGGGCAGGGATCCCCTACCCTATGGGTTTTTATTTGACTTCGTGGTACTTTTCTTCCTAAAGCCCACTTTAAGATTAAGGAATCATCCAATTACAGGAGCCTAGCCCTTGAGAGCTGCAAGGCCCCAGGGAGGATGTAGGCTGTGCACAAATGGTAGTGAGGTACTCTAAGAAGCCGAAGTTAGAGATGTACACCGTTCTCCTAGAACTAAGTACCTTATCTATACAAAATGGATTAGTACAGAAGTTAGAAGAGTCCCCCTGAGGGAATGGAATATTCCTCAAGCTACAACACAACGTGATGATTTTGGGTCTGTGATTTCCAGACTTTTTCCATTTGAGTTTCAGTTCTCCCTTAATATAAAGTTAGCCATACTGTTTCACTATGTGAAACACTCCCAGTGGCTTCCCACTGACTTACATCTTCAACCTCAACTCCTTTCACTCTCTTGCCTATTTTCTCTGTTCTACCCATGGTGGCCTTCCTTCAGCTCCTTGCATAACCCACACTCTCTTGTGCATAGAGGTCCTCTACCACAGGCTGTTTCCTCTGTGTGGACATCTCAAAATGCTCTTTCTGAGTAAGTGATCCCAATTTTCAAATTCCAGCTGAGATACTGTCTCGTCTAGTGAGCATCTCCTTCTCTTGTCCTTCAACTGTATGTTTAAGAGCCATTGTAAGAGGTATAATATAACCCTTCATTAGTGTGCTGGGTCTCTTCAATTTTCCCCTTCAGACTCACTTTCACCCTTTATCATCCTCCTGTGTGCCACAGAAGAGCTGATCTTTGGGCTCCTTGCCCTGCAGTTTCCAGTTTGGTTTTGCCTGGAAGGAGATGAGTGGGACGGGAGGAGAGTGAGGGAGAGGGTGGGCTGCAGTGGGTTGTCCATGTCTCTCTACCCAAGGCTATAGCTTCTGTCAGGCAGCTCTCTCCACAGAGTTACTCTCTTTCCTCTTGCACCTTCAGACCTAGGGATTGATCCTAAGAGCTCCTGGCTCTTCCTAGCTCCAGGGCACTGCACTATCCCTTGTTGGGTTTCCTCCACTCTTTGGGAAACAACTTCTTTACATTTCTGTCTGTCAGACCGAATTGATACATTTGTTAATTGCATTGTAATTCTCTAGTCTTCTGTCTTGTCTCTATTCCCTTCCCTCCTACTCTACCCTCCCTCCAGGTACACAGTAAATTCCATGAGACAAAAGACCCTTCTTGTGCCTTTTCATATTTAGGATGCTACCATAATGTCTGACACATTGTACATGTTAAGCGAATATTTTTTTGAACAAACTGAATTTAAAATAACATCTAGTGGATTCTTTTATGTGTTTATATTTGCCTATAAATAAGAAGCACAGAGTTTGAGTTTTGGTTTTATTTGAAGGGAGTAAAGATTGTAATAGAATTGTCTTATAACAAAGATCAATAATTAAAGTGAAAGAAACTAGGAAAACTGTTGGTAAGGGAAGAGATTTTTGTTGTTTAAAGGCCAGATTGGGAAGGAGTAGGAGTAAAGATACAGGTGAGAAGGATCTTGAGAAGCAGGCAGACTATTAGCTAAGGAAAAGTAGTACAAATCAGCCATGGGAACAATATCTAACAGGGAGCTGAGAGACCTGAGTTTTGTCTTGATTTAACTCTACCTCTCAGTGACATTTATGAAAGAATTCATTGTCAAACCCACTATCTTAGTCCACACTTTTGTTCCCCCGCAATAAAATGTCTCTAGGAGAGTTGAGCTAATATTTCTTGAAAGTGATCTACTTAGTTTGCTAATAGAAAGTGTGTTACATTCAGTCTTTGGACAAAGACAGTTTTGTCTGCTCTCTCCATCAGATCTTTTGTAAGTTGACTTTCTCAAAACATCCAGGTTCAGTGAAGAGTACTAGTTAAAAAACACGTAAGTACTTATTCTCTAATAAGGACTACCAGCAGGTAAGATAATCTAATGCAACTATTTAAACTATTTTGAGGTTGAATAATAGAGCTACATACTTTTTGAGCTAGAAAGAAAGCATGATATTGTTGTAAAGCACAATAAAGCATCATGTGATTTTGTGAATGATTGTTTCATTCATTCATTCATTCATTCATTCATGTGTTATAAAGCACATAACAAAGAGAAGCAAACAGTAACATGTTCATCTTGGCCTTGGCTATGGTAAAAGAAATTAAAAATTAATAAAATATGTCCCCTGAAAACTAATAACTAGAGCTGTGTCCTTATTCAGAATTAGAGTCAAAAAGTTGTATATATGCATTATATTTGGAAATCACTCATAATTTCTTTAACCAAATAAAAACAGTGTTAATATTGTCCCTTTTTCCCCTCTCTTCAGTCTTAACATTATTTTTTCTTTGGTTTTATATTGGATCATATTTTACAAAATAATTTCATGTACCAAATTTTCACTAAACATAATGAAGAATTTTATTTCCATGTTGCAAACAATATTTAGAATGCCTTTTATTCTTTTTTATTTTTTTCTTTTATTCTACTTATTGGCTGTGATTTAAATGAAACCCTATGTTGGGTATTTAAGTTGTTACCAATGTTTGCTATTAGTGCAAATATCATGATGGACATCTTTGAGCATGAATCTTTCTTGACATTTAGGATAGATTATCTAAAGTGAAATTACTGGGTTACATCCATATGCTGTCTGCAAGAGACTCATTTAGACCCAAAGACACCCCCAGATTGAAAGTGAGGGGGTGGAAAACCATTTACCATGCTAATGGACACCAAAAGAAAGCTGGGGTGGCAATCCTCATATCAGACAAATTAGATTTTAAACCAAAGACTATAATAAGAGATGAGGAAGGACACTATATCATACATAAAGGGTCTATCCAACAAGAAGATCTAACAATTGTAAATATCTATGCCCCTAACATGGGAACAGCCAATTATATAAGCCAATTAATAACAAAAGCAAAGAAACACATCAACAACAATACAATAATAGTAGGGGACTTTAACACCCTACTCACTGAAATGGACAGATCATCTAAGCAAAAGATCAACAAGGAAGTAAAGACTTTAAATGACACACTGGATGAAATGGACTTCACAAATATATTCAGAACATTCCATCCCAAAGCCACAGAATACACATTCTTCTCTAGTGCCCATGGAACATTCTCCAGAATAGATCACATCCTAGGTCACAAATCAGGTCTCAACTGGTACCAAAAGATTGGGATCATTCCCTGGATATTTTTGGACCACAATGCTTTGAAACTAGAACTCAATCACAAGAGGAAAGTCAGAAAGAACTCAAATACATGGAGGCTAAAGAGCATCCTACTGAAGAATGAATGGGTCAACCAGGAAATTAAAGAAGAATTAAAAAAATTCATGGAAACCGATGAAAATGAAAACACAACTGTTCAAAATCTTTGGGATGCAGCAAAGGCAGTCCTAAGAGGAAAGTATATAGCAATGGAAGCCTTTCTCAAGAAACAAGAAAGGTCTCAAATACACAACCTAACCATACACTTAAAGGAGCTGGAGAAAGAACAGCAAATGAAGCCTAAACCCAGCAGCAGAAGAGAAATAATAAAGATCAGAGCAGAAATCAATAAATAGAAACCAAAAGAACAGTAGAACAGATCAACAAAACTAGGAGCTGGTTCTTTGAAAGAATTAACAAGATTGATAAACCCCTGGCCAGACTTATCAAAAGGAAAAGAGAAACGACCCAAATAAATAATATCATGAATGAAAGAGGAGAGATCACAACCAATGCTAAAGAAATACAAACAATTATAAGAACAAATTATGAGCAACTATATGCCAGCAAATTAGATAATCTGGAAGAAATTGATGCATTCCTAGAGATGTACCAACTACCAAAACTGAACTAGGAAGAAATAGAAAACCTGAACAGACCTATAACACTAAGGAAATTGAAGCAGTCATCAAAAATCTCCCAACAAACACAAGCTCAGGGCCAGATGGCTTCCCAGGGGAATTTTACCAAACACTTAAAGAAGAATTAATACCTATTCTTCTGAAAGTGTTCCAAAAAATAGAAATGGAAGGAAAACTTCCAAACTCATTTTATGAAGCCAGCATTACCTTGATCCCCAAACCAGACAAAGACCCCATCAAAAAAAGAGAATTACAGAACAATATCCTTGATGAACATGGATGCAAAAATGCTCACCAAAATACTAGCCAATAGGATACAACAGTACATTAAAAGGATTATTCACCATGACCAAGTGGGATTTATCCCTGGGCTGCAAGGTTGGTTCAACATCCGCAAATCAATCAACGTGATACAATACATTAATAAAAGAAAGAACAAGAACCATATGATCTTCTCAATAAATGCAGAAAAAGCATTTGATAAAGTACAGCGTCCTTTCTTGATCAAAACTCTTCAGAGTATAGGGAGAGAGGGTACATACCTCAGTATCATAAAAGCAATCTATGAAAAACCCACAGCGAATATCATTCTCAATGGGGAAAAACTGAGAGCTTTTTCCCTAAGGTCAGAAACACAGCAGGGATGTCCACTATCACTACTGCTATTCAACATAGTATTAGAAGTCCTAGCCACAGCAATCAGAAAACAAAAAGAAATAAAAAGCATCTGAATCGGCAAAGAAGTCAAACTCTCACTGTTTGCAGATGATATGATACTTCATGTGGAAAACCCAAAAGACTCCACCCCAAAACTGCTAGAACTCATACAGGAATTCAGTAAAGTGGCAGGATATAAAATCAATGCACAGAAATCAGTGGCATTCCTATACACCAACAAGACAGAATAAAGAGAAATTAAGGAGTCGATCCCATTTACAATTGCACCCAAAACCATAAGATACCTAGGAATAAATCTAACCAAAGTGGCAAAGAATCTGTACTCAGAAAACTATAAAATACTCATGAAAGAAATTGAGGAAGACACAAAGAAATGGAAAAACGTTCCATGTTCATGGATTGGAAGAACAAATATTGTGAAGATGTCAATGCTACCTAGAGCAATCTACACATTTAAAGCAGTCCCTATCAAAATACCATCCACTTTTTTCAAAGAAATGGAACAAATAATCCTAAAATTTGTATGGAACCAGAAAAGACCCTGAATAGCCAGAGGAATGTTGAAAAAGAAAAGCAAAGTTGGTGGCATCACAATTCCGGACATTCAGCTCTATTACAAAGCTGTCATCATCAAGACAGTATGGTACTGGCACAAAAACAGACACATAGATCAATGGAACAGAATAGAGAGCCCAGAAATGGACCCTTAACTCTATGGTCAACTAATCTTTGACAAAGCAGGAAAGAATGTCCAATGGCAAAAAGTCTCTTCAACAAATGGTGTTGGGAAAATTGGACAGCCACATGGAGAAGAATGAAACTGGACCATTTCCTTACACCACACACAAAAATAGACTCCAAATGGTTGAAAGACCTCAATGTGAGACAGGAGTCCATCAAAATGGTAAAGAAGAACACAGGCAGCAACCTCTTCGACCTCAGCCACAGCAACTTCTTCCTAGAAACATCGCCAAAGGCAAGGGAAGCAAGGGCAAAAATGAACTATTGGGACTTCATCAAGATAAAGAGCTTTTGCACAGCAAAAGAAACAGTCAACAAAACCAAAAGACAACAGACAGAATGGGAGAAGATATTTGCAAATGACATATCAGATAAAGGGCTAGTATCCAAAATCTATAAAGAACTTCTTAAGCTCAACACCCAAAGAACAAATGATCCAATCAAGAAATGGGCAGAAGACATGAACAGACATTTTTCCAAAGAAGACATCCAAATGGCCAACAGACTCATGAAAAAGTGCTCAATATCGCTTGGCATCAGGGAAATCCAAATCAAAACCTCAATGAGATACCGCCTCACAACAGTTAGAATGGCTAAAATTAACAAGTCCCCTCTAATCTTCTTACCTATTTCCCCTCTACTCTGATTCCAAAACTGTGGGTTTAAACTAGAATCTGTGCATGTGTTTTGTTTTATAAGCAATACAAGTAAATTTAATATACAGCCAGGATTTGGTTTATTCTTTCAAAATAATCTGTCTGGATTTTAAGCCCCAAGGTTTATTTACACATGGAGATGATGGTTATTGTCTCCTCAGGAGCAGAACATGACTTTTTTCTTTACTACCAGAGTTTATGGTATTTCTGAGCTACTAGGAGCACTAGAAGTTACATAGTTTAGCATTGCTCAAACTTTAATGAGGAAAAGAATCAGCTGGGATGATGGTTAAGCTGCAGATGCTTAGGCACCAGCCCCAGGACTCTGATAGCTGAGCTGGGGCCCAGGAATGTGCATTTCACTGGCATCCTGGTGATTGAGCTGCAAATGGAAAGAAATGCACCTTGAGAAGCATGTCTCAGCTGAGGCCCAGAGAGGGGATGTTTAGCACTGAAGCTTACCAAGGGCAGCAGTGGTCTCCGTCCAGTCTTGCTCTCTCCTTGTGAGGTCCCACCCCTTACCCTCCACCTGTGTCTCCCCGAGACCAGTAGTGCTAGCATCGTGTGCCATCTTATAAGAAAAGCAACTTCTTGGACCCAGTCCTTACTTACTGCATCAGTAATGCTAGACCCAGAAATCTGTATGTACAACTCCTCCAGGTGATCCTAATGCTTACTAATTTGAGAACTATCACTCTCCCCCAGGATTCCTTGAGAGTTGCTGGATGAGCAAGTGGCAGTCAGAATGTAACATGTGCCCTTATTACAGGTGTTCAGACTTTCCTTGATTACATGGCGTGACCTACTGCATGTTAGCCAGGTGTTGCCCATCAGTAGTTCTGAGGTTCTATTTGAAGGCAAATGATGAGTCCTGCTGCTGTTCTTGCCTGCTTTCTTCCAGCCAGTTTTCTCCGTGGACCCTAATGCCTGCTCGTCCATCTTCTCCTTTGGCGTCCACAATGTGCATCTACCCTCAGGGCCAACAACGGGGTGAGTAACTTCTGGCTGTTAGATGTGAAGTGTGTCTCATTTGTGAAGAGAAACAAGGACTTGAATCAGAACCTGGCCTAAGAATTTCAAAGCATTTGTAAGTGGAGAGTAAGGTACTTTGCCTATTAATGACGCTAGACTTGAAAAATCAAGTATCAGAATTTCCCCCTAAGCTGCATTTTCTTTCTTTCTTTTCTTTCTTTCTTTTCTCCTTTCTTTCTTTCTTTTTTTTTTTTTTTTTTTTTTTTTGCTATCAACAGACAGGGACCAATTCAGACATTTTCTTTACTATGGGAAGGAGAGGGTGCAGAGACAGAGCTTTGCTCATTCTGAACAGTTGCTTAATGATAATGATAATGAGCTGCATTTATATGGTACCTTTCATCCAAATAACTCTACAGGCTGAATTTATGCTCACCATTGCTTAAAACATACTTCATAGAGTCCCAAGGGTATACCTTTCAGAGCCCCATAACCCCTGCATTTGTTAAGTGTTCTGTGGTCTCTGCTTATACAGCCTGCAAAGAAAGATAGATAATGAGCAACGGTGGTGCTGTAATTAAGGCTATAGACTGACAGAAAGGAGATTTGATCTATTCTGACTTTCTGGGGTGTCACTGGTCCAATTCATTGATGTGTTTTTCTGATTTTACATCTTTGTCAGGGGTTCTCTGGGGAGGAATTGCATTAGAGTGTGGGAGATGTGCAGTTGAACTTCTAAAAAGCAAATCTCAATGCTTCAGACCTTTGTAGGAAAGTGGTGCTCTGTGGACTTGCTCCTCTCTGATGAGTCCATTGCTAGGAATCTGCTTCCCAGCAGGCAAGGAGAGAAAACTGAGTTGAAATGTATGGAGTCTTATGGTGAATTAGCAAGTAGGGAGAGTCTGTGACTGCGAAGTATGTTGCTTTTTCCAAGTTTCTAATAACTGAAGGTAGAGTGCTAGTTTTGACTGTGGTGTGGCATGGCTTTGTGTTGGGGCATGGGGGACTGTAATTGGGAAAGCCGGTGTGACTGGGAAGATGACCTACCTTCAACAGGGGTTTCCACTTTCGGTGCTCATTAGAATGGCCTGTTGAGGGGCACGTGGGTGGCTCAGTGGGTTAAGCATCTGACTTTTTTAAAAGATTTTATTTATTTATTTGACAGAGAGACACTGTGAGAGGGGAACACAAGCAGGGGGAGGGGGAGAGGGAGAAGCAGGCTTCCCGTGGAGCAGGGAGCCCGATGCGGGGCTTGATCCCAGGACCCTGAGATCATGACCTGAGCCGAAGGCAGATGCTTAACGACTGAGCCACCCAGGTGCCCCTAAGCATCTGACTTTTGGTTTCTGCTCAGGTCATGAACGCAAGATAGTGGAATTGAGCCCTGCATGGGGACTCTGCACTCAGCAGGGAGTGTACTGGAAATTCTTTCTCTTCCTGTGCTCCCACCCTCCTCGCATACTCTTTCTCTCTTTCTCTCTCAAATAAATAAATCTTTAAAAAAAAAAATAATGACCTGTTGAGGAAATGGGAGGACAAGGGGGACTTTATCTATGAGGTTGTAATTCCTTTTAAAAAAAAATGCAAATCCTGGAAAAAAAATATGAAAATTGTTTCAACTCTAGGTGGTGGGTACAGAAGTATTTTTGTAATAGTTTTTGTGCTTATCCCTAACTCCTTAAGTGCTCAAAAATAAAAGTGGTCTCAGTGACTGCATTTAGAACTACTGTACAAGATCTCCTATTTCCTACGGTATTGCCCAATGGCTCATATTACTGAAAGCTCCTCTGGTGCACCTGGGTAAGTTTGGCACTCAGTCTCCAGAAAATGTGTTTTCTGAGTCTGCTTCTATTTACAAATCTAAGTCCGTTTTTGTCTAGCAAGTATCTACTCTAGATCTACTTCTTACTGTTCCGGGTCACTCATGGCTCTGTTATTCAGGTTTGATTCCTGCCTTGGGCTGATTAATAGAGTAGCTATGATCTTGGCTACATTTCCTGAGCACTTTTTGCATAGCAGATCTGGGCCATGGGTTCATGAGTTGTTTTCTTTAATTCTCCCAAAAATACATTTTGTATCTGAGGAAACTAAATGGAAAATTATTCATTCCAGACCATCTAGTTAGAAAGTGATGAAGTCAACATTTGAACCAAGTGTATTTGACCCATTGAACCATGACATACCAAGTCTCATTTATTTGAGATTTCTCAATTATATAAAGAAATGAGTCCATAAGAGAAAGGTCCAAGGACAGTAATTTTATAGCCAGTTATGGAACAACCATGTGACTCCTCAGCTGGCTCTGGACTTTATTTTCTAGATGCTTGATCTGTACATTTTAGGCCATTGATGGCTTGCAGTTGTCTCCACTATCTCCAGTCTTGTCTTCTGTAAGAACCCAAGGGCTTCTCATCCACGTGGTCTCTTGCTCAAATTCTCCATTCCAGCATGCAGAGATACTCTCCATTTTTCACCTCTAGTTCCTTCAATAAAACATGCGTTCCACATGTCCTGGCACAACCTTTCCCTTGGCAAGTAGGTGATCAGGCTAGGGATTTATGCTTTCTGAGGCTGCCCAGTTCACAATGGAGTCTGACTGAGTTATAAAACTGATTGCTAGGTAGGGCATCCTTAAATGGGGTGAAAGCTGATAAACTGACAAGCAGTTCATGAGTCATTGCTCACTGGTTTCCTGGAATCTTTTTTCTGTAACCGTTTTCCCAAGAGTGGAGATATGTGCATACCTGTGTAATTGCAGATGTGCTTCAAGTGATCCTTACATGCTACTCTCCTATTTTGCTTGATTGGTGGATGCCCTTTAAATCAGAGTCAAGGGGCGCCTGGGTGGCTCAGTCGTTAAGCGTCTGCCTTCGGCTCAGGTCATGATCGCAGGGTCCTGGGATCAAGCCCCACATCGGGCTCCCTGCTCCTTGGGAGCCTGCTTCTCCCTCTCCTTCTCCCTCTGCTTGTGTTCCTTCTCTCTCTGTCTCTCTGTCAAAAAAATAAAAATTAAAAATAAATAAAATAAAAAAATAAATCAGAGTCAAACCTTTTTATCCCTCAGTGATATTCAAAAAGCCATATCCTTTGGATATGAAACCCTTGGGTTATGGCACATAGCAGGCACATGTCTAATAAATGAATTAATGAAGTCCGTGTTTCCTAAGGGGGAAATGAATGCCACAGGTCTGCCAGTAAGTTCGGTGGTTCATGGATGTTTTCTGAACTTCAATAGTTATATTTAATTGGTGTTAGAATGAAAGAAATGAGCACATGAAGCTGTACACTAGAGTAAACACTTAAAAGTTTGCAGAAAATAATAGAGTTGAACAAATACGGCATATATGCATGCTTTACAGATGAAACTATATCTTCAGAAATAGGTGAATTTGTAATAAGTTGGGAATTTGAATAATTCAAGTAGAAATAGAATGTGAATGTAGAGGTGGGGGCCACTGAAATGAAGACGGTTACGTTGACAGGAGAAAAAGATGCATGCCTCGTGCTATGAATTTAAAGAACACTCACCATTCCATGTTCTGTCTATAAGTTTATCCTCTCTTCTTTCTTTCTTTGGCTCTTATCATCTCATCTAGGAAGCCCCCTTACCAGAGGTTAGAAGAGATTTGCAGCTGCTATTTGTTGAGATAAATCCCATTCTCCTTTCTTAGGACCAAAAAAAAAAAAAAAAGTATATATTTTTTCCTCTTGGTGGGAACTAGATGGGGAGGGAGGGATTCCAGGAAATCTAAGGGCACAACATTTCATCCAGTAAAAGTCATGAAGCAGTCATGGTGGGCTGAGGGGCTGGCACCATTCTGTAATGAATGCACCTATTCTTAGAAGAATACCAGAAAGACCTTAGAAAATCATTTCGTTTGGGACTGTTTAACTTCTTTGAAGATGAGAATATCTGAGCCCCAGAGATAAGCAGTGACTTGAGGGAAGCCACACAGTGACAGACAAATTCCCCTTTTCATCAGTTTGGGAGCTGATGATGTACACATACAAGATGCCTCAGTAGCCCAGGAGCTCATGGGAACAGAGAAAGAAGTTGGGGAGAGGGATAAGGAAGTGTTTCAATAAATATTTTGGCAATTGAAGAAGTAGGACTATATATTCTCCAGGTATGTCCAACTTCCTCCTTTACCAAAGCAATATTTATTTATTTTTTTGAATCAACATTTTGGGAGTCTAATCGAAACCATGAATCCTCTCCCCAGAAAAACACATAGAGCTAATTTTGTTTTGGATGGGATATAGCCTCCCCCTCATTCTAATGTTAAGACCCCTGTAGTGGGCTAAATGGTAGCCTCCAAAAATATATGTCCATATCCTAATCTCTGAAATCTATGAATATTACTTTATGTGATAACAGTGAATATTAACCTTATATGCCAAAAGATGCGATTAAACTAAGGATTTTGAAAGGAGGATTTTATCCTAGATTATCCAGATAGGTCCTAAATCCAATGACAAGTGTTCATAAAAGAGTGAAGCAGAAGGATATTTGTCCATCAAAAGTAGAGGAGGCAAGGTGACCAGGGTGGCAGGAACTGGCATGATGCGGCCACCAGTCAAGAATGCCAACAGCTACCAGAGGCAGGAAGTCAAAAAGAATGGATGGCCACACCAGCAGCTTCATTTTGGACTTCTGCCTCCAAGACTGTGAAATAATAAATTTTTGTTTAAAGTCATCCAGTTTGTGGTAAGTTGTTACAGCATCCAAAGGAAACAAATAGAACCTCTACTCGAGAAAGTAAACATGAGGCTCTTGAGAGTGCATGCTACTGTGATTAAGAAACATGTGCAAAAAGGGGTTAGCATAATTTACACTGGTTACATACACATGATCTTCAGCTTAAATTTTCCAGTTTAAATTTCTAGTTTAAATTTTTCCTATATCTTTGATCCATGTGAATGGGAAACTTTTTAAAGATTATGTCCTTCCCTCATTTGGAGAGGATAATCATTAAGAGTCCTGATGAATGCATTCTGGTATAAACTGGCTGCTTTGATAGTTGCTGGAATTATTTTATAATGGTCCACATGGCTTTGCCAAGAGATAATGTGTTCCTATATTAACATAAATTTTGGCATACATAGTTAAAATGAAGAGGGTAAAGCAATAGTTAGATACTGTTTCTAGGAGGAGATTATAAGAATAAAGGAACCCCAATTTGGATTGATTGATCAACAGACAAACCAGAGAGAAGCAGAACCTATTTTTGTTAGATGGGATTTGAAGAAAAATTCTGTATAAGACCAAGTCCCTGTCAGGAGATGAAATACTACTTTTGGATGATGTGCTGAAACTCAGCCTGAGACCTTGGGTCGCTGTTTCCCTAACTTTCATGTGTTCAAGACTAGCCCAGGAAGCTTATTAAGATGCAGATCCCAGCGCCTTCCACAGCCATCTATTGAATCCACCTTGGGGAGAATGGCCAGGGCATTGATATTTTAAAACAAGCTTCCCAGTGGTTATTTTTTCAGTGGTCCATGTGGAATATTTTCAGACTTAACACCACAGAGTCTCCAGAGAGTTGTCTTGATGGGACCCAAAGAAAGAATATTAAGATCCAAAGGGAAGAAGTCATTGATAGTACATACTTTGTTACCCAGTCCAACTAGAAAGAATCATTCTATCACAAAACTATGATGTATCAGGATCAGCTTGGGAGAAGAGGAACAATAGGTGATTGGTTTAACTTTCTTTTTTGTCTAAAATGGCCTCCTGTCTTTTAAGTGTCTGGTGTTTAGTGATTAATTTGATCAGCCCACATGGACATATCTGGTAGGTCTGAGCAAAGATGATTGTCCCTTTTCCAATATGCCTAAAACCAGGTTATTGCCTCCTGAAACTCTTACAATGTGCCAGATTTTCTCTCTGGTCTTATCTCTAGTACCTCTATGGGTGCAATATTCCTACTTCACTCAGGATTGTTAGTAGAAAATAATAACTACCTCCAGTTTAAATAGAAAATTAAATTTATTGAAAGAATATATGGTAGTTAACAAGAAGATTCAGGGGGACAGTGAGCCAAGGTTTGAGGCTATGAAGCCAAGTATGATACCCAAAATCATGCCTCAAACTGCTCCAGTGAAGATATTATATACCTGGCTCCTTGGCAAATGGCCCCTACTTCCTTCAACATCCAGCTTCTGATTAGTAGTTTGGGATAGGAACATTTGATTTGGCAAACCCAGCTCATGTGTCCATGTCTACACTGAAAGGGCTGATTGGAGGAAAGATCATGTAGCACTTGCAGTCTCTATATTGGTGGGCCAATTTCATCTTAGATGGTAGGGAACTCCTCAAATAAGGGAAAAGTTTCAGGTATTAAATGACTATTTTTTAAAAAATTCCAACATTTTTCTTGCCTCCTCTATAGTTCTTAATCATCCTTCAAGTGATAACACAAATTGAGTTTCCTCAAAAATTTTCTTAGTAACTTAAACCACATTGTCCCCTCTCTAGTCTTATCTATCTCCTGAATAGACAGTCACACAACACAAAATCTAATCATGAACCATTTTGGCTGGTTTGCAGTTGCCTCATGTGCATACGTCTGTTCTCCCAAAATCGATTGTCAGCAACTCTAGAAAAGACCCTGTATTAGGGAGCGTGTGGCCCTGTTGGAGGTCATCAGCTAATACTTATTGCTTGGTTTTACTAATTCTTATTTTTTGTGTGTATAATCAATTATTTATGGTCTGTGAGATGAATATCAGCATAATAAATACAATATTTAAGAACAGAAGATCAGAAGCTAACATGGCATGAACTCATGGGTGAGTTAGAAAAAAGACTTAGAAAAAATGTTACCTATTCTAACTATGAGGTCTCCTTAAAGTGATTGGAAGATAATATTTAAATTAGAGAAATATACTTCTTGCCTAACAGCAGACCCCACTTGAAAATTTCCCCCATAATTTTCCTGTGCTCTTGGGGTAGACCCATTGGGGTGGAACACTAGTGCACACTTCATGAAAAACTTACTTGTGAACTTATTCTTCCAATGGTGTTCTTTACATAATAGCAGTGTCTGTCAGATTGCATCCTTGGTGAAATATTTAGGGAAATGTATCTCTACTTTCCTCTACAGTATCATCAGTGTTTGACCAAACATCAGTAATTCTTTTGCATTTATATCTGTCATTAGTGAAAGATGATATTTGCATAACCTTGGGTTCCTTGATCATCAGGCTGTGAGAATAGATGAGGTCACACCAGTTGTTATTTGACAAATTAACTCAAATTTCCCTCAAATGATCTGCCCTCTGGGAAAATCCAGATAGAGGATTTTTCTTCTCCTACCCTGCCTATGAGGAGGGTTTTCTCAATCACCAGGAAGATGTGCATGGATACTTGTTGGATGTCTACACTACCGAGCAGCAAGCTGCAAGAAGCATATTAGCTAATGTGGGAGCCTCCCTGGGCCATGGTTGTACCAGGTGTGTGGTCAAGTGAGGGAAGGTTACTCAGCCCTTAGCAGTTCATCATTATATGGTCCTTAAAGCAATGCTACTTGGGTGTCCTAAGTTTCTTCTAATAAATGAATTGCATAGTTCTTTAGTCTTCCAGGAGTAACTAGAATCTTCTTTCTGCCCCTTCTCTCCCTCCTTCAACCCCCATCTTTACATATTTAGCATCAGGTATGGATCTGTAACAGCTATCATAGTATATGCAAGGTCTAGACTTACCCACTGTGGTGACTGTCACTAATTACCACAGCAAAATGGTTCTGCTTGGCATCTTCATTCTGTGGGATGCACAGTCCTGCAGGAGGCCCCTCAGCCCTTTCCCTTACTTTTCTACCTCCACCCAAAGGGATTCACAACATCAGCAAGCTGAGGAGACTTGAATGTGTGAGGGTGAAAAACGAAGTGGGGGAGATGGACCCTTTCAAGTAGCCCTATCCTGAGACATCTGACTTCTAACCTCTAAATAATGATGTCCCTTGTTCACAATCACTTGCTGAGCCATAATAGTTAATTTGCTTCTAAACCTGATCAGAGATATCACATAGAAAGGACTACTAGTTAATAAACCATTGCTTTTGTATTTCTCCAACTTATTTTGTCCTTATTCATGGGAAAAGTGTAATGCTAAAGTCTTGAATTTCAGGAGGAAGACCATGAAGACCTTTAATACTATAGCCACTGAAACAGCAAATCTCATCAAGAAAAGTTCCACTGTAACTGTCTGGTTCCTCATGTCTGAGCCATGTACTCACTGAGCATTGATTCCTTAGACTGAGAGTTTCTATCCTCTCTGGATTATGGTTCTTCCCGTGGTTTATTTGCTCTAGGAATCCAGTGGCTTTTACACAGTTTATGGATTTTATAAGGTAGGGAAGCAGGAAGAGTGAGCCTTGAGAGTGCAGTGCAGTATAAGCAAAGGCAGATGTGGAGACAAAAACCTGATAGGAAGACCACACTCTGAGAGGGCTCTGAATTAGGGACAGGGTAGGTACATCATATATTAAGTTGTATTTACTAGGCAGTTAACATCTTTTATGTGTAGACATTGTACTATATTCAAGCATAGTAGTTATTAGAGCTGGTCATTGGATCACCTGTAGTTTGTTTTGTCTTAAAATAAGCATGTCTGAGTCCTGCCTATGCCTACTTATACCTAATCAATTTCTTTGGGGAAAGAGTCTGCAGATCTAGATAGAAACAAAATAATCACACACACACACACACACACACTTCCTTAGCTGATTCTACGCTCATGCCTATTTAAAAGCTTTTTGACCATGGTGTCCAAACGGAAAATTCACAGTGCTTATTCTTGATGTTAACAGCCTAATAGCAGGGACTTGTATTTCAACAGGTAGAACAAAGTAAGTCATCTCTACGGGTTTAGAATGTTCATGAAGGATGTATTTAAATTCATCCCCCATCTTCTTATAGCCATGTAAGCAAAGAAAATTGTCTAATTTTCTTTTCTAAAACTTCTTTGTTTTGGCATCAAACTATACCAGCCTCCTAGTAACTGGAAGTTTTCTCTATTTCTATTTTTTTTGAACCTATTAGATAATAAAATAATGAAGTTCTCCTTGCTGGTTAGAGTCCTTTAGGGTAGATGTTTAAACATTTTACTGAGGTGAAATTTGGTTACTACTTTTGATTAGTTTGTTTCAACTTTCTACTGTTTGGGGTGGTTCTGGTAATTTATTTTTCTAGAAAAGCAGCCATTTTGTTTCCTATTTATCTTTGTCATTCAGACAACAGATAGAAACTCTGTCCTACTACCAGTTATGTCTCTTCCTTCCCAGTAGTTGTTTTCTTCCAGTAAGCTTAGCTAAACTTTGTCTATTTTCCAAAGATAAAGCTTTTGAATTTATTTGCTTTTATTTATTCTCAGATCATGTCTTCTATTAGATGAATTTCTGCTTTTATCTGGTTTTCCTCCATCTTTTTTTCATTTGGTTTATTATGTTCTATTTCAGCTTTTGTAGATGAGTAGTTCTATTTAAACCTTTACCAAGAAAATTGAGTCTGACTATAATTCTACCTCTAAGTACCATTTTTAAAAATCTGCTTCCTACCAGTTGTGTCGTAGGATCTTTTGATTGTCATTCAGTTATAAGAATATCCTTTTCAACTTGATTTTCTTTGTATCACGTGAATTATTTTAAGCTTCCAAATTTAAGACACTCTTCTTACTGTTGGTTTCTAATCTAAATCCATTGTTGTCAGTGATCCTTTGTGATATTGTACCTAGACAAGCTTTCTATATGTTCTATGAGTTTTGAAACATATGTATTTATTGCTTATTGGGTGCAGAGATATGTATGTCCAAGTGTGCTACTAAATTTTCTTAAATTAATGAAGCTTGATTAAAGTAGATTAAAAATCTATTACTAAATTATTATATTTTCAAGACTAAGCATATTCAAGAGCATGCGAGATCTTTTAACTTTCAAGAACTTCAAGAAAAATTGCAATAATAGTAAAAAGAATATATATACAGTTACCTAGATGCACCAATTGTTACTATTTTACTTCACTTGTTTTTATGTGCATACTCTATGCCTGCAAATGTATATACCCACAATTTTTTCTGAACCATTTAAGGATAAATTACATCATGACCCTTTAAGCTGAGTACTTTAGTATATATATATATTTTTTTAGAAATACAGATATTTTCTTAAATATCAAAGGGTAGTTATTAGCTTCATTAAATTTAACATTGATAGACTACTTGAATACACTACCCATATTCCATTTTTGTCAGTTGACCCAGTGTCTCTGATAAGCATTTTTCCCTGATAGCACAGAACCCAGTCTGGAGGCAGGTATTACCTTTAGTTGACAGGTCTCTAATTTGGTGTGTTTCTATAGCCTTTCTTTGTCATTTATGATACTGACATTTTTGAAGACTAAAATCTGTCTCTCCCCCCCCCCCTTTTTAATGGGCTGTTTCTCATTTTGGTTTGCTCAGGACTGATTTATAAATTATGCCTTCTCAGTTGGAAAACTACCTAGGTGGCATGTCCTTCTCAGGGTATACCCTTGGAGGCTCACTATGTGTATCTACCCCTCATTAGTGATCTCAATTTTGATCACCCAAAGTGTGGTCTTGATTCTCCACTGAATATTTTATACGTATATATTTTTTTTTTACCTTATAACTAAGTACTTTAAGACTGAATAAACAGGATAGACCCCATGCAAAATATGGTTGGGATGCTGAGATTGATTGAGGCCATACACATATCAATAAGGAATGAACAAGATATATTACTCAAAGAAGTGTTTTTTGTTTTGAGAGAGCAGGGCAGATTTCCCAAGCTGGCCCAAACATGGGTTGAGGGAGAATAGGGAAAGGAAGGGGGTGCAGCCTGGATGAGGTTTTTTTTATAGGTGGGCTGAGGCTTAATTGACTTGAAACTCCTGCCAGCATCAAAAAGAGGGAACAGCTGGCTTTCTTATCACCTTTCCCAGATACTGGCCAGAAAGGGAAGAGCTAAGGATGAGGCTTACAGCCTATTGACAAACATCAAAAAATGAAGTCAGGCTCTTCAGTACAGAAATCATGTCCTGCTTCTTAGCATAATATCCCACATTAATGATGCTTGCATGAATTGGTCTATGTTATAATCAAATAAAAATGCTGATTTTTCCAATCATCCTCCCCCTACCCCATTTATCAGTCAGCCCTCAATATTTTGCTATAAACAAGAGCTCTCCCTCCAGAATTGGTCCTCTTTCTTACAATTATATGGTATCTAGTTACTTCAAAATAAAAGTTTAATTAAAACAACTGTAATTATTTTTATAGTCCCCTAAACATTTACCAATAGTTTAAGATTTGTTCTCATTGTTTTCTTTAATTGTTTATTTAAATTCACTTAGCCAATATATAGTAAGTACATCATTAGTTTTAGATGTAGTATTCAATAACTTATCAGTTGCATATAACACTCAGGGCTCATCAGATCACATGCCCTCCTTAATGCCCATCACCTCATCCCCCACCCCTCCCCTCCAGCAACCCTCAGTTTGTTTCCTAGAGTTAAAAGTCTCTCATGTTTTTTCTCCCTCTCTGATTTATTCCCATTCAATTTTCCCTCCCTTCCCCTATGGTCCTCCATGCAAAAACGTTGGTTAGATACCACAAAGTAGGTAGCAATGCCTTAACTGTATGTTTGTTATGAGGACAGAGGGCCTCTTCCATCCTTGTCAATGGGAGTGATGACCTTTTCTCCTTTCATACAACACCTCATTGTACTTTTCTAAACTTCATGCCCTCCCTTTGAGTTCCCTTCCCTTTTAATAGTTGTTTTGGTTTGGGTAAATCTTCATATGCCTGTCAATTCTTTATTTTGTTCTAGATTTTTGAATGATTGGTTGGGTAACATTTCTTGATTGACTATTTGTCCTCAGCACTGCCCAGAATGGACATCTAGTGTTGCTAATGAAAAGTCTGTTTTCAGTTTAACTGTCATTCCTTTGCAAATAATTGGTCTTTGATCCCTGGTTATATGAGTTGTTTTGTTTTGATTTTTCTTAGGGGTGATTATGATGTGTCTACATGTGGACTTACCATTATTTATCCTTCTCACCACTAGCAGTTCCCTATTAATCTGAACTGTGATTTCCTTTCATTCTGGGGGGAAAAATCAGCTACTTTTATTCAAATAATGTCCTTCTTTGTTCCTTTAAAACTTCTATTGAATACATGTTAGAACCCTCAATCTATCTTTCCTAGCTCTCATTCTTTTATCCCCCTCTCTCCCCTCCCTATTGCTCTGTTTATTGTTGTCTATATGGGCAGTGTTTGGGGTAAAATGTTTATAATAGAGAGAGCTCTATTCCCTTCTTTAATGGAAGTTTCTTGTTTGTTTGCTGTTTAATCCAATAGAAGAATGTCTCTTGGTTTGATTGTTCTTGGACAATGATGCACTGAAGATTTCACTGAGGCTATTTAAGTTTCCAGGGTAACAAACAACTTGAGTAGTAGTATTTGTATTGCTTCTGTTTTTTGTTTTTTTAAGATTTTATTTATTCATTTGAGAGCAAGATACAGAGAGAGAGAACATGAGCAGGGGGAGAGGCAGAGGGAGAGGAAGAAGCAGGCTTCCCCCCTGAGCCAAGAGCCAGATGTGGGGTTCGATCCCAAGACCCTAGGATTATGACCTGAGCCAAAGGCAGACGCTTAACCATCTGAGCCACCGAGGTGTCCCTGTGTTAGTTTGTTTTTATTTTTACTCTCCTTAATACATTTTCTTCTCACTCCTCCATACTTGCATGGTTAGATTATTTCTCAAAAACATATGCAATAGTAAATTTTGTTTTGGGGGAAGAAAAAAAATCTAGTAGACCCTCCTTTTTGACCCTGAATGTTATTTTGGACTCTTTAATTTGGAGGACATATTTATCCATGAAACTGTCCTTGTTTTAGGTTCACCTAAATATCTAGTTAAATGACTGATCTGTTAGCTATTTTTAGGTTTAGATTAATTAGAATGTCAAGGTTAGTGCAAATAATGAATACAGTTCTGAGTTTAAGCCAGTAGTGATTTTTGACACTATGAAAGATGTTTTTCATTTTAATGACTATTGAAAAAACTTAAACGCTGGATATGAATAAAGACTCACAAAGAACTCTTCTAAATATAAAGAGCTCACATCAAGTGGTGTATAGGTAACAAAAAACATCCATCTAGACTCTTAGATTCTCTCTGTGAGGACAAGTGTTCAACTATTCTGATAGGAAAAACAACTATTTCAGTCAATTACCCAGACCCTCAAAGTCTTCTGTGAAGGCTCTCTATTCATAATGCTGTTGTTCAGTTGTTTTCATTAAATTAAGTGTTGTCTCTAAACTTAACTAGTTCTATGCCTTTCCCTTACCTAAGTTCTTTTACGTAGACACAGTTAACTGATGTTTTGACTTGCCAAATCAGTCTAACTATTTGTCTGTCATTCCAACTATAAATGACAAGTATTTGCCCAGTGTTGGTGGAAGAAAATGCAAATATATTACCATCCTATCGCCCTACCACCCCCTCCATTTTGCCGATTTTAAATCCAGTGTTCATTCCTGATTAGGATGTTAAGCAGTCTGTTCTAAACCAGATCTTTAGTCTTCTCCCTTGAAAGGTGTTCTTTTTTTAAACTTGCATTCAAGTTGCACCTGGCTTTGTTGACACAGTTATTCTTGCTTCTGTTTGCCCAGGCCTATAGCACTTCTCAAAGTGGTGAAGATGGCTTTTTCAGGGATGGCTGAAGTCACAGTGGGGGAGCCAGAGACCACAGAGCACTCTGAAAGCAAGGCTCTGTGGCAGGTGAAAATTTGATTCTGAGAGGTGTGATGGCAATTTTGAAGCCATAATGCATCGTCAGCTTCCCCCCAAGTGACCTGTGCACCTGCTCTCCATATATTTACATTTTCCCAGAATATCATGGTTTTAAAAAAAGAAAAGCAATACCATGGGTCCTGTCATATTGAATTGAATTTCAGAAGTGGCTAGGGCGAGGATAACAAGGGTGATAAATGTGCAGAAAGAAAGCTAGCTGCTTTTTTTTTTCCCTAATAGATTTGCAGGATTTTCAGCTGGAAGGTGTTAAAGAGATCCATTGTTTGCTCTGGGGAGGCCTAATATCCAAACAGAATCCGGCTGAATTGTTCAGACTCACTGAAGTTTGTAGACTTTGCCCTTTCCTTCTGAGAACAGGCTGATGAAGAATTCTGTTTCTCCTATGCCTAATAGTTCTTATGCAGTCCCTTTGTTCTCATAATCCCCTCCTCCAATATTGAGGGTTGGGGGGCAACCCCTGAGGCCTTTGTATTTACTTCTTGCTGGAAACACTTGTGATTGGGTTATAGGTAAGGAAAACATGAAGCAAGTATCTTGCTATAATATAGCTATAAGTAGTCATTTTTACAATAATAATAGCAATCATTTGAGTTAAGTATGGCCAAGATATTTACCTACATTTACTCAATCCTCAGTTGTTAGCATCACTGTCACCATATTTCTGTTGAGAAAGATGACTCTGTACCAGGTTCAGTAGTTGCCTAAGGTCCTGTTGCAAATTAACGGTCATGCCCAGAATTTAAGACCTTGCACTCCGACTCTGGAATTGGCTTTATTACTGGCAAGTACTCACTTGATACTCGGTCCGTGGTATATAGTGAATCTATTTCATGTAAGACTTTTGAAGTGTGGATGTTCTAAATTGCAGATAGGATATACTTTGTTTTATTGGAAGCTTGGGAACCACTGGAGACCTCTGGAGTTGGAATTACTGATCATGAAATGTCAGAAATAAGCAAAAATACACCTCTGTGATGAAAACTCTGGGCCTGTTTTTAAGAAACATGTAGTTCAGTGGAGGAAAATGGACACTGGCAAAGCAGTTACCAAAATAATTATGTGATGACTATTGTAAATATTATAAAGTAGGTAGGGGGCTGGCAGGGCTTACCCTGGGAGAGCCTGATCTTGCCTATATGCTTTCATGTTTTCTTCCTAGCAGAACCTGCCTCTCATTCTGGAAGCTAAAAATATACTGTGTTTCCCCCACTTCCTGTAACCATTGCTGGCTAGCTGGAGCTAAGTCTGTGGTGGTACTTCTGGGAAATAAACATTTTGTACCCTAATACAGATAACCTACAGGGAGATGCCTCCCCTTTTTGTGGAAGCAGAGGGTCTGCCTGTGATGCCTAGGACTGTGATCATTATCTTATGACCATAGGGTGAGAACAGAAAGATGGTGAGAGCCTAGGAACCTGACCTGAACACCTGAATCAACCCTGGAACTCTCTATCTCCAGATGGCCTGTTACATGAAGAAGTACATATCTTTTTGTTTAAACAATTTAAATCACAGTGTTCTCTTACTTGCAGCTGAAAACTTCATAAATAATAAGGAAGCTTCTCTGAGGAAGAGGCATTGGGCCTGGATTATAAAGGAAGAGTGGTTGTTGACTAAGGAAGGCTTAAGAGTTTCAGGCAGAGGGTCTAGCAGGACACAGGGACCCAAGTGGAAGTGGTTTGTCAGTTTTGTAAAATGGAAAGGAGATCAGTAGGGAATCACTTAAAAAAAAAAAAAAAAAGTGGGGTGTGGATGTGGCACATGCTGACACTGAGGTGAGCACATGCTAGGCCATACAAGGAGCATAGGCCAGAGCAAGGGGACTGAACTGGATCTTAAGAGTGGGGAGTATTTCAAACACTTTAAGCAGGAACACGGTCTAGTCAGATCTGCACAATGGCTTAGAGTAAGCAGGAACATTGGCATATGTGGAAGAAAGCAAAGACAGCTACCGGGCAGAGCCTAAAGGAGAGAGTGACTGGAAATATGGTTGCTCGGTTGGGCAGGAAGAAGCTTGAGCAGTAATTTGTAGGTCAGACTGAGTGTAAACAGGTCTGCCACATCCAAGTGGGCATGAGACTCTATAACTCATCCTGTGGATCTCCTCTTTTTTCCTGCTTCCCACCACCCTCCACTGCCCCAGGCAAGATGTGTGACCTTCAGAACACGCATCTAGGTTCTGTTTCTTCCCTGTCACTCTCTAAAACCTTACTTTGTTTTACAAAATAGCAACTGAGACTTGGAGAGGGCAAGTGGCTTGTACCTGCCTAAAGTGTCATGTCACTTAAACACATCGGACCCTGGAACACTAGTCTCTTGATTCCCAGTCAAGCTATCTTTTGAAATGGCCATCTTTCTCAGAAATAGTTCCTAGAAGATTGGTTTTATTATGGGACAGAGAACTGGTTCCAAACTCATGTTTGGCTGCTCATCACTTGAAAATCAATACCCAGAAGGAGGTGATGATCGAAAAGGAAAGCTTGCTTAATTCAGAAACCAGCAACCTGAGAATGTTGACTAATGTCCCAAAGATCATCTTTCTCATCCAGGCAAAGCTGGAGGGTTTTAAAGGGGAAGGTGTGGGAAATGGGGCTAGTGTGGCAAGGCTGATACTCAGGTGGTTATTCTATGTCAAGATGACCCTGAACAGACTTGCTGGCATCAGTGGTGGCTGCTCTCGAATGTAGTCAGAACTTAAATTCTGAGAAAGTCTGGTCCTTCATTCCTCAAGGCCAGTGGTCTGCACATCTCCAGGAAAGTAGGCCAGTTCTGCTACAGACCAAAGAACTTAGGTCCACAAACAAAGAGTGCATAAGCTTCAAGCTAGTTAATCCTTAAGACTAGTTGGAGTGCTGTTACAGTAGGACTTGAGTGGGATCATCCAGAGTGTTTTTAGTATATAAATATATTGTTATTTTTTACTGAACAGTTGGAATATTCAACTTTATTTTCCCCCTCATGGACTTGGTGCTACTGATCAGAGGACAAACCTAGACTATGAGATAAGGAACATGAAAGTGATGGGAAAGGGTATTAGGAAAGATCAGGAGCTGATGACTTTTCCCATCCAAGGGCCAGGTAGGGACAGGGAGTGGAGTTGGCCAGGTAAGGATGGGGAGATAGGAACTGAAGACCCCTGTCCCTAAAGGGGCCGCTGATATCCATCATTAGCCAGCTGTGGGCCTGCAAGATGGTGGATGCTTGGTTACCAGATCTCCCATTTTCTGAGAGGCCCTAAAAGTTTGCACTTGCGTGTGAAATGCATTTAATGTTCTTAAGTATTTGCTTAAATTGGTAGTTAATATTGGCTTAAATTGTTTTAAAATACTTTGTCAGCAACAACAACAAATGACAACAAGTAATTTCCATTTCTGGGGAGAAATAACTTGCAAGTGCTTTTGTTTTGTTTTTTAAGTTGTGCCATTCTGAAAAAAAAAGTTTATAGATTATATGTAAAAATGACTAATATCATATAAGTTATTAAATCTACGTACAGTCCAAAAGAAAGTTAGATCAAACAAGCCTTATTAGTTTCCAATGGCTATTGTAATAAATTACCATAGATTTAGTGACTTAAAACAAAAATGTATTTTCCCATAGTTCTAGAGTTCAGAAGTACACATCAGTGTTAATGGGGGGGAGCTGAGGTATCAGTGGAACCATGCTCTCTCCAGAAGCCCTTGGGGAGAATCCTTTTCCTTGCCTCTGCCAGTTTATGATGACTGCTGGCATTCCTTGGCTTTTGGCCACATCATTCCTATCTTCAAATCTCTTTCTGCTCTTATTTCACCTTCTCCTTTGTGTGTGACATGTCTCTTGCTGTTTCCTTTTTCTGAAGATACACATGATTGAGTTAGGGTCCATCCTAATAATTTAGGATAATCTCCTCATTTAAAATCCTCAATTTAATCCCATTGCAAGGATGCTTCTTACATATAAGTTAACATTTACAGGTTCCATAGAATAGGTGATGAATATCTTTGGGGGCTTCTTTTTCATACCATCACATGAACATTTTGCATCTTATCAAAAAGGTTTTATACCTTTTATCTATTGCTCAAATCATAACATGTACACTTTAGGATGATATTGGATATTAGTGGTTATAGGTATGAGTTCATATTTCAAAAAAATCTGTAATGATTGTAAACTATCTTATTGATTTCTTACCAGAGTTGATGGATCTTTACTGTTTCTACCTGGTATTTTATTCCAGTAGCTCACTCAAGAGACCCCTGGCCTATAGTAGGGTTTCTTAAACTTGGCATTGTTGATATTTCTGGCCAGACAGTTCTTCACTACTGAGGGCTGTCTTGTGCACTGTAGAATTAGCAGCATCCCTGGCCTCAAAGCACTAGACACCCACTGGTAACCACCATGCCTCCCACCACTATGATGACAAAATTAGCTTCAGTGTGGGTAGAAATAAATTTCCTACCAACACTGACCTTTCTGCACCAACATGGAAAGGAAGAAAACTGATTTATTATTGAATTAACACAGGATGCATGGGTGGCTCAGTTGGTTAAGCATCTGACTCTTGATTTCTGCTCAGGTCATGAGCTCACAGCCCTGAGATCGAGTTGATCAATCCAGGCTTCGAGCTCAGTGGTGAGTCTGCTGGAGATTCTCTCCCTCCCTTTGCCACTTTCCCTGATCTCTCTCTCCCCTCTAAATACATAAATAAAATCTTTGGAGTGCCTGGGTGTCTCAGTCAGTTAAGCATCTGACTTTGGTTCACATCATGATCTGAGGGTCCTGGGATGGAGCCCTGCATCAGGCTCCGTGCTCAGCAGGGAGTCTGCTGCTCCCTCTCCCTCTGCCCCTCCCCTTGCTTGTGTGTGCACTCTCTCTCTCAAATGAAATTTTAAAAAATATTAACACAATAGTCTACATGTAAGAGATGACAAAGACAGGGGCGCCTGGGTGGCTCAGTTGGTTAAGCGACTGCCTTCGGCTCAGGTCATGATCCTGGAGTCCCGGGATCGAGTCCCGCATTGGGCTCCTTGCTCAGCGGGGAGTCTGCTTCTCCCTCTGACCCTCCTCCCTCTCATGCTCTCTGTCTCTCATTCTCTCTGTCTCAAATAAATAAATAAAATCTTTAAAAAAAAAAATGACAAAGACAAAATCACATGCGCTATATATATATATATATATATATATATATATATATATATATATATAATCAAAGCAAGTCTTGGGAATTAAAGTAGCTGTTTAATTAATTGTTCTCCTCTGAAAGAACAAAATGTTTTCTCTGCAAGACCTCTTGGTTCTCCCCTAATAGAGTTACGTCTTGACATGGGCTCCTACATTAACTCCATTAAGAAGTTGTTACATTTCAAGAGGTTCTGAACCTGTGGCTTTGGAGACCTCAATGCACTATGAATGGGGCTTTTCTAGTCCCTGGGAAGACTGGTCTACAATTTGCTACAGGCTTGCTAAAGAAAGGATTCAGGACCACCATGTCTTCCAGAAGACTCTTCCAAGAGGGAGGAAGCAGGGGAAGCTACTTCCTTTCCCTTTATAAGCAAAGAAAGTTTATTTTATTTTTTTATTTTTTATTTTTTTAGGAAAGTTTATTTTTAAAAAATTTCCCTTACACCAGATGTAAGCTGGCCAAATGTCCCCTGGAGGACGAAATGGACCCCAGTTGACAACCATTAGCTTTGAGCAAAGGATGCAAAGGTTAGCAACATGAAATCAAACAAGAGCTTGGAGAAAGCCATGGGAAGAAGAAAAAAAAAAACTCCTAACAGTTTTACCTTGGATTTCTTAATTAAACAAGGAGGCCATTAGATGGAGGTGGCTCTAATGTCATGGCAGTCTATGTAAACAAACCAAAATCTGAGACTTTAAATGCCTCAAGATTACTAAATTGGAACCTAAGGATAACCAATCACAAAAAGCCAGTAGACTTTAAACTATAGCCAAATAATTTCCTTCCTTTGCTTCTACTTTTTTTCTCTATAAAAATCTCTTCCTGCGCTCCTGCCAGTGATAAGCTCCTAAGCACTTTGTTTGATGCTGACTGACTTGAATCAATTTTTGCACAAATAAACAAACTGAGGTATATTAAAATTAAGAGTTCAAACTGGTTTTGATTATGGACTCATTTGGTTACTATTAAATCCTAATACTTTTATAGAGGCCCAGTATTAGAAGAGGAATGAATTTCAATAAAGGAAAGAAAATTTTATGTATCTTCTTCCTCATCCTTTTTTCTAGTTTGGAACCAGGCAATGGAGATTTTTTCCTCTGGTCAGGGATAGACCAAATGGCTAGTTTTTACAAATTGTCTTTCACTGTTCTCTCTGTTTTCTTAGGAAATTGCTTTGATTACCTAGCTGATCCTCCCCTCCCTTACCTTATTACTGCCATTTTATGACTGCCTGATAGAAATCTAGTTTCCTTTATCTGATAAATTTAAAACCTAGTAGGCTGCTATATAATTGTAACTTAGGATCTTTAAAACACAATGCCAAATTTAAATTTGGCAAGGAACTGGAAAATCTACAGCGGCTGGCAATGTCCCCCTCCCTCATGTCTTAATTAGGAGTGCTGTAAGTCATGGGATGTCACAGATAGCCCAGAAAGAGAGAACCATAGACTTTATTCTAATCATTTTAGGATATAGGACATGGGTTATTAGGATGATGGGAGGAAAGTGAGGTTGGAAGGAAATTAGAAAAGACATAGTGACATGGGGTAGTGAATAATGCATATATTCTTCATGGATGTCCCATGCTTTGAGGTAGGTTTGGGGATTAGGTGTTTTCTTATCTGACTTGTGCCAATAAAATCTCCTAAGGTAGTTTGATCTCTGTCTTCATTTTTGTCTAATAATCTTAACATGTCATAACCTTAGAAGAGAGGGTCTTTGTACAGGTACCGCATACAGATTCATGAAACAGTTGAGTATTTAAATGAACCCAATACATGCACAGCACTGATAGAATTCTGGGTTTGTGTCTAGACAGTCTACTCCATGTATTTGTCTATTTTTGGTACAAGTAGGAAAGTGCCAAGTCCTAGTTCAAGCAGTGATAACTAAGTTGTGTGTGGAATGAAGGCAACAACTACTCAAGATACAAATGATTAAGTATGAGCAGTGTAGGCCCCCTGTTTCACCCAGAGAGGTCATTTGCAGCCTAATATATGCTTATTCCCTCTTAGTGCTTAATAGATAACTGTGTAGAGGGAAAATATGTGCCTCAATGGAAAAGTAGGCATTATCTGTAGCACTTCCTTCTACCTCATGCCTTTATATTCTGATTCTATGGGAGCTATTTTAAAATTCTGTTAACCATAGGTATCTAATAGGCATGGAAACCCTGTCTGATCTGGAAGAGTTTCAGTTGACTTCCTTCCCTGTTCCTCCTCTGTGAGGGCCAAACAAAAACGGTTTTGCCTCCATTTTGTAATTCATTTCAAGATTCCTTTACATAAATGCATGCGTCTGTGAACTTTTCTCTGCACAGGTTTTAACATCTGGTTCTCTCATGAGTTGAATAAACTCATTAACATATATATATAACATATATATGTTATATATATATGTTAATGAGTTTATATATGTGTGTGTGTGTGTGTATATATATATATATATAACAGGTATATTAAAATTAAGAGTTCAAACTGGTTTTGATTATGGACTCATTTGGTTACTATTAAATCCTAATACTTTTATAGAGGCCCAGTATTAGAAGAGGAATGAATTTCAATAAAGGAAAGAAAATTTTATGTATCTTCTTCCTCATCCTTTTTTCTAGTTTGGAACCAGGCAATGGAGATTTTTTTCCTCTGGTCAGGGATAGACCAAATGGCTAGTTTTTACAAACTATATTATATATATAAGCATGAACCATCGTTTTACCTCTTCCTGAAAATTGTCTTTTAGTAATAGACTTACATACTTTTGGCTCTGGAGTGCTGGGGGTATGTGCTCTATAGTTTGTTAAAACTCGGGTTCCTTAGAATCCAGAGATCTGTTCCTGTAGATAGAATCAGAAATTAGATTTTGTTGTCTTACCACCCCACACCCATGGTTACATGTGACCAGTTGCCTCTATCTCACAAAAATCATTGCTTTTTGCTCAATCTACTTGTATGGGCACAGTTGCTTTCTTACATTTATCTCAAAAACAATGAAATGAATGATCTCCTATAAATAAATTGTAAGTATTGTTCCATTGCTTTGACAGTTCAAGAGACTTCAGGGCTTAAAATATTGGTTGGGAGATCCAGGTTTCATGAGCTAATAATGTTTTTCTTTTTCCCCTGGGATTACTTACTTGAATTGTTTTCATTTTACAGCATGGATGAAACTACCAACTATTGAATAATAAATTCACTAGCTTGGATGTTTGGCATAAAGGGAAGCTACAGGTAGCAATGCCAAAATAAGCAACTTAAATATGATGATTCTCTGATTGACAGAACCATTTTTTCCTGAGAATATGGCAGAGTCAGTTAAATCTATGAAAATCAGACATGACATTCTAGCCTCTTTCTGTGCTTCTACAAAGCTCTTATTCACTGAAAAATCATACCTAAAGAAATGCATCTTGTTGGAAGGGCCATTATCTTTCTTGATGAGATATGAGTGTATTAGAGGCGATTCTCATGAAATTACTGTTGGTGTTAGACAGTGAAAAAAAAGATAAAATGAAAATGAATTCACTTCACACTAACAAGATATGAAATCAGAAATGTGGGAGATCAATTGGATATGAATCTCATACTTTATTTTTAATATGTAAAGATAACAGACACCTGGAAGATGTCTTGTGTTCAGGTGTAAAGTAAAAGTACAGCATGTTTAGAAGTATCTGGAGGCCTGATTTTGCTCATCTTTGGAAGGCAAGGTGCTATTTGTACAAACACTGGTATATTCCCAGAGTTTCAAAGCAAGCATAATATGGTTTCACATATGAAACAGGTCCCACATCCTGAGATGCTCTTGCCTTGATAACAAATAATAATGGAGAGAATCTTGTACTGAAAATTGTGTACCTTTTGTAAATATTAATATTTAATTTGGATTTCATACCTGGGCTGCAAATAAAATTTTGATCCTACTGGGTCGGAACATAAGCAGAGATTTGAGTAGAGCTGTAATTTTGAACATCCTCTCGCCTTTCCAGCTCTCAAATTCTCAGGGTCCTTTTCTTTATAGTCTATCATTATGAATATTCTATCATCTGTTTGTGTAATGGATTGATCCTTGCATCAAGTTCCAGGGATAAACCTGAAAAGTTAGGTATGCATCCTGTGAGCCTGGGAAGGTCTGAATGAAGTCACACTGGGGAGATGGTTGCCTGTCAACGTTATTCCTCTAACAAGGAGGATGGCCATGAACAGGAAATAACAGTCCTGGGAAACTAAGCCCCCTGCTCATTCATTACTTGGATGGATTTATTGAGCACCTTATGTGACAAATAAAAGAACTGGGTATCCATTGGTGAACATCCAGAGTCCGATCTTGTTTTCATAGTTCAAGGTGAATGGGCTAGTCAGATTGAACAAATAGCTTACTAATAAATTACTAAATATTTACCTGTGCTAAATACAGGCACTGGGAAAACTCTTCTTTACTAATGGTTTCAGGGACCTTTCTAAAAAGTTATCTTTTGCCATATTTTCAGTGGAGTCAGCCTGATGATCGCAGGCATGACTTTCATAGTTTTCCCCTCATAATAATGAGGATAAAGGCACTATCACCAGAATAGAAGAGGTGGAATAGCAAATAGGAGTGGGGAAGAGCTAACGCTGAGAGGAAAGTTGTGTAAGGAGATTTTTGCTCTGCATTGTTTTTCTTGACTTCACTGCTGTAAAGAAATAGGGAGCTGAGCTCTCTGATTGCTGTCATGATGCGTGGTAGTAAAATCAATAATGACTATACTATTATCTTAAAGTTACCAATAAAAGAGGGAGATGCATTTCTATTAAAAGAAATTACAGCAGCCTTTAGGCTGTCTTGGAAATTCAGGAGAATAAGTATTATTTTGTTTATGCTAACATTTGAGTACTCCAGCAGTAACACATACGTCACTGCAGAAAGGAAACCTACAAGATAAATCTGAGTCCCTGTGTGTTCCTGCTCCCATCTTGTGCTGACCAATCGACTTGATGATACAATGAAATGGAAATTTCCTGAATTGGGGACATTGGCATTCATCCTTTTACAAGGCCTATTGGCAAGATAATGTTAAGTGTCCTTATATAGGTGTAATTCTGGAATAATTTTTCTCCTTTAATGCTGCCATATAAATCAACCTTAATGCTCCATTAAAACAAATGAACAAATGGTGCTAATGATACCAACTCCTACCTCTTTCCTGAATGGCAATTGGAGCTGGGAATATGGAGCTATTCTGTGTCCAATAGAATGTGTCCATGGAGACTGGATTGCTCACTGTCATGGACAAGCTAATCAAACAGCTCAAACAGAAATCCAAATCAATCTCTTAATCAGTGACTCACTCCAGCACCCCCCCGCCCCTGCAATCAACCTGGTAATTGCTTACCTGGAACTGCCTTGCTGGCCTTGGAAAGTTGAGGTCTGCTGCATTTAAAGCTTGATGAATTTTAGAGAAATTGTTTTTGCATCATTGACAGGAAATCTAACCCTCAGCATAGGCTCATGTGAGCTCTTTTGGGTGGGGTTCAGTCTTATGAGATAGGAGTTACTTCATGTTTTCAGAGAAAGAAACTAAGGTTAACAGAGTCATTATATTCCAGTCACATGGCTATTATGTGTCACAACCAGAATTCAAGCCAGTTCTGTTTTACACAAAAGTTATACTTTTAACCCGTTATTCTATAGTCTGTGCTGCTCACTCAGAATGGAACTGAGACTTATGGACCTGTTAAGTACCATCAACACCCTAGGTTTGAGGAAAATTCCAAAACTTCAAATCTCTGCCTTTGTAACTATAATTATTTATATGATTCATTTATATGGGTTGATAATGACAATTACTTAGGCTGCCCTACACATTAACCCACCCCAGGATTTCCACTTCATTCTGGTAATTTTTCAGTTTCCTTCTCTCTTCTATACCTCTAGTTTTTTCCTCAACCTCATAGCATACACCTTGTGTTCAGGGTTCCTTTTTGGTTTAATTAAAAAAATTTTTTTTCTCCCTCTGACCTGGCAGGATAATGGGCTCCTGCCCAATAAGAGCAAATAAAATAGTGTTTCCGTTTGTTTGCAAATTTTACTTTTGCTATTTTTTTTTTTAAGAAAATTTGATCCTCTCCTGAACATCAAGCTTCATCAAGGTTGTGGAATCTGATTGTTCCCCTTCAAACATTAGCTTTCCAGATACCAATCTTAAACAGAATAGCATATGCTAGACCCCTCTCACAAAGATACTAACAACTACTGAACACCTTTGTGGTGGCCTCTAGGGGGTTTCAAAGATGCAGAAGGTGATGAGTCCTTGTTGCTCTAGATAAGGTTTAATCCTTGTGTTGTATGTTCCCATAGCTGTGTGTGCTTTCCCCTTCATGGCATTTCTCACAGTTGCAATTACTTGTTGGAATGTCTGTTCCTAATAGTAGACTATGATTCCATGAAGGTGAACACCATGGTTTGATCTGTTTTAGCTGCTTTGACTGCACTGTGCTGGGCACAGGACTGTACTTAATACTACATTATACTTAATTGAACTGAATCTAATCATCATAGTTGATTTAACTATCACATGAATGCATACCTTGTGCAAGGTATGGTGCTCAATGCTATAGGTTAGAACGAGACTGAACAAATTCCTGTCTTTATTGAACACAATTTAGTGAGAAGACAGTCAAGATATGTACTATTACACTAAATAAATGATAGTAGCATACACAGGGTGTTATGTGCTGTTAGGTAGTGATGATTGATAACGCAGCCACCCCTGACTGAACACCTATCTTCCAGAGTGTGTTATATGCATTATGTGATGTCAATACTCTATCCTGCCCCAGACTGCAATAGAGGACAACTGAAATTGTTCTAGCTCACACAACCACTAAATACCAGATATGGGATTCGAACCTAAGCTGACTCCAAAGCCAAAGCCGCTGTTCCCGAAGCATGCTTGCTTTATGTAGTCATCTCTGCACCTCTGTAAGGAAGGACAACGAGGGGCGCCTGGGTGGCTCAGTTGGTTAAGCGACTGCCTTCGGCTCAGGTTGTGATCCTGGAGTCCCGGGATCGAGTCCCGCATCAGGCTCCCTGCTCGGCAGGGAGTCTGCTGCTCCCTCTGACCCTCCTCCCTCTCATGCTCTCTGTCTCTCATTCTCTCTCTCTCAAATAAATAAATAAAATCTTTAAAAAAAAAAAAAAGAAAGAAAGGACAACGAACACAGATTTGAGAGTTGGACTCTGGCAAGTCTTCTGGAGGAGGTGGTACCTCAGAGAAATTTTCAAGGGGTTAGGAGTTAGCCAGGTGAATCTTTTAGTTTTGGTGGGGAATGCACAAAGTAGAGAGAATAAAAGATACATTTCAAGATACTACTAGTAGAGGATAGATACAAGGCCAGATTACGAAACATATTTACTAGATGATGGAATTTATTTTTATAACTATAAGAGGTGTTTAAGCTGAGGGCCTCATGTAGTCTGATATATGTGACCAGAGCAATGGGGTGGGGGGTAAGGTTTTGTAGACAGGAATAATGGAAACTTGATTCACTGAGAATCAACAAATATCTGTTAGGTGAATGCTCATGCTTCTAAAACAAGGCCTCTGCTCTGTGGAGATAGACAACTAACAAGTGAGTAAATACAGCAGTGTAGGACTGTGATCTTTGATGGGAATGAACAAAATGATGTGGTAGAAAGCTACGTAGAGAAGCTGCCTTTAGATGGGGAAAGCTGAGCACGCTCCTGTGAGGATGGGCTATTCAAGGCGATATCTGAAGAATGGGGAAGAGCCAGCCACACTGTCAAGGCACCAAGCCCAGCAAGTGTGAAGGGAAAAAAATGAATCAGTATGAGGAATTGAAAGGCACCTGAAGGTGTGGTGTGACAGGTGCTTGGATGGAGATTGATATGAAATTCAGGGTTACAAGCAGGTAACTTACAAAGCTTAGTGAGTTGGTCAGATTTATCTTTCAAAATGATCACTTTGTATCCTTGATCAAAGGCTTTTTTCAGTTGCAGTGATGGTGGTTCAAGCATTGTAGGTTTAGTTCTGACATAGGAGGAAAAAGTAGAAAAGGCAGCCTGAAGCTGACATGGCAACTTTATGAAATCAACAGGAACCTAGACTCCTGTCTTTTTGATCTGCTTTCTTTAGCCCTAGCTTGCACCCTCACATATACAAGATGGCTACTAGAGCTCCTGCATCACTTCCATTTCCCACACAGGGGGCAGAGGGAGGAGAGCAGGGCGCTAGGATCATATGATAACTGACTGGCCCTGGGTCCATTCTTGGAAGTGCTGCCCACTGACTTCCAAATAATTAGATACTTAAAACTGCAGGAGAGACTGAAAATACATCCTTTCAAAACCGAGCACATTTCTATCCAGAGGAAAAACAAGTTTCTCTTACTAAATAAAAATACTTATTGGGAAGGCAAGCAGCATTTTCCACCACAAAAGTGGTGTGGCAAACAGAGTTGAGGCGGCAGAATATAAACAAGAAAGGGACAATTGTGATCTATAAGATGTAGAAAACCATTTTTCTTTGGCTGAAACTAGAATGGAAAGGAGGGTGGTGAGGGGTAAAAAGTTAGAGATGGGGCGCCTGGGTGGCTCAGTTGGTTGAGCGACTGCCTTCGGCTCAGGTCATGATCCTGGAGTCCCTGGATAGAGTCCCGCATCGGGCTCCCTGCTCGGCAGGGAGTCTGCTTCTCCCTCTGACCCTTCCCCCTCTCATGTGCTCTCTCTCTCTCTCTCTCTCTCATTCTCTCTCTCAAAAAAAAAAAAAAGTTAGAGATGGAGAAAACGATAAACTTGATCTATTCGGAAGCCAGAACTGACAGGATTTACAGAGCTTATGCATACAGTTGAAGAACTGAGGATGACTTCGTGATTTTTTTTTTAAAGATTTTATTTATTTATTTGACAGAGAGAAACACACCGAGAGAGGGAACACAAGCAGGGGGAGTGGGAGAGGGAAAAGCAGGCCTCCTGCTGAGCAGGGAGCCTGATGTGGGGCTCGGTCCTGGGATCATGACCTGAGCCAAAGGCAGACGCTTAACGATTGAGCCACCCAGGTGCCCCAACTTCCTGATTTTTTACATGTTCATTTCTTTCTTACTGGTGTTACAAAGTGAGGAGGAAAAGATGCAGAAAATTACTAGACAGGGTGAGGAGAAATGTGACTTTATTTATTCATATGATTTATAAATATCACTCTTTTCAGGGAAGGAAGGTACTACATAGCTTAAGTTACCTGCAGATCTAAGTGCTTTCTCTGTGAAAGGGCTCTCAAGAGAGTAAAGGGAACTCTTTATAATCTTCTTCAAAACCTGAGATTCACACCATGCTAGGCTTTATGCATTTGACAACTTCCCATTGTAGAAAAACTCTGTAATTGCTTTGGTAACAGACTCACCAATGCTAAAAAGGAGAAAAGAAAAAGAAATGCAGTGGTCTGCAAATTTGGGGAGAGGGGGCAATTTTAGCAGCTTTCAATCTATTTGACTAAATGTAATATAAAATTTCCTTATGTCAAATACAGCCCAACAAATACTAAACATTATTGTCATGAAGCAGAGAAAATCAGGTTAGCCAACTTATGAGTCTGGGTAGATTGACAGGCCTCCAAATTGGAATTCAAATATTTAGAAGCAATGAAGCACATACTTCCAGATCATGACTCTGAAGGGGTTTACAGTGTAGTGAACTGAAATATTAGCCAAGAAATTAATGTACACACAGTACAGTATAATTTGTTTTCAACACATTTGTCAGACTTCCACCTGGGGACATACAGGACCAAATAGTTTTGTTTGTTTTTTTTTTCCCAAGCATGAAGATTTCACACAGAACCCTCATAGATTTATGTTAATTTAAGGCAGCTAATTACTGCAATGTCCTAGATATCCTCAGACTATGGCCAAAAGGCTCTGGGTCAGCATTCAGAGGACTTGAGTTTGATTCTTGACTTCACTACTTCCTAGCTTTATGACCTTGGAAAAGTCATTTGAGATTTCTGATCCTTTGTTTTCTCTTGTGAAAATTGGAAATATTTTTATTACTGATCTCTATAGCAGTAATCCTATCATGTATTCTTTGTGTAGGACAATATGGAGAGTCTATTTAGGGCTGAATGGGGAGAGGAAAGTCCTCTGAAATAACTAGTTTTCCTACCTCTCTTGTTGTTAATAAATTTGATAGCCTCCTAGTTGGTTAGAATAAAAATGATAACCTAGCTCCCTGATGGGTGAATTCAGCCTACCGATGCACTCAAACACATGTGTATGTACATATACACACATATATGTACGTGAGCCCTATATACATACATATATACAAATATATACACACCAACTTGAACAACTAAGCCTGGCTTTTACCCACAAATACACATATACAATTTCTTCTTGTATGACATTGCCTTATAATGATTTTTAAAAATTATATCAGTTGCCAACTAACTTCATACAAATACACAAGACTCCTGGCTTCGTCAAATGCTTCCTTCCTGAATGCCTTATCTTTTTAAGTGGGGCATAGATAGCCAGTTCACCATAGTTCCTAAGCCCCACTGTGGGTTTAACTTTGCTTACATGACCCCTGAAGATATTCTAGTTTTCTGTACTTTGGTTAGAGTTTGAGTTAGCAAAGGATAAGATGTACCAGTTAGTTCTCTTTTGATAATGTTAGTCATTTTTGTCCAGCTAGTTGTTTTTGAAATATGTAAAACTCTTATGGGATGAGCTATGCAAGACTACATGGCTGAGTGAGAACAACCACTTGACTCTTTGTTTATAATAATAGAAGAGAATTTGAAATGGCCAAGAGAGATGATTCACCATTGTAAGAGCATCATCTCTGTAGCCTTTTATAGCAAGGGGAGTAGTTTGCTAAACTTTCTTGAAATAGGCATAAATTTGCCAAGGGCCAACTTTGCCTGCTGTATCCTTCAGCTTGTTGAGATAAAATGTGGAATCTTTTGAAGCTAGCACATTTATGGTGTTTTTAATTAGTGATCTTGACCAACTGAACCCTGTTTTTAAGCTTTGACTCAAAGTCGAACCAACAGAGAGTCTCTTCCAATTTTAGTGAATTAGTATTTATGTAAAACAGGATTTTATATAATCAAAAAACATTAGGGAATTAAATGTAAAAGCAGCATAATACATACTGTATTATCAACTAACCGAGTTTATTTCAAAACAAGGTGGCTGCATATTTAGCATCACTTAAAGCACTGGTTCTCAATTGGAGGTGATTTTGTCCCCTAGGGGATATTTGACATTGAAGATATTTTTATTTATTTATTTATTTATTTATTTATTTATTTATTTATTTATTTATTATTCTTACTTGCTTTTTAAAATTAATTTATTTTTTATTCTTATGTTATTCCCCATACATTACATCATTAGTTCTAGATGTAGTGTTCCATGATTCATTGTTTGTGCATAACATCCAGTGCTCCATGCAGAACGTGCCCTCCTCAATACCCACCACCAGGCTAACCCATCCTCCCACCCCCCTCCCCTCTAGAACCCTGTTTGTTTTTCAGAGTCCAGAAGATATTTTTGATTGTCAAGACTGGGGAGGTGCTACTGGCATCTCTGGTTGGTGGCAACTAGGGATGCTGCTCCACACTCTACACTGCATAGGACAATCCCCACCACCCCATTACGAACCGTTATGTAACACAAAATGTCAATAGTACTGGGTTTGAGAAACCCTATTTAAAGAACATATCTTTTGCAGAAGCTTTCTTAAATTCAAGAGAAATTTAGACCAGAGAATTTAACACAAATTTGCATTTCTGGTTAGGTGAAATGTAATTTGTGTCCTGCACAGCATTCCTTATCTTCCAAATTATTTAATGATAATTGAGGTCAATTTGAATTGCATTAACTTAGCTAACCTAGAACTATACTTCCTAGACTTTCCTTTCTTACACAGTGATGAGTTAGCACGGACAACCAGAGAAATTTTGCATGCAATTTGGAAGTCATAAATGGAACTATAACCATTTTTGTTTCTTAGGCTCAGAAAGTTGTACCAGGCCACATGGCATCATTGTAGCTCACACACACAGTAACACGGCTGCCAGATGACCTGGTTGGCCCGGAAAGGCAGCTGAGTCTGCAGCAACTGAAGCTCCTGCTGGATCCTTTTTTCTGTTTGACTTTGGGAGGGGTGCATGATGCTCCATGACGAAGGATAGACTTACGTTTTCATTTCCCTTGGGTACATGTGTAAGTGGGAATGGAATTACTGGGTCTTTATATTTAACTTTTTGAAGAACTGCCAAAGTGCTTTCCAAAGTGGCTGTACCATTAGACATTCCTCCCAGCAGAATGAAATGTCTACCTTCTCCACATCCTGACACTCATCTTTCTTTTCCATTATAACCATTCTAATGGGTATGGCTTGGTATGTTGTTATGGTTTTGATTAGCACTTTCCTAATTGCCAATAATGTTAAACATCTTTTCTTATGCTTATTGGATAGTTGTATATCTTCTTTGGAAAGTTGTCTGTGCAGATCCTTTGCCATTTTAATTGGGTTATTCGTCTTATCCTCATGTTGTAATAATTTTTTTTATAGATCCTAGATAAGACTCCTATCAGATATGATTTGCAAACATTTTTTTCCATTCGGTGGGTTGTCTTTTCACTTTCTTGATGGTGTCCTTTAAGGCACAGAGGTTTTTAATTTTGATGCCAAGTTTATAATTCATCTTTCGTTGCTTTGGCTTTTGGTGTCCTATCTAAGAAACCATTGCTCAATTTAAGGACATTAATATTTACACCTAGGTTTCCTTCTAAGAATTTTATAGTTCTGACTTTTACATTTAGATATTTGATCCCTTTCAAATATTTTTTTGTCTACAGTTCAAAGTAGGGGTCACCCTCATTCTTGTGTATTCTCCATTTGTCCCAGAACCACTTGTTAGACTATTCATTCCCCCCATTGAACTGGCTTAGAATCCTTGTTAAAAACCAATTGACTTGGGCACCTGGGTGGCTCAGTTGGTTAAGCGACTGACTTCAGCTCAGGTCATGATCCTGGAGTCCCTGGATCGAGTCCCGCGTCGGGCTCCCTGCTCGGCAGGGAGTCTGCTTCTCCCTCTGACCCTCCCCACTCTCATGTGCTCTCTCTCATTCTCTCTCTCTCAAATAAATAAATAAAATCTTAAAAAAAAAAAACCAATTGACTTTACAGGTGTAAATTATTTCTAGACTCTCAATTATATTCCATTGATCTCTAGGTCTATCCTTATGCCTGTACCACACTGTCGAGGTTACTGTAACTTTGCAGTAAGTTTGGAAATCGGGAATTGTGTCTTCCAATTTGCTCTTTTTTTAAGATTATTTTGGGTACCTGTGTTTCTTGAATTTCCATATGAATTTTAAGGACATTTTGTCAATTCATGCAAAAATGTGTATTTTAAGCCATTAAGTTTGGGAGTAGTTTGTTACATGGCGACACACAACTACTATACAGCTAATCCAGGGTTGTTCAGGTACCATCCTCTTTATGTAATGCAAGTTAGACACCTAGGTAAACAAGTAAATGTAGACGGCTAGATGTGAGGGCAGAAGCTGTAGTGGGAATAAGAGCTGCCTCTTGCCCTTTTGTCTCTTGATTTACATTTGTTTGTTCTTGAAATGTCTGTAAAAATTGGTATGGTGAATACATGGCTCAAATATCCATGAATTAGAGCCTTTGTCTATTGTGCATTTAAATAGAGGGTCAGATGACTTGGATAGGGATGTTCCTGAGCATATCTGGTAATATATTGAAAAGTTTTACAGGTCAATAAGGACTCAAAAAGTGATCACTTCAATCTTAAAGACTTTTTTGTTTCGTTTTGGTTTTTTTTGGACACCTTCTAATGAAAAAGTTTGCATAATCTTCCTGAGGATATGGGATAGTCACTGTTGAAAGCTCAGGCTCTGGAGTCAGAGCTGGAAATTGAATTCAATCTTGTTTATCATTTATCAGATGTTTGATTTAGGCCAAGTGCAGGGACCTGTCTAAACCCCAGCTTCCTCCTCTGTAAAAGAGAGATCCTAGTAGTACCCACCTCAAAGTGATTTTTAGGAAGATTGAGCCAGATTTTTCCTGTAAGCACATAGCAGATGCCTGCTCCATGAATACCTCATATTAATAAATTACGCACCAAACCAAGATAAACCCACTTTATATAAACCAAAATGGAGTAACCTTATCTTGTGAAAGAAAGAAATTTAGAGATGATTTGCATAACCCAAAGAGACCTTTAAACAAGGGGCTCCATTAAGAATACAGTTGGTATACAATATTATTTCAAGAGCATTAAATTTTCATCTAGACTCTGTCTCCAACTGCTTGTACTTTGAGGAAATTTACTTCCCATCTTCTAGAACTCTTTATTTACACACTGAGGGAGTCAGGGAGCAGCCATTTCTTAAATCCCTTTCTCGTTGTAGGGTACTATAATGAAACCTTGTTAGAATGTGGCGGGGGAGGAACAGGGGAAAGAACCGGAAGGTTTAAGTGTTGGGAGGTGCTGCCTACTTAAGATCAATCAGAAGTGCTAATAGTGGGTTTTGAATTCTAATAGAAGTCCATTTTTTTTTTTTTGCACACACATTGTCTTTATAAAATGAAGCATGCTGTAATGCTATTTAATTACTTGCCACCCACCTCTGAGGAAATTTATAACAAGTATTATTTTAATATGAAATGACAACTTGAGTAAATTAGATGTTGACCATGTAGTTTTTTTATGGCACGGGTGGAAGATTGATGGATATACTTCTTAAGAGGAAAGGATAGAGAATCAGGGCTCTACCATCCCTGGCTTCCACATCTCAACATGTCTGTCCTTCTGTGTTTATTTGCAAAACATTGCTGTTTGTTTGCGAGACTAGGTACATACATGACAAATGAGAAGTGTCTGAAATGAGGTAGATGACCTGTAAGTATTTTAGTGACTGATACTAATCCATTAGTCTGGGCTCTTGGTTATAAACTCAAACTGGCTCTGGAAAAAAAAGGAATGTATTAATTCAGTTTGAAAAAAGATAAGGGGTGTATTCCTTTAAGCACAACTGGAAGCAGAGGTTCAAAGGAGGTGACTTAAGTCATCAGGTCTGCTCCTCCACTCCCATGTATTTCAGTTCTGCGTCCTCTCTTGGCTTTATTCTCAAGCATGTTCTCTCCATGTAATGCATTTGCCTCAGCTTAGTACGGTGCCTGTTACTGAACAAATTTCTGTGATTTTTGCTTCTCCAAGCCTGGCCTCAGTCTTCCCTGAAGCTGAAGATATAGGGTGAACTTAACCTCACTTCATCCTAACAACTGAAAAATTTATACAAAGTGGAAGATGGCTTCTATTGGCAGGATGGAAATGTTGGGCTATGTAAAACAAAGCTTCACTGCAGAGAGTATATTTGGAGATGTTTTTCTGTTTGATTTTTGGTTTTCCTTTTAAGTGGGCTTTCATATGCTTTTGTATATGACATGAAATTACTGACCTAGAGTTGCACCCTGGTAGGAGAGCTGGGAATCAAATTTACCTTGACTTGAAATTTGAGAGTCCTTTACCTACCATACACTGTTACCTTCAACAAGACAACATAGAATTGTGCTATCTTTCTGAAGAAGGGCCTATAGTCTAGAGGGTGTATAGAGAACCGAGAAGGATCATCAGAGACCTGGAAAAGAGTGTGCAAAGAATAACAAAACCAACTGGAGGTATTGACTAAGATGAGAGGATACTAGTGGACCTGGGACAAATGTAGGGGCTGGAAAAGATAGTTGAAGCTCTCTTTTGGAGGAAACACTGGAGCGCCATGATTCTCAGTGGGTAAAATCTGCAGAATGAAAGATTGCGGTTTAACAAAAAGAACGGTTTCCCAATGGTCAGAGCTGTCAAGTAACAAATGGAATTTCCAGGACCATGAATGTTCAGTCAGTTTCAAGAAAACCTACATGAATATCTACTAGGAATTCTGTAGAATAACATTGTCCAAAAGCAATATGATGCAAACCAGATATGTTGATTTAAATTTCCCAGTGACCACATTAAAAAAGTAAAAAGAAACAAGTGAACTTAGTATTTTGGCTATATTGGGTTAAGTGTTACTCTCATGTCTATCGTTAATCAATACAAAAAGCTTAGAGACTTTACATTTTTTATACTAAGTCTTCAAAATGCTTTAAGAGCACATGTGGGTTTGGACTAGCTGTATTTCAAGTGCTCAGTGATAGCCATATGTGGTTAGTGACTCTGGCACTGTAAACAGCAGCTCTGGCGGTAGAGGGAGGATGCTTATAACCTCTGAAGTCCCTTTCAAACCTGACCATGTCTGAATCTGTGGGAGATTATAGTAGCTATGGTCAAATCATTCCTCCTTAAAAACCTTCACTAGCTTTCCAGTACCTAAAGAAAAAAGTGTAAACTCTGAGTCCTCTGAATCATGGTCTAATAAATTATAATGTCTTTGAGGTCAGGGACTATGTCACGTTCATCTTTGTTTCTCAGGGCTAAACATAGTACTGGTCCCAAAGAAAGTTCTAAAGTATTTTTTGGATGGATGAATAATCTGAACTTCATCTTCCTCTCTAGTTTGTCTCCATATTTCTCTCTTGCATGTACCCTATGCTACCCAAATGCACCTCCCATTACATTCTTACTGATGAGAAGGGCTCTTCTTACATTCCTCTTAAAAGGAAGATATTAATCTCTTTAAATGGGCAAACTTTGACATATCAGTGAGAATCAAATTTCATTTAAAATAGGGACTCCAGCACTGATGAGGTGTTGGATAGCCCCAAGTCTTCTGTCTCTATAAATGGTCTCCTTGCAGCTCTTGGTTAGACCAAGACTAGGTCCAGTTGAAGAGGATCTCTTACTCTACCTTGAAAGCAGCAATTTAGACCAAATTATCTCTCCAAATATCTTCTGAGTTGTACCAAGGTGAGAACATTTGGCTAAGTGGAAAAGTAAGTTGGATTTTGTGTCTTGAGGTTTTAGATGTTATTTTAACCTCAACACTGTGGACTGCGTGACCTTGAATGCAGCTCTGAACCTCTTTGGATTCAGTTTCTCTGTTTTCAAATTGATGGTAATAATAGCTTTTCCAATTAAAATAAGGAGTATGACCAGCTTATACTACCTTGACAGCATGTCACTGTGCTTGAATGCTCGCTCTAGAGTCACATTGCTTAGGTTCAAATCTGTTTCTTTCTTCTTAGCTGAATGACAGACTTAAATAAGTTACCCAACCTTTGAGTCTTAGTTTGACCATTTTTTAAGTAGGGATCATAGGGGGTTTTTTTTGTAATAATTAACTATAATCATGCAAATACATAGTATTTATAAATGTTTTTTTAAAAGAAGTTTTCATTTAAATTCCTTAACATATGGTATATTAGTTTCAGGTGTACAATTTAGTGATTCAGCACTTCCATATAGCACCCAGTGCTCAGCAGATCATTAGTGCCCCTTAATCCCCATCACCCATTTAAAACTTTGCTGTGTTTTGTTGCTCTTGGTGTAGCCAAAAGAACATGACTTACACAACATGTGGTTAGCTCTTTCAGGCTCTGAGCCTCACTTGATTTTAGAGAGACCCTCTTATACTCATGCTATTCTTATAGGGTTGTTGGGAGGATGAAAAAAAAAAAAACCACTATAGAGAAAGGACTTTGTAAAACACAAAGTGCCATAATGCATGTATTGTAATAACAAGACAAACATCTTTGTGATCTATAAGTTGGACACATGTTCATAGTAGACTGCCAGCTCCAGGAGGACAGGCTCTTCCTGTTTCTGCTCCATACTTTACTCCTCCTTGCCAAGCACTGTGCCCGGCACACAATAATTGCTAGTTGGATAAGCATGGGGCATGATTGCCCATTTGTTACTTGGCAGCAGAAGTGGAAATTTCTCTCAATACAAGGAAAAAAATTCAGGGTCTCCTGTTATTCTTTTCTCTGAAAGCACAATCACACCATTGGAAGAGCTACCAAAATAGAAAATGAAATCATTTGAGTAAAACGCTTTCTATGTGATTAGAGACCTTTGTTTCAGATTAGCTCACATCCTATTAAAACTTTGGAGAGGGAACTATTTTAGAAACCAGGTGGCATTATGCAGCCTATGTTTGCTTATCTTTTCATTTCCTCTCTTTAGTGTCTAAAACTATTTGCATAATAAGAGATTCTTTGTTTTCCTGGAGTTCAGGTTTCAGTCTTGGGCCCCACGTGAATTCAAAATGCTAGGATTGTGATATCAAACTAGTTTGTGTGGAAATGCCTTGATGACCCAGATCAGACTTGGGCCTGGGCTGACTCAGAGACTGTTTCCATGCTAATGCTGTTGGTGATTCATCTTGCTTTTCATTTTCCTAATGGTAGCTGAGGACCTGGATCTCCATGGCATTGTCTTTCTAATGGATATTTGGAATAAAGAGGAAGTGGATGTAAAAATATATAAGAACAAAGACCTAAAAAAACACCTTAAAAGGTAGGGTGAAAACAGGCTGGTGTGGATAGCAGTTTTGGGGGTAGAGTGGGGAGTAGGGGCTAGTTTCCACTTTTTTCCAAATGATCCCCACTATTTATAAACCATTTAAATTAGTTTTTGTTGTGGGAAGTGACACTGCAAGCAAAGCTCTTAGCACAGGTCATGGTTCTAACTGGAAGTTTCTCTGGTGGTCATCTTACTACCCCACTCATTTTGGACATTTCCTTTATAGCATCCTGAATAAAGCTCAAGAAATGATCAATAAAAAAATACGTGAGTTCTTACACTCCCACAGTGTCTTAGACTCTGCACTGTGGACTGGGGATAACAGAGTAAACAAGAGACATGGTCTCTGCCCTTCTGGAGTCTACTATCTCATGGGGCAGGCAGGAATTAACAAAATCACCATATAAATAAATATGTGGAAGTTATCAGGATACTATGACATAAAGGCAGAGCGCAAGGTGCAGTGGAAAGAGGAAAGAAAGTGTGGGGCCTAAATTATATTGTGAGATCTTGAAAGCCTTTCCTGAAGGTCCAAGTCTCCTGAAGCCAGGTGAGGAATGGAGGAGAGAACCTTGTTGTGTCACTGTAAAATCCCTGGGACAGTTGTGTGGTACTGACCAGGAAGAGGAAGACCTGCATGGATGAAGAGATTGCAGAACCTGCAAGGCAAAGTATTGAATGAGGCTGTAGAAGCAGGCATGGGCCACATTGAGCAGAATCATGCAGGCATGATGACTTTTGACATTTATCCTAAGTGCAGTGGGGAATCATTGGAGGGTGTAAGGCAGAGGGATAACCTAATGAGATTTGCCTCTTAAAGAACATCAGATTGAATCCCCCAAAGTGAGTTATTTCTACACAGAGAAGTTTTCTTCTTAGACAGCTTTTCCATGATTAGAAAATTTACCTGTAAATTCACTTACAGGTTATATTCATTTTGTAGGGTTTCTTCTGTCGGGCTTCATGACAGTGGTTCTCATTGTTTTTAAAGACTGCTTTATGAGTTGGGTCAGGGTAGCCTAATGGATAGAGCCCAGCTTTGAAGAGAGACAGACTTAGACTTTGCCACATTTACCTGGGTGACTTTCAGCAAGTATCTTAAGCTCACTGAGCCTCAGCTTCCTCACTGGTAAAACCGGTTGCTGTAAAGATTAGGTATAGCAATGGGACTAAGGCATATGTACCACTCATTACATCTTAGCTACTGTGATCAGATTTGACCTTCAGGCTTAGAGAAATCATGATGCATATCAGCCTCTTGGCTACCAGCTAGCCTAGTATCTATGCATCTACTTAGAACAGAATTATAAATTGTTAAAAGAGTTCTGTGTCTCCTAAAACGCAGTTGGAGCACTTCCCTATGCCTCTACTACCCAGACCAGCGCATTGCCTTTCCCTTCTCCCACAAGGTAGACCTGGAATCTCTGTGTGGGTCTCCTTTCTCTCCTCCTTGGGTGTGGTCTCTTTTTTCTTGTCCTTTTTAGAGTATTATTATATCTGTCCCACTATCTCCCTCATTTCCCCCTTTTTTTTTTTTCCTTTCTCTTCCCTTCCCCTCCATTTTCTCTTTTGTCTCTCTCTGTGTGATGAGAATTCTGGCCCTTGCTGACAGTTCTGCTCACTTGGGGGTGCAGCTGTACACAGAGGAAGTGGAGAAGCACGTTATTCCCACATGAAACCACTGTGTACAACTCTTGAAAGCACTTATCCTTTGCCTTGATCTGTAGCATATCAAATGATGGCTTCACTAAAACCAAAACAGATTTATTGTGCCCAGTTATTTCACAACAAGTGACACATAACATTTCCTTGGAAAAAAATTAACTTCATTCCTATAAATGCACAAAGCAGAGTTTATTTAGCTACTTGATTCTTTATTGGGCTTAAATATAAATACTTCCCTAATTTTCTTTTCATTCTTCAGAAAACTGTGCTAGAGGTTATAGATGTAGACATTATGATATAATTCCTCAAGGAGTTTACATTTTAATGGAGAAAGATACTAAATGTATAACTGCCAAAATAATAACTTTATTATAATTGAAAATTGTTATGAAGAAAACAGAGCTGAATATACCCTGGTCTTGGGATTTCAAGTCTCTACTTTGGTTAAGTACTATTTAACATAAATTAAGAATGTGTAGTAGATACTAGCTGACATTTGTAGTCTCAAGTGTAAAGAAATGGCACCTCTTTGGGCAAGACCTAAGCTTGTGTGAATAAGAAAGTGCTGGTGTTTCTAGATTTGGAAGGTAGTGATCCAGGGAGGAGGTTGGTGTCCTGAGCCAGAGGCCGGGGAAGGAAGCTGAGGCTGGACAATGGTTTAGTAAGACTTTTCTGTAAGGGTAGTACTTTCATCACTAGTTTTAGTGATGAAGGGCTAGTCATCTAAGGAGTCTGACAGAGTAAATATTAACCTGAAATGGTTAATTATGGCACTAAAGTTTCTAAATCTCTCTTTGTCAGCTACGGAAGCACAATTAGGAGAGATTGTTGAATGAAAAATGAGAGAGCTTATTTTCCTAGAGATTTGGTACTATTTCTTTGGTAGGCAAAGAATCAAGAGCCCAAAAGCTGAAGAAAGAAAAATAATGTGTATGTAAAAATAAAGGAATAAACTACATGAGCAGCTGGAGAGAAAGTTTGAGTTTCTATGGAAACCTCTCCTAAAATGTCTCCCTCAGGCAACGGAGCCAATTTCCCAAATGCCAGAGAGCAGTAGAATATATGGGCTGAAGCAATTCTCCCTGGGCTGTCACATGGAGTACAACTCTGATGGTTGGAAGGAGAGGACTTTGAAATGGGTCAAAGATTCCTCACTTGATTTTTCTCTTCCAGAGATGACTAGGTACCAGTGAATTGGGAATCTAGGAGCGACATGTTTTCGGGTATTTTCTCACAAGGTGCTAAGGAAAGAATGACTTGGATGAAAGCATGTGACAAACAAAAATTGAAACAGAAAATGACCTCCTGGAGGTCAGCCACCAGGATACGGTATATGACTTGATGGTGAAATCAGAGGCACATGCTTGGTGCCCATGTCTGCTTATAGCCTTATGAGAGCTGGAGGCTGCCACCCTTTCAGCGTCAGTTTGTATAATGCTTCCCCCTCATTCAGCTTCCTCTTCCCCTGCTGCTCTTCAAAGACACAATGCAACTTCCTTCTTCAGTGTTTGAATTTGTTCTTCCTTTGCTTGTGTTGCTTACCCCCCTCAGATTTGTGCCTGGCTGGCTCCTCCTCTTGTGTCAGCTTTTGTGTCTTCAAAGAGCCCTCCTTGCCCTATCAAATGCAACTCCCTGTCTTTGCCACGCAGGGCGTCTCTATCTTATTATCTGGTTATTTCATTTATACTATTTGCTATGAGCTGCTTTTTAATTTTTTTTAGCTGTTGATTAGCTGGCTTTCCTCAGAATGTAAGCTCCATGAGAACAAAAGAAGACAGCTTTTCTGAGAGCTCCAGGTCTGAGAAAAGTGTAAGCAGAGAGAGGACACTCAATAAATGTTATATCAAAGATTCTTGCCCTCAAGAATCTTGTGATGTAGTAATTGTGATGATGACAGGGCATGCAGACTTGACTTTAGATAATATTGCACAGCTTTGAGTGATCAAGGTTTAACTAATCTCCATGTCAAAAGGAAGAAATCTTCATGTACAGTTAATAACAACAAAAATTATTAAAACCAACAATAAGTTCCATTTATTGGATAGTTTCTTTGTGGTAGGCTCTATTAAGTATTTTATGTTCCGTTATCTATATCTACCTGTAAAATAATCTTTTAAGGAAGCCTTGGGATCCCAATTTTCTTGTTAAAGAAATAGGGTCGGACAGGCTAAGCTTGTGAAATTGGATTTTGAACTAAGTTTGGTTTAATTCTTAACTCCAGGGGTATACTTTTGTTGTTGTTGTTGTTAAGTAGAGTGTTTTTAGAGAGGAGATTTGAGCCTTGCTGAGATTAAGGATTTGGGTAGAGGATACATAGCTAGATCTGAGTGATATGGAGGGGAAGCATGGTCCACCCGGAACTTCTAAAAGATTGGAGGTAACAGTGCATGTGGGACTGGGGTGGGGGAGGTGGAGAAAAGCAACAAAGTGCTCTGCATGTGGGCTAAGTTCCCAGACATAGGTGGGTCTCCTGGCTCTGGAACTGGAGGAGCCTAGGGCTAGGTGTGGTTGGGGTGAGATATGGTGGGGATATGATCAATTGGATAGGGTTGGACCAGACAACATAAGGTCCTTGAACTCTAAAATAAGGGGTTTAAATGGAATATAAAATATCTTACATATATTTATAGGTTTTCAATCATGTTAGGTTACCTTATGTTATATGTATATCTGTGGAATGCTGAGTAATTTGCAGAGAGTTCATAAATGTCCATTTCCCTTTTCATGTCCAGGTATTATTATGCCCATTAAAAACAACAACAACAACTGAGGCTCAGATTATTGCCTGGCCAAGGTCACCTGCAATACTGGTTCTAGAACCCAACATCCAGACTCTTTGTATTTATTTTCTTTAGGTGAATAAGTCTTGCTGTGAAAAAGTTCTTGATCATGATCTAAAATATTATCTTGTACTTTCCTGTTCTACCGTTAAAAATTGCAAGGAACAATCATGACTCCTTTCCATGAAACAAATGTAAATATCAGCATTGATTCCTCAAAGCATGAGTAAATTTTGCAAGGAAAAACAAAACTTAACACTATTTTCTTCTCTACCAACCATTTATATTTTATCAAGTTTAGTCCTTTTGTCTAAGTAGTTTTAAAGAAAAAAAACACTAGTTTTATTATGTTTTCTATACTTAGTCATTATGAAATTTTCCCCATTTTGTTCATCAGTTAGTCATTCTTCGCAGTACTTAAGATATTGGCAAGTCATATAACCTGTAAGTCACCACTTGTATTCTTTCTCTCCCTTTCATCTCTCCTATTAATGGTATTAATAATCTTTTCCATCCCACCTTTAGAATTTATTGTTGGTCCAATGACATAGTGAATGTGAAAATACCGTGTAAGCTAGAAAGCATCAAAGAATTCTAAATAGGGCGCCTGGGTGGCTCAGATGGTTAAGCGTCTGCCTTCGGCTCAGGTCATGATCCCAGGGTCCTGGGATCGAGTCCCGCATCGGGCTCCCTGCTCAGCAGGAAGCCTGCTTCTCGCTCTCCCACTCCCCCTGCTTGTGTTCCTGCTCTCGCTATCTCTCTCTCTGTCAAATAAATAAATAAAATCTTTAAAAAAAAAAAAAAGAATTCTAAATAATAATTGTTCTTTTATCACTAGATCATAGCATATTATTTATGTCTGCTCCTAGAACTAATCCCTCACACATCTGGTTTCAGTTTCCTTCCTTGTCCTTTGGTCATGATTGCATTTGTCAGTGTCTCTCTTAAGTGCCAGTTTTAGAAATCATTATTTATTGCTCTACAGTAAAGGAGAAGGAGAGGCACAGTTGTGCATCCCGTTGGTTTCCGAGTGGTTGTATCACTGTGGTATTAGATCTGGAAAGGCATGAGACAGGAGCCACAGATGCACAGTTCATGAGTCCTATGGGAGCACAGAAGTGTGTTTAATTTGCTTAATCTATTTAATTTAAAAATGAACCTTGAAGCAAATTTAAAAGCCGGGAGAATACATATAAACATTTGTAGTTCTGGCTTTTCTTTAAAAAATTGGATAATCTGACCATACTGTATTCTGATTCCCCATTATTAGCTGAGGCATACCCCTTGAGATGGACTAGGAGTTGTCTAGTCTTCTAGATACTCCATCACTTCCTGGTGTCTCCCTGAAATCAGGATTTGTTGTCCATTCTCATTTATTGTCGACTCTGACCTGCTGTCTTTCCTACTGTGAAGACCTGTGTCTTTCTCAGAAGTGTGAAAATGGAAGATAAATGAAGAAGGTTTCCATGTTTCCAAAAAGTGAGACTGAATACTTGTTTGGAGTATGCTGGAGGAAAAGTTTCCCTTCTACTTTTCTGGTTCTTTGGCTGGTCTAATAATTATATGGACATAAGACAATGAACTGGAGAAAAACATTGATATTTGTACATACAGAGGCCCCATAAAAACAGGAGACCCAAGGGCAAGTTGGGCAGTTGAGGCTTCTATGCCACCCTGAGCTACAGAATGGAGTAGGGCCTGGGCTTCAAAGGGATGGAGTGTAATTTGTGGGACAATAAGAAGAGCAGGTGATGGATAGTTAGATGCTTGCCCTGCCACACAGATCAGTCATTCGGGTAAAAGTTGTCTCTAGTAATAGCTCTGTCTCTGATCCAGGTCCCCAATCTAAATTCTTTTGGGTAGTTAAGGGAGAGGTAAAATTTTTTCTTGAGTCTGCTGGGTCTTGATTGCCTTCAGTTCAAAATAATCCACATGCCAAAGTGGCATATTTTGGGTTCATATATTCTGCTTCCCTTCAGTTGAAATGAAGAATGTTTCTGTGTGTTTAAGATTCTGGCTAAGTCTCCCTATACCATGTTTTCCTTACACCTGGCTACTGCCATTCATTTACTTTGGTTGCCTGCCTCCTGGAGGTATTTGAGTTTACACCCCCCCTCTTCTCCATAATGTTTCATCTTTGATTATCCTTTCTTTGGGGATGGGTAGGGTGTGTCTAGTCTGCTATATTTATTCTCCCACCTCTAGAATGTTACTCTTTTAACTGTGTCATGCCTCATTGCCTCCATACTTCCTTCCTGGGGGCAGTGTCTGTTTGGATCCCAAGCTTTCGCACACTTATTCCACATCATTGCATCCCTACCTCTGCCAAATAGGATGCAGGGCTCTGTCATCTCTGAAGACTGATAGGGGAACTTTCTCTCTTCTTTTCCTCCTCCTCTGATGGTCTCAGGGTTTCTTCTGTGGCCAGGGTACCTCTTCTTCCTGGACTCAAGTTCTGTGGATACCTGCTTTTGACTTCTGTTTGTCTGTTTCTATGCTTTGTGGGAGTTAAGCAGTGGTTGAAGTATATCATAACAAAACATACCTTTGTAGAAAACTTTATAATTTGAAATACTTGAAGATAATTCAAAATAGTAGGTACACATTCCAACAATGATTTTGTTTGGGTTGAGGAATTGAGTGGTGTGTGTGTTGTTTCTCCTTCACTTGACTTTATTTTTATTTTCTAAGTTAACTATACAACACATAATACTTATGTAATCTAAAAATAAGACTGACTGAAAAAAATTAAAAGAACTCTGCATGAGCTCATTCGAACTTTATATAAAAAAAACATATTTGAGTTTAGCACATAAGTAAAGGATGAAGCAAAGGCAAGGAATTTTGATACCCTCCTCCCCCTGACCCGTACCTCTTGTCAGAACCTGACCCATTGGCCAGAATCCTGGCTTCGTTAGTTGGTTTTGTTTTGTTTTGTTTTGAGGTTTTACTCTCTAGATCCAGAAGGCTTCTCCAGTGCTGAAACAGTAAGATGTGGATTCTTCTTTTCTTTGCTTTCTGTATTCCCTGGAGATGGAACAGTACAGTTCAGCCAGGCAGATAATTCTAGTGAAGAGGGTAGAATGTATGATAAGGAGGGTGACAGGCACTGTTGTGAGCTGGGCGGTGTGGGCTCTGTTTCTAGACTGTGGTCAACCTGTCTGTAGTCTGTCATTACCAGCTGGAGTGCAGGGTTAGTCTAATCTCATGTGACTTTGAAAGTGAATTGATCATCCAGTTTAGAAATGACAGTGATTATGGTAGGTTGTGTGCACAACCAGCAGTATATATGGCCTTAGGTATGGTGTGGAAAGCGACTGCTCACTGCTGGCCATGTGACTTTGTTTTTGTTTTTTTAAGATTTTATTTATGAGAGAGAGAGAGAGAGCACACGAGTAGGGGGAGGAGCAGAGGGAGAGTGAAGGAGTCCCAAGCAGACTCCATGCTGAGCACAGAGCCTGACATGTGGCTTTATCCCAGGACCCCAAGTTCATGACCCAAACAAAAACCAATTGTTGGACACTTAACCAGTTATGCCACCCAGGGGCCCCTGGCCATGTGACTTTGTAAGTCATTTAACTTCTCTAGGACCCCTTTCCCACCAGTTGAAGGGAGAGGAGAAATTAACATGCCTGGTGAAATTAACATGGGGGAGTGTTAAAGAGGATAATATGTTTAAATAAAAAACTATTTACTGAATACCTCCTTTCTTGGGGTTAAATTACTAAGATCAAGAAAGAGCACAGAAATCAGTTGCTTTCTTATACACTAAAAATGCAACTGTAGAAAGAGAAATTAGAGAAACAATTCCATTTACCAAAAATTCCATTTACCATAGCACCAAAAAACATAAGATACCTCGGAATTAAACCTAACCAAAGAGGTAAAGGATCTATACTCTAGGAACTACAGAACACTCATGAAAGAAATTGAAGAAGACACAAAGAGATGGAAAAACATTCCATGCTCATGGATCAGAAGAATAAACATTGTTAAAATGTCTGTGCTACCCAGAGCAGTCTATGCCTTCAATGCTATATCGATCAAAATTCCAATGACATTTTTCAAAGTGCTGGAACAAACAATCTTAAAATTTGTAGGGAATCAGAAAAGACCCCGAATCACCAAGGAAATGTTGAAAAAGAAAAACAAAGCTGGGCGCATCATGTTGCCCAATTTCAAGCTATATTACAAAGCCGTGATCACCAAGACAGCATGGTCCTGGCACAAAAACAGACACATAGACCAATGGAACAGAATAGAGAGCTCAGATATGGACCCTCAACTCTATGGTCAACTCATCTTCGACAAAGCAGGAAAAAATATGCAATGGAAAAGAGACAGTCTCTTCAATAAATGGTGCTGGGAAAATTGGACAGCCACATACAGAAGAATGAAACTTGACCATTCTCTAACACCATACACAAAGATAAACTCAAAATGGATGAAAGACCTCAATGTGAGACAGGAATCCATCAAAATCCTGGAGAACATAGGCAGTAACCTCTTGGACATCGCCCACAGCAACTTCTTTCAAGATACATCTCCAAAGGCTAGTGAAACAAAAGCAAAAATGAACTTTTGGGACTTCATCAAGATAAAAAGCTTCTGCACAGCAAAGGAAACAGTCAACAAAACAAAGAGGCAACCCAGAGAATGGGAGAAGATATTTGCAAATGACACTACAGACAAAACACTGATTTCCAAGATCTATGAAGAACTTCTCAAACTCAACACCCAAAACAAATAATTAAGTCAAAAAATGGGCAGAAAACATGAATAGACAATTCTCCAAAGAAGACCTACGAATGGCTAACAGACATATGAAAAAATGTTCATCATCATTAGCCATCAGGGAAATTCAAATCAAAACCACACTGAGATACCACCTTACACCAGTTAAAATGGCAAAAATTGACAAGGCAAGAAACAACAAATGTTGGAGAGGTTGTGGAGAAAGGGGAACCCTCTTACACTGTTGGTGGGAATGCAAGTTGGTATAGTCACTTTGGAAAACAGTGTGGAGGTGCCTCAGAAAATTAAAAATAGAGCTACCCTATGACCCAGCAATTGCACTCCTGGGTATTTACCCCAAAGACACAGACGTAGTGAAAAGAAGGGCCATATGCACCCCAATGTTCATAGCAGCAATGTCCACAATAGGCAAACTGTGGAAAGAGCTGAGATGGCCTTCAACAGATGAACAGATAAAGAAGATGGGGTCCATATATACAATGGAATATTACTCAGCCATCAGAAAGGATGAATACCCAGCTTTTGCATCAACATGGATGGGACTGGAGGAGATTATGCTAAGTGAAATAAATCAAGCAGAGAAAGTCAATTATCATATGGTTTCACTTATTTGTGGAACATAAGGGATAGCATGGAGGACATTAGGAGAAGGAAGGGAAAAATGAAGGGGGGAAATCGGAGGGAGAGATGAACCATGAGAGACTATGGACCCTGAGAAACAAACTGAGGGTTTTAGAGGGGAGGGGGGTGGGGGGATGGGTGAGGCCTGTGATGGGTATTAAGGAGGGCATGTACTGCATGGAGCACTGGGTGTTACACGAAAACAATGAATCGTGGATCACTACATCAGAAACTAATGATGTATTTTATGGTGACTAACATAACATAATAAAATTAAAAAAAAAAAAGTCAGAGCTCTTAGTTGCAAAAGGCAGAAACCAACCCCTCATTATACAGAAAAGGAATTTGGAAGATCTGAATCTGCAGGAGGATGAAAGAAGCAGGCTCAGAAGCTGTGCAGCCAGGAATATCATCTAAAAATCATGCAGCCTGATTGGCTAAGATGACATTGTCACTGGGCATGAGATGCCTCAATTTGTACTACTGTTGAAAGCTGCAACCTTGCATGGTGCCCCCACAAACACAGTGACCAATCATCACATTCCAGCCACACCAGAAAAGTCCCTGCTCCTCCCATCACTGATGTATATAGCTCAACATCATGCTGATAGGTTTGGTTGGCACAGCCTGGGCCTTGTACACACACCCTAACCACAAAAGAAGCTAAGAAAGAGGCAATCTGGTCTTCTAGCTCCTATAAGTGCCTCAGGTTGGGTTTTGTGAAATATGAGATTCCCTAGTAGGAAAAAATTTTAAATACTGAGAGCCCAAATGAAAGAAAAAAGTCCCCTAGATTTGCAATCCTCTAGGGATTTGTAATTCAACAGGAAATAGCTAGTGTTTTAAATATGCTACACAATTGTAAACCATAACCATTTTGCCAACAGACCTTTAACCAGCTCACTGTTCTATTTGCCTAGAAAGATCACCATGTGGTAGAGCTATTACTAGATTTTCTCTTTGGACACCCAGTTCCTTTGTGGCATTCCTGACTTCAGAAGCTTGTGTTTTCCTGTTACCTCTGGTCTTTCCTCCTATGGAAGTACTGAGCAGATCAGGGTGCTGTGATCATCTCTAAGAATAGGAAACTAAAAATACTCTGGGGAGAGGGCAGGCTCCTTCTTAGCTGAACATGGCCAACCAGTCTGTAATCCATCTTTGCTGTCTATTCTCATTTCCATGTCTGTGTCCTTCAACTTTGGGAGTGATGACATTGCTTTGCAAGTTAGCAATCTAATGAAAAGGCTCTCAGATGAATCTGGCTTATGCATCTTACTCTTATATTCTGTGTCTCTGTGAAGAGATGGGATTGAGCTCTAGATCCTCCTGAAGCTTTCCTCCTACCCATTTCAGAAATCCCAGCACAGCTGCTCAACAATCCTCATGAGACCATAAACTCCTGAAGGCAGGGACAAGATCTTTCATTATTATCACTTTATCCCCAGTGACTAGTAATAAAGTACCCACTTTATCCCCAGTGACTAGACAGCTCATAACTGGCATTCAAATATCTGTAGAAGGAATGGTAATGCACTAGGTATTTTTTTTTAATTATATGAAAATTAAAGAACACCCTCCCCCACTCCCCCACATCCCCACCTCCCTGCCAATGAGGTGAATGAAGCCAAAAGGAGTCTTAAGTAGATCAAGTAACTGTGAATGAAATCTGATGGTGCCTTTGGGCACAGGTGAGTCCAGGAACTCTCTGCTCTCCTTATCCTGAGTCAGATATGCTTTTCCTCTAACCTTCCCAATAACTCCAATAGAAGGTTTTATCCCCATAACGTCTTAAAAAAAAAAAAAAAAAAAAAAAGGACCCAGGACTAAATCTAACTGGACAGCAGGATTGCAGTCTGATCCAGACAGGGAAGCTGTAGGGCTGGGTTATTGATTGGTTTGGTTTGTACTGCAGTTTCACCCCTGGAGTCCATGTAAGCTCAACCAAGTTGCATGGGTTGGAATGGAGAAATGGATGCTCCATAAAGCAAAACTGAGGTCTTATTATCAGACAGAATAGATGCTAGATCTAGTGTGTTGAATGATTTGTCAAAAGATCTGTCCACCTAGAACTTGTGAATGTGGCTATATTTAGAAAAAGGATCTCTGCAGACCTAATTAATCTCAAAATCAGTTCATCCTGGATTAGGGTGGGCCCTAAACCCAATAACTGGTGCCCTTAGGAGGGTAGAGAAGACCTACATGGAAGACAGTATGAAGACAGGAGCAAGATGGCAGAGGAGTAGGAGACCTGGATTTCGTCTGGTCTCAGGAATTCAGCTGGATAGGGATCAAACCATTCTGAACACCTACAAACTCAACAGGAGATTGAAGAAAAAAAAAAAAAAGACAGTATGAAGACAGAGGCATAGACTAGAGTGATGCCTCCACAAGCCAAGGATAGCCAGGGTTCGCTGTAAGGTGGGAGACAAGTGGAACAAATTCCCCCTCAGCACCTCCAAAAGGAACCGAACCTGCTTACATCTTGATCTTTTTATATTTTTTAAAGACTTCTAGCCGCTAGAACCGTGAAAGAATAAAATTCTATTATTTTAAGCCACCAGTTTGTGACCAGTGTTATAGCAGCCCTAGGAAACTTAGATGGTGGGTAAGTAAGAACAACTGAGGCTTACTCTGGTCACCATATATTGGTTGTTCTGGTCTGGAGTGTTACCCTGTAAGTCAGAAACTGTCAAGATGCCAGGCTGGGATTTTTACTTACTTCAGCCTGCACTTACCTCACTCTCATGGTCAGCCCATGAATCCAGCTGTGCTGGCCACCTCTTTGGATATACCTCCTTTAACAGACAATATTGAATTCAAACTACCCATTTAATCCATGGAAAAAGGATAACAGGAAGGCCCATAGGCCTGTGAGGTCTGTGTGACAGGAGGCACACAGCCAGGGGCTGACAGAACAAGGCCACCCTACACTCTGCACATCATGACGTTTCTCCCCCACCCACTTGTGGCTCCTAAGATAGAGCAACTTCAAGTCTGAACGACCCACATGACAGCTTCTGCTAGGTCTTTAAAGAGATGCTGTGACTCTCTAACCTAGCATCTCCTGGTCCTATGATGATGAGGGACATAGATAGGGGGCCCAGTTAGCTGCTAGCTATGGTGATTGTCCATGGTATGAATGCTTGGGTGTGGGTAAGGGAACTTTCCCCTCCTTTTCCTGAAAATAGGAAATAGCTAATCTCTATGCTGATCCTTACAAGTGTGTTATTTTTCCAGATCATTAGCTGCATTTGTTTTCCCTTTTTTTCTGAGCCACAAGCAGCCCTGATAGAAGAGAGGATTGCTGGCACGGTTTGTCAGAGGCTGGCAGCCAACTTGCAGACTAAAGCCCCAGTAAAACTAGAGCCCGAACATGCAATATGTGGCTGTCAGGACTAGGAACATGGCATGAGTGTGAGGCTGGATTTTGGTTTGTGTTTTTTGGAGGGGACGGGAACAGTTAGAGAATATACTAAAAGATGGATTTTTTTTTTTTTAAGATTATTTTAGAGAGAGTGTGCATGGGAGTGTGTGTGAGTGGGGGGAGGGGCAGAGGGAGAGAGAATCTTAAGCAGACTCCACGCTGAGCACAGAACCCATCATGGGGCTTGATCTCACGACCCTGAGATCATGACCTGAGCCGAAATCAAGAGTCGGATTCTCAACAGGACTGAGCCACCCAGGTGTCCCTAAAAGATGGATTCAGACTAATACATTATTTAAAAAAAAAAAAATCCATCTTCAGGACAACACACACGACTTTTCATGAGTCCTATTAAGTATGAACAATTAGTTTTAGATCCCCTGTAAGGAAGGAAGAAAATAAAGAGTAGTGTTTTTGGTTAAAGTATAAATGACCATGAATTAACTAACCTTCTTTTGAATTAAGTTAAAATCTCTACACCGTTTGCACGCAGTGTGAATATGCCCTGACCACACTCATCAAGAACTACATTATTGGAGGAAAAAACACAGTCATTGGGCGCCTGGGTGGCTCAGTTGGTTAAGCGACTGCCTTCGGCTCAGGTCATGACCCTGGAGTCCCGGGATCGAGTCCCGCATCGGGCTCCCTGCTTGGCAGGGAGCCTGCTTCTCCCTCTGACCCTCCTCCCTCTCATGCTCTCTGTCTCTCATTCTCTGTCTCTCAAATAAATAAATAAATAAAATCTTTAAAAAAAAAAAAAAAAAAACACAGTCATTGATTTGTCCGGTGTCATCAGATACAATGAGTCAAAAACTCAAAGCAAATAGATATTTGAAGTCTGTCAAGCAAAAAGCATTTTAGTTGAAAAGCAAAGTCAATCTAATACTTAACTTTACATTTTGAAATATCACTACCTTATGTGGATGTGAAGTATAAGAAGTCCTGCTCCACAGGCCAAAATAGTTTCATCAGTTTTGTGCTTGATCACTCCAGACCTGCAGCTCCTGGTGGCTGTTACAATGCTAAAGTCTTTACAAAGCCCTCTTCTGTGGATATCCAACCCCTTTTCCTTCTATTCTGTGCTGCCTTTCTCTTCTCTCCTACTTTTTACTTTCTGCAAAAGTGGCTTCCTTTTATTTATTTTTAAAATATAGTTGCTTTTATTGAGTAAAAGCCATATGCTACTTTACAGGATTTGGGAAAGAAAAAAAACATGCTTCCATGTAACAGCAAGTCTGAATTAGTTGTGCGTTTTGTTTTGTTTCCTGGGAGTGTGTGTGTGTGTGGGGGGGGTCTTTCCTGATATTTTAAAACAGATTTCTTTCTTTTAAGTACTGAAATACCTTGGACTGGCTACTTAACAAGCACTTCTACATCAAACTCTAGGTGACTTTGATATACTGAAGACCTAAAGTCCCTTCTAAGGGCAGCTCCCTTTGGACCCTAAGGTGCTAATACCTTGTGACTTGTTGGTGGCACAGGGGCCTAGACAAGTTTCACTGGAAGATATGAGACAGCAAGTGGCATGGCTGTGTGACCTCAGACCGGTCCTCGAGGCTTTCTGGGCTCCTTTCATTTTCTGGAAAAGTGCTATGCAGATGACTGCTAAGGAAACTTAGAGCTCAGAATTTCTATAGTTCTATGACTTGAGTTACACCAATGATTATTACTGATTAAAAACAATAGCTTCAATTTATTGAACACTAGCGATGTTTCAGTAATTGTGCTAAGCCCCTAGCAGTCCCTGGGCCTTTTAAATACCACACCAACCTAGTAATTAACAAGCTAGGGTTATAAGCCCCATTGTATATGTGAGAAGACTGAGGTTTAGGGGAGTTAATAGACACGTCCTTAGTGGAGTCCATGTTCTTCGCAGCTGCACTATATTGTAAATTCCATTCTAGACTGTGCTCAACTTATCAAATGGGATTTGAATTAATGAGATTTTACTGAACTAGGGAACGTTTCTCTCTTAATGTCTTTCCATCCATCCTGCTAATTGGTCTTATAATTTTAGGCTCTGAGGCTTTCATCCTGCTCTGCTCAGAAGGATGAGGGATGGCCATAAGGGCACGTATCTGAAATTCTTACTTTGACCTTTCTCATCAGGATCTTTACTCATAGTTAAATTCGTCTGTATTAGACAGGAAAGAACGTCAACCCTATTAGACTCCATGACTCACAGGATCGTTCTCTTGTTCCAAATCCGAACATGCCTGGATTCAATTCCTCCAATACAGTTACTAATGACCAAACAAACCGGCCTCTATTTTTGTCTCCTGTTCAGGACTCCTAGGCAGCTGCACTTTTGGGCATCTACTTAACATGCTTTTCTTTCTGGTGAAATAAAGGGGAGGATGCATTATCAGTGCAGGTGATCCATTACTCACTTTTTCAGGGGAAAAGCAGTCTCCTGCAGGCTGCCCTATTGAGGAGTCAGGAGAGGTGTTCAGCCTTCTCCTGCTCCCAGTTGCTACTGGCTTGTTTGCTTTCATTCCCTCAGCACCTCTCTCTCCTTCTCAGGGTCCCTCCCACTCATGCTTTAAGTGCTGGCATCCTCTGCTAACATCCTAGAGGGAGAGGCTTTTAATTTTTTTTTTTTTTTAATTCCTGGGGCCTCTAGAGAACTGTGCTGCCATTGGGGGTGTTCAGGACCTTTTGCCAGGTCTGTGAAGAACAACCCATGGCCCCCCTGGAGGCTTAATGAAAAGGAGTAGGTGGTGCCTTTCAGGTTTCTTTGCCACAGGGGTTCCTTGGGGAATTTTTTTTTTTTTAAAGTACCTGTGATGTGGGTTTTTTTTTTTTTTTTTTTTTTTTAACAAAGAGCAGAAAGAAGAAAGTGCCTCCGCTGAGGCCTGGAGGATGGAATAAGCAGGACATAGGAGTTACTTACCTTCAATGTCAAACAGGCTCTCACACCCATGGTATTTTCCTTTGCCCTTTTGGGGAACCTCAGTGCCGGGGAGAAAAAGCTGGCCATGACTCTTTATCATCAGCTTCTCACGACTGGTTCATTCTTGAATTGCCTGAGTCATCCCAAAAGCACTTGGGGATCTATAACATGGAGGTCAACATTTTGAAAAAGAGAACACTAAGTGCTCCGTAGGTGTCCGACACCATGCCCTAGTGCAATGTCTGCATCCTTTCCTTCAGTCCTAACCTATAACTAGAACAGGTGGTAGCAGTCTTACCCCATGATACATACGGCAGAAAGAGACTTAGAGAAATGACTTTGCCTGATGTCACACCAGGGAGGGAACAGTAGCAGAATATAGGGCTCTGTAGTTTTACCGCACCATACCTGCACCATTTTGAAGCCGACTGATAACTTCCTTGGACCTCCTGTAGAAAAATCATTCTAGTAAGGAGACAACACTAGTTGCAGCGTTATCTCCTCCATCAAGAGGAGTGAGCATTTTGGTGCAACTCAGGGAAATTGAGGTATGGTGCACTTTGAACAATTTGGAAATATCTAGTGAAGATGAAAATGTGCATACCCTACAGCTTAACTCTTGGACTCTTCAGTGTATATCCTAGAAAAACTAGCACACTGTGCATAAGGAGACGGGTCAGAGAATGTCCATTGTATCATTGTTACCATGGTAACAACTGGCAACAGCTTAATCCATTCACCAGTCAATGAACATTTAGCATATTGTGCTAACTTCATGCAAGGAAGTTCTATGTGACATTTATAATAAATGAACTAGGTCCACATGTGTCAGCATGGATAAAACTCAAGTCCATTGCATTGAAAAAGCAAATGGTAAAATGAAGTGACCATATGAAAATTTTAAAAATACAAAATATTATATTGAATATCTGTTCTTTAAAGCTATGCACATATATGGTAAACATAAAATATGGGTGGGAGAACTATGCACCTACTTCAGAATAGTGGTTTCCCATCAGGAGGGAGAGAATGGGACAGGAAATAGTGGAGGGAGGGCAGTGAATTTATTTTAGAGAAAGAATGCAAGTACACATGTGAGTTGGGGGAGAGGCAGAGGGAGAGAATCTTCAAGCAGACTCTGCACTGAACGCAGAGTTGGATGCGGGGCTCAGTCCCGTGACCCATGAGATCATGACCTGAGCCGAAACCAAGAATCAGACTCTCAGTTGACTGAGTCATTCAGGCACCCTGGGAGGGCAGTGAATTTATAACACTTTTTTTCCCAAGTAAAAATTCCAAAAACATGGCAAACTGTCTGGTTGTTGAATTCTAGGAGATTGGAATACGTTATCCCTCATTAGTCTCTGATTGTCTTTCCTATGTATTAATTTAGTTTGTAACTTCTTTTTTTTCTCAAATAAGTGAGAGGTGAGGAAGAACATCTTTGGGGTGTTTCAGAGGTTGTTTTTGTTTGCAACCTGCCCAGGGCCCCAGTGTGTGTGGGCACTTTCCAGTGTGGTTCCAAGCACTGAGCAGATGGCAAATGTGAGGGATGGGTCACAGAAGCTTCTAGGCATTCCGGATGATCCCTCCAGCTGTGTTTTTTGCCTCGGTGCCAGTCAGGGTGATTCTCCACAAGCAGACCTGCTAATGTTTTCTCATCTAACTTAAAAAGGCAGGAGTTCTTACTACTTCTGTAGGGTAGAAAAGTCAGTCATGAGTTCATTTCTTTTGAGGTGGGACTAAATGTTGTTTTTCGGTTTACTCCTGTCTGGAGCATCTGGGCAAACCCCAGCTCTTGCGAGAAGGGTGCCTTTCCCAAGCTGATCCAGGGAGGCAGGGATCTTTCTGTCCTCTGACCCCCTGAAGTTCTTCCTGACCTTTCTCTTGGCAAACCTGCCAGGTGCTGTGCTCTTCCTGCCTGTGTTTACTGTGCCACTAACGGGGCACTCTATTCCAAACACCGCATCTCTTGTGTTTCTAAAATATGTCTAATGCCTATTTCAGGTGTGATTTTGCTCAGTTGTTAGCAGCAAACTCTCTCTCCCCACCCCTTCCTGTCCTTCTCCCTCCTGTTCCTCCTCCCCTTTGTTTTCTTTTCTGCTCTCATCCTATTTCTCCCCCTCCTCCCTCCCTCTCTACCTCTTCCCTCTCCCCCCATTCTCCTTTCCCTTCCCTCTCCCCCCTTTCTCCTTTCCCATCCCTCTCCCCCTCTCCTGCTTTCTCATCTTCTTTCCCTGTACCCTTCCTCCAGAGACCTGACTCGGGCTCCAGTAGCCTGCCCCATGTCAATTTCCAGTTATGTGGACTCATGAAATCCTTATCAGTTAAACCCTGTCAGGTTTCTGTCCCTTCCAATTGAAGAATTTCTAAATGTCACAAAAGTGTTGGCCTAAGTATGAGAAAAACATCTATTCAAGTTCCTTTTCAGCCTTAAATTAATCATAAGACCTTGGTTGAATCGAATGAGTTGATTAAGTAGGATAATACCCAGCTCCCTCACCAGGCATTATGAGGATGTGACATTGTGTTTCTGGGACAATGGAGGATAAACAGAGAAGGAGAAAAATGTCAGGTGCCACTGTTACAGCTCCACGGTCAGGTTGACACCAGCTAATGGCTGGAGGTTGAGGCACCTACTGACTGAGGGTGACTCACATGAGCATCTCCTGTTCTTTTGGGATAGGTGTCTTCTCCCCAAAGAAGTGTGCAAGGTAAGAATCCCTAAGAGGACAGCTTTTGGTTTTATGTGTATATACATGCAGCCTTTCTTTTCTTTGGTGTAAATGAGAGAGAATTTAGTATATTCATGCTATGTGAAGATTTTAGATCTGTGTAAGGAAAACATGTCTTCCTAATAAGCTGTTAAGTGATTCTTTTCTGCTCATTTCCAATTCACTAAGACTTATTCAAGTAATAATCTCTACAACAAGATGAAAAATGAGGCAATAAATGCACCATGCAATTGATTAAGTGGAGAAAGTTGGGCCGTTTGTGCAGTGTGAAGCACAGAGCTGCAGAGGGCAGGGGGATTGCTGAGAAACTGGGGGGTTTCTCTTTGCTGTCGTTCTGGTGGGGAAGGCCGGTGTCTGCAGCTCTGGTCGAGCCGCTCAGTGGTAGGTGGTCTCTGGGGAAACGCTGCAGTTGGAGACTGCACCTCCGCAGCTTTGGATTCAGCACACCACGTCTCTTGTTGGCTTTATTTATTGCAGTGTGGTCTTCTGGGAGGTTCCATGGACTGCAAGTAGGGAGTTAGAGGCTCTCTTTTCAGGATTGGAGCTATTTCATGGTGTGATTTGCCTTTGCCTCTGCGGGTCTTGGATTCTCAATTTGAAAAATGGTTAAAGTCTTGTCTTAAAAAACTTATTTAAATTGAACCTGGCAAAATTTTGGCACTGTACCTCAATGCTTGCATTGTCTATTTTTATGTGTACTAAGGACCTAAGTTATTAATGTCCTGCTGGGGTACTTCCATGGGCCCCCTCCCCAAACCTTAAGGGAGACTTAGAGCTACTTTGGAGAAGGAAGGATTACAGACACTGGACTAGTAGGTGTATACCGGACAAGGTTGAGACTGACTCCAGAGAGAAGGTAAATACAGGCTAAAAGAGAGGAACCCCAGCTGGCAAGAATATTGAGCTGCTTTGGGGATCTGCTTCTGAGTGTGAGTATTACAGATGGAGTGGAATCTGACACTCTTCAGAAGCTTTCTGTGGGTGACATCGTAGAATTCCTCAATGGTGTTTGTGAGACTGGTTACTATTGGATTATTTCTATCTTTGGCTGCTGCAATATACATCTTGAAATGCAATTTTGACCTTCAGAGGAGCACATGAGAACATTTTCCTTGCATGAGGAACTATTGTATAAAGAATTTGTGTTGTAGGAACACATCCAATCCTAGGATTATTTTGTTTGGTGTTTTTGCTTGTTTTCCTAGAAAGGTAATACAGTGATTAATAATTCAGGCATTCGATACGCTAGACCCAGGTTTGCTTCTCAGCTTTGCCCCTTCAGTTATTAGCTGTTGATCTAGAAGAAATTTCTTGAACTCTCTGAGCCTCCATCTCCTCATTACTGAAATGTGAATCCTATTAATACCTACCTCATGGATATTATGACAATATGTGTGATAACAGAAGTAACCTGCTTAACACACAATTTGGAACATATAACCATTCAATACATGTTTTCTCCTTTGTTTTCTCTTTAAAGTCGTGGGTGTGTGGCTGTGTGTGTTATATAAAGTTCATTTGAAAAATCTGATTCCTGTCTCTACCCAACAATGGGGAAATGGAATTTTCCAACAGTGCCAAAGCAGCAAGGGTAGTTCAGAAGTGTATGGTCATGGCAGTGACTAGGTAATACCTACTTAGTAAATGTTTATTTTGAACCCATATTCCAGGCACTATATTCAGGAGTCAAGAATGAATGAATGAAGTACGAGATATGGTTATCCTCTGAAGAACCTTAAATTCCAGTGATGGGTTTCAGATCTGTGGCATGAAATTCAAGCATAATGTGGTGATTTAGAAGCAAGGTAGCTTACAGGATGATTGTAAGAACTACATGAGATAACATCTGGAATGCTAAATATGTAAAATACTAGAGACCACGTTCCCTTTATCCATCCCTGTATATCTGGCATATAGTAGATACACAATAAATATATAGCAATTGAATGAATGAGTACCTGACACATGGCATGCACAGGTGTTCTTGTTACATATGTTATTGTAGGACAGGACATAACCGGTAGAGTTTAGCAAAATGACAGCTCACTCTTCCTACTTAAATGCATTGACTTCCACAGTAATTCTGAGCAAAGCACTGTTATCCCCAGTTTTCAGATGAGAAAACCAAGGCAGGGAGGGGCTACATAACTTGCCTGAAGTTACACTTCTCCTGAGTGGCGAAACCTAGAGTCCTTTATGATGGCGGGACTTCCGAGTCCATGGTCTTCACATTGACCAAAATGTCTTCTAGGTAAAAACCCAGAAAACAGCAAGTCCCAGCCCTACCCTGGATTCTTTTGTAGTTTGGTGTTTTCTCAACTGGGTATTTAGACCATATGACTTCAAATAATGATTGTCTCTTATGACGCTTAGCTTTTAATGAAGCATTTATATAGTGGATTACCTCTAATAGTCTTTACATGAATCCTGATAAAGGAATTACTGCTAATTTGTGGATAAAGATTTTGGGATGAATGTGTTTTATGTCTCCTAGAAAAATGCAATCTTGTCACTTTGATCTCAGGAACACTTGTCTCCTAAAATCATGTTTTCACAATGATTTCTCAGGATATCTATTCACCTTTCCCACAACCCTTGAAAATGGCCTACTCCATGCCAGGCACTGTGCTTGGAAAACAAAACAAAACAAAAATGAACAGCTCATGGGTTCACTAAATGCTCAGTGAGGGTGATAGCCATGTAAATAAATCCTTTTTTTTTTTTTTTAAGATTTTATTTGAGAGAGAGAGAGCACATGAGAGGGGGGAGGGTCAGAGGGAGAAGCAGACTCCCCGCCGAGCAGGGAGCCCGATGCGGGACTCGATCCAGGGACTCCAGGATCATGACCTGAGCCAAAGGCAGTCACTTAACTAACTGAGCCACCCAGGCACCCCTAAATAAATCCTTTATAACTAAGTTTGACCCACATTAGAAAGGAGTCTGGCCCAAGGCCTGGTAGGACCCAGTCAAAGGAAAGTACCAGAAGAAGGGGAGGTGCTTGAGCAGGATTTTGAGGGATCACTAGGAGTTGTCTGTGTAGATAAAATTTTCATGAAAGGAAAAATCCAGTATGTGCTAATGCTTACAAAATAGCTTTTTGCTCCTGGCAGCACAGACCTCATTAACTGAAGTAGGAGTGTAGTACGTGGAAGAGCTGTGTCCTCACTTAGTTTTTTCATCAGTCTCAGTGACTTTTTTTTTTAAACACTAGATTGACTTGCTCTATCAACATCAAACGGAAAACAGTCTTAGTCACTCTTGTGCCCTTGAGTAATTTGCCGCCTATGGACTGGCATCAAAATAGCAGTGGACTTCAGCTATGTCTGGCTTGCGCTATCTCTGGAACCCAAGGCAGCAACACAAATCAATTTTTCCTTTTTCATTTATTTTTTTTAAAGAGATTAGGATAGTTATTTTCAAAATATAAGTGAAGGAGAGGTAAACTTTGTAGGATGGAAATACAAACTTTAGCTTGATTTTTTTTGTTGCTGTTTTTTTGTTTTTTGTGTTTTTTGTGTTTTCTTTTTCAATACGAACCATTTCTTGGAAGTTAGAAGGAAAAGGGAATTATTAGAGATGAGACAGGATTGAATGTGCCTTTATTGACATTGTCATTCAGTGAACTCTATGTACCCTGACTAGAGAGCAATTGTCATAGCCCCTTGGATTAAAAGAGAGAAAATAGCATTGATGTCAGAATGCTGGCCATATCCTTGCTCCAACTCCTAGTCTAGGCAAGATAATACCAGGATTTCTGCTTGCCTCAGTTTCTCTGCCTTGAAAGGAAGAAGTCAAATATCACAAGAACACCAGGTTTATCACACTCTCGGAGGTTTCAGGAAATGAGGTATCCTGTGAGATCAAAGTAATTCAAGGAAGAGTTTTCAAAAAATGTATATTCTCACTTGTGTCATAAGCACTATGAGGTGACAACATTAGAAAACCCCTGCTAACCCAGTGTGAACCAAAGCAGGACTTTCCCCTAACCCTTCCTTGTTTCCCTCTCCTTCCTCCTCTATCCTGCTTCCTTTCTCTCCCTTCTCACCAGGATCTTAGAATTTATATTTTCAGTGGTCTCTCTGTCATATATATTGGCTAATAGTTTAAACATGGGCCTAGGGTAGATTTTCCAGAAATACCCTCTAAAAGTTATTTTGCTCAGGCGGTATAAAACATGACTGCATAAGGGAACTCTCTTTTTTTTTTTTAATTTTATTTTATTATGTTGATCACCATACATTACATCATTAGTTTTTGATGTAGTGTTCCATGATTCATTGTTTGCATGTAACACCCAGTGCTCCATTCAGTACCTGCCCTCTTTAATACCCATCACCAGGCTAACCCATCCCCCCAACCCCTCCCCTCAAGAACCCTCAGTTTGTTTCTCAGAGTCCATAGTCTCTCATGGTTCATCTCCCCCTCCGATTCCCCCCCTTCCTTTTTCCCTTCCTGCTATCTTCTTCTTTTTTTCTTTTAACATATAATGTATTATTTGTTTCAGAAGTACAGGTCTGTGATTCAACAGTCTTACACAGTTCACAGTGCTCACCATAGCACATACCCTTCCCAATGCTATCACCCAGCCACCCCATCCCTCCCCCCCCACCACTCAGACACCCTCAGTTTGTTTCCTGAGATTAAGAATTCCTCATATCAGTGAGATCATATGATACATGTCTATCTCTGATTGACTTATTTCACTCAGCATAATACCCTCCAGTTCCATCCACGTTATTGCAAATGGCAAGATTTCATTCCTTTTGATGGCTGCATAATATTCCAGTGTGTGTGTGTGTGTGTGTCTGTGTGTATACACACACACCACATTTTCTATACCCATTCATCTATCAATGGACATCTTGGCTCTTTCCATAGTTTGCTATTGTGGACATTGCTGCTATAAACATTGGGGTGCACATACCCCTTCGGATCCCTACATTTGTATCTTTGGGGTAAATAGCCAGTAGTGCAATTGCTGGGTTGTAGGGTAGCTCTATTTTCAACTTTCTGAAGAACCTCCATACTGTTTTCCAGAGTGGTTGCACCAGCTTGCATTCCCACCAACAGTGTAGGAGGGTTCCCCTTTGTCCGTATCCCCGCCAACATCTGTCGTTTCCTGACTTGTTAATTTTAGCCATTCTAACTGGTGTGAGGTGGTATCTCATTGACGTTTTGATTTGGATTTCCCTGATGCCGAGTGATGTTGAGCATGTTTTCATGTGTCTGTTGGCCATTTGGATGTCTTCTTTGGAAAAATGTCTGTTCATGCCTTCTGCCCATTTCTTGATTGGATCATTTGTTCTTTGGGTGTTGAGCTTAAGAACTTCTTTATAGATTTTGAATACTAGCCCTTTATCTGATATGTCATTTGCAAATATCTTCTCCCATTCTGTCTGTTGTCTTTTGGTTTTGTTGACTGTTTCTTTTGCTGTGCAAAAGCTTTTTATCTTGATGAAGTCCAGTAGTTCATTTTTGCCCTTGCTTCCCTTGCCTTTGGCGATGTTTCTAGGAAGAAGTTGCTGCGGCTGAGGTCGAAAACGTTGCTGCCTGTGTTCTCCTTTAGGATTTTGATGGACTCCTGTCTCACATTGAGGTCTTTCAGCCATTTTGAGTCTGTTTTTGTGTGTGGTGTAAGGAAATGGTCCAGTTTCATTCTTCTCCATGTGGCTGTCCAATTTTCCCAGCACCATTTGTTGAAGAGACTTTTTTCCATTGGACATTCTTTCCTGCTTTGTCGAAGATGAGTTGACCATAGAGTTGAGGGTCCATTTCTGGGCTCTCTATTCTGTTCCATTGATCTATGTGTCTGTTTTTGTGCCAGTACCATACTGTCTTGATGATGACAGCTTTGTAATAGAGCTTGAAGTCCGGAATTGTGATGCCACCAGCTTTGCTTTTCTTTTTCAACATTCCCCTGGCTATTCGGGCTCTTTTCTGATTCCATACAAATTTTAGGATTATTCCATTTCTTTGAAAAAAGTAGATGGTATTTTGATAGGGACTGCTTTAAATGTGTAGATTGCTCTAGGTAGCATTGACATCTTCACAATATTTGTTCTTCCAATCCATGAGCATGGAACGTTTTTCCATTTCTTTGTGTCTTCCTCAATTTTTTTCATGAGTGTTTTATAGTTTTCTGAGTACAGATTCTTTGCCACTTTGGTTAGATTTATTCCTAGGTATTTTATGATTTTGGGTGCAATTGTAAATGGGATCGACTCCTTAATTTCTCTTTCTTCTGTCTTGTTGTTGGTGTATAGGAATGCCACTGATTTCTGTGCATTGATTTTATATCCTGCCACTTGACTGAATTCCTGTATGAGTTCTAGCAGTTTTAGGGTGGTGTCTTTTGGGTTTTCCACATAAAGTATCATATCATCTACAAAGAGTGAGAGTTTGACTTCATCTTTGCCGATTTGGATGCCTTTGATTTCTTTTTGTTGTCTGATTGCTGTGGCTAGGACTTTTAGTACTATGTTGAATAGCAGTGCTGATAGTGGACATCCCTGTCATGTTCCTGACCTTAGGGGGAAAGTTCTCAGTTTTTCCCCATTGAGAATGATATTCACTGTGGGTTTTTCATAGATGGCTTTTATGATATTGAGGTATGCACCCTCTATCCCTATACTCTGAAGAGTTTTGATCAAGAAAGGATGCTGTACTTTGTCAAATGCTTTTTCTGCATTTATTGAGAGGATCATATGGTTCTTGTTCTTTCTTTTATTAATGTATTGTTTCACATTGATTGATTTGCGGATGTTGAAGAAACCTTTCAGCCCAAGGATAAATCCCACTTGGTCATGGTGAATAATCCTTTCAATGTACTGTTGGATCCTATTGGCTAGTATTATGGTGAGAATTTTTGCATCGATGTCCATCAAGGATATTGGTCTGTAATTCTCCTTTTTGATGGGGTCTTTGTCTGGTTTGGGGATCAAGGTAATGGTGGCCTCATAAAACGTGTTTAGAAATTTTCCTTCCATTTCTATTTTTTGGGACAGTTTCAGAAGAATAGGTATTAATTCTTCTTTAAATGTTTGGTAGAATTCCCCTGGGAAGCCATCTGGCCCTGGACTCTTGTTTGTTGGGAGATTTTTTATTATGCTTCAATTTCCTTAGTGGTTATAGGTCTGTTCAGGTTTTCTATTTCTTCCAGGTTCATTTTGGTCGTTTATACATCTCTAGGAATGCATCAATTTCTTCCAGATTATCTAATTTGCTGGCATATAGTTGCTCATAATATGTTCTTATAATTGTTTGTATTTCTTTGGTGTTGGTGGTAATCTCTCCTCTTTCATTCATGATTTTATTTATTTGCATCCTTTCTCTTTTCTTTTTGATAAGTCTGGCCAGGGGTTTATCAGTCTCGTTAATTCTTTCAAAGAACCAGCTCCTAGTTTTGTTGATCTGTTCTACCGTTCTTTTGGTTTCTATTTCATTGATTTCTGCTCTGAGCTTTATTATTTCTCTTCTGATGCTGGGTTTAGGCTTTATTTACTGTTCTTTCTCCAGCTCCTTTAGGTGTAGGGTTAAGTTGTGTATTTGAGACCTTTCTTGTTTCTTGAGAAAGGCTTCTATTGCTATATACTTTCCTCTTAGGGCTGCCTTTGCTGCATCCCAAAGATTTTGAACAGTTGTGTTTTCATTTTCATCGGTTTCCATGAACTTTTTTAATTCTTCTTTAATTTCCTGGTTGACCCATTCATTCTTTAGTGGGATGCTCTTTAGCCTTCATGTATTTGAGTTCTTTCCGACTTTTCTCTTGTGATTGAGTTCTAGTTTTAAAGCATTGTGGTCTGAAAATAGGCAGGGAAGGATCCCAATCTTTTGGTACTGGTTGAGACCTGATTTGTGACCTAGGATGTGATCTATTCTGGAGAATGTTCCATGGGCACTAGAGAAGAATGTGTATTCTGTGGCTTTGGGATGGAATGTTCTGAATATATCTGTGAAGTCCATTTGGTCCAGTGTGTCATTTAAAGTCTTTACTTCCTTATTGATCTTTTGCTTAGATGATCTGTCCATTTCAGTGAGGGGGATGTTAAAGTCCCCCACTATTATTGTATTGTTGTCAATGTGTTTCTTCGATTTTGTTATTAATTGGCTTATATAATTGGTTGCTCCCTCGTTAGGGGTATAGATATTTACAATTGTTAGATCTTCTTGTTGGATAGACCCTTTAAGTATGATAGTGTCCTTCCTCATCTCTGTTTACAGTCTTTGGTTTAAAATCTAATTTGTCTGATATAAGGATTACTACCCCAGCTTTCTTTTTGTAAGTGTGGTAAATGGTTTTCCACCCCCTCATGTTCAATCTGGGGGTGTCTTTGGGTCTAAAATGAGTCTCTCGCAGACAGCATATCGATGGGTCTTGTTTTTTTTTATCCAATCTGATAGCCTGTGTCTTTTGATTGGGGCCTTTAGCCCATTTACGTTCAGGGTAACTATTGAAAGATAGGAATTTAGTGCCATTGTATTGTCTGTGAGGTGACTGTTACTGTATATTGTCTGTGTTCCTTTCTGGTCTATGTTACTTTTAGGCTCTCTCTTTGATTAGAGGACCCCTTTCAACATTTCTTGTAGGGCTGGTTTCATGTTTGCAAATTCCTTTAGTTTTTGTTGGTCCTGGAAGCTTTTTATCTCTCCTTCTATTTTCAATGACAGCCTAGCTGGATAGAGTATTCTTGGCTGCATACTTTTCTCATTTAGTGCTCTGAATATATCCTGCCAGTCCTTTCTGGCCTGCCAGGTCTCTGTGGATAGGTCTGTTGCCAATCTAATGTTTTTACCATTGTAGGTTACAGATCTCTTATCCCGAGCTGCTTTCAGGATTTTCTCTTTGTCTATGAGACTCGTAAGTTTTACTATTAGATGTCGGGGTGTTGACATATTTTTATTGATTTTGAGGGGGGTTCTCTGTGCCTCCTGGATTTTGATGCCTTCCTTCCCCAAATTAGGGAAGTTCCCTGCTATAATTTGCTCCAATATACCTTCTGCCCCCTCTCTCTTTCTTCTTCCTCTGGGATACCAATTATTCTAATATTGTTTCATCTTACGGTATCAGTTATCTCTCGAATTCTGCCCTCATGATCCAGTAGTTGTTTATCTCTCTCTTTCTCAGCTTCTTTATTTTCCATCATTTGGTTTTCTATATCACTAATTCTCTCTTCTGCCTCATTTATCCTAGCAGTTAGAGCCTCCATTTTTGATTGCACCTCATTAATAGCCTTTTTGATTTTGACTTGGTTAGATTTTAGTTCTTTTATTTCTCCAGAAATGGTTTCTCTAATATCTTCCATGCTTTTTTCAAGCCCAGCTAGTATCTTTAAAATCGTCATTCTGAGCTCTAGTTCCGACATCTTACTAATGTCTGTATTGATTAGGTCCCTGGCAGTAGGTACTGCCTCTTGTTCTTTTTTTGAGGTGATTTTTTCTGTCTTGTCATCTTATCCAGAGGAGAATAGATGAATGAGAGAACAAAATGCTAACAGGGTAACAACGACCCCAGAAAAATATACACTAAACAAATCAGAAAAGACCTTCCAGAAAGTGGTCACTTTTCTGCTCAGAGAGTTGCTGATATTGTTTTCTTCGATCTCCTGTTGAGTTTGTAGGTGTGCAGAATGGTTTGATCCCTATCTAGCTGAATTCCTGGGACCAAACAAAATTTAGATCTCCTACTCCTCTGCCATCTTGCTCCCCCCCCACCCCCCCCGCATAAGGGACCTCTCTTTAGCATGGCCTGCGGATGGCTTTCTGGAGGAGGGCAAACCCTATGGCAGGCAATCTGTGCCATGTGTTAAAGTGGACATTGTAGTTCTGCCTTGATTAAAAACTATGTCTCTCCTCAATCTCAGTATATGTGGCTCAAGTAAGGCTACCTTTCATGCCCAATTTCAAGGATCGATGGGTGGGTGGGTAGGTGGGTGGGTTGGTGGGTGGATGGATATCTTGGTCAGTAGGTCTGTTCCATTCCCTGATCACAGCGATGGTTTGGAGGATGGGTATGTGGCCTAAGCCTGAGCAATGAGATGTGTTACTGGGACTTTGGTTTGAAATATTTAGAAAAGCCAACGTTTTATTATGGTTGCTGAGCTGTGAAGATGTAAGCCTGGCTATGCTGGTGACCATCTTTGTCACCATTTGGTGGGGAACCTACTTATGAATAAAGCATTGATAGTGGAAAAGTAGAGCTGAGATGGAATATTTACAATATTTTCTTCTTTTGCTCCAGGAAGGGCTGAAATCTAACTCTAAGCTTGCTTACAGCTCAGTGGGATCACTGGTTTTTCCTTGTATCCACTGTCTTAATCACTATGTATTTTAATCATTGTGATCAAGAAAGGAAATTACATTGTTTTTTACTCCTCTTTTGAGCTACTTTATACCATAGGTCGCTGTCCAGACCACAGACTGACTGCCTTTGGGTCTGATATCAAACACTGCAAATGGAATTCAACCATGTGTATTTTAACAAGCTCTCCAGGTGACTTTGATACATGCTACTGCTTGAGAGTAGCTGTTCTAGGATAAAATTCTATCCCTTGGTCTTGTATGCAAGCATTCCTACCCCAAATTACTTTTTTTTTTTTTTTAAAGATTTTATTTATTTATTTGACAGAGAGAGCGCGAGAGAGGGAACACAAGCAGGGGGAGCGGGACAAGTAGAAGCAGGCTTCCTGCGGAGCAGGGAGCCCAATGCGGGGCTTGATCCCAGGACCCTGGGATCATGACCTGAGCCGAAGGCAGACGCTTAACGACTGAGCCACCCAGGCGCCCCCCAAATTACTTTTCAATCTTATTTCATGCTGTTCTATATAATCCTGGAATAAGGGGTCCATTATCAGCTTGTTCATGTCTTACTGGCATTTATCATTAAAGAATTGCTCAGTTTTATGTAATATAAACCTAAGTAACATTGGCTGGAACAAAAAAGGGGATTTCTTGGACCAATATAGTGACTGAGATGGTTAGGGAGTAAGTCTATTTAGTTTCAGGCATGGCTGGATCCAGGTTCTGATCATCCGAAAATCACTCTCTGATTTTGATTTGCTCTGTGTTGGTTTTATCTTCAGGCCGGTTCTCACTGGGTTTACCATTCTCCATGTCTCCAAGTTTATGCCCTACAAGAGCCTAGCAATCTTTATAGAAAAGAATGTTTTTCGATCCTAATATCTGGAAATCGACATCCTTTTCAAATTGAGCTAAGAAGCCACAGGGAGGACCCCCAGTTTTGATTAGCCAAGCCAACGGTGGGGGCCATTCCTAGAGCCCAGAGCATAGTATCACTTGAGCATGAGTGGGGGGGTTGGTTCCCCCAAAGCAAAATCATGGCTATGTACCAGAATAAAAATAATGGCTTTGTAGGCAAAAGAACAGACACCTATGGTCATTTAAGACTTGAAATATATGCTTGTGTATCTTTTCCCACATGGATTAAATGTCCCTACATTCTCTACTTCATCAGAGTATACCTATCCCTAAATTACTCCCCACCTCCTGCCATGAACTTTCCCTGATACTTGCTGTCTGTGTAGTGTCACATGTCCTCATGAGTCATGTGACCATACACGTGTATTTGTGTAGTCATCCCCTACAATCTGTGAGCAACCCAAGGGCGGGGCCACTCCTATAAGTTAAATCATTAACTTTTAAGTTCTCTTCTGTACTGACCGAAGAAATACATGTATGAGTGAATAAATGACCTTATGGATGAATAAACAGAGAAGACAAAATAATTATCAGGCAAAACAAAGCCTGGTATGATAGATGGATTGTGTGAATAGTAATTATCCTGGCCTAATTTATGGCTCTCAGATTTCTTCCAATGCTAACCAACGTGTTGTGAGCATGCACCATAGCATTCATCGTTCACTACTCCTTTACCTGAGATTCAACAGTCCCTGTCCTTAAATCTGTTGGTATGGAAGACTTGAATCTTATGATAAAATATTCCAAGATAGATTTCACAACCCCAGGATGAAATTATAGGCATAAAATATTTGAGCTGAAAGGAACTTAGTTTACTGGAATTGGAGTCTAATCTCTTGAATTTACAGAAAGTCCACATATTCCTGCAATTCCTTTATCCCTTTGTAATCTCCTCTGACCAGCCAATCAATATTTATACCTCCCACCATCCACACAATTAAACGTACTATATACAGTATATATTTACCTTGTTTATTGATACATCCACTAAGAGGTAAGCCCATGAGGATGAGCATTTCTGTTGATTTCCTCCCTATTGTGGGAGAAGACAATTTTGCATCCATTTACAGATTTATTTATATTTGATTACTAAATATGCCTGTTCTTAGACTCTACCTTTGCACTGGTTTAACATCTGCTTGGGTCTTCATTAATGAGTTAAATAAAATCCTTAATATATGCTCATTTTGTATCTATATGAAGGTCCTGATTTTACCTTCTTTGGGAAAATTATTATTTTTTAATTTATTTTTAAAGATTTATTTATTTTAGAGAGATTGAGCAAGTGAGGGAAGGGGCAGAGGGAGAGGGAGAGAGAGAATCTCAAGGAGATTCCACAGAGCCTGACACAACACAGGGCTAGAACTCATGACCCTGAGAGCATGACCTGAGCCAAAACCAAGAGTCGGATGCTTAACTGAGTGAGCCACCCAGGTGCCCCAGAAAATGATTTTTTAAAGTTCACTGCTATATCTTCAGAGTCAGAATCATACTTGTCACATAGTAGACACTAAATAAGTTATTTATAAAATATATGAATAGTTTTAATCAGCAACTTTGACTAGGAATGCACATCAGTCCCAGGTGGGCTTAGGGCTGACCTGAGCCATGTTGTGTGAAGTAGATTTCCCTCTTTGAAACCTCTTTTCCTACTTTGCAGGGTCACCTCCCATCAGTGTCTAGGAAGAAAACCTCCTTCTTGGTCAATGGTTCAAACTCCTACTTAAGTACATGTAAACTTTACATAAAGATATCAATAACTGATGAAAGGCGAATGTATTAACCTTCAAGGGGTTTTATATTTTTCACAAAAATGAAATAAATTATATGGATTTGTTAGATTATTCAGCACCTACCACCCTCAATTTGAAGCTGCTAATAGAAGGTAGAATTATTTCTGGATTTGACCAGCCACTGCTAGAGAATGTGTTTGGTAACCTCTTATTCCCTCACACTTCAGCAGCATTTTACAAAGGGCTTGTATTTTAGATTTTTGTTTTTTCATCTCAAGAGTCTTATGAGGTATCTTCTATCAGTCCCATTTTATAGATAAGAGAAATAATCCTAGGGGATAAATCATTTTTCCAAAGTGGTATGACTAGAATTTGAATCTTGGGATGACTTTATATTTGTGCACATAACCAGCATGTGACAAGCTTGAGTTTTCTAATTTCTTGCCCAGAAATGGATGTCTAAGGCTCTTATATGATAGTCTAAAGTACTTTGGTGATTGTGACACTTCCTTTCAGGTTGGTGCTTTTGGAAAAATAGAATTAACAGAATTTGGATCAAAGGCATGCTTTGATACTATAAACAGCTTACTGAGAAATTTTGTGAGTATAACCAAAGGACTAAAAAGTTACGTAGTTCTTCAAACATGAACTTCAAAGAGATGTCCTAAAGCAATTCAGTAACCTTTTTCTTTATTTCTGAGCATGTTAATAAATCTGTGTTCTCGCACATCCCACCTTTACATGATTCTAGAATTCCACAATTATGGGGATGTCTCTTGTCTATTACATGCAAAAGAGTGTTCAGCATATGGTCATCCAATTCTTCCAAACTGTAGAATTCTGCATAACTGAATGTTAATATGGGCTCCTGCTTCCAGGAGGATAGAAGTTATTTTCTCTATCCCTCCCACTAAGTACAATAGAAATGACTGGGCATTATATATAAAACAAACGTAAGACTCTGAGAAGTGGAAAGAAGCAGGCAGACCAGCTAGAGAGGCTGCTCAACAAATCAACAAATGGTGCCAGAATAATTGGACATCCATAGGCAAAACAACCACAACAACAACAACAAAAACACTTTCACATATTATAACACATTAATTCAAAATGGATCATGAAATTGGAATACATAAAACAATGAGACTTTTAGGGAAAAAAAAGAATCCTCAGTATCTAGGGCTAGGTAAACAAATTCTCAGACTTAATACTGAAAATGTAATCCCTAAAGAAAAAAAAAGATAAATTGGACTTTATTGACATTAAAACTTTTGCTCTTTGAAAGGCCATTAAAAGGATGAAAATAAACTACATATGGGGAGAAAATATTTGCAGACCATATACCAGCAAGAAACCAGTCTCTATAATATTGAAAGAACTCTTGAAACTCAACATATAAAGGCAAACAATTTAATTAGACAGTGGGGAAAAAGATGAAGAGACTTTTCACCAGAGAGAGTACACAAATGGCAAATAAGCCCATGAAAAGATTAATGTCAGCAGCCGTAAGGGAAATACAAATAAATTCACAATGAGATACCTTTACACACTTACCAGAATGGCTTCGAGAGAGAGAGAGAAAGCAGCACCAAGTGCTGATAAGGATGTGGAGACACTGGATCCCTCATACATTGCTGGTGGGAATGTAAAATAGTATAGCTACCCTGGTTAACAGTTTGGCAGAGTTTTGTTTTTGTTTTTAAATAATCGGTCTATGGCCCTAACGGCCTGATGGCAGCGCATCTCTTCTGCTCTCAGAAGCTAAGCAGGGTCGGGCCGGTCAGGACTTGGATGGGAGACCGCCCCGGAATGCCGGGTGCTGTGGGCTCTGGGGTGCCTGGGTGGCTCAGTCGTTAAGCGTCTGCCTTTGGCTCGGGTCATGATCCCAGGGTCCTGGGATCAAGTCCCACATCGGGCTCCCTGCTCGGCGGGAAGCCTGCTTCTCCCTCTCCCACTCCCCCTGCTTGTGTTCCTGCTCTCGCTATGTCTCTCTCTGTCAAATAAATAAAATCTTTAAAAAAAAATAATCATCCAGCTACCATATGATCCAGCAATTGTACACTCCTGGGGATTATCTCAGAGAAATAAAAAATTATGTTCATACAAAAACCTATACATATGTTTATTGCAGCTTTATTCATAGTAATCCCAAATTGGAAGCAACCCAGATTCAGTGGATTAATAAACTATGGCATACACATACCATGGAATGCTGCTCAGCAATGAAAAGGAACAAATTATTGATGCATGCAACAATCTGGATGAATTTACAGAAATTTATTGAGTGTGGGGGGGAAACCCAACAATCCCAAGAGGTCACCATACTATATGGTTCCATTTATATAACATTATTGAATGACAAAATTTCAGAAATAGAGAACAAAAAATTGGTTGCAAGGCTTAAGGAGAGGTAGGGATGAGAGGGAGTGTGTATGTCTATAAAAGTGTAACATGAGTGATTTTGTGATGATGAAGTGTTTTGTATCTTGTGTCAATGCCAGTCTCTTAGTTGATGTACTACAATTTTGCGAGATGTTATAGAGAAAGCTAGATAAAGAGTACATAGAATCTTTTTGTATGAAAATGCATGTAACTTAACAACAATCTAAATTTATTGTTTTATTAAAATGTTTAGAAACAAATAGTGCCAAATAAAGCATTCAAGGATCATCAATGTTTGGTGAACGGCAGGTTAACTAATAGGTTTCTGCATTACAGATCTTCAGGGAGAACTTAGGTGATTTGTGTGTCTCATGGAGGAAGCTATAGTGTGCAACACTTCCCAAGCATATTTAACATGGAACATTTTATTTAAGAATATTATTGACATCTTGTTGAAACAGCATCTTGGGAAACCTACATCCATTTTTTTTTAGAAATAGTTATAGTAAAACAGCTAACCTATATTGTTTCCCATGTTTCGGGGACCTGTGTACCTATGTTTTATATGACAAGATCATGGAATCCTTACAAGAACTCTATGATGAGGAAACTGGAATGTTGATGTCTGGGTCCTACCCAGGGATTGCCATGCAATAAATCTGGCATGTAGCCAGAGTATTAGGAATTTTAGTAGCCTCATAAGTGATGGCAATATGAAGCCAAGGCTGAGTGAGGAAGGCTCTAGTGGAAGTCTTTGGTACTCAAAGAGTGGTCTGTGGACTAGCAATATTGGCATCACCTGACACTTATGGGAAATGCAGAATATCAGGCCCCAATCCAGACCTACTGAGTCATAACCTATGTTTTAACAGGTCCCCCAGACCATTCATAGATACATTAAAAAGTAGTGGTCAAAATAATAGCTAGTAAAGTTGGAGAGGAGGTTTGCACTCAGATAGTCTGACTGTATGGTACCTATGGTCTTAAAACCAGAGTATAGAACTTGTGTTTTTATCAAGTGCCTTGGGAATAAATGAGTGCAAAGCAAATCTGCTAAGTATTGCACTAAACTGGCATGGAATAGTGCCTCCAATATGAGAACTGGTGCTCCTCTTTGGCCCTGAGCTGTTGTGTCTATTATTGGGTTGGTGCCTTTAGTGTGGGCACCATGCATAACAAAGACCCTTAATAACATGAGAAGTATGCATACCATCCTTCTGAGAGGACAGTGGAGAAGGGCCAGGGAAGCTCTTTAAATGAGAAATGAGCAGAAGATGAGCATGTAGAGGTTGCTGCATGGGACAGGGTGTGGCCAGAACTCAGCACAGAGGGTAGGCGAGAATGCAGAGTAACTATACCGTGTTAGTGGTGACCCATATCATTACTGGATGCCCATACTGACAGGTTGTTACTGGAATATCACGTGACTGACTCTTGGTGTGAAAACCTTTTGAGGAGAGTAAGAATTTGGTGACTATCGAGTCCTAACTCTGAATCTTTGTGGCAAGTTAAATTAGATGCAGCCTCTGTCCACTAGGAGCCCATAACCTAAAAGAAAATTTCTGTCTCCTTGCCTTTCTTCCACTCTTCACATGTTCCCAACTTTGTATAGGATATTAAATTAGATACTGGCAAGAAACAGAAATGAATGAGACAATTTCTGTGCATCAGGAACATAAAACCAGTAGAGAGGAGTACAAAAAACCACTGTATAGGTTATAAAGCCAAATAAAACAACTTTTTTAGAGATGGAGATTCTTTGAAAATACAGAATGAGGAGTAATTATATATCGCATATAAAGGGAGGGGTTAGGGCAGACTTCATACAAGAATGGTGCAATTGTTATGAGACTTACGAAGATTGTAGAGGGTTGAAAAGAGTGTTGTCCTGTTAATGAGTGCACTTGACCAAAGCCGAAATTAAAGGCAATGTCAAACACATGGGACATTTAAAGAGGGTAGGAAACAAAATGAGGTTGGAAAGGGTAGGAAGGAGCAATATTATGGGAGCTTTTGAATGTTAAACCATGAACACAGAACTTTGTTCTGCTAGCACTGTGGGGGAAGGAGGAGGTTTGATGATAATGAAAGCCATAACTCAGCCTCGTGAAGAACTGTGGGAACTTGGACACACACTGCCTGAGCTGGTATTCCAGCTCTGATATTTGCTTGCCACAAGCCATGGAAAAAAGCCCTTACCTCTCAAAGCCTCAGTTTAACCCATTTGTGAAGTAGGGATAATGCCTAGAGTTTCTGTAAGGAGTAAAACATCCATGTAAAGCTCTGAGCATAGTGTTTGGCATGCAGTACATTCCTGAGAAGTACTTCAGTGGTGTGGGAAGATAACCATGGTAGTGGTGAAATAGGTATGAGGAAATAGAACTTGCAAGGAGGCACAAAGACAGTGAGGACGCTTGTCTGTCTGGGTTCCCAAGGAAGCTAAATAATGACATTCATGAGCTTCAGGTTCATATTAGAAATTGTTTTGCGTTATTCTCCTGTAGCATTTGTCCTGTACATCAGTTGGGCTCCCAAAGGCTCATTGACCATGGTAGAGTGCAGATCTGATGGCAGTGAAACCTATTTTCTTACATAAAAGAAATGAAAGATTTGCTACCTTACCAATTCTGAAATCCTGAAATCAGTTTACAGAGCAAGTGGATTTAAATGTAAAGGGAGGCTTTTCTTTGTAAGAGAAAAGTAAAAACCGGTTGAAACTTGAGGGGTAAATCGGGACAACACTACTACAGATTCTACAACAAGATACTTTCTTGTGTCAGAATTGAGTGTTTATACACAGGGGTGCTGTTAGCCTTCTGGAAGGACCCTTTTGACCTTGTAGGGACTGCATTAAGCACTGAGGCTGTTTTGAGTCCTGCCATGCTTATTAAATTCCCAGAATCACTCCTGAGCCCTTGTGATGACCAATATGACCTCCCATCCCTCTGCAATATAAAACAAGTTTTCAAAGGTCCGAAGAGGGTAGCAGGTGGGTAGATGCCTAATTGAGACCTATTGTGAAGAAGTGCTCAGTTAGAGAAAAGCCTAAATGTCCACTCTACTTGACCACGGTTTATTCAGCAAGTAAGGGCTGAACTTAGCAGTCTGACCTTGAACAAGAAAGTTACTCCTCTGATGCCTCAGTCTCTAGTCTATGGAATAGGTTTATATTAAATATTTTCCTTTTTTTCTATTCAGTTCTTACCATGGAGGGGCATAAGAAATCTACCTACCTGAAGCTTTATGTGATAATTGGCTCTTTGGTATCTTGTCTGTTACGTGATAAGTGCCTAATTAATAGTAATTGTGTTTTACAAGCTACATATAATCAAATATAAGATGCCATGGACTGTAAAATACACCATCACTTCATATATACTATGAAAGAAAAGCTATCAATTACATGGGCCACACACTTCTCTCATTATTTAGAATATCTATGTCATTATATACATTTCAGATTTACTTAGGATATTTTTGTCTTATATTACTTCTGTGCATATTTTTTTTTTAAATGAACGAATAAGCTCTTCCTAAAACTTGACATTCAGAATTAAACTGTTATGACTCACCTTTAACTCGATCATTACTAGTGCTTTATAATCTCTGTCAGCCAAACCAGGCCGGTGTTATACCAGATTTTTACCACCCCAAATCATCCTCTCTGCCATTAAGAGCAATCAGGATGGAGTGTTTTTAAAGAATATGTACCTGACTAAAAACCATAGGTGCTGGGCTCTGAGATGGTTTTGCCACTATGTAGAGCAAGCATACTTGCAAGGACTGCTTCAGGAATATTGAGAGACCACTGATTGACCTCTGCTCCACCCCTGCCCGCCCCATTTGCCTTCTTCTCGTTGAAACAATGTCTCCCTCTTGCCTTCAGGATTGTCTTCTAAGTTACTAATACCCATTCTGCCTTTTTGATGCTGACCTCTTGATGTTTCCACATGCCCAGGCAGTGATAACTTTGGTACAAACCCAAGCCTGGCTTGGTTGACAGATTATAGGGCATTATGGATTGCAAATTTCAGAGATGTTAAAAGATAGAAGTTGCACTTGTGAAAAGATGAAACATGGTAATAAATATATGCATTTAGTAGAGGGTATTATGCTAAGCAAAGTAAGTTAATCAGAGAAAGATAATTATCATATGATCTCACTGATCTGTGGAATTTAAGAAACAAGGCCAGAGGATCATAGGGGAAGAGAGGAAAAAATAAAACAAGATGAAACCAGAGAGGGAGACAAACCATAAGAGACTCTTAATCATAGGAAACAAACTAAGGGTTGCTGGAGGGGAGGGGGTGGAGGGATGGGGTAACTGGGTGATGGACATTAAGGAGGGCACATGATGTAATGAGCACTGGATATTACATAAGACTGATGAATCACTCACTTGTACCTCTGAAACCAATAATACGTTATATGTTAATTAAAAATAATAAAGTCCTCAAACTGAAGGTTTTAGAGGGGAGGGGGGTGGGGGGATGGGTTAGCCTGGTGATGGGCATTAAGGAGGGCATGTATTGAATGGAGCACTGGGTTTTATATGCAAACAATGAATCATGGAACACTAAAAAAAAAAAAAATGGAGTATGGACAAAAAAAAAAACCTCACAACAAAAAAAATTTAAAAATAATGCATTTAGTGAAAGAAAGGGCATGCATGAATCCTCCTGCAAATGAGAACTTGTCATCCAACTCCCTGTTTCAGTGTCACCTACAGACCAAAGCCTGTTAGAAATTATAGACTCTGTCACCACCCCAGATTGACTGGGAACCTGTTAGAAATTATAGACTCTGTCACCACCCCAGATTGACTAAATTAGAATCTGAATTTTAACAAGATCTTCAACTGATTGGCACATTAAAGTAAGGAAATACTGGTCTTATTTGTTACATCAAATGTATTACTTGACTGGTCTGCTTACATTGGATTTCCCTGTATGCACAGGCACACTGTCCCAGCTTGTACTCCCTGTCCTGCTCTGCTAATTCAGATCACACCTAAGAACAAATCTTACTAGAATATCCTCTTGTGTGGGTTACAAAAACTGAGATATTATTATGTTTATCTTCTTCACCTGTCTTAGCACATTTAATGCGGACAGGCAGGAGGCACTGCTTTAGCAAAAAATCACCCATAGCTCTATCCTTTTCTAGAAGGCACAAGGCCAGCAGGAGGCCAGATTCTTCCATAACCCCTTGCATCAACATCAAGGCCTGTTTCATAGCCCCCCTCTTACCAACATTTACAAACCTGTTCCACATGTATAGTCTAATGAGACTGGGCTTATAAACTGCTTTCCTAGTTTAGTGTTCACATTTCAACAGTTGAATTGGCTTTTTAAAATTGAAGGTTTTGGGAAGGAGTAGCTCCAAAGAGGTGTAGAGGAAAGCCTCAAGGCATCATTCCAGAAACGGTGTGTGTGTGTGTGTGTGTGTGTGTCTCTACCTCATTTAGCACCTTGTTTGGAAACTCAACTCTGTGCCCTGAAAACAGGCTGTGGCCTTTACTTTTGCTTCTCTCCCTCTCTCAAGGCCAGTTTTCAGTAGAATCAGAGGACTCAACACTTTTATTTTGCAAATATAAAGTGTCAGCTAATGGCCCACTTAGAGCCTTACCTCAGGGTGCTTCTGCATGCTAAATAGGGTCATTCTGGATCAGTCAGGCCCAGGAGAGGTGGAGGAAGGGTGGTATTTGGAGCAGGGAACAGAGCTTCAGCTTCTGGGTTTCCCTATAAATTTAGCTATCTAAGAAGCTGATCCTAACATGTTCTTTTGTGAAGCTATTTCTGGCATTATCAACTTTCACTTTTCTAGAAAATAATTCTTTGTGGTATTTCTACTGCAATCACTTTTCCTCTAATGGTTGCCATATAGAACTTCATTCTTTAGTCTTTTGTTCAGTCTTTTCATTCATCTTTAAGTATTTCTTGTGTGCTAAGTATTGGGATGGCAGAGAAGGAGATCAACTCCATCCTGACCCATAGGAGCATGTTTTGATAAGCTTTGGCCTTCTAAGTTTAGACAGATCACAAGAATGCCCAATATGTATTTAAAAGTGGAAGAATAATGGTTAAAACGTTATGAATAGAATTTGGGGGGGAGTAATATGATGAATGTTTTCTTCTTGTTAAATGTGCCGTCTCTTTCAGAACTTACGCTCTGGTTGAGCAGCCTTTGTGCAGTCCTCCTCCCTCACAACAGGCCAGGGAATAGAATCCTACTCTCTAACCCACTCTTGGATGGTAGCAAAGGCTTCCCAGGGGAAACGATCTCCAGTTGAGGATGGATGATGTGCACTTGATACTGAAGCTAGGCCACAGGCAAAGAGAGACAGGCATGGGAGGATGCTCAATGGCGAGAGGGAAGGAACAGCTTTCACAGCTCTTAAAACTGGCATTAGCAGCACCTGAGAGCCTTTTAATACATCTGCAAGAGTATCTGTTTCTTAGGGCTACTGTAACAAACTAGCACACACTGGGTAGCCTAAAACAGAAATGTATACTATTGGTTCTAGAGGCTAGAAATGCAAAATCTTGCTTATTCTCCTAGCTTCTGGTCATTGTTGCCAATCCTTGGCATTCCTTGACTTAAGAGTTCATAACCTCCTTGTCTGCCTCCATGGTCACATGGCCTCTTTCTTCTACCTGTCCATGTATTTCCCATGGTGGTCTCTTCTGTGTGTGTCTGTCTCTGTGTCTTATCTTGTCCTCTTAATAAGAACACAAGTCATACTGGATTAAGGGCCCACCATACTCCAGTATGACCTCATCTTACATCTTAATTACTTCTGTAAGGACCCTATTTCCAAATAAGGTCATGTTCACAGGTACCAGAGTTTAGGATTTCACCATCTCTTTTGGGGGGACACTATTCAACCTACAACAACAAGCTTCTGGTTAGATCTACTACATCAGCAGTTCTGCTAAGGATTCAATGATGGGTTGAGTACTAGTTATAAGATTAATGTTTTAAGAGAGGTGGGAGAAAGGGTTGAGAGTTCAAATACATGGACCCATGGATGGAGTGAATGGGAACAAGAAAAGATCAAAGAGATGCCATTACCAGAACTTAAATAGGGCTTTAAAGGAGGTAGAATTTTTGTTTCTTTTCCTTTTCTGTGTTTCACATGGTTTGGTTGCAAGGTTCAGGGCTTTGTCCATCCTTATGAGTATGTTTTGTAATAACATCATACAGAATAATTACTATTATACAAGGTGCAATACTAAATGTTTTATGGCAGCTATTATCCCTATTTTTAAGCTATGGAAATATCTACAGCTTAGCTCTTTAATTTTACTATTTAACTCTTTATCTTACATGGAAAATCATTTGCATCAGCATTTTAGGCTCCCAAACTTAGTTGTTAAGAAAGACTCTGGTTTGAATCTAGACTCTGCCACTTACTGGCAAATATAGTCTTGAAAATTTATGTAACTTCTCTGAGATTCAGTTTCTTATTATATATGGAATCATTTACAATAGTAGTAGGCACCTGATAGAGTAGTTGAGAAAACAGAATGAGATGCTGCACTGTAAGTATTTGAGTGATGTGTAGAATGTAGTAAGTACTAAGTGATAGCCCATTTTATCCTGGCCCTTCAGAGGCAAGTGGAACCTTAAGAGGCATACATTTTGGCTTCCTGATTCTCTAGATCTCAAAGTAGAAAAGAAGTTGGTTCAAGATCACGCAGCAACCACTGGTGACTAAATCAAGGCGGTACATAGTCAATCTCAAGCATAGTAGAAATTATATTAGTGTAATAAATATTTTCTCCTTTTTAACTTTATGTGTATCTGTATATAAATGGGGGAATTGATTTTGAGTCAATTAACTTCAAATTCTAGCCAAGAGAAGTGATAGATTTTCTTATGTCTAGGTAAGGCTGATTCTAGTCTTTAAAAATGAATGAAGATTAGTGATTAGGAAGGAATTATACCAGGAAGAAGCCATGAATTGAGAAACAGAGTCAAAAACATTTTAGATAAACTTGTTTGACAAGACATTTGTTTGTTAAAGGCAGTTGAGAATTTTGCAGCAATGCCACCAACACTTCCAGAGACCAGTGCCCATAATACTTCCCTTTGAATGGGACTTAGTGCTTTATCCACATGTTATCTATTATTTTAGTGAAGATAATGGATTAGATTATTCCCATGTATTTGGATTTCAAGAGTGAAATTTCAAAAATGAAGATGAAGGAAATCCCTGATATGGAATCGCCAAATATTTTCCCCCTCATGTAAAAGTTTAAATAACTTAAAATAAAACCTATCCTCTATAACAACTATGATTTTTTATAAGAGGAAGGCTATTTTAACACCCCAAATGTAGGAAGTATATGAGCTCAAAATGAAGAATACTGATTAAAAAGGAGTATTTAATTTTATGTTAAACTCTGTCATTATTTTCCTAGTTTTATTCCAGGGGATGAAAACTTTTGGATGGACCAGCACTGTCCCTGACCAACTTTTAGAAACCAATAAACTTCCCTCTCCAGGAAACATGTTGCAATAACCTGGTGAACTTTTCCTCAGATCATATGCTCCTTCCTCTCTGGAGGTCCTTCTGTGTGTGCTCCCTTTCCTTTTTCTCCATATCCCATGGAGTTTGTGACCATTATGAACTACTCTGATAGGCATGTGTCATATCTGCCAAGCAATGTGTTGTAGCAAAAGAAAACAAGACCCTCAAAATAAATCTGTTGATGATCTAATCCAGGGGTTATGGATAAAAGTCTATTCCATTGGAGCCTATGGTTTTTATAGAATTTACCTGGTGCATTGATTGGATATTCTAAACAAGAATAGAGTGGCAGGATGGGGAGGAAAAGCAATGGAGTTACTTAGTGCATCCTTCCATCCGTGCACACATTCCTTCTATCTTCGGGTACTAGATAGAATCATAAAATCCTCTTCTTCAGATTCAGGCTGAAGAGATATACCAGGTACCTACCTGTGCCAGGAACTGTGCTAGGCCCTTCTTACATGCTCTTTCCTTAACATGCGTGGAGCTATTGTGACTCTTTTCTCCCTCTCCCAGATGAGATAAGCAAGGCTTTGAAAGGATCAATGCCTGTGTCCCATAGCCACTATGCACATGTAGATGCTCTTAGCCTCTATTTTTCTTGAGGGGGATGTTGATACTTTGTAACCCAGGGACCACATTAGTGTCCTACTTTCATTTGTGCTGAGCTTCTGTTCGTCCTATTAAAATAGCATTCCTTTCTCTGTTTCTGTTGATATTCCAACATCAGTGTAGAGAACCTGGTGGCAAGCGGGGTGTTAAACACAGTGGTTCCTACTGAAGGCTCTGGAGTGACCTTGGGCAGTTTCCACTCTGTGTCCTCATTTGCTGACTGTAAAATGAGTGTTGTGATAGCACCTACCTCATAGGATTCTTGAGAGGTAAAACAAGTATAAACACTTAGCCCATTCTTTGACATATCTCAGTCATCTTTATTATAAGCTCTTAGTGTTACATAAAATAGGAATTAAAAATATTAATTTATAGATTTATAAATTTAATATACTAACTTACTGCATATTGCATCCAATTTCCTCAAAACATCTGACAGCCTGTCTTGTACTAGCCTGTCCTCCCGAAACATCTGAGAGCATGTGCTGTTGCTTTTCCCCTTCCATTTAACTTTTCTCACAGTGATCTAGGAGCTGAGAAAACATCTGGGTGTTGCAACAGGTCTGAGTGATTTCATGGTTTTCCTTAGGATTGGCTCTTGCAGAGTTGTTGTGGACAAAGCTGAAGAAGAGAAGTGAGCATGGTGAGGTGTAGAGACAGTCTTGATGCTATATGGTTGGCCAGGGCCTTGAGGGTAGTAAGTACCTGGTCTTTGAATGAGTGGATAGCAAAATTATGCACAAATGAGGATATTCTGGTTCAAGGAATTGTACATGGTGCTCAGTCTGTGCAACACAATTTTTTGTTGTTGTTATTGTTGTTGTTAGAACGTGTTATACTTGCTGATTAAAATTCTCAAAGGGTGGCTAAAAACAAGGAAAAGCCATAGATTCCCATGCTTTGTTTTTCTTTGTAAAAGTCCTTGCCTACTTAATACATGTTTATAGAAATAAAATGTTACAGAAAATATATCTACATATGTAAGTCATTTTCATTGGCTGAACTTTCAATAGCATGAAAGATCTTTTATTCTTTTTTTTTTTTTTTTTCCTCCACGGCCTCCAAAATGGATGTGGGCTTATGGTAGTGGCTCAATATATGAATAGAGGGAGATTTTCACTGAAAACAAGTGTTTATCCAAGTGCAAAACTTTGTATCAAGTGTTAAAATTGCAGACTTCAGAGTGGGGCAGGAACTCTCCTCTGAAAATGACTAATTCTGTGATTGTGACTCCAAATTCTTTGAATCTCTTTTGTCCCATTTGTAAAATGGGGATAATATCTACTTTACAGAGTTGATGTGAACACTAAATGAATGTGAAGATTATTTGAAACACTTAGCACAATGCCAGAAACATAGTAGAATATAGCTTCTTCAGAGCATCTGGTGAAAGACGTGCTTGCCCATCATCCACTAGATTGATTCTTTTCCTGTCACTCTGAACCTACTACCATGACCAGTGAGATTTAATGAGTCCTTAGCTTATCTTTTGTGAAACAGAGGTGTTAATATGTAATAGTTCACAAATCTTGTAGGAATTCTTTAGACAAAATGAAAGAACATTCAAAAAAGAAAAGTTAATTTGGAAATAATTTAGAGTTGTACCCAACTTCTAATTATTTGCAGGTGACAATCATTCTGTATCAATTATAAAATCTCAGCATTCCTTTCTCAGCTCTTAATCCACATTTTGACTATCTCCCAACTGCATAGTGGGTAGAAATTAATTTAAATCGAAGTTAAATAATTTGAAAAGACTGCAAATAGGTCCCTAGAACTAATATTCATTGGCAACAAATATGGATTTAGTTTGAATTTAGAAGACTTTGTGGCAGAATAGATTCTTGGTTGCATGACAATGACTGTCGAATGAATGAATGAATGAGTAAGAAGAGTTTCTTAGATCTGGGGCTAGTTGCAAATTGAGGTCTCTGCTAAGTCTGAGAATCAAAGAATTTGTAAGTCTGAATTCTCTGCTTTTTAAAAATTAGCTTAAGTTACCGGAAAAATACAAAAATCAAGAGCTGAAATAAAGAACCTATGATTTCCTTTTCTTTAAAAGGTGGGAGCAATGTTTTCCTCCTTACACCTGACAAAGTTACAGGAAGAAGTAGTAGATCCTCTACAGGGCAAATCGGTCTCACTTTTCTGTGCCAATGCACATTAATTCCGCACAGGAACTCTGTTTTTTTTCCAGTGGTGTACATTTGCACAGCTGAACTCATATTTTGCTCTCAAGTGCAATGGTGCCCAGAGCAATGCTAATAAAGCTGGAACTGACATGCTGCTCCCGGGAACCTCATTCCTATGTTTTGGCATTTATCTCTAGGGCCTTCAACCTGTTAGGCAGGTTGGACACAGAGGAACCCTGAGTCCACAGTTTACAAAAGGATATTTGCATCTGAAGATAGGCTCTTGATTTTGTTTCTTTTTTTATTATTTTTTTTAAAATTTTTTTTTTAAAGATTTTATTTATTTGACAGAAAGAGACACAGCGAGAGAGGGAACACAAGCAGGGGGAGTGGGAGAGGGAGAAGCAGGCTTCCCGCTGAGCAGGGAGCCCGATGTGGGGCTCGATCCCGGGACTCCAGGATCATGACCTGAGCCGAAGGCAGTCACTTAACCAACTGAGCCACCTAGGCGCCCCTCTTGATTTTGTTTCTTAAGATTCCTAACCACAGCCCAGCCCAGGAGTTTTTAATTACTCTTTTTTCTTGAGCAAGTTAGTGTTGCATTTTCTGTCACTGGTAACCCAAGTTTTCTGATAAAAATGCCTTCTAGGTGTTGGGCCCTGGCTGAAGCTCTGAGAATTATATGGAGAACAACCACTGTTGCATGTCCCCATGGAGTAGATGGTTTACAGGAACAGACACATTAATTGGGGAAGCACATTAATGACTGGGAATTTCCAAAACAGATCTACTCGAACAAATAACACACAGTTTGATCAGAATGTGTAACAGATTGGAAGAGAACCATGGTGAAGACTTCCCTGAGAAAGTAATCTACGAGCTTAAATCTGGATAATGATTAGGAAGTAAGCAGGGGAGCAGAAACAGCAAAAGAATTCCAAAGAGAGAAAATAGCCCAGGTAGAAGAAAACATGGCATAAATGCCCTGTGGTAGGAGGAACATGGAATGGTCAAGGATAGAAAAGAGGTCTGAGTAGCAGGCTGTGATAACAAGGAGGAGAGTGGCTGGGGTGATTGCTGGAGAGACAAGTCAGGCAGATTACGGAAGGTCTTAAGAGCCGTTTTAAGGAGTTTTGTCTTTTATTGTAAAAATAACAAAAAGCCATGTAGTCTATGGTATTAGGTTGTAAATTCAAGGCTCATCGAGACAAAATAGATTTGTCTAAGGTTGCATATCGCTCGTGTGGCAAGTTGGGTCCAGAACTCATGCCTCCGTCTCCCAGGTGACCTACAGAAACAATTTGCAATAGTCCTTAGTGTTCTGAATATGCCAAGGGGACAAACACCTTAAATGGACTTAGAAAATCACAAAGTTGCTATGGAGGTATATTCCCAACATAACACCAATTATACCTGTGAGAAGTTTATATGTGAACTTAATGTAATTACACATAGGACGTGCTATGACTTCTGGAAACACCTATCTACCAACAGTTTAAAAAGTGATACCCTTACAACTTCACACCCACTAGGATGGTTATTATGGAGGAAAGAAACCCCCAGGAAACATGTGTGAGGGAGATGTAGATAAATGATAACTCCAGTGCATTGCAGACGGGAATGTAAGATGCTGCTGGAGCTTCAAAAAACAGTACGGTGGTTCACCAAAAGTTAAACATAGAATTCCTGTGTGATACCCCCAGGAAGTGAAAGCAGGGATTTGAACAGATATTTGCACACTAATGTTAATAGTAACATTATTTAAAGTAGCCAAAAAGTGGGGACAACTCAGAGTACATCAGCAGATTGATGGATAAACAGAATGTGGTATATACATAAGATGGAATAATATTCAGGCTTATAAAGGAAAGAAATTCTGATACAAGCTACAACATGCATGAACCTTGAAAACATTATGCTACGTAGAATAAGCCAGATAAAAAGGACAAATAGTGTGTAGTTCTACTTACATAAGATACCTAAAACGATCACATTCATAGAGACAGAAAGTAGAATGGTGGTTCCCAGGGGCTGGGGGGAAGTGGGAAGTTGTTGTTGAATGTTGAAACAGAGTTTTACTTTGGGATGATGAAAAAGTTCTGGATATAGATGGTGGTAATAGTTGTACAACGATGTGAATGTAACTTCAGGCTACTGAACTGTTAAAATATAAATTTTGTATTTTACCACCACACACAAAAAAATCTTGAAGTTGTAATGTTAATTGTTGTCTCCTCGTATTTTAATATTATAAGTGAATTTATAGTACAGATAAAGTGATACTTTATTACTTGATAAAATATAAGGAACAATTATATATCCTTTTTTCTGCTAGTTTTTGCATGTAAAGGATACCCTTTCTCCTGTGCAGACGCCAGTACTATTAAAAGCTTTTTTGTTATAACAAGAGAAGGCTTGAAATAATAAAAGCGGTCATGAACTTACATTAATGTGTGTTTAATCCACCACAAAAAGAAGTTCTGCCTTAGGAATGTTTCTGCAGTTCTTCTATATTTTTGTTGAAGGGTTCATAAATAAGTATGGCATGTAATTTTAGATTTCTGTAACTCTGAGATCATCTCCATACAAATAACTTAAAATTCAAAGTTTTGTTTGAACACTTACTCTTTCTCTAAGTCAGAAGTATGTTTTCAGTTTAAATTATTTAGATCACTGGATAAATTTCCTAATTAAGTCTTTTCCTAGAGTGTTTCATACTGGGTCTTCAATCGTGGTGCCCTGTCCTTGAGGGTCAGACTCCTGGAGAGGAATAGATCAATGAAAGCAGCAAAATGCACAAATTGTATTTCTGGGCAGAGTGTCTGTCCTCTGAGATGACCGAAAGTCTGGACAGTCCTTCAAATGTTAGAAGTTAATGGTTGTGTTTCCCATGTACTGTCTTCCTTAGGAAATATTTCTGTTTGTTCAAGTGTTTCTGATAGAACATGGGACCTAAGCCTCTAACCAGACTGGACATCCTAGTGAACCTGCCTGCTATCCTGGTGCCACTTAGGCCTCTTCTCTTGGAAACAAACACACTCCTCCAACTGTAACTGGATGAGCATGGAATGGAGGACAATTTTAACCTCCTTTGTTCTAGGCACTGTATTTTTCCAAACAATAACCTTTAACTTTTATGAAAGCCAGTGCTCATTGTGCTTCTTTCTCACTTAAATTAAAACTTAAATTTGATCTTCTCATTCCTCTGCTGAAATCCTTTCTATTGTCTATCCATTGCTCTTAGGAAAAAATAGAAAATACTTAATGTAGTCTCCAGGGAAAGATTTTGGGGTAACAGAAAAGATGGCTCATGCTTTTATATATATATATATATATATATATATATATATATATATGTGTGTGTGTGTGTGTGTGTGTGTGTGTGTGTATAATTTTTTTTAATCATCTCCTTTACCCTTCTTACCCAACTTTATGTGCTTGGCTTCTTTCAGCCTTCATTAGTCTTCCTAAAATCTTGCACATTAAGAGGTTGAAAATGTACATTTTGAATCAAAATAAAAATATGCCTAAGAAAGCATTTCAGAATCTAATTTTTCCCTTTGGGGGGCATTCCACCTCTGTAACTTAATTCTCTGTCGTGAGGTTTTAATTCCTGGGAAAAATAGGATATTTTAACCAAGTACATTATATTCCTTTTCCCCTCTGTCCTTCCCTTAATAGTTAAACCCATTAATGTCTCTGGAGATATCCATCTGATAATAAACATCTATGGCAATGAAAGGATTATGTAATCTCCCAGCAGAAACCATATCATATAAAATTTTGAATTCAAGTACTCATGTTTTTAGAGAGTCTGTTGCCCAGACCTCTGTTAGATTCAGCAGCAAGATGGGACTTACCGAACTATTTTTGCTCCCAAGTAATAACCTTCCTTGTTACATAACAAGAATGTCACAGGTTTGTATATAGTTTAACAAGTTCTTTGATGTACAATATATCTCTAATCCTTTAAACCATTCTTTTGAGGCTATTAGGAATCAACACTGTCATTTTATAGTTGATGATTCTTAAAGAATTAAGTGGTTTGTTCCAAAATGCATTGAGAGCAGGAATAAGGGTGAGGACTTAGATCCAGGTCTTCTCAGTCCATTGTGATTTTTGGAAGTGGTATTTAATGCTTTGTTTTTATCAGTTATGAAAGTACCATGTTCATTGTAGAAAATAAAGAGAAAATAGTAAAGTATAAAGATGAAAATTAGAAATACTTTCATTCCCACCATCTGGTTAACCACTGTTCATATTTTTGTGTATTTCCTTCCTTTCAGGTTTCTTATATATGGATGTGTGTGTGTGTGCAGTTATGTTTATGTGAATTCTCAAAAAATTGGGATCCTATTGCATTGTAACTGACTTAGAACAGGTGTGCAGCAATGATAATGAAACTATTTCAGTGTGTATGTAATGTAACCTGGGTCTCATTTTCTCCTCCTATCTGCCAAGAATGAAGAGATGAAATAGGGCCAGAGGAAATGCCTGCTCCAAGTAAATCCCTTTTTATTTTCTTCAGTTTCAGAGAACATATTCCTGGGGACCTGAAACCAGAGAGAGAGAGAAATATCTGATCTATCAGGGTCAAGTAGATGTAATAGAAATCAGACAGTCCTGAATTAGAACTATGAAATATCACAGCTGGTGATTTCAAATAGCCTTTCAGATGTTGCAGGGTCTCCTGCAAGGAGAGGGAAGGAGGCAGTATTGTGTAGACTTAATTCATTGACTATTGAGATGGACCGATGAGGGTCTGAAGTTCTGCTTTGCAGCCTAACTAGCCATGTGACATTACCAGAGGCTCTGATCTTCAGCTATCTCCTCTGTTAAATGGGAATAAATATATAGTTTATGTAAATCCTTTTTATAATACCTGGCATATAGAAAGCACTTAACAGATGGAAACTTTAAACACATGGGCTCATCATACCACTTGGGGGTATGACATGGTCCGGCTCACTTTTTGGGCACTTTGCAGAAGACCCTCCACTTACTTGGTTTGTTGGTGAAATTTCTGAATTCTGGCTGTGCCTGTTCTTATTATGCAGACTCTGCTCTCTCTCGGAGACAGTCTTTGCTCCCACCACTCCCCTATCCACCTGGCCAGATCTGCTAATTCAACTCAGAGCATCTTTATGGAGGCTCTGTGGTGTGTTACCTGATGTGGTAGGCACTTAGGTAAATAAGAACATGACTTTCCCCTCAGAAGTGCTAACAGAGAAGTAAACAAACAAAAAATGATGTGGTATATACCCAAATGGAAGATCTAAAGAGCAATGTGCGTGTCTGGTGTAAGCTCACAAGATTTTATAAGGACTCAGATTTCATCATGCAAAGGGGGCAGGAACATCCCTTCATGTCCCTCCAGAAATATTCAGAAAGGTTGGAAACAGGCATATTACATATCATCAGAAACTGATTAAAAGCCTGGGCACATCATTTTTCCCCCCTTGGGGGCAGGTGGGGGTTGGGGGGAGAAAGCTTATCTGGCTGTCCTTGCTTCATTGTTTCCTTCCTTCCACCCTAGAACTCCCATATAAACCAGATTCTGGTACCACAGTGAGGACAGTACACATTTTGCCCTCCTCGAGTTTCTGGTCTACCATAAGATTCAGAGAAGTAGTTACAAAGTAATAATCTTGCCTAGTTGAGGTTAAGTACAGAGTCCCATGAGAGAACACAGAAGGGCCACCTCCCACCAACCTGGTGAGTCATTGAGGGTTTCCTGGAGGAAAATAGAAAATAGCTGAGAACTAAGCAGTGAGTAGGGCTTAACCACCAAGGGGACAGAAAGAAAGCTATTCCAGTCTGGGGAACAGCATGTGCACAGGCTTGGAGCTGAGGGAGAATGGCAGGCCATGAGTATGGTTAGACAATGAGGTACTTCCAAGATGACAGGCTTAGAGTGTACATTTGTGGATAGAGTGCACTAAGTTGTCGCAGTGCTAGGCTTTGGGCGAGCTACACCTTCTGCTCTGGCTTTGCCTCACTCCAAGAGAGTGTGTGAGCCTGCCTTTATTTTTTAGTAGAAAATGAGTAGCATCAATAACAGAATGAGAAGGAGCTCATAGAAAGGTTTGGGCATAAAATCTTTTAGTACATAATTACCAAGGACTTCATTTTTATGCCAATGCAGGAAATTCTCTTTCTTTGAAGCTATTAAAAATAACGGGCCATATCATTTTTCCTCTGTGATGGTCCAGAGGAGATTGATATCTCAACATTTAGATGGGACTGCCTCCAGATTCTAGTGGCAAATCAGCCAGAGAATCATGTCTGGAAGGAAGGATGGCTCCAGCTTTTGGTAGAGTGGACTATGGAATCAGAATGTGCAGGAATGAATCCAGGCTCTGCCATTATCCAGCAGTGTACCTTTAGGCAAGTTCCTGAACCTTTCTGAGTCATCCTGTAAACCATAAACCATTTCCTATAGTGTAGGTTTGTTGTGAGGCACAAGGAAGATGATGCTCTAGGTGCCTAAAACCGTGGTGTGTTGGAAGCTGCACAGAAGAGCTGGTTTTAGAGGAGGTGATTATTCAGCTCTATTGGTTGAAAACTATCCCTTGGGGGAGGAGACCCTAGATTTCAGGTCTCGATGTAGAGGGATATTTGAGTGTCTCAGCTCTCTGAGTAGGGGAGTTAAGGAAGAATATCTTTTTCTTCTTCCGCATTTATTTGTCCCTCCATGACCCCAAAATAAAAAGTACCTCCTCGAATGATCACATGAGCATGTGTATCTTAGTCACTGAAAATCTCTCAAAATCCCCTCCTTTCCATGGGGCCCTCCCCATTCTTAAGGGCAGCATTTTGCTACCAAGACCTGCATCATTGCATAGCCCAGCAGTTCTCAAAGTGTGGTTTGTAATAACACCAGAACACTGTTTTTTGTTTTGTTTTCTCTTTTTTTACCATGTTGATTTTGACTGATGATGGAAAAGCAATGGTGTAAAAATTCTGTGGTACCTTAGCACACAAGTCAAGGCAATGGCAGTAAACCATGCTAGAAATCACTGCATTTTTCATTAGCACATACTTGCAATGTTAAAAAAAAAAAAAAAAAAAAAAGAAAAAGAAAAAAACTGCTAATTTGACCTAGTAATGTGCTTCATGAAGTATTAAAAATTAATATTATTTAATCTAGACCTTTGAGTACACATCTTTTTTATATTCCATGTGATAAGATTGGGAATATATGTAAAGCATCAGCCTGGTTGTCTAAGGAAAAATCACTCAGACTGTTGTTTGAACTGCAAAGTCAGACTAGCAACATTTTTTTTCTTGAACTCCATTTAAATAGGGAAAAAAAAACAAAAACAAACCATGGTTATGCAAACTAGGGTATTTGCTTGACCTTTGCTCACAAATGAACAAAGTGAACTTGATAGTATTTGTTGCCAATGATAAAATCTTGAACTTGAAGCAAAATGTAGAATTTTAGAAAACCCAAACCTGCCTCTGCAGTAAGCTTCATAGTTTCCTTGATTTCAGATTGTTCTGATGAGATTGGAGGTAATACTAACAAATGATTTTTTCTATTTTATAACAAAAGCTGTCGACATTTACAAGATTTGCATCAGTCAGATAAACATGGTTTTCCAAATACATGATGTTACAAAATCATGGTGCATGGGTAAAAGATAATTCAAAGTATGATATGCCAATGGATTTTAATATAATAAAGTATCAAATTTTATTAATATGGTTTCATATTTCACATTGCAATAACCCCTAAATATCTTGTTGAGCTTTAGTGTAGGATTAAAGAATATCCATGATTACCTTGAAAAGGCTATTAAAATATCCTTCCCTTTAACAACTACGTATATTTGTGAGATAGGATTTTATTTGTGTTTCAATAAAAATAACCTATCACAACAAATATAAGAATACAGCTGTTTTTCTTAAGCCAAACTTTAAAGAGTCTTGAAAAAATGCAACTGACACATTCAGTAAAATTTTTTATTTTAGAAGTTTTTAAAAAAATTCAATATTGGTATATAACAGATTGAATATAATTTTAAATGAATTAATGTATAACTGTTTTAATTCCTAATATTGACCTATTGATATAACCCACATAAAAGCTATGTGGGATCCACAATAATTTTTGAGTATAAAATGGTCTTAAATCCACAAAGTTTGAAAATCACTAGTGTAGCTAAAGATACTTTCTCTATAAAGGGGACTCAGAAATTGTTAAATGCATACCAGAAGCAGCGAAACACAGGGAGGGGAGGGAAGACTCTTGTTAAGTGTATATGTTGTGGGTTGGTTGGTTTGTTTAACTGCTAAGTTCCCTTCCAAATTTGATATCCTAGAATTCTGAGGAATTCACTTTTAGGTATGGTTTTGTGGATGGAAAAAAAAAAAAAAGACTACAGAGAAAGTAAGAAAATGAGAGAGGCTGAGGGTAGAGTGGGGAGGTAAGTTGGAGGATTATTAACTTAGGCAAGTCTCAGCACCTCCCTGAGCATTAACTTTTTTTTTATGACGTTTAGTGTGGATGGTTTATAATCCTCTCTCCCAGCTTCTGATAATTCCTTAGATTAATGAAACCATTTTATTATTTTCTATTCTATTCTATTCTATTCTTTTCTATATAAACTATTCTTATTTTAAAGAAGGAAACCCTAGGAAGCATGGCCCTCTAAATACCTTTGGGGAAATTGGAAAGGAAAACTTTAACATCTGGACTGAAGCTTAGAACAATCTGGTAAATTTTGATGAGCTTGAACTTACTAAATCTCTTAGTTTTACCAGATAATTTAACAGTTTGGTGAGCTTTCCCCTGGAAAATGATAATCCTTTCTGGTTGAACAAAATGTTGCTCTGGACCTTGTAAGGACCCTAGAAACACTTTTTCACCTTTAACATCAATTGTTACATCCATGCAGTCCTGGGTAGTGAAAGAGAGAGTATCATGCTAATATTACACTTGAAATACAAGTGTGGAAAGGTTAGGTGACTTACTCAAGGTCTCAATGTAGTCTAATGGCCTGCTAAGTTCTTTGATCCCTGACTTTGAAGAGCTTATATTTCACTGGGGAAATAAACATTGCCCATGTGATCCCTTTTGATAGTATGGCAGAAAAAAATGGACACAAAGAAGGACAGATTGTTTTCTATTCTCAGAGCTGTGGCTCGATTGGTGCACATCACTTAACTTCACTGAAAATGTGTATGTTTCCCCCCACCCCTTCATCAAATAGTGATGGTATCTCTCAGGTTGAAATGTGAGAATTAGAAAAAATAACTAAGAGGCTAACAGAGCACACGCATAGCATGTCATAGTTGGTCGATCAGCATGCCTTGCTGTCCTCATTAGTAAGGGAGTTGGAGGCGAGAAAGATCACTGTGAGTTGATACCTGCCAGTTTCATTCCTGCTCCTAAAATATTCATGGATTTGTGAAGTCCAGACGCAATGTATTGGGGAGGCAGGCCTTTGACGGAATAGGTCCAGGATGAGCAAAATGAAGGAAAAATGTGCATGGAACATGGAAGGGAACAAGCCAACTTCAGGCTCTGGCAGTTGTATTGGTATTACATGGGTGTTCCTGCACACGTCTCCTATCTAGGCGCTCTCCAATTTTGTCTATACTCTCTCTGCATGATTTCATCTGAACTTGTGGCTTGAACCACCCATGCACTGGCTCCCAAGCTTATACCTACAAGCATGCCCGCTCCTTCAAACTCAGCACCTGTCTATCCAATTGCCTTCTTGACCTCCATTTCCACTTGGAACTCTGGTGGAGTCTTGGATTCAACCTATGAAAAGGAGGATTCTTGATTTCTCCTTGCAAACCTGGTTCTCTATTTCAGTAAAGTGCACTACAACTCACCCTATTGTGTAATTCAAATGCTTAGATTTCCATCTTGATTCTTCTTCCCCTTCTATCTAGCATCTAGTCAACCATCATGTTCTTACAGCATAACCTACACAATATACCCAGGAACTGTTCACCTCTCTTCTCTGTGGCCATCTGGTGCCAACCTCTATAATCTTTTATAAGGACTATGATAATGGTCTCCTAAACTTTCCTCTCTTATTATACTCTTGCTCTCCACCCCAGTCTGTTCTCCACCCCAGGCTATTCTCCACTCATCAGTCAGAGCATGCATTTGAAACAAACCATGTCCTGTCATTCCCATACTTAAAATCATAATCACCTTCCAATGAATTTGGACTAAAAAGTTGTCAATGGTCTCTTCCTATAACCTGTATATATTGATCCCTGCCCTCCTCTAGACCTCATCTCAAAACATGACCCATGCCTCCTCACCTACTGATCTCCAGCTCCACTGCTTTCTTCCTGTTCTTAGAAAATGGCCAAGTTTAATCCTGCCTCAGGGCCTTTGCATTTGTTGCCCCCTCCTTCTGAAATGCCCTTCTCACAAGAGCATTCCATGGATGACTCCTAACCAGAGAAGTTGGTTAACTCACCCCTGTGGACCTCAGTGTTGGCATTGCTCTACTTCCATCATTTTCCCCCAGAACATCCTAACACTAGATGAGAGCTTCCATCTACTTCTCTCCATGCACATGCAGAAGGATAGACCTGGCTCTGTAAAAAAATCACAGTATGTGTGCATTGCTGGCACTTTTGCTGCTAGAACTCATCCTGCTCTCTTCCTCTTTATCCTATAGTTCTATGTGCCTATTTGCTTGTTTAAGGAACTTTGATTCATTCATCTCCCCTTATTAACAGGTAATATTTATTGAGCCTCATTATCTAGTGAACTCTTTATGTGTGTTACGTTATTCAATTTCTACATCCACCCTGAGACCTGGGTACTAGGATTCTCCTCATTTTACAGTTGTGCCCAAAGCTACAGAGCTAGGATTCAAACCCATGTCTAACTCTAAAGCCTATTTTAATATCAGATTTAATATACTTATGAAGTAAAATGATTCCAAAAGTAAACCTTCAACTCTATTATTCCGTTTAATCAAAGTCTCCATCTCTACTGCCTAAAGAGTCATATTAGTAAATGCAGCACAAAAGATTGTTTTCATAGGGAGGGGAAAAGGACTTGTCTCTTCCACATTCTCTTTTTTTTTTTTCCCCCTTGGGCTGCCGACTGCTAAATGTTTTTGGGTTTTTTTTAAAGATTTTATTTATTTATTTGACAGAGAGAGACACAGCAGGGAATACAAGCAGGGGGAGAGGGAGAGGGAGAAGCAGGCTTCCCACAGAGCAGGGAGCCCGATGCCGGCCTTGATCCCAGGACCCTGGGATCATGACCGGAGCCGAAGGCAGACGACTGAGCCACCCAAGCACCCCTGCTAAACGGTTTTTAAATAGCAATTTAACCACCCACAGAGAGACCTCGGTTTACACATTTTCTTAGTGCACATCAGTGCTGTTACTTTTTCCCTGGTTTTGGAGGTTTGGTTTAGTTTGTGCTTAAAATAATAAATGGATACAATTTGTAAGCATAACACAAGTGACTAAATTTGAAAAGGAAAATGTGTTTATATACATATTTTCCTTTCAGTCTGTTTCTGTAGAGATGAAAAAATATCTGGCACCTGAAGCTGCAGTTGTAGCAGAGAGAAATCTCTTAAAATATATAGAATCACAGAATGCTGTAGCTGGAAGGGACACTGTCTGGGAGTTGGTGACAGAGAACACAGGTCTCATTCTATCTGTGATCACGTAACAAGTGAGCGGCTGTGTGGTTGGTTATGAATCACAGTTTATTCAGTAAGGGGAGGGAGGCTTACTTTCTCAGCCTAATTTTCCTTCCTTTGTAAAATGTGAGCAGCCATAGTGCTTACCCCAGAGGGTAGTTGTTGCATGCTTCATATATAAATTGTTGATCATTGTGCTTGACCCACATGTGCTCAAGAAATACCAGCTGTCCTGCTCCTCTCTTTCCTCCTTTCTCTTTTCTGCTGCGTATCATTGTCTTCAATGACAGATTTTTTTTTCCAGCCTTTTGGGTTGGTGTACTGTTTTCTCAATGCCAGATAATTGTAATTTTAATCTGGAAAACAAATGATTATAGCTTGTTTTCTAGGTTCCAATAGATGCCACTTGCCCCTTCACTTCCAAACAAAACTTTGTTCTGATATCTTCATGAATCCAGACTGTTCTTTTCTCCCATCATTCCCACAACTAACCATGGTATGTTTACTAGAGGTCAAACACTGCACTTGATGCTCATGTGCACATAATTACTTTATTCACCTCCCACACAAAAGCCAAGGTCAGCATTCTCTCCACTCTTCAGTGGAATAAATTAACTGAAGGAGGTTAGGCAACTTATCCCAAGTTATGTGGCTTGTAAGAGAGCCACGATTTGAAATTTGGGCCATTTTAACTCCAAGCACAGTTATCTTACTGTCATTCATAACTATCATGGAGTTGGTTACTTGTTTATGACATAGATTTTAAAATCATCCATGATTCTGCCTCTTGTGTGGAGATATTGTTGGATGTCAACCCCAAATGTTAAATATACCCTCAGAGTTGTAGAAGTCCAACTTTTCATAACTAAATCTGATGAGCAAGAATTCTCATATCTATGAAGGAAGGTCATGCTTTTTCAGTGTGAATATCTCTTGTGCTCCTACTTTATAAGGTTAAATTATCCCTTTGGGCAGCTAGTTTCTGTTCATTAAAAAAAATACTATTGCATTCCTTAGTAATCCATTACATCTTTGTCATCCATGACTTTATTTCACAAGACTTAAATTTTCTTATCTTTACATCTTCTTACGTATTATCTACCTACAACAAGTGCATCATCTTTGCCTGTTAAAATTTTACCCATCATTCAGATTTCACTTCAAAAGCTATCTCTCAGGCTTAGGGTCTTTCCTGATTCTTTCATTTACCCTGTCCCTCCACCCCTTCCCCACCGAGACAGACAAAACACCTGGAAGTGATGGCACCTGCCCTTGAACTTCCATAGCATTTTAGCTTTTCCCTCTTGTGACAATTAACATGCATACTTCATCCGATAAGTTTTTCTGTACCTATCTTCATTCTCTAGAGTCTGAGCTTTAGCAAGGTAGGGATTATTGTATAATTACGATGATTTGAATTTACAAAAAAATACCCAATCAAAATTGACTTACATGGTAAAATATTTATCTCTTTAGACACAAGTTCTGAGTTAATAGAGTTCCAGAATTGCTTAATTTAACTACTCAACAATTCTGAGAGTGGAGTTTTTTTTTTTCCCTTGGTTTTCTCCTCATGGACGCAGGATGGCTGCCACAGCTGCAAACAGCACCTCCTCGGAGGTCAACATTTAAGGAAGGAAGTGAAGAAGTAGGCCTATTGCCTTTACAAGCCTGTTTTTATGCAGGAAGAAAATATTTCCTGGAAGTTCTCCATTAGAATTCCTGTGTCTCTTTAGCCAGAGCCGGTTCACATGCTTGCTCCAAATCAAAGACTGGCAAAGGGGAATGGGATTATCACCATTGGTTTAGATCAGTTTTAGATCAGATAATGTATCCCCTGGGGTTGGGGGAGGGGTCCATCTTTGCTGAGCACACTGCCATCTGCCTGACTGATGAATAATCAGGGAGGAAATGGCTCTTTTAAATAGAATCAAGCATTTTTGAATATATTGAATTTATATTCAGTAGATGACATAATATTTGCCATACCTTAGACTTAGCTATCTCTGCATTTTTCACAAGGACTGGCAAGATCTCAATGAATGCTTATTGGACATAGTTAATAATTTTTTTTACCCAACAGATATTTATTATCTAATATATGATAGGCATGGTTATAGGGGTTAGATATACAATAGTAAGTAAAATCAGATGGAATCCCTGCCATAAGTATAAAAATAATAACTAAGCTATGTGGAAAGTACTGTGCTAAAAATTTTACATGTATCACTTTAATTCTTAATCCTATAGTATAGGATCTATTAAAATCACCATTTTTTTCTGTCAAGAAAACTGGCACACAGAGTTAAGAATCTTGACAAAGGTAAAATTCAAGCCAAGTTTCATTTGAATCCTTTTTTTTAGAGATTTATTTTAGAGTACGTGTGCGTGTGTGGGAGGGAGGGAGAGAGAGAGTGCAAGCAGGATGCAATGGGGGGGGGGTGCAAAGGGAGAGGAAGGGGAGAGAATCTCAACAGACTCCCACTGAGCAAGGAACTGCCATGGGACTTGATCCCAAGACCTTGAGATCATGACCTGAGCTGAAATCAGGAGTTGGAGCTTAACAGACTGAGCCACCCAGGTACCCCTCATTTGAATCCTTTTATTTTTTTTATTTTTTTTTTTAAAGATTTTATTTATTTATTTGAGACAGAGAGAATGAGAGACAGAGAGCACGAGAGGGAGGAGGGTCAGAGGGAGAAGCAGACTCCCTGCCGAGCAGGGAGCCCGATGCGGGACTCGATCCCGGGACTCCAGGATCATGACCTGAGCCGAAGGCAGTCGCTTAACCAACTGAGCCACCCAGGCGCCCCTGAATCCTTTTAAATGATTGTGTGTGTGTGTGTTTGTGTGTGTATGAGTGTAATAGACTTACCTTACTTGTTAGAGTAGTGAGTTCTCTGACTTTATTCTTATTTGAAGGACAACTTTTATTATATTTTCCCAGTCTTTCTTAAATTCCTTGAAAGACCTCTTCCTCTTATGTTCAGGATTCAGGGGACAAGACTACTTATCTGTGTGGCATTTTAGATGAGGCTCCCCTTCTCTTATCCTGTGACTTTACCTGAAGACTAATCTCTGGCTTTTGAGGAAACCCACTTGTAGACTGGGAGAGTATAATATAGTGGTCTGTTCAACACCTTCTAGTTTTGAACCACCTTATGTTTATATCAACAAACAATACCAGAAAATAAATCACCCTGTTTAATGATAAGCAAGATTTAGACAACAGACATATTTTATTTTCCTAGTGTAAGATCTTTAAAAATTGTTACCTATGCTTAAAAATGGAAATATTTTGCACAAAATGTGGATTTGCACCTAGTATTGGAAAATAGGGAGATTGGAGGCACTGGGGGTGCATGCTGGCAGGGGGTGCATGCTCACAGGGCCACAGTTGGCAGGAACTGAGTAGCTGCTGCCTGTCTTGGATGGGACCAATACCTCCAGTTTGACACAATAACATTCTCACTCATTTTAGGTGTCTGCTATATTAGTCAGCATCTGTTACAACAAACAACTCCAAAATTTTAGTGACAACATCAAACCTTGAGTGCAGCAGCAAACATTTATTTCTTGTTCACATCATGTAAGACCTATGGTTCAGCTGGAGCTCTGCCAAGCAAGGCTGGCTTCATGGATGTGCGACCTGGATGGTCATGTAGGGTCTCATGCTAAGAAAGGTCCCAACTTTGATTGAGTGTTCTATGGCCACTCTCTTAAAATTCTTAATTTTTTAACAAAGAGCACTAGATTTTCATTTTTCAAAAGGTCCTATACATTAGATAACCTGTTCTGCTGCTGGTTCTACCTGTCTTCTCATTTAGGGCTCAGACTGAAGGAATAGCCACAGCCAGAGCATGCTGTTCTCATGGCAGAGAACAGGAGATCATGGGGCTAGGCTAAGGCCACAGGATGTCTCTTAAAGCCTCCACCATGAACTGGAACAAAGTTACTTTTCATGACTCAGGTAAATCCCATGGCTAAGCCTGAAGTCATAGTCATGAGAAAGTGTGCTTCACCCCAAGAAAGCACTTACCATACCAGTCTCACCCTACACTGGAGTTTGTCACTCTTGAGGAAGTGACAAATTCCTTTCCTACATATCTGGTATTCTCTCCAGAGCCAATGTTCAAGATTTAGTTGGATGGAGTGGCCAGTCGGTAATGTCATGGGATCTATAAGATAATATCAAATGGCAGGTAATCAGTTTACTAAAAGTTAATAGTTTATTCTTTAAAAGGTATAAAACCAAATATACTGGCTATATTTTTCCTCACAAATTTTTCCTTGTTCAAATTAAAGACCAATTTGAGTCTTACTTGAAATGTGCCTTGAGTCATTTTACTCTGTTAATTTGTCTTCATCACGGGTGTAGTTTTTCTCCACTTGGTTTTTCAAGAAGAGATGATAAAATAAATCGATAGACCGGTTAGCTTTAATATTGAGATCTTTTTGGTGGAATATTATTGCTCCCTAATTAATTGAGTATTTAATTCTCTGGTGACTTAGAGAAGCTTCTGTCATGACATATAACCCATCTGCAATGTCAGAACCTAATTTCAGGCTTCATTATTATGATTGAGATGAAGACTGTGGGGTTATGAATCTTTATAAAAAGAATACATAGAGACTTCTAAAATCCTGTGTCTGTTACATAGAAATTCTTTTGGAGAATGCCAAAAAATTCCTGTGTTATAGAAAAATCTATAATTTACACATAAGACATGTTTCTGAATCTGACTTGATGTTGCTGTTGTCAGTCACTAAGCTCAAGCTTGAGGACTGTGGTTCTCGGCCATGCCTCTGATGTATTGCTTCTCTTATGACAGAGAATGGGCCCTGATGGGGCTGGAGCCTGTGCAAAAGTGTCACAATAGCAGTAGGGTTGATGGATTGAAAGTCCAGGCGGGAATTTGTACTGAACCATAATTCCATACATTTACCCTCTCGTGTGCTCATTACACCAACCAGGTGTCCTAGGTAGCACCAGTATTACTATTACTGATATTTTACATGCAAGGAACGAGAACTGAGGTTCATATAGGAAGCAAGGAGCGAAAAAGAAGGGAGATACACGTCCTGAATCACGATCATTGCTTTGGTTCTGCTGAGGTCTAAATTATCACTGGTAGAAACCAGAGAACTTCCTCTTGTGTACAACCAGCTCTGCTAGGTGTGCAGTTGTCAGATCTAGAAAGACATGGGTTTGACTCCTATAACTCTGCCACTTACTAGCTAGGAGACCTTGGGTAGTTACATCAACTACCTCAATATCCCCAATCCCATGAGATGATAATACATACTTTGGGGCTTGTTATGCATATTACATGTAATAACTCATGGAAAATGTTTAGTATGGCCCCCAGAACGTACTAGTCATGGAGATCCCAGAACAACCTCCTACACAACTTTGAATAGGTTGAAAAATAAAAGAAACACTAGAGACCAAAATATCACCTTATTTACTGATACAGGCCAGGTTGGAGAATGTGGTTTTAGATCCGATTGACAAATGGACTTGCCAGCTCAAAATTGGTCTCCAGTCATGGCAGTGCTTGTCCAAGGCAGGGCCCTTCACAGGGGAGCCCCCTGTACCAAGGATGACATGGGAGAGCAGAGGAGGATTTGTGTTCTTTAAGAAGGGAAAGGAAGATGGTATCTCATTGAGGTTTTGATTTGGATTTCCCTGATGCTTATGCAGCCATTATAAAAAACTGAAATCTTGCCATTTGCAACGATGTGGATGGAACTAGAGGGTATTATGCTAAGTGAAATAAGTCAATCAGAGAAAGACATGTATCATATGATCTCACTGATATGAGGAATTCTTTTTTTAAAAAAGATTTTATTTATTTGAGAGAGAGAATGAGATAGAGAGAGAAAACACATGAGAGGGGGGAGGGTCAGAGGGAGAAGCAGACCCCCCGCTGAGCAGGGAGCCCGATGCAGGACTCGATCCCGGGACTCTAGGATCATGACCTGAGCCGAAGGCAGTCGCTTAACCAACTGAGCCACCCAGGCGCCCGATATGAGGAATTCTTAATCTCAGGAAACAAACAGGGTTGCTGGAGTGGTGGGGGTGGGAGGGATGGCGTGGCTGGGTGATGGACATTGGGGAGGGTATGTGCTATGGTGAGCGCTGTGAATTGTCTAAGACTGATGAATCACAGACCTGTACCTCTGAAACAAATAATACATTATATGTTTAAAAAAAAAAAGTAGGAAGGGAAAAATGAACAGGGGGATATCTGAGGGTGAGACAAACCATGAGAGACTATGGACTCTAAGAAACAAATTGAGGGTTCTAGAGGGGAGGGGGTGGGAGGATGGGTTAGCCTGGTGATGGGTATTAAAGAGGGCACGTACTGAATGGAACAATGGGTGTTATACGCAAACAATGAATCATGGAACACTACATCAAAAACTAATGATATATGGTGATTAACATAACATAATAAAATAAAATTGAAAAAAAGGGAAGGAAGAGCTTGATGGAATGTTCTTATTACCCTAGTCAAATTTGTCAATCAGAAAAATCTCTCCACTACCAGGGACAAAGTGAATCAAAGGAGTAGAAATAAGCCCACTAATTGGGCTTCCATCATAAGGAATGAATACCAAGAGTGGAGAAATATTCACCACTAACAGAATTTCTCAATAGGTCTTAGTGATTATTAAAGTAGGAGATTTAGAAGTTTACTGGAAAAATCCATGACCAAAATGTCTCAAGTTACACGATTCCCCCAGTCCTCTCTTGGGTGAACAGTATTCCATGATGAGGCTGCCTAGATGGCATTTAGAATAAGTTTAGCATCAGGAAGGGATTACATGAACAAGCTAGTTTGTATCCACAACTTCACCTCTATCAAATTGTAGATTCCTTTAGAAGCAAAAGCTATGCCTTACATATTTCCCACAGTACTTTGTGGAGTCTTTGCCAATAATTGTTACACTTTTTGCTCATCTAGCTATGAATTTTCCAGCTTGCAAAGCCCTTTCGTGTTGATAATCTCATTTGGTCTTTCACCAGGTCTGAGAGGGAGGGAGGGAGGGAGGAAAGGAAGAGGTTATTCACCTCATTTCACATCTGAGGATATTGAGGCCCAGAGTAGCTGTGTGAGTTGTCCAGCTAACGGAACAGAATGCCAAAATTTGATTCTAGAACTGGAATGTGTGTCACTGACTCTTGATGCAGTGTTCTTCCATTAATATTTGTAATTTTACCTGAATGAAGCTGGTTTTCCCAAAACTAGTTGACCGAACCTATGTCATCCTAGGAGTCCCAGCAATGCTCATAAGGCAAGATAAACTCCTCAGATTTGTAACATTTGGAGGCTTGCTTCTCTTAGGGTTTTGCTGATACTTCTGCCATTCATCAGGAGATGTGGGTTGTCATGGTGATGGGAGTGAGGGAGGTTGGGCTGGAGGAGAATTAAAAAAAATGTCGTCTGATGGGATAGAATCAAATGTGGAGATGAATATGATTGTTGTAATAGGAGAAGCCATTATAGAGTCAGTGACATCTCTTTATGGGTCTGGGTACCTGAATTGTCTCCCAGAGATCCAGAAGCCATTCAAAGAAAGAGGATTTTAGCATTAAGACTAAATTGTTACTTTTTGTCATGGGCATCACCAATTAGAACCATATCACTGTCTCACCAATCAATATCATACTCTACAACATAGTGGAAAAAGATAATATAGTAGGCTGAATAATGCACCCAATCCCCCCTCCCCTGAATATGTCCACAGTCTAATCATTGGAACATGTGACTATGTTACCACCCATGGTAAAAGGGACTTTGAAGATTTGAGTAAGGTAAAGATCTTGAAATGGGGAGATTATTGTAGATTATCTATGTGGGCCCAGTGTAGTAACAATTATATAAGTGAAAGGAGACAAGAGATTCCTAGAAGAATGTTACAATAAAAGTAGAGGTTGAAGTGATAGAATTGCTGGCTAGGGGCCATGAGCCAGGGAATGCAGGCTACTTCTAGGATCTGGAAACAGAAAGAAACAGATTCTTCCCTCAGCTCTGCCAAAGAAAGACAGAAGGTATGCAGCACTGCCTTCAACTTGATTTTAGCCTGGAGAGACACATTTTAGAATTCTGACCTCTAGAACTGTAAGATAAATTTGTGTTGTTTTATGCCACCAAGTGTTCAGTAATTCTTTACAGCAGCAATAGGAAACTAACATGGAGTAAGGTTTAAATTTTGGTTCCCACATTTAGTTGCCTTGTACTTGGTGCAAGTTCTGTTTGAGCACCAATTAACTAATATTTATTTATAATGGGATGATAATAGAACTTTTTTATTTGATTGTTGGGAGGATTAAATGAGATAATAGATGGAAGATGCTTATACATAATGTGTCACATACTAGGATCCAGATTCATAGTTGTTAAAGTGCCAGTAAATCTCTTTTGTTTTTTTTAAATAATATTATACCAGCCTCAAAATAATAGAAATTAGTTTGTAAATCTCAAAATTGCAGATCTACATATATCACAGTGTACTTCAGAAAAAAATTTTCTGTTAAGCAGGTTTTATTTCTCTTATATACAAGCAGATGAGTAACTGGATCTGATTGACCTTAGGAGTGGAAAGTGGGTTTTAGATACAATTACAGGTTACTTAAGAGAATGCAGGTGGGGCGCCTGGGTGGCTCAGTCAGTTAAGCATCTGCATTTGGCTCAGGTCATGATCCCAGGGTCCTGAGATCAAGCCCCACATCGGGCTCCTTCCTCAGCCGGAAGCCGGCTTCTTCCTCTGCCTGCTGCTCCACCGCTTTGTGCACGCGTGCTCTCTCTCTCTCTGTTACATAAATAAATAAAATCTTTTTAAAAAAAAGAAGATAGGGAGAGGCTCAGAAATATGGTCAGGACTAACTGTAGGCTTATGGCAAGATGGTTAAACTTTTCCAACAGAAACTACATTTTGAAGAAACCTCCAATTTACTAATTTATATAAACATATTAAAAAATGCCAGAACTTTACTTGGAACACTACCCCCTTCACCTCTTCAACTAGTGGCCAACTACTGCACATCCTTCAGGCCTCAGCTCCTTAATCCTTCCTGAAAAGTCTGTTCCATCCCCCTACCTTCTCCAACACTTCCAGCCCTTTCTGGGCTATTTGGCCTGTTCTTCCCTTCTTAGGACATCCTGGAACTATAACAGTACCACTTTCTAACTGTCCACCTTGCTTTATGTTTTTCCCTCTCTTTAAATTCCACAAAATAAGGGGCTGTGCCCTTTGGTTCACCATGATCCCCATCTCTTAGCAGAGTCTTCAGTATATATTTGAGAAAAGGAGGGATGGCAGGTGCTAAGGTGAGTGCTATCCTGGATATTACAAGCCTAGTGAATTGGTCAAGCCTGTAAACCTCTATTTCCTAATTTGTAAACTATAATGCCTTTTCTACCCATCTTGCAGGGTGAGGTTCAAGGATAGGAAAGCAGAACCAAGAATGCATGATGGGTTATGTAAGCAACATGGCTTTACTTCAGATCCACACCATGGCCATATTTCATCCCCTGGACACTTACTGGGCCACACCTACACTGAGTACTGCATTAGACTTCGAGTGTATAGTGAGAGCAGAACAGTCTTTGTTCTCATAATGTATAAAAGTCTAGCGGCTAGTATAACAACAGCACAGCAAAGATTACCTCCTTTATCTAGGTTAAAGGATCCTCTCTTCACTATCCAAGAAGAAACATTTCCAAAGACTATGTGCCAGCCTGTGTGAGGAGTCAGGAAGTGAAAGACAGCATTTTTACCCTAGAAGTCCATCCCCACAGGGAGTAAATATGTATGCAAATAGCTCCAAGGTAAGGCTACCTATGATCCCATCTCTACCACTGATTCCCCAACTGCTTATGGGAGTCTGAGGGGGTGGGAAGACTGTGGGACATTACTTTCTAGAAGGAGATGGCATCTGAGTTGAGTAGAGCTAAGTAATTCGATTATCTTACAAATCGAATATTTTTGTATGCAAAGTGGATGACAATCTGTGTAGTTGCTTGTATGGAGGTTGAAAAGGAGGGATTGATTACTGGGAAAACAAAAGCCTGGTGACATGATGTGGAATTTTTCTTTTCTTTTTTTTTATTTTTATTTATTTATTTGGAATTTTTCAATTAGATAGCAAAGAAGGGGAAATGCGAAAGAAAACTGTAAAGTATATTGGGCCCATGTGTTAGAGCTTCCTCAAATACCCACTTAGGTGGAGGCTTGATTTTCATGATAGAGAGCCATCACAGGATTGTGAATGGGTTTTGCCATGACACCTCCTCCCACCCCACCCCCCACACCCATACAAATGTAGGGAATACAGGGAGGTAATGGTTTGTTGCTTCCAACCAGTCAGTGGCTCAAGTTATAGTTCTATCAACATCTTCCTGTGTGATTAGAAGGTGGGAAAATCCTACTGGACTCTGTTTTTTATCCACACATAGGGATTTGTATCCCTGGGTAAGCACATTTCTTTCTGCTGGTACCGTGTTATTTTTCCTGGAGGTAACATTATAGTTGCTTGCAATATTTCAATGAATTTTCTCCTCTCTCTCTTTCTTCCTTCCATCCTTCCTTCATTGAGGTGTAATTGACATATAATAAACTGCACATATTTAAAGGGTACAATTGCATTTTGATATATGTATACCTATAAAATCATCATCAAATCAAGATAATTAACATATCCATCACCTCTGAAAGATTCCTCCTGGCCCTTTGTTATCTCTCCTTCCCTTCATTCCCCATTTCCTGACACCAGGCAACAACTGCTGAACTTTCTGTTGCTATAGATTCGTTTATATTTTATAGAATAACATTAATGAAATCACACAGTATGTACATTTTTTACTTTTTTTTTTTCCACTCACCGCTATCTTGAGGAGTATTTCTTACATGTATTAGCTTCTTCCTTTTTATACTCAGTGATGTTCTTTTGTATGGATATACTACAATTTGATTATGCATTTACTTTTGATAGATATAGTCATTGTGTGACCATAGGCTTTCTTTTCTCTTGGTCTCTTCATTTTTCTGCCTTCACTCATTTTCTCTATAGATTTAGACTAATGTAAGGGGCAGCCTCAGGTTGTGGGTAAGTACCAAAATGATACACAGATTATTTAAGTCTCTATTTCTATAAGTTTTCTTTCATGAGCAATCGAATGATAGGAAGAGGCTATCAGGAGCTTGCCTGGAGGTTGTAGGAGTTCTAAATAATGAAACATAAAGTAATGATACATAAAGATTGCAATGCATGAGCCTAGAAAGTGAAAATTGGAAAGAACTCTCTAAATATTTGAACTGTTTGAGTGGATTGGGATTTCATTAGAGCAAATGAGCTTCAAGTTAGGACAGGCATGCAACAAGAACCTGGGCAAATGCTCATAGGAGATATTTATCTTTAGTTCATTTCAGGCCATAAGTATGTATTGAATGTGCACTGTGTGCCAGATACTAGGGCTATGATGACAGATAAATCACAACAAGCTTGTAGCCTAGTGGGGGAGACTGGCAGGTGAGCAGACAATTGTAGTACAGTATAAAAAGCATTTGTAATCCATGTGTGCAAAGAATGTTCTTAGGGACATCTGGCCCAGGATGAGGGATGGAGCAGTCAGCAGAGTCTTCCAGGAGGAGGTGCTTCCAATATATATATAAATGAGGGAAAGCTAGGCAAGAGAGGGGTGGAGAACCACAGAGAGCTAGAAGGTACAGACAATGAGAACAGCATGTACAAAGTTCTAGAGTTCCAGGAGAGCATGAAATGATGGAGAAATGCAGGTTCAGTGTGCTGGGAACAAGATAGGAGATAGAGAGCATGCCAGGGGATAAAATATGAAGAGTTGATGTGTCTTGCTGAGAAGTTTGACACTGGGCATCTGTAGAAAGGGCTGTCAGTGGATCCCAACTTCGGTTGGTTTTAGAAAAGCAGATCCACCAGGGTGGTAGAGAACATACACAGCGGGAAAGACCCTGAGCAGGAGGCAGCAGGAGAGACTGAACTAAGGGTACTAGGAAAGAGAAACATGACAGTTTTGGGAGGTCTCTAACATTTTTAAGGCATGCAGTGACCTCAACCCAAATCTTTCACCTAGAGATTCAGTGAGTCCATAAAAGTTTGCCACAGAAAATATCCAGATGACAAATAAAGAATCCAGTCCACACTGGTATGGGGGAACCTTAATAACTGAGGTGTTTGTAGACTCCAATAGCCAGACCTGGGGTTTCTAGCTGAGTGTTTTTCCTATTGGCTCCTAGACTCCAGGAGTCTTGGTGGTAGCTTCCTCTTTCAGGGAATTTTTGATGAATGCCAATCCCCTGTTGTTTACTTTCCATTTTTCTACCTTTAATGTAGCATACATAGATTTTTATGGGCCCCTATTTCATCCACGTAACTCTTTTGTTGCCATGGAAATCAGCTTCAATTTTCTCCCATTCTGGCAATTGTGTTTTTATAGTCTCCTGCTTTCAAAAAGATAAGCTGCCTTATATTTATTTCACGTGGATGCCAAAAGTTGACCTCGCTCGAGACATAGCCAACCTTTACTTCAGGACTACACTGCAGTTATTTATTGTAGCTGATGTCATTTTGATTTCTGCCTGTGAGATTGGTTTCCAATAAAATTCTTTTGGCTTTTATATACCTCTGCTATCCAGGGGGCTAGAGCTCAGCAAGCCTACAAGATTAGATTCTAGGTGGGCTCAGGGGCTAAGGGCACTGAGATGGAGTTGCAAACTCTCTATTAAAGATGAGGAAAACCTGTTTGGATCAAAGAAGGAAGCTGAAAACACTGTGTACCAGGTCAGCTGCTAATTGGCTCCCTAACATTGGTCACATCAATCCCATCCAAATTTGCATTTCCTCATATCTAAAACCAGGAGGGTAGAGTAGATTAGAAAAATTTAAGTGAAGCAGTATATGAAAAAGATAAAAGTACAACTTGATTGAAGCAGGGAAGAAATTACTATTTTGAGAGATTTCTTATTTTTATTTTTTGATTTAGTAGGATTTCCTATAGCTTTGAAAATGTCACAATTATGAGCATTGTTTTTTATTGTCTTATGTCTGGTTATCATACTAACAGTTTCAAATAATTAACTCACTTCCCCTGGGATTCTCCAATTTGGTCTATCTTGAGTTACCTATGTCTGTGTGTGGTCCTTACATACATCAATTCCACCTTTTAGTCTTTTAGTTTGGACTACGGGGAATATGAAAGTATCCGCTTGGCCAATTTTTCATTGTTTGGTTATTTCTTTAGATATTTTAATCAACAAAATAAGAAGTTTCTAATGCATGAAAATATAAGATTCTGTAGGGCATGGATACAAAAAGAGTAATTCAGTCAGTATTTATTGACTTCGAGAAGCACTAACCTTGTTAAAAACTAATGATAAAACCACCAATGGGAAAGGATTCCATCTACAAGGAAGCTGCAGTCTAGAAGTGTCAAACACATGGAAGAGCAACGTGTTACAGTGTGATGAGTACTCCTCTAACAGAAGGAAGTGCATCGGGGTCCTTGCCCAGACATGGCGGAGGTGGTAGTGGCTGCTGCGATGGCCATCAGAGTTTCTTCAGAGAGATGAATACTGAACTGAGTCAGTGTTTGCCTCATGAAGAGGATGGAATGGTATGCCAGGCCAAGGTAGGAAGGGAGCAGGGAGGAAAACAGGCTGCTGAGGTAAGTGAGGGACAAATCTTGAAAGGTCTTTATGTGGTTTTGTATAGGGGCTGTAATGCTTGCCTGTATTGTTGAGGCAGTGAGGAAATAGATTAACCAGAGTTCTAAAGTGGTTATTAACAGAAATCAGCTCCTGGTGGCTTATCTTACATAGTTGGTTATTTTGTTATATAAGGGTATCTCACCAAAGTTTAGAGTAGGGATAAAAATAGGAAGATGTCAGGATCCCTCTCTGTGCCTCTCATGGCTCCTAGGATTCTCTCTGTCTGCCTCATCGTTCTTTCCCAACGATTGGCTGCTTTGCTACTTCCAAATACACAACTTCTGATTCCAGCGATTCAGAGACTCTCATGGGTAATGTCTCAGGCACATACAAGTTCACATTTACAAGGGAGAGAATCAGATCAGCTTAGGCCATGTCAAACAGCTACTTCCGGTCAGAGAAGCTGTAGTCAAAGTTTTTAGTTCCAAGGTACAAACAGATTTTAAAGACTATTCTGTGCGTCTTTGTCTATGAGAAAAAGGGCTGTGAGGAGGTAGAACAGTTACTAGAGAATGGAGAATATCATTGCAATGTTGAAAGGGGCTTATATAGCCTTTGAAGGGTAAATGTGTATAATCATTTCAGATTGCTTTTCTGTTATTATTCTAAATGTAGTACGTGCTTATGTCAACAAGGACAGACCCAGAAAATGTAAAAATATAAAGCCTCCTGATGCTCCTCCCTTCTCATTTTTGTTCAATTACCTGTTCATTCATTTTCAAGAAATATTAAAAGAGTGCAGTATATATGTAAGGCAGCCTGCTGGGCACAGCAAACAATTAGTATAAGACCAGAGTCCCTGCCTTGTCAAAACTTAGTATCTAAAGTATCTTTAGGGGCACCTGGGTGGCTCAGTCCGTTAAGCGGCTGCCTTCAGCTCAGGTCATGATCCTGGGGTCTTGGGATCGAGCCCCACATCCGGCTCCCTGCTCAGCAGAGAGCCTGTTTCTCCCTCTCCATCTGCCTGTCACTCTGCCTACTTGTGCTCTCTCTCTCTGTCAAATAAATAAATAAAATCTTTAAAAAAAAAGATTTTTAAAACCTTTTCTGTGCAACTTTCTAAAAATATTGTATGCATTTATAGGAAACATATATAGATTTATTCTACAGTTAATTTCATATCTATTACATATACTGAAACTGGCTTTTTTAAATCTAAAATATATATTTTGGATATATCTTTATGACAGCAATGGAGATTTTTTTCTACTAATGTCAAATGTATAGTATGTTGGAGCTGTTTTTAGTTTCCATAAGTCATCTCATTTTCCAATACGTTCTTTTCTGACTGTGCTTGGAGTAGTGGGCTTGGCAGAAAGGAGAGAAAACTTAAACATTTGTCAATTCACTAATGAGCGGTCCCTTCCTGATTGAAGATGATTTCTTAGTTTTAAAAAGTCTCTCTTTGATGAACGCTATTTTGTTGGGTGGATGCTTGGTCTTTTAGGGTTTCTCACTATTGTTCCTCAGGATAGCTTTTGGTGTATCAATGAGATGGAGGGGTCCTTATGCTGTTAATCTGGGTTCTCATGGGTTACACTGTGAGGAGGTAGTCTAGTCTAGTTCCTGGGCACCATGTGCTGGTGTTGAAGGTTCATCCAGCTGTACCAGGACCCAATCAGACATTCTTGCTGTCTTGGACCATCTCCATTCTAGCTGGTACAGTCAATCATGTCTGGCTACATTCTCCATCCAGCCCCTGAATTTGACTGCCTGTTTCCTGGAACCCCCTCAACCAAGACTCTGTGGCAGGATCTATTCAACTCTCATAAAGAGTCCATGGAGGAGCACAAGACCCCATGGAAAGAACCAACTGGCCCTCAGCTCAGTGATACTCTGTATTCCTATAAGTTACGTGGAAACTTGTTGCTCTTGTCTGTGCTGCAGTCAGTTCTCATTACTTGTAGTGGTTATATTCGATAAAGTTGCCATGAGCACTGACTTAGCGATGGAACCATTACTCCTAGGGGAAATATAGGGTTAAGTTCCTGAGAGCCTCTGCTCACATTTTCATCAACTGATCAATACACAACCTTGCTTTATGTGTGTTTCTGTTCAAAGACTTCTTATTTAACATATATTGTAAATTTATTAACATTGAATTCACAGCCAACAGCACTGTAACTCATGCCAGAACAAAGCTTATCTTAGGCACTAATTTTCTCCATAAGGCACATCGCAGACTTCTTGTGCTTAGGAACTGCAGACAGCGCTTCAGGATTGTGCTTAGGGGGGCTATTTTAAACAGTGATATCCAACCCAACACACAAAAATGTGGAAACGTGACACTAAATAGGCTGCAAAAAAGGAACCTGTTTACAGTATGAGAAGTGAAACAAGGCAGAGTGTCCTCTTGGGTAGCATCGGCTGGGAGCATATGTATTAGGTGGTTCAAATTTTTTCAGCTGTCTGTGGTCCACAAATGACAATAAAACACCGTCAGGTTTGAGGTAGTTGTGGAAGAAGCCCGGAGTGCTGAATGGCCCTCTAACCTACCTCTCCAGAGTCATTCCTTTTATTTCTGTGTGGCCACTCCCATGCTGTGGCTCCACCCAACATTGAAGTCTCTGGAATTCCATAGGGAGCTGATGAGGAGCCACCTCTACTCTCAAGTTTTCCCACAGCTTTTCTAAAACCCTTTTCTGGAGGAGGGATTTAGCTAGATAGTTAGTATTTATTCAGTTATCTATAGATGAATGTATAGGTTATTTCCAGGTTTAAACTATTAAAAACATTTTTTCATTGACCATTCCTTTTTAGGTTTAGCATCTTTGTGAGAAGAGAACCATAGGAAAATTACTAGCACTGTAACCACTGGATTAAAGAATACATGCATTTAAAATTTTGACAAATATTGGGAAATCATCCTCTGTACTATTGTGTCTATTTTATGTTGGGATAAAAATACATAGAGTAAAATGCAAAAATGTACTAATATTACCTATGGGTGGTACTAATATACTCTACTCCTGAGTATATATATCCATATGTCACAGTTTTGCCAATTGTGAGTACTCTAAATTTTAAATTATTTTACCAATAATATATGTGGAACACGTTAAGCCATCTTTTTAATTTTCTTCAAATACAATGGAGGCTGAGCATTTTTTTTTTCATGTTATTTGGCTCTCTTTGAACTCTTTTTGCCCACTTTCCTATTTGCCCAATTGTCTGATTTCTAAGAGATTTTTTTCTAGGTTAAAATATTTCTTTTTTTTCCCCTTCATATTTAGTTTAAGAAGTGAGTTATGCAGAAAAAGAGGAACCCTCTTACATTGTTGGTAGGAATGCAAGCTGGTGCAGCTGCTCTGGAAAATAGTATGGAGGTCCCTCAAAAAGTTAAAAATAGAACTACTCTATGACCTATCAATCACACTACTAGGTATTTATCCAAAGGATACAGAGTGATTCGAAGGGGCAAATGCACCCCAATGTTTATAGCAGCAGTGTCCACAATAGCCAAAATATGGAAAGAGCCCAGATGTCCATCAACAGATGAATGGATAAAGAGGATGTGTGTGTGTGTGTGTGTGTGTGTGTAATATTACTCAGCCATCAAAACAATGAAATCTTGCCATTTGCAACAACATGGATGGAACTAGAGGGTATTATGCTAAATAAGTTAAGAAACAACAGGGGAACATAGAGGAAGGGAAGGAAAAATAAAATAAGATGAAAATTGAGAAGAGGGAGGCATACCATAAGAGATGCTGAACTCTAGGAAACAAACTGAGGGTTGCTGGAGGGGAGGTGGGTTGGGGGAAGAGATAATTGGGTGATGGGCATTAAGAAAAGCACTTGATGTATTGAGCACTGGGTGTTATATGCAACTGATGAATCACTAAATTCTACCTCTGAAACTAATTTAAAAATGAGCTATAATATATACATATGAGGGGGGAGATGTCAACAACACAAGATAATAAATATTGGTTAAGTGGTAGAAACCAGAACCATGGACATTCAGGAGAAGCTTCAGCAAAGAATCTGAAAATATGATTTGTGCCACTCTTTGTAGCCTGGGTTTGTATGCCCTGTCGTCTGCCTAGATTGGCAGCCCTTTTGCTATACCATTACCATACCGTGTGACTGCCTCGGTCATTTCCATCCCACAAAGTTCCGGCCATTTGGGGCACATAAAAGCAGCAGGAACCAGAGTGTAGACAGTCAAACTCCATGCCACCACTGCTGGCTTTCCTAGATAGAATTCAGACTGTTGGGAGTGTGTTCACATTCTCACCACAGCACCACAGATCAGGGTGATTATTTTTATTATTTTCATGACAGTTCAAAACTCTCCGTGAACTGAATAGAATTGAATTGAACTATAGCAGGCTGAGATGGGAGAAGAAAAGGTTATGCTAGAGATAGGAGAGGAGCAGGACTGCTTGGAGTTGGGATATAACTAATATATATGGAAAGATGAGTTGATTTGCATAGCAATGGCCTGAAAGGAATATGCATGAAATAAATCTGGAAAGTCTTATGGTCAGATTTTGAGACCTCGCTTTATCAGCCTACATATTTGGGACTCCAAAGAGGAGCTATCAAGGCATGGACAGGACAGTGGACGTCATTGCTTTGACAAGCAGCATGATGTGGGAGTTTAGATCCAGCCACTGGATCCTGGGCCCCGGAGGTATAATTTATAGACTCTGTCACTTTGGGTAATTTAATCTCTGAAAGTTGGTTTCTTCATCTATAAAATGGGAACAATAAATATAGGATTATTGTGAGAATTATAGGAGATACTGCATAAAAAGTGCCTAGTTCTTGGAAAACAGTAAGTTCTTTATAAGTATTAGTGGTTAGTGATAGTGATAATTGTTACCAGTAGCTTTTTTTTTTAGAAGAAAACAGTACTTCTATATTGAGAATCTATATTTTAACATATTATTCTCTTACCACATGGCATTTACATATTTTTTTCAGATTTCTAAAATTGTACCACTTGTTAACATAGCCTGAAGCGTCAAATACAATATATGAACACCACTTAAAATATTAAAAAATCCAAATATCAGTCCCCAAACATACGAGAAGCATCTTATACATAACAATGAAGAAGAATAATAGAATATCTGGCCAATCTGATGTAGGTTGGTTTTTGCATTTGTTGCTGAAGTTTAGAAAAGTTGTAAATTTAATCAACTGTGGCTACAAAGTATAGAGAAAGACATAGTCATTCTCTGAAATACCATGCTTCTTCTTCCACCAAGGGGCCAGCTAGCCCTATGATGGTGACTCAAACGATGTGACAGTGAAAAAAATACATAAATAAGGTATATCTCTGCCTTGGAAAATTTATGATATGGTTAGGTATATCAGATACTCTAGTTTGGTTAAAACAACTAGAGTTGGAATTTGAAAAAAAAAAAAAAAGTTGACTCTAGACTCAACCCCTTACTAAATGAGATTTATATGCTCCTCTCTCTGAGCATTTTCTGATCTGTAAGATGGAAATAAAAAACTATTCCTAGAACTGTGATAATTAAATAAGTATCTGGCATACTTCGTGTGCCTCATGTAAATATAATATTTTGGGGGTGTTGTATAAAGGATGGAAGGAATGCTGCATAAATCAGAAGAATGTGACTCTTGCCTGTTCTTGGAATTCAATAATAGCATCTCATCTTCTTCCCTGGGCCTGTTTCTTCATCGGTAAAACAAGATTGGACTGAATCAATGGTTCTCACACTTAAGCACACATCAGAATTACTTGGAAGCTAGTTTAAACACAGATTTCAGGGTTCTACCCATAGAGTTTCAGACTCAGTAACCCAAGAATTTGCATTCCTGACATTCTGACATGTTCTAACATGTCCCCAGGTGCTGCTGTTGGTCCAGCGGCCTCTTTTTGAGCATCACTTGACTAAATCATTTGTTCCCGATTTTTTTCCACACATGAAGGGACTATTTTGTTTCTTTTAACATCAAGATATTCAAGCTCCCAATCTTGTCTTTGTCATCACGATTATTGTACTTTTATTATCTCTGACTAAATAAACCTACAATGATAAAAGAAAATCACTGAATCTAGTAAATTGCAAATGAATTTTTATTTTGTTTCAACACAGTCCACATGTGTTAAAAAGAGCTGCTATGTCTTTGCATTGTACTGGTCAGCCTCTTGCTGATTGTTGTATTGTCAGATAATACATAGAAAAGCATTAACAATTAATTAGCAAAGCAAACTTGCAAATCTTGCAAAAGATGCAGGATTTTATTGCCTGTAAAAATGATGCTAGAATATTTTGCAAATTCATCGACAAATAAAGGCTCTGACAGAGTGAGCCCAGTCAACTGAGGAGGGTCGAATTACCAAGAATGATGAACAAGAGGGCCTTTGAGAAAAGATCACGTTAGTATCAAAGGTAAAACAGAGGCTCTTGGGTAAATTGATAAGGCTCATAAATACTGTTGCAAAAAATATATTTAATTCTAATATAGTAAGCATGAAGTAAAAGATGTTGCTTTCATACTATCCTATTCATTTTCCTGAAAAATTCCACCATTTTCATCCCCAACCTTTGACTCATTACTCTAAATATTAATGCATAGCCGTAAAAATCTAAATCTTAATATATAAAGTATGAACTTTGAGATAAATTCTCAAATGTATTTTTGTTTATAGTTTACTACAAAACTTTAGTCTTATTTTTTTTAAAGGATTTTATTCATTTATTTGACAGGGAGAGATCACGAGCAGAGGGGAAGGGTAGAGGGAGAAGCAGACTCCCCACTGAACAGGGAGCCTGATGCGGGACTGAATCCCAGGACCCTGGGATCATGACCTGAGCCAAAGGCAGACGCTTAACCGACTGAGCCACGCAAGTGCCCACTTTAGTCTTATTTTTAAACTGAACCTCTTATTATATCCTTTTCTCAGTGAATTTTTTATAGATAACAAAGTTATTCAATGCACGGGTGATTGATAAATGCTAAAAAGAATTCAAAAGAGTGAGGGGGGAGAAGCCACTATCAAGTTGGGTAGTCAAGGAAAAATAAGTTAGTAGAATGTTAACTGGGGCTTGAAGAATGAGATTAAAGAGAAGAGAATAAGGCATGGTATGATGCTTCATAAGGAATGTTGACTTTATGAAGTGTCCTGCTGAAGAATTGGACTTGATGCCATTATCTTTGGCTCTAGGGAAAATGCATTCAGACAATTGAAAAGCCTTCATCTACAGCAGAATGAACTACAAGTTTAGATAGCTATGTGCCTCCTATGATTCATCCAAAGGATGGATATCCAAAGAATACTCAAATTGACTGAAATTTCTAGTCTACTTAGACAAGCAAGTAATGCAGTGAAAACTCATTTGGTAGTATTATTGAATGTCCATGACTTGGTCTGAATCAAATGCCTTCACCAGTGACTTCATTATCTGATCAGAATGTTGAAAGGAAAGATCTCTGGGATCTTACTCATGAATGTCTTTGGTACCCTTTTGCATAACCTTGTTGACAACAAATCTGGCACTGTCTTAGTTGCGAAGTAGCTCCTTAGTTAGGGGATCTTTGAAGGAGAGGCCATGTATTATTTCTTCTAGTATGGAATTAGCACTAGTAATATCTGCCCTGGTGGTACTAATATGTGCTTCTATAGGATGTCAAAAGTTTGGGCATTTTTTGTGGTGAAATCAATGGGCAAGTTCCCCGATTAGATAAAAATCTTACCTCTTACTTTATCTGTTGGCATGATAGGTGACATGAAGAAAAAGACTGCTCATAAGAATTGAATGTGTTTCAACTGAGGGTTCTAGAGGGGAGGGGGGTGGGAAGATGGGTTAGCCTGGTGGTGGGTATTGAGGAGGGCATATTCTGCATGGAGCACTGGGTGTAATGCACAAACAATGAATCATGGAACACTACATCTAAAACTAATGATGTAATGTATGGGGATTAACATAAGAATAAAAAAAACACTATTTATATATACCAAAAAAAAAAAAAAGGAAAGAATTGAATGTGTTTCTACAGGCCTATTTACTTGATCAAATAATTGTATGCATTTTCAGTACACAATCTCTTGAAGAATGCAAATTTGACTTAACATGTGTAAGAATCCCTGAGAAAGCTAGGAAAAAAGCTTTAAGAAATTTTAGGTAAGGATCCCATAGATTGAGATCAAAATAGAGAATCATGATGCTTAATATGGACAAAGGGTAAAATGGAATAAAAAATGTGCAAATACTTAAGCAGCATTAATCAAAATGTAAAAGCAGAGTAAAGAAAATGTGAGTTACTATGAAAGTGCTATAATTTGAGATGGTAGGAAAAGAGTCCACACGTCAAATATATTCAATAATATTTTGTGGATGCATCAGCTCTGCCAGAATAGGGAATGCTTTGCCTATTACTGAGTTCAGGGTCACAAACTCAAAGACTTACTTGGTCCACATAGTTAACCAAGCTGAGGAATACAGAACTGGGGACTGGAGTAAACTGAAGTAGGCACACCCTTCTACATTAAGCAGCCACTCTAGAGCTCCACAGATTATCATGTGGGATTATTAATCCAGTTGGTTAGGTCTTCCAGTTTTTAAAAGAGGTCAGGATATTTATGTGAAAGTTACTTATTTTAAAGTTGGAAACCAACAAAAGCAAAACAACATTGTATAGGTCGGAGAAAATACTGTTTTAGAGACAATAATATTGAGGCTTAGAGATAAGGTACTTGCCCCAAATTGCCAGGTCAACCAGGGTTGGCAGAACCAGGACTAAAATATGGGGTCCTAAAGCTCACGATTTCCTCTCATGAAGAGATAATCTGTTCTGTTTTCTCCATTGCCCTATCAAAAAGTGGAGAAGTGTTTAGGTGCCAGAGAGGGCCATTTAGAAAGAAGTCTATAGGTTCAAGAGTAGTTGGTAGCAAGCAGTTAGCTAACATTATAGACACACAATTTTAAGCTTAAGGAAATATTGGCTCAGTTATTTCTTATGTCTTTAAAGAAAGGATGCCACTATTACTGCATAAACTTTCCAAGAAACAGAATGTCCTAGAGGTTTCTTGTCAAAGTGAAAAGTCTCATTTTCTACACTGTCAGAGGGCATAGAAAAGTTCAGGGAAAATTTGTGATAGTTTTCCCTCATCCCTTTTATGAAAGTTATCTTCTGAGACAGTGGCTAAGTTCTGGAATGCATTTCACTGTAAAAAAACAAAAAAACAAAAAACAAGCAGCCAGCAAGAAAGATTTAAAGCCTTGATTATTCTAAACCCCCAGACACCCTCTCAAAGATGACATTGCTCTTGCTTCTTGTTATCAGTTCGTCGTTGATGCCAGAGAAGAGATTTCCAGAGGTTTGGCAGAACCTGCTGGGAAGGGGCTAATGCCAGAGAATGTTGTTAATTATTCCAAGTACCTTTTCCTTATTCCTTTCTTCTGTGCCAACTACCAGCTCCTGAACTAACATTATAGCCGTTACCTATTGTCCAATGGTGGAGAAATAACTTGGGAAAAGAAAATGATTTGTAGAATGTGGATTCAAAGAAAGAAGATCCAAGAGAAGAAATCATAGATGGGAGGTCTAGGTTCTGGTCTTGGATTTGTCACTGCCAAGATGTGTGACTTTGGACATGTCATTTCCTCTCTCTGTGTCTGAATTGCTTCAAAGAAAGGCACATGCTGAAATAGGTCATTCGAAGTTCTAAATTTAAATAAAAATAATGTTGGGCGCCTGGGTGGCTGAGTTGGTTAAGCGACTGCCTTCGGCTCAGGTCATGATCCTGGACTCCCGGGATCGAGTCCCACGTCGGGCTCCCTGCTCAGCAGGGAGTCTGCCTCTCTCTCTGACCCTCCCCCCTCTCATGCTCTCTATCTCATTCTCTCTCTCTCAAATATATAAAAAAAATCTTTAAAAAAAAATAATGTTTCTTTGCCTTTATGATCGCAGAATGCTTAGTGTCAATTGCCAGATGTTTATAAGAGAACTCTGCTTGAACCAAAGAACCAGTCATCTGTGGTGGCATTTCAGGCATCAGTAGGAGACAGAGACTTGGCCAGAGACTTTTCCACATGTCACATCTCTGGGAAAGGACAGTCCTTGGCTTGCCTCTGGGTTTTATCTGTTGGTGTCCTCCTTACCACTGGCCCAGCACTCAAAATCACTAAATTTCAGAGACTATGTTAGCTGTTCCTAAACAGAAGGCTGAACATCTTTTCAGCTGTAACTATGCCAAGTGGTCATTGCAACCTTCCAGAAATGGAACACTCAGGATCTTTTGGAGGTAGGCCACTTTGCCATTGTTCCCACTTGAGGATGGGATGAGAGACCAAGATAGCCGCTTTACAGACATGATGCCAAATCCAAGGAAAGACTGAATAGTAACCAGGTTCTTCGTGCTCTAATGTGAATTTTAGAAGTGTACTTCTTATAAAACAGACAGTTGTGGAAAGTTTTTTCTTCCAAGTTCAAAAAATGGTTACAGTACTTTGCCTTGAGTGGGTAGAGCTTATTTTCCCCTGATTGTTAGTTTTGTAATTATCTTTGCTGGAGGGATCTTAATTACTGTCTTTGATAGGTAGAGTGTTGCCTTTGTGCCATGCCTTGTGCTCAGTAAATTAAATACATTTTTTTCCTTATTCTTCACTAATATAAACAACATACATTCTGAAATGATCTGTTTTTTTCACCACTGTATCCTCAGGGCCTAGAGGAGAGTCTGTCCCCATTACTACTTGTTCAACAGAGCTTTTATACATGTTCTCTCTGTCTGACATTCTTCATGCCATTCTTTGCTTTGTACTCCTATTCATTCTTAAGATCTAAGTTAAAATGTCACTCTTTTTGAAAGTCATTCCCTGATTCCCAATCCAAAATAGGTTCTCCCTTTATAGTCACTAGACAATCTCTTACAACATCTCTTCTAAGTAGTCATTCTATATTTACACTTATTTAATACTTCTGTTTCCTTGGACTTTTAGCTCCATTAGGGAAAGGATTATATTTTTATGTTGATTATCATGTTCCCAGTAATTACCACCATGCCTGCTACAACAGAGGTATTCCATAAATACTGGTTAAAAGAACGAATCCATGGGGTAGGTCATATTAGCCCCATTTTATTAATGATGAATTTGAGACTCAACTAAATGACACAAGATCACATAAAAAAAATCATAGGGCTCATTTAAAAACTCAGTATTGACCTAGCTATAACCTTCTATTGATTGTCAATTATGGCTAGGCGTCTACATATTTCATCTCTTAGCCTTGCCACAACCCTTCCAGGTAGCTTTTATTATTCTTATTCAAGTGAAGAATTTGATGCTGATGGGGGCCCCGTGACTTGCCTACATTCATAAAGCGAGTGAGTAATGGAACCTGAAGTACATTTGACATCAGAGCCCATATTCTACTGTGTATGCCATTCTGCCAGGCACACTGCTCTGGTGTGAGCTTGTGCAGACACGTGTAGTATGCACATGTGTGTGCTTGTATGTATTTAAATTCTAACCTTTAAATATTCAGTCTGGAAACTTGCCAATCATCAGCTCAGCAAGTGTCTTCTCTCTCCATAAACCTAATCAGGGGAGTGGAATAACACAGAAGAATCTCTCTGCCAATATGTTTCAGTCCCAAATGCTTTTGCTAGGCCATATGGCTTTTTAAGCGTCACTTGCAAATATTAAGTAAGACTTGAGAACAATAATTAAAAGTCATAGATCACAGGTTAATTAATCCCTAGCTTCACATAGCACCTGGCCACTGAAGCATTCAACTCCCATGAATGACCTGCAAATCACAGGCCAAATAAACAGACACTAGACAGGCTTCCTCAGCTGGGTAGTAATCCTGACAACCCACAATATATGCAGAGCAATTGAGTGTATTGAAGGCACTTTTATATTCATAATCTTTATTTTTCTTATTTTCAAAAGAGTTGTGTGAATTGGCCAGGCAGGTATTAACATCTTCTGTTTGATTTGTTTTCATTTAGTGACATTTAGTAACCCATTAAAAAAGACCAGGATCTTTGCTAAGTACTTTATCTTTCCTATGTCATTTAGTCTCCACAAAACCTCTATAAGCTACAGAATATTATCGTTCTTGCCATATAGACAAAGAAGCTGATGTTTGGAGAGATTCAATGCCTTGCAGAGTCATCTGGTTGACAGTCGTCAGAGCCAGAACTACTGTGACATCACTCACATTGACATCATTGGTTTCTTCTTTTATTCACAAGCGCTTTTTGTTCACAAGGGTCCTCATAAAAGCTTTATAAAAATTGCTGTAGTTTATTGAGTTCTCAGAGAATCCTATGAAATATGTAATAGCATTGCTCCCATATTACAGATGAAAGAACTATAGTTCAGACAGGTTGCGTGACTTGTCCAAATTCACACAGCTGGTGATTGGCAGAGGCAGGACTTGAGCTCAGATGGCTGGATCTTCAGAGTCTAAACTCTTACATATCTGTTCCACTGCGTCCCTGGGCTAACTCTGACTTCTGCCCCTTAGCCTGCTGTTAATGATGATAACTTATAATTTTGCTTCTAACATGTTGCAGTATTTGAGAATATTTTTTCATTGCTAAAGTTTCCTAATAAGCACAAAGAAGCAATTAACCCCTCAGTTAACCCCTGAATGGTAGGACTGTTGCCTTCTCCATGTGATGGTCTAGGTGGAAGAGGCATACATTAAGTGAGTTTTTAGAGGTCATAACTTTGTATCTGTCCATGGAGCTTCCGGATATTGCTGGTTGAGAATGGTTATTAACAAACACCCAGAACCTTCCCATTTGTCCCCCTGGGACTGAACAGAGTTGTGGATGAAGGCAAGCAAGTGGTCCAGCAGAAGTAATACCATATGGTGATTAATTAGGGTCAGGTGTCAGGGGGACTGGAGACCTGAGGTTTGGCTGAGACTTTGCTAATGATAAGGAAAGAAGGTACCCTTCATGCTTTAGGTTGGGTATGGGCTGGCAGGTGGGTTCTCCAGATTTGATTATGCCTATGGCATCTTGGTGGGAAAAAACCATCAAATTGGAAGTTATGAGACACCTGGGTCTAGTCTCATTCCCCCCCCCCCTTTTTTTTAAACTACTTTAGGTCTTTATTTCCTTGTCTGTAAAGTGAGGGGGGAAGACCTTCTTAACTATTTTATGTTAAAAACAAAAAAAATAAAAAACTCTCAAACATCAGATTCATTCATTCACATTAAACCAATATTGACTAAGTGCCAAGTAGGGGCCTTCAACTACACTCTTGGTCTTGGAGACAGACCATGTATATGGGCTTCATGGCATAAGTAGGCTTTTCAGTAGGGCTCACCCCACCAAATCTGCTGGAATGCCCCTGCAGTACTATTTACTTAAATGTGCTTTATAACCTCTAAAGCAGGTATTGAGAAGCTGCTTCTTAAAGAGCCAGATGATAAATATTTTGGGTGCTGTGGGCTAGATGAACAGTCTCTGCCTTAACTATTCACCCCTGCCATTGTAGTGCAAAGGCAGTCTTAGACAATGGGTAGATCAGTGGGAGTGACTAAGTTCCTCTGAGCCCTTGTTTGAAGTGCCCTGTGAATGTCTAGTGCTAGTGTTTGTATTTGGTAGTCTTTGTTAAATAGTACTCAATATCCAGCTAAAACGCTTCTCTGCTCAGAACTCCCTATTGTCTCCATCCCACTCTGGCATATCACTTTCCTGATCTCCTTCTTCTCATATAACCTGTACCATGAAATTGAGAACAAGTTATACTATTAATAATAGCATTCAGGGGGGTGGGAGGATGGGTTAGCCTGGTGATGGGTATTGAGGAGGGCACATTCTGCATGGAGCATTGGGAGTTACGCACAAGCAATGAATCATGGAACACTACATCTAAAACTAATGATGTAATGTATGGGGATAATATAAGAATAAAAAAATTAAAAAAAATAATAATAGCATTCAGCATTTACTGATGTAACCCTGGCTAGAATGTTTTTTGTTGTTTTGTTTTTTTGTTTACTTTTTTTCCAGTCCTTTGCTGGAAGGCTTCTGCAAATTATTCAGGCCTCATTTCAGATATAACCTTCCCCAAATAGGCCATCAAGTCCTTAATGGTGAAGCTCTTTTATTTTCCTCATAAATATTATCAATGGGAAAATACTGAGCTTACCTGCTTAGCTTATTATTGTACCTGGCACATAGTAAGATGTTAACCCGTTTTGAATCATTTGATCATTCTAGAAGGTAAGCTGTGTGAGAGCTGGCCCTGTGTCTGTCTTGCTAACAACTTGCACAGTGTGCACATTGAACATTTGCTGAGGGAATGGATACATTGAGTGCCTACTCACTGCACTAAAGCATTTTACATATATTTTCTCATTGAGTCCTTATAACAACTTTCTGGAATAAATCCTGCCATTAGCAGATGGGAAAACTGAAGATCAGGTAGGGGGAGTACAGCCCAAAATCATAGCCAGATTCAAACTCTGATCTATCTAGATCCCAAGCCTAGATTCTTCAGTCTCTTATCTTTCCAGGGATATGTATGGTTCTTCCTTGGTCAAAACCACCTGCTTTCTCATTGGCTTCTGAATGTTGTTTACCCTAATGGAGATTAAGATTCCTGAAGGGGGGGGGGGGGGGGGGTTCACTTTTTTTTTTTTTTTTTTTTTTTTTTTTTTACTGGTCACACACTGCCCATCATTGTGTTTGGCACAAAGTGGAAGATTAAGGTCATTATTGTGCACATTACTTGACTGGCATTGAAGGATTTCTCTCCTAGGTATTTTAGTGCCACAAGGGATTTCTATCTTTCCCCAAATGGAGTTGCTTATAGTTCCATTATAACACATTTTCCCATCCTCAGGGACTGAATGCACTTTGAATACCCTAAATACAAAGACCTGACATCTCTAAATAGCAGAATAATTACAGGTGGTACCTCAGGGGGTTAAAGGGAGTGAGGCCTCCTATTTAGTGAACCTGGGGCGTAACTAGCTGGAGACGAGCTGGTGAAGAGAGGTGGAACAGCTTGTACTCTGCATTACTGGGGTGAAGGCAGATGTACTTTTGTGCCTCTGGCGCTTCTGACACAGAAAGGACATTTGGTGCTTATCCCCGAAGGTCACTGGATCTGGTCCCACTGTCCAAAGAGCTCTCAGAATGAAGGCTCTCAGCTGGCAGGGACCGCTTTGCACATGTTCTCACAGTGCTCTGTTGAATTTAGGTAAGGAAGAGGACTGTGCTAATAAGTGCAAGACATTGGAGGGTTTTTTTTCCTTTTTCTGTCGTTAAGCATCCATCTCAGATATGCAAGGTGGTAATTCCCCTCTTTTTTGTTTTTGTTACATGGTTTCCTAACTTGGCATAAGGTTAAAAATACAATTCAAATGTGAATTAGACCTCCAACAGACCTCTCAAAGTGCTATTCCATCTTTTGCTAAGACCCCATGAAACTGGCAAAAAAAGTTTGCTAATGTTTAAGTGCGGTTCTACAAACAACAAATGTTTATATTTCATAGCAACTCACTCACTGCTCTTAGCCTCAGGAACAGTGTTCATCTGCTTTTGTTAGCAATTTTTGTTACCTACTTGTACAAGGCTTAGTATTTAATTCTAGGTGTTAAAATACCTATTATTATTATCATTATTGCCGTGACTGCAACTAAAGTAACATGTTTGAGCACATTCTGTGGACCAGGTGTCATTTTCTGATGAGAATGCATGACCTCCTATAATTCTCATAATATGAAGACTCCAGTATCCGTTTTGTTTTGCACACAAGGAAACTAAGGCACAGACACGTGATTCCTGGCCTTAAAAAAACCTGCTTGTCAAATAGGGGATGTAAAGCATGGGCACTCATCATCAAAATACAAAGCAGAGGGAGATAAGAGTCCTATCTAAGGTAAAATTAAATACCTTTGTGTAGGTGGAAGACTCACAACAAATAGATCACATGCTCTGCTCCCATGCACACAGTAGACATTGCTAATTAATCATGACACTCTTTTCTACTGGTCCCAAATATGGTCTAAGAATTGCTTTCCAAAGCTTCCCAGATAACTGTGCCAACTGATCAGTTTTTATCTAGTAGGACTGTTTGTCATTTACAACCAATGAGCTTAAGAAGTGGAAGAGAACCTTTCCCATTGGGGACACACACACAAAAATCTCAGTTGTCATTTGAAATTCATTCATTCGACAAATATTTATTGAGAATCTGTTCCATGTTGTATTAGAAATATGGCCCCCATGCCTAAAGCAAGGGCCTGCTCTTGAGAAGGGGGAGTAGATACTAATTTTTAAAACACATGGTAATACATTGCTACATCAGATAATATGTGCTACTAAAAAAAATAATGCCCCAAAAGGAAGCAGAGACCAAAGAGGTAGTTGGAGAGGTCTTATTTTAGATAGAGTAGTTAGGGAGGTCCTATTTGATGAGATTATATTTGAGACCTGGTTGAAGTGGGGAGGGGGGGATATAAATACCTAGCATTTCAGCCAGAGAACTCTCTGGCTTACTGTAGAGGAACAAGAACGGAGTGATCATTTTAAAAACACACTGTTTGCCCATGCTTGAACTCTCTGCTGTCTTCCATTGCACTAGAATACATCCAGAATCTTCACCTCTGGTATAGGCCCTGCAGATCTGGCCCCTGACTACCTCTCTGAACTCCTCCATTACCCGCTTCACTCCAATGTAACTATCCTGTCTTCCTACTTTTTCACACTTTTACCTCAAGGGCTTTGTACTTTTTCAATGCTGTTATGTCTCTCTTATCTTTGAGTTATTTCAGGTAGAGACACAGGTATAATTCATATTCTGACTCCAAGCCTTCCATTGGTCTTTTGTAAAGGGATACACATGCCAAGTTCACTACCAGGTATTCTGAGCTAAGCAGCATCAATGTCCCAAGTCTCAGTGAGTGTGACTCTTCCTTTTTGGCTCTGTCCCCTAAAAATCTGGTAGACAGAATTAGTAGAATGAGTTAAGTGGATTAGCATTATACACTTGGCTAATACCATGAGTAGAGGTCTGATGACTCTTGGAGGAAAAATTAATTTGAGAGCATGACATGAGTGTCATGATACCTTCAAGAACTTGTAAAGATAGGATCAATAGCTTATAGTTTACAAGTGTCTTCTAAAATTGTAGTCCCATTAGTAAAAATGGACTTGTAGTAAACTAATATTGACTCATCTATTTATCTCTATGAGCAAGAACATTCTTTACTGAGTTAATAAGCCAGAATTTGGAGGGACATTGTTGGTAGCCAGCCTCCAAGATGGTCTCACCAAATCATCACTTCCTGGTATTTGTGGCTTTGCACGTCCTATCACACATTGGCTCAAGGCTTTGACCAAAAGAATATTATGGATATGGTGCAATAGAGTGTGATTTCCAACTCTAGTGACCTAAGACATAGAACTTTTACCTTGACCACTCAGATCACTCGATCTGGAGGAAGCCAGCCACCATGTTGTGAGGATGTTCAAGTAGCCCTTTGGAGAGGTTCACATGGAGAGGAACTGAGGTTTTCCAAAACAGCACCAATCTGACAGCCATGTGAGTAAGCCACTTTGGAAGCAAATCCTCCAGACCAGTGAAGCCTTCTGGTGACTGCAGCCTTGCCAGACATTTGACTGTAGCCCATGAGGCACCCAAGCCATAGTTTCTAACCAAGGAATTCCTGATTTCTTGACCCACAAAAACTCTGAGAGCAAATAGGTGATTCTTGTTATTATAAACACTAAGTTTTGGGGGGAATTGTCACACAGCAGTAGATATGTGACAATATGTTATTATTATATGTTATTAATTATACATAATATAACACTGCTGATGCTTTAGGACTGAACACCTCTGTTCTTCCAATAAAGTCCAAACTCTTTGCCATGATCCATGATGTCCTGATGATGTGACTCCTGACTGCTTCTCCAAATCCAGCTCTTGAAAACATTACATAGGAAGTAGGTCCTGAGTGTCTATGATATCCTAGTCCTGGGGGTGAGCAAAGTAGGCTTCCTCAATAGGGTGACCAATTGCCCTGGCTTATTTGCAACTGAGAGTGTTCCTGGAATACAGGACTTTCAGTGTTAAAATTGGGAAGTCCTAGGAAACCCAGAATAAGTTGGTTTCCATATTTCCAGAAGACATCAGAAAGGATCAGGATGAACAAAGAAATAAGGCAAGATTTGGTATGTTAGGAAAAGCCTGAAAAGGGGGCAGAGTATTAGTAATATGTGAAGGGAAAAGATTCTCTTATGTTCAAGAATGCATTCCCAGCAATTAAAGGAAGTAAGTGTGTAAAACTCCTTCTCCAGTCCAACCTCATATTCTTATCCTTGCTTATTACATTGATGCTATTCCAATATTCCTTCTTTTCTTTAACATGCCAGGTTGCTTTTTAATTCAGGTTCTTTGCCCTTGCTGTTTCCTCTGTCCTTCACCCAGATTTTCAGGTTGGCTGTCTTATCTCAAATATCTCTTCTTTGGAGAGGTCTTTTCTGTCAAAAACAGCCCTGTATGCTCAGCCTCAGGTTGTCAGTCTCTATCACATTGTGACAAAATGGCCCAATGATGGGTTTCATCTTAATATATTCAGATTTAAGATCCTTCAGGGTCTTCCTATTGTCATCAGCATAAAACGCCAACTCTTTAGCATAGTCTAAGAGAACTTTATTATCCAAACTCTGAGTATCTTTTTTAGCTTCAACTCTTGCCACCGTTCACCTTTGCCTATATACTTTATGCATACTGATATTGGTGAGTATATATGGGCTTTCTCAAATAATGTTACTACTTCATATTATATTTGTTATATTTACATATAATAGATTTATATTATATTATTTTATATTTTATATTCTATAAGTCACATTCATCCTTTGGTCTTAAAAACAAAAACAATTTCCTAGAGAATCCTTCCCATATAGCACCCCCACCTGGTCCCACTAAACAGTACTTCCTAGATGGCCACAGAGCACCTGCTATTCCCGTCATAATATGTAGAACACTATCAGTTGCCTAATCAATTATTTTCCATGCTGGACTATAAGCTTCATGAGAGCAGGGAACCTTAGGTCTTAGTCACCATCTCAGAGGGCTTGACAAAAAGGAAAACTCTCAGTAAACCTCAAGACTTAAAATGCAAAAGCTTGGAGAAAGTGTAAAGGATGAAAAAAATATGTAAGAAATATATCTGAATTTTCACATAGTTGTTCAATTGCATTAGTATGGTGCCTAGGAGTTAGGTTCTTGCCCACGTTAGTTAAGTAAGCTTTCTCCAGCTGCAGAAATCCTTTTCAGTGGATCACACAGCTAGAGCATTGGAGCCCCACCCTCAACTCTACTGTGATTTGTTACCTCTTTCTGCGCATTGCCTTGGGGAAATAAGCAACGTTTACCTATTGCCAATGCAAAGCTGAGCAGATGGTAAATGTCCTCTGTTCTGCCAACAGGAGTTAGGAGGAATAACTAGAATTCATTTGCTTGAGACAAACTCTAGCCAGGGATTTAACTGAGAGTTGGCAAAGGTAAGCTGTTAGCTTCTGATTGATTTCTGAGTTGAAGTAAAAAGTGTTGTCTGTTTAGGGGCCTTAATAAGGAGATAGTTCATTAGAATTCTTTTTTTTTTTTTTTAAGATTTATTAGAGAGTGATAGTGCAAGCGAGTGGGGGAGAGGCAGAGGGAGAAAGAGAAATCTCAAGCAGACTTCCTGCTGAGCATGGAGCCTGACACAAGTCAATCTCAAGACCCTGAGATCATGACCAGAGCTAAAACCAAGAGTCAGACACTCAACCCACTGAACCACCCAGGCGCCCCTAGAATTCTTATAGTATCTCCCCATCCCTGAATACCCACTTTTTCTCTCCATGATCCATCATTTAATTCTCTTTCCTGTCTCTCTACCCTGCCTTCTCTACTATGGATATTTCAAATGATCTTACAAAGGCTTCTTTAGCCAGGCATCATAAAAAAACAAAACAAAACAAAAAACTCACATAGAATTACAGGAAAAGGAAAACTGTAAGGGTAATTTTGCTCTGTGATTTCCAAAGGCCAGTTGGTTCATGAATTAATGTCAGGTTGGCTGGCTTTTTGAGAACCACTTAGAGAACTCTGAGAAATAGACATACCTAGGTCTCATCTGGAGGTCTGATTCAGCAGTTTTGGAGGAAGATTGTCATCTGTGTTTTTAAAATTCTTTAGGTGATTCCAAACCTCTATCTAGGCTCAGGAACTATTGGAGTAGAGTCTCTTCTATAGTCTGATTTTGAATCTAGCCCCCAAATATCTTGATGGTGCTCAAACTGCCCCTGTTCAAACACCAAATATTTTAAGGAGTGCTCTTGCAAACTGACCTGAGCGAATTTGGTCATTTATGATTATTGGGTGCTTTTTGTTAATATCAGTGGCCTCCATGATTTAGAGTCAAGAGCTTGTAAGTTTCTTCCTCCAAAACATTGCTACTGAGCTACATGCTATAGAAAAGCAATTCACAGACTGCTTTCTCCCACAAATATAAGCAAGTAGACAAGTCCTGACCGTATGAAAAGTTTACTAAGGATATAGGGCTACCCGAGTCATGGGAATCTCTAACCTTCCTATTTAAAAGTGACACAAACCTTTTGAATCAATATCTGAACTAATGTATTTATAATGCCAATCCTAGGCACCATTCTGAAGGGTGACTCTAGGCTTGCCAGATTCTTCTATCTTTTCATATAAGGGTGTTTCTAATATCTTACACTAATTAACCAAACCTTTGATTTTGGTAAGTGATAAAAGTAGCTAAACCTTGCATGAGCTTCTTGCCCTGGAGGGAGTAGTCCCAATTAAGGTACTGAAAATGTTAACTAGCTATTCTCAGGTTATATACTAGAGCTAGTTCACACATGCATGTAGAAATCCCTGGTCTATTTTCAGGTATTTTGAAATAAATTGTACATACACTCCATAAGAAATGAAGACTGTGGTGAAAGAATATATTAAGTCTCTGGTGATGAAAACATTGAGGAACATAATAAGAACACGCCAAACATTTATACTAAAAACACCAAAAGTGAGAAAATAGGAGCAATTGCTTCTACATAACATTGCCAAAACTTGCTATTCTCCTAGAGTTAGATAAATTGAGCTTTTTTTTTTTTTAAGATTTTATTCATTTATTTGCCAGAGAGAAAGAGAGAGAGCACAAGCAGGGAAGCAGCAGGCAGAGAGAGAAACAGGCTCCCCGCTGAGCAGGGAGCACAACGCAGAGCTCCATCCCAGGACTCTGAGATCATGACCTGAGCTGAAGGCAGATGCTTAATCAACTGAGCCACCCAGGTGCCCTAAATTGAGCTTTTTGGTATGTCCTTTTAAGCAGTAGGCTCAAGAATGTCTTTGCCTCCCTGACCCTAATTTTTCTCACCTGAAAATAAAAGACATTGGACTGAATCATTTCAGGTTGTTCATTTGCATTTAATATTTTCAAGATGAGGGGTATTTTTTCATTCCTTATAAACACATGTCCATACACATACAAGTCAATTCATTAACATTGGATTTGGATAAATTTCCAAATAAGTTGATAGAATTTGCTTAAAATGACAGAGTAGCTAAATTGGATGTATGAATTAGTTGAATAAAGTGAATTTGATTAAATTCAGAACAATTGTGGCAGTTTTAAGTTATTTTCATATGGTTAAGATAATCAAAACCAAGTAAGCTAAATTAAATATAATTTTATTTTTTATGTGTTTAAAATCTGTTTCCTAACTCAAAAGATCAGGTATATGTATGTTTTTGTGGTGGTTGTCTTTTCAACAGTGGAATCCAATAGCAGACTAAGCTGTTGCCCATCCTGGGGTCCTGATGTACACTAATTGTAAATAGTTTTATTCAAACGTAAGAAGCTGACAACAGTGTGGGTGCAGTATGGGGGAATGGTATCTAATTGGTGGTAAAGAATAGGGGTTTGAGGTTGAGTCAAAAAATTCACTCTTCTTCCTGTGTTTCTCCTTTATTTTTACACACTCACATCTCTGACACTGGATGGGTGGTTTTTGTTTTGTTTTGTTTTATTCTTATACCAAGCAATTCTCTGTGACACCAACTGGATATCCTACAATTCAGTTGAATTCTAATAACTGGAGTTAGCACAGACCCCCATAAGTCAAGGACTTGGTCCCATGATCCTGTCACCCACTTTGGGTCCCAAGTTACCCAAGTTGGCTACAGATCAGAGGTTCTATGACACTGCCCCCTTGGATTTATTTGCTAGGACAGCTCAAAGAACTCAAGGAAGCATTCACATTTATCAGTTCATTATAAAAGCATATGATAATTGACACAGATGAACAGTCAGATGAAAAGATACAGTAAAGTTTGGAAGGACCCCCAGTGCAAGAGTTTCTGTCCCCTTGGATATGTGGATATGTTCATCCACCTAGAAACTCTCTGAATGCTATGCTATTGGGATTTTTATGGAAGATTCCTCACATAGGTATGATCAATTATTAACTCAATTTCCATCCCCTCTTCCCTCTCTGGATGATGGGGGTGGGGCTGAAAATTCCAGCTTCTCATCATGGCTTGGTTTTTCTGATGACCAGCCTCTATCCAGCAGCTATCCAGGAGCCCACCAAGGGTCACCTCAGTAGAACAAAAGATGATTCCATCACTGAAGAAATTCCAAAGGGTTTATGAGCTGGGGGAAGTCAAGAACTGGGGGAAGAGATCACTATATATAGTTTTCTATGATTTCACAGACAGACTAATCATAGATTTGAGGACTATGTTGTTAACTAACTGTAACCAGTTACAAGCTGGTGGACAAATAGTGGAGAAACTACTTAACCACTGTGAACTCTTTTTCTGACAAATGGGAATAACAGTAATAATGCCTATTGGCTTGTGATAATTAAATTAAAAACATAAAATGCTTATCAAACTACTTGGCTTATAGTTTGTAATTAATTCAAACATAAATTGGTGTGGTGTCTCATTGTTTTCCTGCCCTGTCCTACAGTACTTGTGTAGATGTGGGCCAAGAGAACCAATCCTGGCCACTCTAATTATTTTTCTTTTTAACAGCTTTATTGAGAAATAATTAATATATCATACAATTTACCCATTTAAAGTATAAAATTCACAGGTATGTGCAGTCATTGCCACTATCAATTTTAGAACACCTTTATTATCCCCAAAAGAAACCCCACACCCATAATCCTACACATTTTTTGGTGATGCTCATAAATCTGAGATTTATTGTGGTATCCTTGTTCTTTTTTTTATTATTATCTTTTATTATGTTATGTTAGTCACCATACAATACATCATAAGTTTTTGATGTGTGGTATCTTTGGTTAAGTACTCCCAGAGTTGTTTGGTGAGTCATTTTCCTGTGCAAGTCCACTTTTCTGATAGACATGATCAATTGGTCTATTATATGGATTGATTCTCATGTACCCACAAATGCGACCAGAGTAATGACCACCTATTCTGTTGGTTTGAGAGGTCCTAGGATAAATACTCCACAGAAATATCTCTTTAGCACATGTTGGCACCACAAAAATATTTCCATGTGGATAGGCTTAGTCTATTCGGGCTGCTAAAGCAAAATATCATAGGGGCGCCTGGGTGGCTCAGGTCATGATCCCAGAGTCCTGGGATGGAGCCCCACATCGGGCTCCATGCTTGGTGGGAAGCCTGCTTCTCCCTCTCCCACTCCCCCTGCTTGTGTTCCCTCTCTCAGTGTCTCTCTCTCTGTCAAATAAATAAATAAAATCTTAAAAAAAAAAAAATATCATAGATTGGGTGGCTTAAACAACAAACATGTGTTTCTTATGGTTCTGGAGTCTGGGGAGTCCAAGATCAAGGCACTAGCACAGTCAGTGTCTGGTAAGAGTCTGTTTCATTGTTCACAGGTGACTGTCTTTTTGCTCTGTCCTCACATGGCAGAATGGCAAAGGAGCTCTGCAGAGTCTCTTTTATAAGGGCCCCGATCCTATTCATGAGGGCCCCCACACTTATGACCTAATAACCTTCCCAAGACCCCACCTTCAAATACCATCATTTTTGGAAATAGGTTTCAACATACAAATTTTGGGGAACACAAAAATTCAGTCTATAGCGTTCTGCCCCTGCCCCTCAAAATTCATGTCATTTTTTAATGAAAAAAAATATTTATTGCATCCCAGTAGCCCCAAAAGTCTTAACTTGTTTTAGTATAGGCTTTATTTTTTTTTTAAGATTTTTATTAATTGACAGAGCATAAGCAGGGGGAGCAGCAGGCAGAGGGAGAGGGAGAAGCAGTCTTGAAGAATAGCATCTCCTGTTGAGATGGCTAACACATACTTATCTCCTTATCAAATAGTTCCTGGGCCATTTTCCAATATAGATAGACTGAGAATTTTTCAAATCTTTAAGAACTACTTCCTTTTTGATTAACAATTTCATTTTTAAGCTATTTTTCTCTTTTTGCTATAAGCAGTCAGGAGGAGCCAAGTTGCACCTTCAACACCTTGCTTAGAAATTTCCTTAGTTAAATAGCCAATTTCATCGCTTGGAAATTCTACCTTCCACAAAATATTGGAACACAGTTCAGCCAAGTCCTTTGCCACTTTATCACAAGGATCACCTTTCCTCCTGTTTCCAACAACTTGTTCATTTCCTCATTGTACTCTGAGAACTCCTCAGAATGGACTTTACTGTCCATATTTCTACCAACATTCTTTTCAAGATTACTTAGGTGTTCTCTAAGAATATTGAGGCTTTCGGGCGCCTGAGTGGCTCCGTTGGTTAAGCAACTGCCTTCGGCTCAAGTCATGATCCTGGAGTCCCGGGATCGAGTCCCACATCGGGCTTCCTGCTCAGCAGGGGGTCTGCTTCCCCCTCTGCCCGCTTCCCCCTCTGCCCTCTTCCCTCTTGTGCTCTCTGTCTCTCATTCTCTCTCTCTCAAATAAATAAATAAAATCTTAAAAAAGAATATTGAGGCTTTCTCTGCAGCTTTCCTGTTTTCTTTGAGTTATCACCAGTCATTTTTAAAGGTTTGTTCCTGGAAGTTTAGGCTTTTTTTAAGCATGTACCTCAAAATTTGCCCAGTCTCTATTACCAAGTTCCAAAGCCACTTCCACATTGTTGGGTATTTGTTACAGTGTCCCCTCACCCCCATAGATAGATTGGATCACAAAATTATGAATGCTGAGAAGTCCTGTGATCTGCTATCTCCAAACGAGACCCAGGAAGTCTGGTGGTATAATTCAGTCCAAGCCTGAAGGCCTGAGAACCAGAGGAGACAATGATACAGTTTCCAATATGGGTCTGAAGGCCTAAGAACCAGGACTGTGGAGGGTAGAAGATCGATGTGTCAGCTCAATCAGGCAGAAAGAGCAAAATTCTTCTTTTCTCTGCCTTTTTGTTCTATTCTGGCCCTTCAAAGATTTAATGATGACCCACCCATATTGAAGAGGGCAAACAGTTTTACCAAGCCCACTGATCCAAATGCTTTTTTTCCAGAAACACCCTCATGAAAACACACACAGAAATAATGTTTAGCCAAATGAGTACCTCATGATCCAGCTATGTAAACACAGAAAAGTAAACATCACATGGATGATTTTCTCTCTTCTATTAGGGCATTGACATTCACTCATATTTGACAAGAATTTTTTTCTTTTTTTTATAATGTTATGTTAACCACCATACATTACATCATTAGTTTTTGATGTAGTGTTCCATGATTCATTGTCTGTGAGAATTTTTTAGGATTACAAAAGTTATTGGCTAAAGCCCCTGTAACTGCCAAGCTAAACTACAGAAGACAGTGAGTAGGCAGATCTTTTTTAAATACCTCAGATAGAAGAAACACAATTTAATGTAGAACATAATGAGAAAAACAATCATATCAAGTCTATCTAGCCTTGTTTTGGAGGGCACAGACATACTTAGGTTCACACCCAATTTATTGGTGATGACATCAGTAATAATCTGTGCCAGAAAACATGCTAAATTCTTTATATATGATATCTCACTTAATCCTCACAATGCTCTGAGTTGTGACAATTGTTGATAATTTACAACTGAACAACCTGAAATTAAAGGGGTTAAGTAAATTATTCAAGAATGCACAGATAAAAAGTGGCAAAGCTAGGATTTAAAATCTGATCAGTCGGTTTTCTGTGCCTGTCCTTCTACTCTTTTGTCTCTTTTTTCTTTCCTATACTCTTGAGTTTCTTGGGCAAGTCCTTTTCCCCTTTTCTAAGCCACTATTTTTTAAACCATCATATGGAGATAAACTTTTTACAGCATCACCTTACTGGAAAAAATAAGAAATGGATGACAGTAAATATTTATATGAGTAGAAGAGATTATCTTTGCCTTAATCCTATCCCCTTAAAGAATATCCTTTCAAGTGTTGGGCTAAATAAAATGTTCCTTTATTATGTAGGTCAGGGTCAACTTATGAATTAGTCATTTGTCACAGCCAGAGTTTTTCAGAAATCTTTAAGACCATGGCATAGCATGGGCATGAGATAAATATTTTCTCAGTGAATGAACTCAATTAAGTTATGCTAATACTTCATGCCTATAACAGCACTTCTTATGTTCACAAAATTAGTCAGGACTCTCTATTTGAAAATGACTGAATCCCAACTCAAATTGGCCTACAAAATTGGAGATGTATTGGCCTATGTACATGAAAATCCCTCAGTGAATAGCTTTAGGTACAAGTGGACTCAGGGTTCTATTATTGGTAATCCATCTCTGTCCTTCTCTCTGCTTGTCTTTCATCTGTATTGGCTTCACAGCCAAACAAGATTTCTTTGCATGTCTTTCCCAAAAGATCCAGGAGAGCCCCCAAAATTGTTGAATTGACTATGTGTGGATCCATTCCTAAACCAATCAATGAAACAAGGGGGTTCAGTACCCTGATTGGTCAGGTCATGTGTCTGCTCCATTCCCAAAGCTAATGAAGGGTCAGTCCCCCCGTAAACTACCCAGTCTGACAGTGAGGGAAGGGTAGTTTTCCAAAGGAGAATTAGAGCATTATTTCCAGTTGAAGGGGACTGGATACTGCATAAGCAGGGTAAAAAGTTTACTTGCTTTGAGTCATCTGTTCTCTAGGATGTAGCTTTAGCTTTTGAAATGTTCTTCAAATGACAAGATCCAAAGTCCTCTTAATAAGCTAGTTATTCTTCTCTGACTAACTTTCATGACCAAGATGTTGAATGATGTATAGACCAAGTGAGAAATGGCTGAAGGGAATTTCCTTAGGGGGTGTGTGTGTGTGTGTGTGTGTGTGTGTACGTACTCCATATATAGAGAGAGTAATGGGGATAATTGTTATGATCTTGGAGTAGAGACAAAATGGAGAGGTGAGTGCTTCTTTCATATGCTAGCATAATTGAAAGCTGACTCCTCAATGACATTTCTAGACTTAATGAGTTAACAACAACAAAAAGCCCAAACAAAAAAACAAACAAAAACTAAGAGGAGGAATTAAGGAAAACAAAACTCCTTGGTTTTCTAGTTGGTGCTTGCTTTGTTGGTGAATAAACCATCTGCCTAAATGCCCTGTTAGGTAGCACTGGGTGATTAATAGTGTAGCTCATCTGTGAACCAGCATGGAGAGCTCTCTAGGAAGCGTCAGGCTGTAAACAATAGCAAATGATCAATGCCGTTTTGATGACATACTGAGATTCCTTTTTATACAGAGCTTTTTATGATTTTTTGTAATGCTTAACAGACCACCGATCATGGAAAAGACATTTCAAATTCACAGGCCAGTGAGTGTTCTGTTAGCCCCTTTTCTCATTTTACTCCCTGCAGAGTTTTTTTTTTTTCTTTTTTTGTAGGCAGTAGTTGTTTTTATTTTTGAAAGAGTGATGTGTTTTATACTTTTTCATGAAAATTACCAGAATTGCAATAGATTTTTTCTTTTCCTAGTTTGTGTAATTATGATTAATGATGAATAACACAATCTCAGGAATTACAATCAGTGAGGCAAGGCATGACATGTAATTTTAAATTGTAGTTCTGAGTTGTAAGTTTTAAATTGATCCTACATTTGAATCAATATCTTTTACAATCCAAAGTAATTCTCTTTATGGAATGCTGTTTTAAATGGAATGTTGGGAAGGATAAAACCATTGTAAATTTTTCCTTTGCCTTTCCTGTTAGACCATTTTCGTAAAACTTTCTATTATGGAAAATTTCAAGCATATACAGAAGCATATCCTCTATTATACTAGACTTGCACGTGTCCATCACCCAGCTTCAACAGTTACTAACTCACAGCCAATCTTGTTTCAATTATCTCAATTCATTTGTCCCCACCCAATTGGATTATTTTGAGGCAAAGTTCTAGTTTCAAGATGTTGTTTGGACATGGGTTTGGGGGATAGATTTAACTTCTGGGGTGGAGGATGAACTATTTTCATCATTTATTTCAAAGCAAGATTTTGATGAAATTTTTTCGCATTTTACTTCCTGAGAAAAGATGTTTCCATATTTCTTCAAGGGACTTCTAAAGTATACTATCTTATTAGTTCAGCAAATTGAGCTCTTGTCATATGTCAGGAAGAGTACTTGACTTTGGTGACATAGTGATGACTAAGAAAAAAGGCTAGTGCTCAAATAAGTCATTATCTAGCAGGGTGGATAAGTAAGCATAGTAATGTATGATAAGAATAATGGTAGACTTACAAGGGATTATGAAAAAGGAACACCTAGCTCGGTCTTGGAGTGTCACAAAGGTGTTACAGAAGACAGATGTCTAAATAGATACTAGAAGGATAAATAAGATTAAGAAGAAATGAGAAGGCGAGTTGATGAGTAGGGCATAGAGGGAAAAGCTATGTGAAGGTCTGTGAGTAGAGGAGACATGTCTTACACCCATGGCTGCAGAATAGAATATAAAGGGAAAAAGTAGTAAGAGTTGAGGCCAGAGAGCTGAACAGTGAGTTTTGATTTTGTCTAAAGCTTAGGAGTCTTTAGAAGGTTTTATTCAGGGAGCTGACAAGGTGAATCAGATAGAGTGTTGTTCCAGTCTAATCATGAGGAAAACTGTTCTGAGGGATTTAATTACTAATGTAAAGACCTCAGACAATTAGTCACACCCATGTCTGGGCCTCTGACCTTCTGACTTCTGGTCCAAGACATTGCATTTCCCTCTGTTTTTTGTTTTGTTTTTTGTTTAAATTTTTAATAAATAAAGACTGCCAGTAATTCCCTTGGTGGCAATCATCTTGTCTTTTATCATTAACCCCTAGTATAATAGGACATAAAACAAAGGAGTAAGACTATTGTGTCCAATCTCCTCAGTAGTAATCATGGCAGAACTATTCAAACCATCAATAATCTGGTTAGTCTGTAGTGCTTTCACCCCCCTGCCGCTATGCCTACTATTTTACATCCTCAAATTAGAATACTAAATGACTAAAGCCCAAGGATTTGGGTGCCGGGAAGTTATACTGGGAGGAAGTGGTTAGGTGTGACCCTGGGGAATGAAGGATTCATGGGCATAGGGGAGGCAATCCAGCTCCATGAGTTGGGGGCTTTCAGATATCTTTCCCACTAGAGTATCACGTTTGAGCAAATGAGAAGAGCAGAAGAGAAAGCCTGGAGGAAAGGGTATTGAAGGTATTCGGACATAGAGATGATGGAGTAGTAGAGGTAGAAGAGGCCAACCTGTTGATGGGTGAGACTGTAAAGAACACTTTCTTGGTATTTCTATACAGCAGGAGTTAGTAAACTGCAGTCCATGGGTCAAATTTGGTTCACTGCCTGCTTTTGTAAATAAAGTTTTATTGGAACACAACCATTCTCATTCATTTACATATTGCCTATGGCTGCTTTTATGCCATAATGGCAGAGTTGAGTAGTTGCAACACAGAAAGTAGGGCCTGCATAGCTTGACATATTTATTCTCTGGCCTTGTAGAGAAAAGGTTTGCCAACCCATGCTATAGAGGGTGAGTCATTGAGAGTGAATCTTGGATTCAATTCTGTTCTGGAATCTGAAGAAGTACTCATGAGGGATAGGGCCCATAGGAAGTTTGTGTAGGTGGGTCTAGAGCCTTAATACTATGGGGCAAGGGGTTCTTTGGGCCCTATAAAGCCTTGCTTCAGATCAGATGTTTGAGGAGGCTGCTTTCCAGTTCATCGAACCCCAAAAGAGCTTTCATTTAAGACTACTCAAAATAAGCTCAGTGGTGGTGCAAGGACACTTCTTACCATCTGGGGACTGGTGAATTTCCACTTCTGTGTGGCATTTGCTTTATGGTATTTGAGCAATGAACAGAGCTTTCACTTCCAGCTGTGAGGCATCTGGCTTGGATCCCTCCTCTCCTCTTTGCCACAGTATTCCTGATGTTCCCGCTGTGTGTTCTGAACTGGGTTGGCATCTATTTTTCCCTCTGTAGTGCCCTTGCAGTCTATGCCAGACCCATACCAGCCCAATCCATCTTCGTCTTGACTCAGCTGGCTTGCCTTATGGGTGCCTCCTTACCCTTGGGGAAACAGCGGAGTTTGATTTTGACTGTGAAGACTCTCAGAGATGTATATCAAGTGGATTTTATTAATTCACTTACTGTAGTGCCTGTTCTCAGCATCAACTGTATGTACAGATAGAGGTCTGCCTGATATACCACTTGAATCACTGAAAGGTCTTCCTTGGCCCAAAATATTTTCTCTATTGACCCTGCTTGTGGTGCTTGAACTATGCCAATTTGAATTAAGACGCCAAGAGCACTTATTGAAATAATGCTTCCCATGCAGAGTAACTCACCCAGCTACTAGCTGCCACTTAAGTTAAAAATGAATGAGTTTAAAGGAGTAACTGTAGGAGAAATCAGAATATCCAAGTAAAAAGGACAAGGGAGAGGAATCTTGGGAATGCTGGGAACAGGCAGGTCCAATCAGCACATTTACAAGGAAATATATAGATATTTTGTGCCTGGGAGAGAAGGTTGGAGGAAAGGGCATTAAAGGAAATTATGACATAGAGATGATAGAGTAGTAGAGGTGGAAGAGGCCAACCTATTGACAGGTGAGACCGTAGAGGAGTAGGAAGGAGTTGAGACTTCCCTGAGGAACTGCAGGGAGTAATTAACAGAGTTAATTCTAGGTCTGCTGACATCTAGGTCCATGCCCTTTCCACATCCTGGCCTTATCCAAAGTGCTCTGGACAGTACTACTTCTGCAAATATTAATAGAAATTTACATGGAGAAAAAGACATGGTGGTTAAATAAGTTTAAGAAACATGGTTAGAAAGAGGCCTTTCAGGTCAAGGTATTCATCTAGTAGTCTTGGGATATGACCTCTAGTCAGTAGAAGATATATATTGATCAAATTTAATCATACAAATGCATATGTATTTACAAACTGACCAGCACTCTCTGAGGACATTATTCAGTTCTCTAGAAACATATGTCAAAGGGTCCTAGGGGTACAGTGGTTCAGAGATGATTTGTGGGATGAAAGGGTTCCTGAGCTGGTAACTGAAGGGTAAGTATAGTCTAACTAGGTGAAGAGCAGTCCAGGCATGTGCATTAGAGCAGAAAGTTCTGGTTAGATCCCCTGACAGCTGGGGGGAGCAGGGGACAGGTGCACTGGGACCCTAGCCTTCATCCTCTGCATATAAGAAGCCTTGCATATTTCCCCCAGTGTGTCTTACAAATATTCTCTGTGCTGTGGAAAAGGTTGAGAAGTGTTGCATCAGGGAAATTAAGTTGGAATTTAGTGAGTTAGGACAGTGGTGAGAGATGAGACTGTAAGATCATGGTGGAGCCTTAAGATACTCCCTGAGTGACCTTGCCTGAGTCCCATACTCCTTTCGATCTCAGTTTCTTTCTTCTTCTTGGACAAGATAATCTGTTTTTTGATCTGATCAGTTCTTATTTCACATTCCTGTAACTGTGATTTAAAATAAAAAATCAAACTACAGTATTTGGCTCTGAAGAAGCTGCACCTTTGGGCTGCCTTCTAGCCCAAGTTGGTCCTTAAGGGCTGCTGAGTTACTTATGCCTTGGCCCAAGATGATTAGTGTGTCAATATGGGGGCTGAGCAGTCCTGACTGCTGATAAACAATTGTGATTTCACATGACTTATTATTACTACTCTCCATTCACCCCCCCGCCATGGACTCAGGAGCCTGAGTTCCTTGTGCATTGCCATTCTAAATATAGCAACTCCCCTGCTCACAGACTTGTTTTTGCCATCACAGGAAGGGAAATGGCAAAACCTAGGCCTGCTTGTCTGGTGGGTAGGCAGCCAGAGCTCTGTTTTGCACTGCCACTTCCATCAGCTCATTTTGGACCATTGTTGACAGACACACTCATCAAAAGAACAAAACAAACAACAAAAAAACAAAAACAAAACCCTCTTTCTGAAGTTTGCATTTCTTCTAAGACTTCCAGAAACATGTGGTAGCCATTCAGGGCTATTTTCTTTCCTCCCATCAACCACTTCTGACTTTGTGGGCTGCATATTTCATACATCACACACAGGTAACAGCAATTGTGGTACTTTGAGATGTGATGCTGGAGTTTCTAGCAAAACCTCTGGGGTGTCCAGGCAACTTCTGAGCAGTTGTAAATGCAATACTTTACTTTCTGGTAACCCTAAGAACTGATTGTTTAATGAATAGAGAGGGTTTACAGCAGGACTGACCTTTACATAGAACCCTAAATGAAGAAGAAGGCAAGGTTGGGGAGAAGTGAGAACATTTGAGCCCCATATTAGAGAAACTAGCTTCAAAGCCCAGTTCTGTTATTTACAAGTTTTGTGCCTTGAGCAAGTTATATTCTCTGGGCCCCAATTTTCTCATCTTTTAAATGCAGATTTTAATAAAGTTATAGCACAAATTAAATGGGGGAATGCATGAAAGTACTTAGCATAGTCAGGCATGTAGTAAACATTCCAGTAATACTGTATTCTTTTTATTCCTTTTTTTCTATTATTATTTTTAGGGAACTATAATTTTTTTCTGAGTTCTTCTAAAAAAAGTTCCAGCTGTGTTCTCCTTTTTAGGCATGACTAACATCAGGGCCTATATTGTGGAAAGTCTTTTCCACCATTGGAGAACATTATAAACATTAAGATACCTTCTAGGATTGAGCAGTCCAGATGTGTTCCTTATGAGTTTTCCCATCTGTGCAGCACAGGTACTTACATAGGATGGCAGTGGTTCATAAGACCTTAATAGAGAGCAGAAAGTGGATGAGCCAATCTTTCTCAAAGTATTGGAAGCTCTCAGGTAGCAGTTGCCTCCAACAGACTTCCAGGGCTGTTCTGGTCGAGTTTTGTGCTAACTACCCTCTGGCCCCAGAGGGCCATTATTTCTGTCCTCAGGTTGTAATGGCCATTGACTTCAGCCACACTGTGTGTCTGTGTATTTGTCTTGTCTTCAATTCTTTAAGCCTTGGGACCCATGAGGCAGCCTTGATCCTGAGTACTCCTTAGCCACAACACTTCTAAATTGCTTTTGGGTCAAGATGTACCAGGGGTTTCCTGTTGGGTACACATCATGTGTGCTGATTCTTGATTCTGTCTCTTTCTGCAGTCCATTTTAACCTAGCAATAAAGACAGGGCTTGCTGAAGAGGATCAGTGCCTTTTCCTTTGGTGTAAAATGGAAAGCAAAAAGGTTATTCCAACTTAGTACAGGTGGACTCTGAGAGAAGTTGATACTCGTCATTAAAGGGGCTTTAGAAATAGCTTTTTTTAAGGCAGAGTGTTCATTATTTGGTCTTCCTGCATAAATTTCATTATTAGCTCTCTCCTCCCTTCCCTAACTCCAACAATTTTATTATTTACTTAGACTCTGGAAAACTGGTCTAGGTACTGGGAATACGGGATGTATACACATGTAGTCACCCCTTCATGGCATTTACAATGTAGGAAGAGAGACCAAATCAGAAGACCTTATAATACTACAGATCTGATGGAGGAAATTGAAGGTGTTAAGGAGCACAGAGGGAGCATTTCACAGCATAGAGTGATCACTAACCTGAGAAAAGACAAGTGAATAAAAGTTATCTAGGCAATGAGGGATTAGTTAGGATTTTTTAGTGGAGAGGAAATATGCCAATAGATACCAAATCATTCCTGTAAGTTTGACCTTTACTGTGAGAATAGCAGGGATCCATAGAAGGTTATTGAACAGAAAGATACTATGATAAGAGAAAAATTTAGACTTATCAGTCTGGATACAATGAATAAGAGAGCACAAGCCTTGAGGAAAGAACATCACTGTGTAAGCTCCTGCCATAAACTAGAGAGCTAGTAGGATTTGAAATAGAAGTCACAGGATTTGATAACTAAATGTGAAGGTAGGGTCAGCATAAGCGAGAGTGAAACATCCATATTGACTGCCATGTTTCTGGGTTCCTCATTGGGTGAGTGATAGTGCTTTTTAATAAGATAGGGATCCTGAAAAAGAAGCAAGGTATGAGGGGAAAATAAAGATCACAGCTTTAGATGTTGAACTTGAAGTGCCTGAAAGACTTCATGTGTGGATATGTTCAGTGGGAAATGAAGTATTATGGTAAGCATTCAGGAAGGTGATCTAAAGTCATAGATTTTTGGAGTCACCAGCAGGTAGGAGATATTTCAAACTGTACAAATAAATTAGATCATTTATATAAGCAAAGTATGGAAGGTGAGAGGAAGGCTAAGAATGGGACCTTAAGTTTTCTACCATGTAAGATGATGAAAAGAAAATTAGAAGAATAACTCAGAGAAAAAAAAGTTCAAGGACTTGTTGCCACAGAAACTTAGGGAATAGTCTCCTTTTAGGATGGATGGTCTAACTGGAATATTCTAATAATTCATTGGTCTAAATCTAAAGATATCTACTGGTCTTAAAAAAAAAAAAAAGATCTGGTCTGTCAGCCACAGGTCTTGCATTTTGGGTGGAGATGGTAACAAGCTCAACACAAAGCTGCCCTTACCTTTCACACTGGTCAAGGGCAAATGTAAGTACTAAAGCCTTGGAAGTCAATTAACTGCAAGGTTTTGGCTATATTTATATGATTTGATGCTGACAGTGTTAATTTCCTAGTTAGTAGGTTGAGCTGCTAACGAGCACCCTCCCACTCCAACTTTTTAAGTCCTTGATGGGTTGGGGATATTTTTTTTTATCATTCTAATTATATTAAGTATAGGGTTATATCAATGAGGAGAAAGACTACAGGCATTTATTAGGTATCAGATATGGAGGAAGAGTGATGAGGCACTGAAGTGTTAGGTAAAATAAACCTATACTGTGATTCAAGACAATTAGTTTCAAACTCTGACTGTGCCATTAACTTGTTCTGTGGGAAGTAGAGAACAATTGTGGCATCAGTTTTACCTCTCCGTAAATATAGAAGATTGGATTCAAGGATCCATTTTGTCATTAATATTTTGTGAGTTCTGAATGTGCTTACATTACTCCGTGCAGAAAGATGGGAGGGCAATATACTTAGAATTCTGTATAGTTCCTATCCCTGCCTAAGGCTTATGGTAGTCAGTCCTGGGCATTAGAGCTGGACAGCATATGCATTCATAACCTCCTAAACTTCTGACTCTTGGAGAAGATACATTTTTTTAAATTGATTATTTAAAAATTAAAATCATCTTAGGCTACAAAAAAAGGGAGTATGTGATATTTTCCAAGTAAAAGGAAATGATAAATCTGTTACTCTATACTGACCAGACCATATGCTAATAATGTCTCTTCTACATTCTTTTCTTCAAATAAACAAACGAACATATAGGACTTAATATATACCAAGTATTTTCTAGGCACAGGGATATGGACATGATTAAGACATGGATCTTGAGAAGATTGCAATTTGGTGAGAGAAAAAAAAATAACCAATAACATAGCATAAGTTTCCTGGCAGATGTGTAAATTACTGTGCTATAGAAAATATGGGAAATTTAGCCATCCATCCATTCAATAAATACTTAGTGCCTACTATGTATTAGATCTTGCTTTAGGAATCTTGATAAAGTAGCTATCAAAATAGACAAGGTTCCCCACTTTAATAGGGCCCAAAGTCTAGTATAAGAAGAGAGAAAATGAATCAATAACAAGGAAAGACTTTCAGATGGTTGTAAGTACTATATGGAAACAATATTAAGTAGCGAATAGGGAATGGTGGTGAGTATTATAATTTTCTATAAGATGGTCAGAAAAAGCTTTGTCCATAAGAGAAGGTTTGAGCAGAGAACTAAGGAAAGTAAGAGAATGATGTGAGGTCTAGGGGAACATTGATCCAGGTAGAAGGAAGAGCAAGTGCACAGGCTTTAAGGCACAAGTATGCGTAACCTGTATGGGGAATAGTTAAAAATGACATCCGGATAGAGGAGAGTCAGAACAACTAGATGGCTCCATTTTCCATTGACTGTGAAAAGAGCAATTGTGTGAGAAAGGAGAAATCAGGAGTTTGACTTTGAACATGTTAAATTTAAGATGCTTATTAAACATCTAAGAAAGATGATATAAGAGCATATAAATATATGATTATGGAGTTCAGGTAATGGGTCCAGGCTGGAGATATAAATGTGGGTGTTATCAGCATGTAAATATACTTAATATTTAAATATTTAATATGACTGAAAGAGATCTCCCCCAGGGAATGACTATCAATAGACATCTGGGAGAAGCAAAAGGATCAGCAAAAGGAAAACAGAGACTGTCTGCTCAGCAATGTAGGAGGGAAATGAAGACTGGTGACCTAAAAGCCAAGAGAAGAAAGAAAAGGTTTCAAGAGGAGGAAATAATCATCTGTGTCAGTGCTTCCGATGGTTCAAAACTGACACACAGAGCAGAGAATTGCTGAAGAGCAGTGGAAAAAAGACTTGAAGGGTTCAATGCTGAGGGCTGGAGGGGTGAGAGAAAGGTGGCCTGAGATAAATGGCCATGAGGATGAGAAGAAAAAACTTGAACAGGAAGCCATTGTGAAGGGACTGACCGATGGACTAGATACTGCAGGAGTAGTTTAAGGCCTGGAGAGGAAGTGTGGAAGATTCCCAAGCTTACTAGATCTGAGTAACAGGAAGAATCAAATGATGAGGTGGTTGATTAACGTAGGAAACAGTGGCAGAGAGGCAGCTTTAGGGGGAAGGAGATGGTAAGATTTTAGAACAAACTGATTTTGATATGCATTTAGAACATCCAAGTGAATATAGCCATTGGGAAGTTGCATATGAAGCTGAAGTTCAGGAGACATGTTTCTAAGTTGTTTCATGTATACTTTAAGTTTCCATATTATTACTGAAGTACAGGCAAATAGGTGGATGTTTGGAGAAAGTTTGCAGAGGAGCATTGATCTGAAAACCCTGCTATGTAAGAGGGAAGTGTGGGGAAGCTGGGAGTCAGCCAACCTGAGTTCTAAGCCCAGCATATTATGGGCCAGTTGTATGAGTTTGGACAATGGTGTGGTCAGTGAGTTTTCTTCCCTGTGAGGTATGAAGAATAGCAAGTGTGAAGTTGCTTGAGGAACCAGGGTACTAGAAGATGGAGAAGGCATTCAAATTTATTCTACATGTTTATGTCATTACAACTACTTCTGCCATGAATGATGAGGCTGCCACAACTACAAACACAACTATTATATATATTCATATATATATATATAAATTTTATTACCAATAATAGATACCCTAGTATATGTCATAAATGAGGGGGAATGGTCTCTTGAGATTAGATTTGTAAAAGGGATCTCTTCTACTACCTGCCATTAAAATATATGCCTTCTTACTCTCTCACTCTCATTAGTCTCTCATTGAAACTCAGGGCAGATGGATTATTATTTCAGTGTATCCAAGGAACTAAGCACATTCCCATTTATTCATCTGAATCATTTTGTGAGGAAACAAGACAGTTTATAAGATTACTTTAATAAGCAATGGCTACATTTCCATTTGCTCATGTCATTCTTTGTCATGTAGGACACCTTTTAAACCTCTGCTTTTGACAAATACTTGATTTTCGTTTCCACAGTTTTCTTAACAACTTTGCCTCTCTGATGTGGGCTGTCTTGCTGTGGCCAGAGGAGCAAAGGCAGGGGATTATGGAAGTGACTATGCTCTCACTGTTCAGCAGCCTGTCTTCCGTCACTGTCCCTTGTCATCCTACCATAGCCAGCCCAGCCTGAACATCCTCAGCACCTATTCCCAGGACTGAGCAGGGATACCCTGCAGGGGAGAACTGAAGGCTGGGCCAATTCCTCTTGTGATTATGTGGATCTTGTTTATTGATTGATTCACTCATTTGCTCAGTAACAAAGGTAACAGGGCAATGAAAATGATGATGTGAATGAGGATGATGATTACTAGTAGTATTTAGCACCAATGGCAGGCACTTTGCTAAGAGGTTTATTATTTTTTTAATTTAATTTAATTTTATTATGTTATGTTAGTCACCATACAGTACATCATTAGTTTTTGATGTAGTGAGTGTTCCATGATTCTTTGTTTGAGTATAACACCCAGTGCTCCATGCAATACGTGCCCTCCTTAATACCCATCACCACGGTAACCCATCCCCCCACAACCCTCCCCTCTAAAACCCTCAGTTTGTTTCTCAGGTCCATAGTCTCTCATGGTTCATCTCCCCTTCCGATTCCCCCCACTTCTTTTTTCCCTTCCTTCTCCTAATGTCCTCCATGCTATTCCTTATGTTCCACAGATAAGCGAAACCATATGATAATTGACTTTCTCTGCTTGACTGATTTCACTTAGCATAATCTCCTCCAGTCCCATCCATGTTGATGTAAAAGTTGGGTATTTATCCTTTCTGACGGCTGAGTAATATTCCACTGTATATATGGACCACATCTTCTTTATCCTTTAAATATATTTTATCAAATAAACTTCACAAGAGTAATATGTAGTTAGATTCATGAGTATTGCTTTCAGCTGAGAAAAATGAGAATTAAAAAATAAAGTATTTTCAGGTTCACCCCATTGTTGGTAAAGCTGAATCTTAAATTTGGGTCTTTAAAAAATGTTTTTTTGGTTTTGTTTTGTTTTTTGTTTTTACAAAAGCAGTAAATGTCAGTAGAAAGCTAAGAGTACCTGGATGGCTCAGTCAGTTAAGTGTTTGCCTTGGGCTCAGGTCATGATCTCAGGGGTCCTGGGATTGAGCCTCATATTGGGCTCCCTGCTCCTCAGCAGGGAGTCTGCATCTCCCTCTCCCAATTCCCCTCTACACTTCCACCTGGCTTGTGCTGTCTCTCTCTCTCTCCCCCAAATAAATAAATAAAATCTTTAAAAAAAAATAAAAAATAAAACAGCTAAAATAAGAAAATAAAAAATGTATCCCTGCTATGCAGATATCACCATTATATTTTCTTAGGCTACATTCTTCTGCATCTTTATGCCATCCTCCCCCTCCAACACACACATGCAGATTTTCCACTGCTTTGCAAATACTGACGCCATGCTTTGACACCTCAGTATAGAAAACTTTGGCTTACTTGGTGAGTTCCATCTACTTCCTACCTTACAGACAGGTAAGTGCTCTCAGGGCAAAATCCTATAATTGTAAATCTTAACAAGTGAACTTCCCTTCTTTCAAGGTTGAACTTCCTTCGGCTTCTGCCTGCTCTGTTTGCATTCTAATGCCTTCAAATAGTCACTTTTTATATGTTGTTCAGTGTTTATAACTTATTTTGCAGGAGTGCCAATCAAATACATACTCCTCTGCCCTTTCTGGCACCAAAACTCTCATTATTTTAATTTGTTTCTCTTATGACTGAGGTTGTCTGTTTCATGTAGGGTCATTGTCTATGTGAACTCTGTGTTCATTTCCTTTTCATTTTTTCTTTTTGTGTTCTTTGTCTTTTCCCCTTGTTTTCTGATTGTTCTTTATAAAAGAGACATTTTGTCTATGACATCAGTTGGAAATACTTTCCCTTCTTAAAAATTTTTATTAAAATTTTTGTTGTAAAGTTATTCTAATTATCTACTAAAACTTACAAATATTTTATATGTAGGTTTTATATTTTGGATTTCTATTACAAAGGCTTTATCCACTCTGATTTTAAAGGCGTACTCTCCATGTTTTCTTCAAGTACTTAATACAGATTCTTTCTCCCCCCTCACATTGCAACCTTTAATCCATTTGAAGTTTTCTTTGGTGTATGGTGTGAACTAAGGATCCAACTTTATCTTTTTTCTTCGTAAAGGTATCCATTTTCCTTAGTATCAGTTAAGAGTACATGTTGAGGGGGGCCTGGGTGGCTTAGTCATTAAGCATCTGTCTTCGGCTCAGGTCATGATCCCAGGGTCCTGGGATTGAGTCCCGTGTCGGGCTCACTGCTTGGCGGGAAGCCTGCTTCTCCCTCTCCCAATCCCCCTGCTTGTGTTCTTGCTCTTCCTGTCTCTCTCTCTCTGTCAAATAAATAAATAAAATCTTGAAGAAAAAAAAAGTACGTGTTGAGCCCACTCATTAGAAATATCTCCAGCATATAGTAAACTTTCATATGTTTAAGGGGTAATTCTGGATTTTATGTTCTTTTCATGGGTATTTGCATGCCAATATAATTTTAATTATTGAGTCTTTATGGTGGGTTTTAACATTTTATAAGACTATTCCACCTTATTTTTCAGTATTTTCCTGGCAATTTTTCCTTGTTAGATCAAGTTTTTCTGCCACCAAATTCCATACTTCCATCTACTATATTTTTTTTCATCCACTATATTTTATGGGCAGGTACTGTGTCCATCCACATATTACATGATTACAGAGAAATTTATTGCAGACCTTTCTAGGTTGGCCTTTGTGTTAAGTACAAGAACAAAAGAGGATGAGAATCCTATATTCACTGATAGATCCCTGGTAGTTTTAAAGAATGTGGAATATGATGGAATACAAATATTGTGACCTCTACCATGTACATCTATAGTTTTGGAAATTCCAAGGGTGATTGTGAAGACACATTATGTTTGAAAACCAGTGGCCTCTGAGGAAAACCAACAAACTGTGTCCTCCTTCTACCTGGCCAGAAAATGTCTGGTCATTTCCCCTCAGTTTCCATGATGTCATAAATCAATATGGTCAACATTGGAAGGGGCCTCACAGATCCCAACCTAGTCTGCTTACTTATGGAGAAATTTAAGCCCAGATGTGATGTGATCTACTTAAAATTGAGTCAGTGTTTTATTTGGTCAGAGACCCAACATTTATCTTCAGTTCCATTTTTTCCCTCCATTACACCATGCAGAGACCTTATTGAACAAGCCAGTATCTCATGATTGAAAGGTGTGAAATTAATTTAATTCATATGTAAACATTTTAAATCACTCATTAGGCTAGAATTGCTTTCATTCAATATTTTGAACACTACTCCTAAATTTATTCATTATCTATTTATTCATGCATTTATTCATTTATTGATTCAACACATTTTCTGAGTATTATGTGTTCTGGTTGATGTAATGAAATATCAAACATTGAATCTGTATTCAAATGATTTTGATTTGACTGTATATGTAAGATACATGCACATGAGCTATTAGACTTTGGATAGAGTACAAGGCAAATAATTTAAGGAATGTTACAAAGCATTTAGGTGCTACATGAGTAAAATAGATAAAGAGAGTCAGTGTAGGTTGGAAATAGAGAATGTGCTGTGTAGGAGGTGATTATTTTGTTTGGCTAGATATGGAGGGATAGTGAAGGGCATTGATACCAGGAGATATTACACATATAAACCTAGCAATTATGAGAAGCAATGAAAGCCTTTTCTCTCCACATCTGTCCTTTAACAGAGCTTTTCTTTTGTAACTAGTACATTTGCTTTGCAACATCTTTTGTCTTCCCAAACAGTTGAAAATTATGTGATTTATCAATACACTACACAACTAGGAAAACCTCCCTAAAGAACTAACATCACTGAGGCATGTAGTGTTTGATAAAAAGTGAACTTTCCAGATTATTGAAACTTTCCTTCTAAATGTCAAAACCGTTATTTAAAAAATTTTATCCATTTTGGATATAAATTCTTGTATAATAAAATTTAGACTTCCCTAACTTTTTATACAGGTTTTATCACACAACTTTTTTTTAAAAGATTTTATTTATTTATTTGAGAGAGAGAGAATGAGAGAGAACACATGAGAGGGAGGAGGGTCAGAGGGAGAAGCAGACTCCCTGCCGAGCAGGGAGCCCGATGCGGGACTCGATCCAGGGACTCCAGGATCATGACCTGAGCCGAAGGCAGTCGCTTAACCAACTGAGTCACCCAGGCGCCCTTATCACACAACTTTTGAACTCCTCCTGGAGATGAGAATTATAAGAAATAGGTCTTCTGTATTCTGCTCAATCTAATAGCCCTCTTTGTCCTTAATTTCCATCAGTGGCCATACAAATTAATTTATCTTTTAAGTTTCTCTGTCCCCTCCCTCACTGTGTCCCCTTAGATATTTCTATAATTTGGGTATCTATTTCTAACAGTCTTGTTTCTCCTCTAAACTGTTACTTTTGTTCCCCTGTTAGCTATAAAAATAAATGGGAAATGGATCAGGAAATATTTGCCATGTAAGGGAAAGGGTCTGGACGGGGGTTTAGAGAACTGGGCTTTATTTAAGGCTTTGCCAACAAATGAACTGGGGATGTATAACCTTGGGGAAGTTACTTTCTTTTTCTCATGCCTGGGTTTCTCAGCTGAAAAAAAGACCCTGGATGTGATTATGCATGGTTTTCAAATTCTTCAGGGATCACATTAAATAGGACCCATGGGCTCAGTGAAAGGGCTCTTAACTTATTCTCTCCCACCATATTTTAACCAATCTATTCTAGCTTATTTTTTGTATCTTGGGTATTTTTATAGAAAGGATTCCATAACTTTTTAAAAAGTGTGAATGCCACTGAGTTAGAAAGGTAATGGCTATGATTTATTCATATACTGAAAATCTCTGTATTCTCCAATTTATCATGGGCTTTTATATATATTATCCCTAATTTTCACAAACTCTTGAAAGGTGGTAAAATACTGATATTTTTATTTGAGAAAACTGAGCCTCAGCATTTAAAAAAAAAACTTTCCTAAGATCATATAGCCAATAAATGAAAGAAATAAAATTCTAGCTCCATGCTTCAGACTCAAGAGCTGGGAGAAATTTCACATTGTCTCCAAGTATGACCTCTTTCACTTCCACATGACTACTATGACCAGATATGGTATAATTGTATCTGTATTAAGCATAAGAAAAACCTCAGAGTGAATTGGTCTCCTATGAGAAAATTAAGTTAACTTTAATCGCTTTTGTCCATGCTTCTCTTTGACATTTTCATGTCTTTTTCCTGGTTCATGACCATGTTCTGAATGTAGCTCCAGCCATAGAACGTCTAATACTGCATTACATTTACAGTTTAAAACACTGACAGATACATCAATTGACTATATGGGAGAATGTGGACAGACAGAGGAAGAAAACAAGTTTGAAGGAGGAAAAATCCCAAATTATGTACTTAAAATAATATAAATACTACTTTTGGGAAATAGAAGTCATTTTTTACTTTGGAAACTAGATCTTTATGTAGTTGGTAAATTTCCACCCCACAGTGAACTTTGATGTCTTTTCTGTTTTGTAACTTGGCTTTGCCAGTGTCTCAGGAGACAGTTGTCTCTGTTGGTAGGAAGGAAAAATTTAACTAAAGAACTGAAGCCAGAGAATGGCAAACACATTAGTGCGCGCGCACGCGCAGACACACGCACGCACACACACACGCGTCTTTTTCTCTGAATAAGTGTAATTACTAGTTCCCTGCACCTCTTATTCTTTCTACTCTGAGCTGTCAAACTTCTCACCTATCTTTAAAAAAAAAAAAGGTCAACAGTGGCTAATGTTCTTGCCTTTTCAATGAAAAAGCTCCAATTTAAGAGCGCAACCAAGAAACTCCCAGATACTTTATCCCTAGTCTCCTGGCTTTCAGCTTAAGCTACATTTTTTTTCCTCCTTGTCATCAGATAGTGGAAAGACATGACTTGACCTTCAGTGCTTTAATAGAGTATCTTACTGCTCTTTCTTGATTTTTTCTGAACTCTAATTTCCACAACCAAGCCTGATTATGGTCTCCCTTCCAAGGTTTCTTGACTACTCAGAGGGAAACTATACCCTTGGGTGAGCCATATCCTCTCCATTCTGGCTTTGTTTCAGGGAGTCATGACCTGGAATTTCTGAGCATCTTTTACAGTTCTCTGAGTTTCCTGTCCTCCATAAAGTACCATTTTCTTTAAAAGTTCATGGAGGCTGAAAATATAGTATGACCATACTAAATACTTTATCCTACTCAAGTCGCCTAGGCAGAGTTTAAAAACCTAGGAAGTACTATGGTATAATAATCACAGAATTTAGAGTTATATTAGCTTGTTTGAAATCCAAAATTAATCTTCAGTACTAGCTATATGTTCTTGAGAAAGTCTTCTTATTATTAAATAACAGCTTAATTGAAATATAATTCATATACCCTAAGTTCATTTTTAAAGTGTACTATTTAGTGGTCTTTAAGATACTTAAAAGCACTTCTGCAAGATGGCAGTGTAGGGAGATCCTGAACTAACCTCCTCCCCACAGACACACAGCTACATTTGGATCGTTTCTTTCTGAAAAAGATCTGAAAACTAGATGAGCTACTTATCCAAAATGAAGGATAAAAAGATCATATCAAGATGGGTAAGACAGGCAGAGACAAGGTCTCATCCAAAACTCCACTTTCAGTACATCCATGCATAATAGGGAGGAACTCATCAGTCCAGTGCTTCTCTCAGAGGAATGAGAAGTTGGTGTCCCACATTGGGCATCATAACCCCTGGGATCTGCACAGACACACTAGCCCCCCAAACATCTGCCTTAGAAAACAAATGGAGCTGATATCAGTGGGACCCTAAGTGCTGTAAGAAACTGAAATTCTCCTTTGAAAGGGCTTCCATGTGGCCTCACTCACCCTAGGCCCAGTGAAAAACCAGCAGTTTGATAAGCACCTATACAATACTTGAAGGAGATTCATTTGGTAATCTAAAAGCATCTGTGGGAGGGGCTGGAGAGACCTGAAACTCTCCATGGAGATGGAGGTACTGATGGAAGCCAATTTTATACTCTCCACCTACTCAGCTAGCACAGGTGGGCAAGCTTGGATGGAACAACCTCTTGTCACCATCCTAAGACAAATGGAGACAAGTAGTTGCAGCGCTCCCAGCTGCCTTGGTGAAGCTGGAGAGAGTGGCGGGATGCAGCACTCCCCCAATCCCTAGCTGAAGTCAAGGATGAGGCAGTTACAGCATTCCTCCACTCCTTGCCTGGGGCTGGTAAGCCTGAGCAGTTGTGCCATTCTCCTGTTCCCAGCCTAAAGCTGACATGCATGCACAGACAAATCACCCCCCCTTTCATTTCTGAAGTCCACAATCGAATGTAATCAGGACATTTTCCTGAAGTCTGTGAGTGTACCCTACCCCCTACACTCTGCAGCTGCCTAGCTAAAGCCAGCAGGCATGCACAATCAACATGGGGGATATACTTTGATCATCTGGCCCTGGTGGCCAAGGAGACTGGTGTTCTTGAGCTCCATGAGAAAGTAACAAATGGAAGGACAGTTGTTGGCAGGCCAAGGCACTGCACAGATAGCATTCTGAAACACAACCCCAAGTCATCCTGTGAAAATGGCCTATTTACTAAGCCTGAAGCTTCAGCCTAAAGGACAGGCTTCACATTCCCACACATCTAGAGGCTAAGAAGGCATTCCCAGGGAATGTAAGCAGGGAGACAAAATCCTTGCATGCTCCCTTGGCTTCACTACAGCTTGATGAGACCTCCCAGAAAGGAATTTATACACTTGTCTAGAGTACCAATATTTACAACTGTCATCTGGGAGGATGCCTCCAGAACCCCTGGTTTGGAGGCCAGCAGGGTTTATAATTGTGTTCCATAGAACTGTGTTTCATAGTTCCACAGACTGTATATATTTGCATACTTTAAAAGCTGCCACCTGAGGGTCTGGCTTCCAATCAGCCTGAGACTAGGTGCTAAATGAGATTCTTCCCCTTGGAACAGTGACAGGTTTTGGAACATCCTCAACAAGAGGGGCACATCAAGAATAAACCAGGTGACTTAGAGACAAAGAGTTGAGAGACAGCCAAGAGCTAAGGCAAGGTTAAATGGGAAGGTGAATTACCTACATAAGACCATTTCTTCAAGACTGAGAGAGGTAGCTGCTTTACCTAATACATAGAAACCAACACAGAGTCAAAAAAATGAGGAAACTGAGAAATAAACTCCAAATAAAAAGACATTAATAGTACAAAGATAAATAGTCTATCTGATAAATAATTCTAAGTAGTGGTCATAAAGATGCTCACTGTACTCAGGAAAAGAATGGATGGACACAGTGAGAAATTCAAGAGATAGAAAATATAAGAAAGTACCAAATAGAAGTTACAGAGCTGAAGAATACAATAACTGAACTGAAAAATACACTAGAAGGGTTCAATAGCAGATGGAATGTAACAGAAAAATGGATTAGCAACCTGGAAAACAAAGCAATTGAACTCACCCAGACAGAGCAGCGAAAAGAAGAAAAAAAAAAAAATGTAACTTATGGGATCTATGTTAAAGCTTCAAGCAGAATAACTTTTGCATTATAGAGATACCAGATGGAGAAGAGAGGGACAGAAAATATGTTTGAAGAACTAATGGCTGAAAATTTCCCTAAACTAGGGAAAGAGGCAGGCATCTAGGCCCAGAAAGCCCAGGGAGTTTCAAGTAAGATGAACCCTAAGAGAGTCACACCAAGACACATAATAATTAAATTGTCAAAAATTAGAGAATCTTAAAAGCAGCAACAACAAAAACAAATTGTTATGTGCAAGAGAAGCCCCATAAGCAATTAGCATATTTCTCAGCAGAAATTTTGCAGGCTAGAAGAGAGTGGCATGATATATTCAAAGCACTTATAGGAAAAAAGAAAACTTAAAACCAAGAATACCCAGAAAGGTAAGCATTCAAAATTGAAGGTGAGATAGAGTTTTCCATACAAGCAAAAGCTAGAATTCATCACTACTAAACTGGCCTTACAAGAAATGTTAAAGGGACTTCTTTAAGTTGTTCAAGAAACTTGTTTAAGAAAACCTATGAAAGTAAACATTTCATGGGAAAAGATATATAGTAAAGGTAATGGATTAATGACTTACTAAACTATGTAGGTTAAAGACAAAATAGTGAAATTAACTAAAACCACAATAATTAGTTGAGGGATACATAAACAGATGTAAAATGTGACCTCAAAAACCTGAAATGGGAGGAAAAATGTAGAGTTCTGAAATATACTCAAATTTAAGTTATTAATAGATAGACTAAAATACTTAAATACATGAGATAAAGACATATATATGATAATATATCGTAATCACAAAGCAAAAAGAAAAGAAAAAGGAACAGAGAGGAACTACAAAAATAGCCAGAAAACAATTAATGGATTGACGATAAGTTATAAACCTATCAATAACTAATTTAAATGCATATGGACTAAATTCTCCAATCAAAAGATGTAGAGTGGCTAAGTGGATTTTAAAATAAGACTCCTATACATTGCTTATAGGAGACTCACTTCAGAAGTAAGGACATGGATTCTAGGAAACAATCTGAGGGTGTCAAGGGGGGAGAGGAGTCAGGGGAAATGATAGCGCAGTGATGGGTGTTAAGGAAGGCATGTGTTGTAATGAGCACTGGGTGTTATATGCAAATAATGAATCATTGAACACTACATCAAAAACTAATGATGTACTGTATGCTAATATAATAAAAAAAAAAAGTAAGGACACAGATGAAAGTGAAGGAATAAAAAGAGATTTTCCATGCAAAAGGGAATGAAAAGAAAGCTGGTGTGCCTATGTTCACATCAGACAAAATAGACTTTAACACAAATACTGTAGTAATAGATGAAGAGGGTGCTACCTAATGATAAAGACGTCACTCTAGCAAGAAGATAAAACGTGTATAAATATATATGCACTCAACATAGGAGCACCAAAATACGTAAAGCAAATGTTAACAGACATAAAGGGAGAAATTGATAGCAATATAATAATATTAGGGGACTTTAATGTGTTTTTGAATTTTTTAATTGGATTGCTCATGAACTGAGATAATTAATATCATTAAAAAGTCCATACTATCCAAAGCAACTTATAGATTCAATGCAATTTCTATCAGAATTTCACAGAATTGAAAGAATTCTAAAATTTATGTGGAACCACAAAAGACCAAAAATCCAAAACAATCTTGAAAAAGAACAAAGCTGGAGGTATTATGCTTCCAGATTTCAAACTATGCTATAAAGCTATAGTAATCAAAACATACGGTACTGGCACACACACACACACACAAAGATATAGAGATTAATGGAACAGAATAGATAGCCCAGAAATAAACCCATGTATATATGGTCAATTATTTTTTTGACAAAGGAAGCAAGAATATACAATGAGAAAAGGACAGTCTTGTCAACAAATGGTGTTTGGAAAAACTGGGACACTATCTTACACCATATACAAATACTAACTCAAAATGAATCAAAGACTTGAATGTAAGACCTGAAACCATAAAATTCCTAGAAGCAAACATATGCAGTAAGTTCCTTGACATTGGTCTTAGCAATGTTTTCTTGGATCTGACCGCACAGGCAAGGGGAATCAAAAGCAAAAATAAACAAATGGGACTACACCAAACTAAGAAGCTTCTGCACAGCAAAAGAAATCAACAAAACAAAAAGGTGACCTACTGAATGGGAGAAGATATTTTCAAGTCCTATATCTGATAAGGGGTAATATCCAAAATACATAAAGAATGCGAGCAACTCAGTACCAATTAAAAAACAATCAAATTAAAAAATGGGTAATCTGAATAGAAATTTTTCCTAAGACAAATAGCCCATAGGCGCATGAAGAAATGTTCAACATTGGTAATGATCAGGAAAATGCAAGTCGAAACCACATTGAGATTTTTACCTTTCACCTACCAGAATGGCTATTATCAAAAAGACAAGAAATAACACATTTTGGTGAGGATGTGAAGAAAAGGGAACACTGATGCACTGTTGGTGGGAATGTAAATTGGTACAGTCACATGGGCAATAGTACAGAGGATTCTCAAAAAAATTTTAAAAACTACCATATGATCCAGCAATTCCACTAGTACGTATCAATGCAAAGAAAATGAAAACACTAATTCAAAAGATATATGCACCCCTATCCTATGTTATCTATATTAGCCAAGATATGAAAATATGGAAACAACTTAAGTGTCTATGGGTGAATGATAAAGAGAATGTGTAATCTCTCTCTCTCTCTCACACACACACACAGAAATAAATACTACTCAGCCATAAAAAAGGACAAAATCTTGCCATTTGCAGTAACACAGATGGACCTTGAGGAAATTATGTTAAGTAAAATAAGTCAGAGAAAGACAAATACTGTGTGATTTCACTTATATGTAGAATCTTAAAAACAAAACAAAACCTAGTCTTAGAACAAATTGGTGGTTGCTAGAAGGGAGAGGGTGTGAAATGAGTAAAGGGGATCAAGAAATACAAACTTCTAGGTATAAAAATAAATAGGCCATGGGAATGTAATGTACAGCATGGGGAATATAGTCAATAATATTCTATTACCTTTGTATGGTGACAATTGGTAACTAGACTTATTGTGGTGATCATTTGGCAATGTATACAAATGTCAGGTCAGTATTTTCTACACCTGAAGCTAATAAAATAGTATGTCAATTCTATCTCAATAAAAACAAATACCCAGTGTTGTGTATCCATCATCACCATCTATTTCCAGACTGTTTCATCACCTCAAAAAAACCCCCCAAAAAACAAAACAAAACAAACAAAAAAGAACAACCCTTTCACATTTGTGGTTATTCTTTTTCTTCATGCCACCTCTGATAACTACTAATCTATCACTTTGTCTACTCCAGACATGTCATACAAATGTAATCATAGACTATATGGACTTTTGTGTCTGGATTCTTTCACTCGGCATAATATTTTTGGGGTTTGTCTATTTCATAGCAGATATTAGTGTACCATTCCTTCATACAGCAGAATAATATTTGTTACTACATTTTATTTATTCATCAGTTGATGGACATTTTTCACTTTTTGGCTGTTATGTATAATGCTGGTATACATGTACATGTTTTGTATGAATGTTTTCCATTCTCTTGGGCATATACCTAGAAATGGAATTTCTGAGTCATATGGCAACCGTGTTTAGCTTTTTAAGGCATGCCAAATTGTTTTACAAAGTGACTGAACTATTTTATATCCTTACCAGCAATGTATGAGGATTTCAATTTTTCCGTTGCTTGTGTTGTCTGATTGTATTATTATAGCCTTCCTAGTGGGTGTGAAATGGTATTTCATTATGGTTTTGATTTGCATTTCCCTAATGATATTGAGTATCCTTTGTGTGCTTTCTGGACATTTTATAATTTTATTAGAGAAGTGTCTATTGAAATCCTTTGCCCACTTTAAAATTAGGTTGTCTTTTTGTTAAGTGGTAAGAGTTCTTTATATATTCTAGATAAAAGTCCCTCATCAAATATGAATTGTATACATTTTCTCCCTTTCTGTGTGTTGTTTTTACACACTATTAATCTATTTTATATTGAAGTATAATCAACACACAGTGTTATATTTCAGATTTATAACATAATGACTCAGTAATTCTATACATTATTTAGTGCTCACCACAATAAATATAGTCCCCATCTGTCACCATCCAGTGTTATTACAATATTTCATTTTATTTTATTTTTTAAAGGTAGATTACTTTTTTTTAGAGATTTTATTTATTTGAGAGAGAGAGAGAGAGTGAGAGAGAGCACGCTCACATGAGAGGGGGGAGGGTCAGAGGGAGAAAGCAGACTCATTACTGAGCAGGGAGCCCGATGCTGGACTCAATCCTGGGACTCCAGAATCATGACCTGAGCCGAAGACAGTCACTTAACCAACTGAGCCATCAAGGTGCCCGTACAATATTTTAGACCATATACCCTATGTTACTTTTCATCTTGTGACTTACTTATTTTATAACTGGAAGTTTATACTTCTTAATCTCCTTCACCTTTTTAACCCACCCTCTCACTCACCTTCCCTCTATTAACCACTAGTTTGTTCTCTGTATTTGAGAATCTGTTTCTTTTTGTTGTTGTTGTTTCTTCATTTCGTTTGTTTTTTTAGATTGCATATCTAAGTAAAATCCTATGGTATTTGTCTTTCTCTGTCTGATTTGACTTAACATATCTTCTAGGTCCATCTGTGTATTGCTGATGGTAAGATATTCTTTTTTATGGCTGAGTAATTGTGTGTGTGTGTGTGTGTGTGTACACAGACATCCATTCATCTATCAGTGGACACTTGGGTTGCTTCTATATCTTGGCTATCGTAAATAATGGCACAATAAACACAGAGATGCAAACCTATAAGGAGTTAATCTCCAAAATGCTTAAAGAACTTATACAACTCAACACCAAAGGAACCCCAAATAATTCAATTTAAAATGGGTGGAGAACCTGAATAGGCATTTTTCCAAAGAAGATAAACAAATAGCCAACAGACATATGAAAAATGCTCCCCATCACTCACCATCAGGGAAATGCAAATCAAAATCGCAATGAAATAAACCTAACACCTGTCAGAATGGCTAGAATCAAAGGTAAGAAATAAGTATTGAAGAAGATGTGGAGAAAAAAGAAGCCTCATGCACTCTTGGTGGGAATGTAAATTTGGTGCAGCCACTGTGGAAAACAGTATGAAGGTTCTTCAAAAAATTTAAAATACTATATGATCCAATAATTGCACTACTGAGTATTTACCCAAAGAAAATTCAAATATTGATATATACTAAAGCAAAAAAGCTTTTAAAAATTTTAGTGAAGCCCACTTTATATTTCTTTTTGTTGCTTGTGTTGTTTATATTTCAGAAACTATTGCCTAATCCAACACCATGAAGGTTTCCCCTATATTTTCTTCTATCAGTTTTATAGTTTTAGGTCTGTGATTTACTTTGAGTTATTTTTTGTGGATGGGATGAGAAACTTCATTTCTTTCTATATGGCTATCCAGTTGTGCCAACATTATTGGTTCAAAACTACTCTTTTAACATTGAATTGTCTTGGCATTCTTGTCAAAAATCAGTTGACCATAATGTGAGATTTCATTTCTGAACTCTAAATTCTATTCCATTGACCTATATGTCAGTTCTTATGCCAGTACTATGCTATCTTGTTCTGTAGTAAAATCTAACAGATTGTATTGGTTTTTCAGGGTCCTTTGCATTTCCATATGTGTTTTATAGTCATCTTGTCAATTTCGGGGGGGGGGGAAGGCAGGTAAGATTTTCATTGAGATCACATTGAAATGTAGATCAATTTGTGGAGTATTGCCATCTTAACCATATTGAGTCTTCTGATCCATGAACATGAGATGTCTCTCCATTTATGTCTTTAAAAATTTTTATTCAATCATGTTATATAGTTTGAGTGTAAAAATTTTATACTTCTTCTGTCAGATTTATTCCTGAATACTGTATTTTTTGTATGCCATTGTAAATGGAATTGATTTCTTTTTCAGTCTCATTTTTAGATTATTCATTATTGTAAAGACATACAATTGTCATAGATACCTAATTGTATTGTGAAACCTTGCTAAACATGTGTATTAGCAATAATACTTTTTGTTGATTCCTTAGAATTTTCTATATGTAAAATCATACCGTCTGCAAATAAAAATAGTTTTACCTTTTTCTAATCTAGAATCTATTATTTATTTTTCTTAAATTCTCTATTAAGAACCTCCATTACAATTTGAATATAAATGGCAAGAATGGATATTCTTGTCCTGTTCCTGATCTTAGGGGACAATTTTTAATGTTCACTATTAAATATGATTTTAGCTGTGGGATTTTGCAGGTGCCTGTGTTTGTTTCTATAGGCTACTATTACCACAAATGTGGTAGCTTAAACAATGGAAGTATAATCTCTCATTGATCTGTAGGCTAAAAGTTCAAAATATGGTAAAGCTGCAGTCATTCAGAGGCTCTAATGGAAAGTCAATTCCTTGCCTTTTCCAGCTTCTGGTGATTGCTCTGGCATTCCTGGGCTATGGCCACATAGCTCTAATCTTTGCCTCTGTCTCTTTGCTGTGGGTCTGTATTTTATAAGGATCTGCATGATTGCAGTAGGGCCTCCTGGATAATCCAGGATAAACTCCTCCTCTCAAGATCCTTAACATAATTACGTATTTTGCAATATAAGGTAATATTCATTCTTTGACCATGTAAGGTAAATTTTTCAGGTTCTGACATTGGGATATGGAAATACCATTTCAAGTGCCATCATTCAACCCATTATAATGCTGTTTATTAGATTGAGAAAGTACATTTCTGTTCCACAGTTGTTAGGTTTGTGTTTTATTTCTTACCATGAAAGAAAGTTGGATTTTGTCAAATACTGTTTCCGCATTGAGATGATCATGTGACTTTACTGTCTCTATTCTATTAGTGTTTTGTATTACATTGGTTAACTTTGGTATGTTAAGGCAAACTTTGCACTCCTAAGATAAATCTCAATTAGTTATACTGTATAATCCTTCTGTATGTGGCTGAATTCTGCTTGATAGTATTATGCTGAACCTCTGTTTGTGCATCTGTATTCATAAGGGATATTGGTCTGTAGCTTTCTTTCTTTCTTTTTTTTTTGTCATATCTTTGTCTGGTTTTGGTATCAAAGTAATACTGTCTCAAGGAATGATGTGGAGAGTGTTCAGTCCTCTTATTTTTGGAAGAGTTTGTGTAAGATTTGTATTAATTTTTCTTTCAACATCTGGTAGAATTCATCCATGAAACCATCTTTGTGGGCAGTTTTTTATTTACTAATTCAATGTCTTTACTTATTATTGATCTTTATATTTTCTAATTATTAATTCAGTTTCAGTAGTTCATGTCTTCCAAGAAAATTGTCGTTTTCACTTAAGTTGTTTAATTTGCTGGCATGCAATATTTATAGTATTCCATTGTACACACATATAGTTAATTTCTGAAAAGTTGGTAGTGATATCCTCTGTTCAATTCCTTATTTTAGCAAACTGCATCTCCTTTCCTTCTCTCTCCCCACTCCTCCTTGATTAGTCTAGCTAAAGTTTGGTCAGTTTTGTTGATTTAAAAAAAAATTTTTAAGAAATTTTTATTTTTTTAAGTTTTTATTTAAATTCCAGTTATTTAACATACAGTGTAATATTAGTTTCAGGTGTACAACTTAGAGATTCAACACTTATATACAGTACCCAGTGTTCATCACAAGTGCAAAGAAAAAAAATAGATTCAGTATTTTACCTATTGTTTTTCTGTTTCATTTGTTTTCTCCTCATTTATTTTTTTATTATTTCCTTCCATTTGCTATGGGTTTAGTTTGCTTTTCTTTTTACTTAAAGTGTTTTTAAAGTAACAAGTTATTTTTTTAAAAAGATTTTATTTATTTATTTGAGACAGAGAGAATGAGAGACAGAGAGCATGAGAGGGAGGAGGGTCAGAGGGAGAAGCAGACTCCCTGCCGAGCAGGGAGCCCGATGCGGGACTCGATCCTAGGACTCCAGGATCATGACCTGAGCTGAAGGCAGTCGCTTAACCAACTGAGCCACCCAGGTGCCCCATAACAAGTTATTTTTAAAGGCATTTACAGATATATTCTCCTCTAAGCACTACTTTAGCTCCACTGCCTAAGTCTTGCATGTTATGTCTATCTTTTCATTCGTCTAAAAATACTATTTAATTTCTTTTGTGATTTCTTCTTTGATACATTGATTAGAAGTTTGTTGTTTAATTCTCATGGACTTGTGAACTTGTCAAATTTCCTTCTGTTATCAATATGAAATTTCAGTACATTACAGTCAAAAAACATGTATAATTTCAATCATTTTATATTTAAATTTACTTAATTTATATAAATTTGAAATTTGTGTATTTTAAGATCTTTTTAGCTTTCAATTTATTTGGGTCTTGAATTTAAAGTGTCCTTTAAAGACAACATAGAGTATTGGATAATTTTTTTAAATCCATTGGATAATTTTTTTAAATCCCTTTTTTCAATCTCTAATTTCAGTGCTTAATCCATGGAAGTTTAATGTAATTGTAATTATGTTTGCCATTTTGATACTTGTTTTCTATGTCTTATGTCTTTTTCTCCTCTATTTCTCCATTACTGCCTTCTGTGTTAAATAGATATTTTGTTAGTATATCATTTTAATGTCCCTATTATTTCATTTTCCATAAATATTTAAGTTATTAGTGGTTGCCTTGGAGCAATTAAAATCTCCAACCAATCTAGTTTGAGTTAATACTAAATTAATTTCAGTTGTACACAAAAACTTTGCTCCATTTCCTCCTCTATCCTTTATATTACTGTCATACAAATTACATCTTTATTTATTAGAAGGCCAACAACACAGTTTTATAATCACTGTTTTATACAATTGTCTTTTAATTAGGTAGGAAAAGAAAAAAGTAACAAAAATGCATTTCCACTGTTCTTTATATTTTCCTATACATTTATATTTATCTTTACCAGTGCCTGTTATTTCATGAGGATTTAAGTAACTGTCTAATGTCCTTACATTTCAGCCTGGAGGACATTTTTAGTATGTGTTGTAGAGCAGGTCTACTAGCAATAAACTCCCTGATTTTGTCTTTTCTGGAAATGTCATAATTTCGCCTTTATTTTTTTAATTTAATTTAATTTTGTTTATGTTATGTTAGTCACCATACAATACATCATCAGTTTTTGATGTATTGATCCACGATTCATTGTTTTCGTATAACACCCAGTACTCCATGCAGTACATGCCCTCCTTAATACCCGTCACCAGGGTAACCCATCCCCCCACCTCCCTCCCCTCTAAAACCCTCAGTTTGTTTCTCAGAGCCCATAGTCTCTCATGGTTCGTCTCTCCCTCTTATTCCCCCCCCTTCATTTTCCCCCTCCTTCTCCTAATGTCCTCCGTGCTATTCCTTATGTTCCACAAATAAGTGAAACCATATGATAATTGACTTTCTCTGCTTGATTTATTTCACTTAGCATAATCTCCTCCAGTCCCATCCATGTCGATGCAAAAGTTGGGTATTCATCCTTTCTGATGGCTGAGTAATATTCCATTGTATATATGGACCCCATCTTCTTTATCCATTCATCTGTTGAAGGGCATCTCGGCTCTTTCCACAGTTTGGCTATTGCGGACATTGCTGCTATGAACATTGGGGTGCATATGGCCCTTCTTTTCACTACATCTGTGTCTTTGGGGTAAATACCCAGGAGTGCAATTGCTAGGTCATAGGGTAGCTCTATTTTTAAATTTTTGAGGAAACTCCACACTGTTTTCCAAAGTGGCTGTACCAACTTGCATTTCCACCAACAGTGTAAGAGGGTTCCCCTTTCTCCACAACCTCTCCAACATTTGTTACTTCTTGCCTTGTCAATTTTTGCCATTTTAACATGTGTAAGGTGGTATCTCAATGTGGTTTTGATTTGAATTTCCCTGATGGCTAATGATGATGAACATTTTTTCATGTGTCTGTTAGCCATTTGTATGTCTTCTTCAGAGAAGTGTCTGTTCATGTCTTCTGCCCATTTTTTGACTTGATTATTTGTTTTTTGGGTGTTGAGTTTGAGAAGTGCTTTATAAATCTTAGAAATCAGCGTTTTGTCTGTAGTGTCATTTGCAAATATCTTCTCCTGTTCTGTGGGTTGCCTCTTTGTTTTGTTGAGTGTTTCCTTTGCTGTGCAGAAGCTTTTAAGGATAGTAGGACATATATAGAATTCTTGGTTGTTGATGTTTTTATTTCAGCAGTTTGAATGTCATTTTATCGCCTTCTGGCATTTATGGATTTTGATGAAAAGTCAGTTATTAATCTTACTGAGGATTACTTGCAGGTGATGAGTCATATTTCTCTTGCTGATTTCAAGATTCTCTTCATTTTTAAGTTTCAGCAATTTTAGTACAGTGTCTCTGGGTGTAGATCCCTTTGAATTTATCCTTTCTGGAATTCATTAAACTTCTTGAAAGGGTACATTAATACTTTTAAATCAAATGTGGAAAATTTTTTACCACTTTTTTTTATTCTTTCTGCCTTATTCTCTCCTTTTCTTCTAGTTCTCCCATTATGCCAGTTTCCATTCATTTTTCTTTTTTCTCTCTCTCTCTCTTTCCAGACTGGATAATCTCAACTTACCTATCTTCTGTACCGATTCTTTCTTCTGCCACTTCAGGTATGCTGTTGGGCACCTCTAGTGAATTTTTCATTTCAGTTATTTTTCAGCTCCAGAATTTAACAATTTATCTCTTTATTGATATTCTCTATTTTGTTAGACATTGATCCCATAATATCTTTTAATTCTTCTGGCAGGATTTCCTTTAGCTCCTTGAACATATCTAAAATAGCTGATTTAAGGTCTTTGGCTAGTAAGTCCAATGTCTGAGCTTTCTAAGGAACAGTGTCTGCTGACTGCTTTCACATTTCCCATGTATAAGTTACACTTTCCTATTTCTTGGTTTGTCTTTTAATTTTGTGCTGAAAACTGGACATTTTAAATAATATGGTAACATTGGAAATTAAATTTTCTCCTTCCTCAGGGTTTGTTATTATTGCTGCTTGTTTGCTTAGTGACCTCTGGATGAATTCTTTAATGGCTGTACTCTTTGTCATGTGTGGTGACTGAAGTCTCTCTGCTCAGTTAGCTTAGTAGACAGGTACTTCCTTAATTGCCTCAAACAAACAAATTATCTGGTCTTTGCTGAGGGGTTTTATCAGTTGGAGTATACTTTACACTCCAGCAGGTAGTTTACAACTAAGCTTTAACATTCATATCCTGCCAGGAAGTGCCTCAAAATCAGCCAGAAGTTCTTATCAGGTCTTTCATTGGCATGCCCATAGCTCTATGCCTGTGCATGATCTTCTAGATTCCTAGGAGTATGTCAGGGCCTTACAAAGTCCTATATGAACATGTTATTATTCATTTTTACCTTTAAGCTTTTTAGGCAGTGTCTTGTTAAACATACTGGTAAGGCCACCTCAGACCATTGCAGTGTTGAATAATTGCAACTGATTGTGTTGAGAACCCTACCCACAAGATATATGTTAAAAACAAAGTGAGCTCTGAGTGAGGTAAAATAAACACAAGCCCTAAGACTAGAACTTTTCAGTGTAATAGCTGCCAGACAGGTCAAATAGTGAGAATAATTTCTGGGGATGAGTCTTTTAGGGATCTTCAGGTCCATTTTGGCTCTTCTAGTGGCTTCTGTGTTGCTGGTGCTCATAGCTACTGTAGTTTTTCAGGCTACCATGGTGCTGGGAAAATGGGATGGGATTAGGGCAAGTTAAAATGTCCTGAGGCTTGCTGTTCTTAATAATATTCAGCCCTTTTTCTTCTATGAACACTCCTCAAATTATTGCATGCCTTTAGTTAATTTCCAGAGTTCTGAATCTGATTTTTGACAGTTTTTGCCAATGTCTTCATTGGCTTTATGGAGGAGCAGATTATTAAGAGGTTCTTATTCTGCCATTCTAGAGGTCACCTCCTTATGAAAATCTTCTGAACTTACTGAGGCTTAGTTCTTCTGTAAAATGAGAATGATAATACCTACATTGTAAAAATCATTGTAGGTATTTAATGAGATAATGTGAATAAAGACTCACAGAAACCCTGGTACATCATTGGCATAATACATATGCTACTGCCTTTCTTCTTTCCTCAGTTGAGAGATCTAGAATGATAACACAATTGGATTATCATGACCTAACATCGTATTTTTGTCCAGGAACTTCTTTCTGCCTATATTAGTCAGAAGCTTACCCATCAGTGGTGAATGATAGAAACTTGATTCAAACTGATCAAAATCGAAGGAAAGGAAAGGAAGGATTTATTACTTTACATGTCTGAAAAATTCATTGGTATACTGACCTTAGGTAGTACTGGATTCAAATATTCTGTATTGTCACAAATACCATCTCTAAGCAACTTTACTTTCTTCTCCGATAGATTTATTTTTGGGGAGACTCTTATCCTACGGTGCCAATTTTTTTTCTAACCAGCAACAATGGTCCAGCATTCTATCAGATTGGGAGCTTCATCCAAAAGGAATAACCTCTTTCTCATTATTTCTAGCCTACATTTGGAATTATTCTATTTGGGACACATGTCTATTCCTATAAACATCACTGTTGCAGGGAAATTATATATGTCAATTAGCTTAGCCTGACTTATAGCCTATTCTTGGAGCTAGGAGTGAAATCAGTATATATATATATATATATATATATATATATATAATTTCAGGTTGAAAGAGGACTACTTTATCGAAGAATAAGTTAATTGTTAATTCTGGCAAGGAATATACAAGTCTTTGAGCAAAGCTAGCCATCTCTTATAACACCTGGTTGTTTTCCTTCTCCATTCCCATTCTGTCATCTCCAAACAAGATAAGTCAAGGAGTTTTCAGAAGTATATAATTCCATCAGAGCTTTAGGTCCACTGTACATGCATGTGATGTGGTTTGGAGTGTTGGGGACTAGGGCTGACAGCCAAGAAAGAATTCTTGAGACATCTTCAGTGCAAAAAGGTGGTTTTATCAAAGCATGGGGACAGGACCTGTGGGCAAAAAGAGCTGCCCTGGGCTGGTGAGGAGTGACTGATTATATAACATTTTTCTATCCTATGGAGGGGAGGGTGATGTTAGGGCTCCATGAAATTGAGTCTATAGGTTTCTGGAGATTAGTTTTTTCTTGTAAATCATTAAGACAGTTGCAAACTAATGGAGACTCATGTTCTGCATGACTGTGATCTCTATCAGTTAGCCATTTGTTTTTCTCTTTTCTTTGTTCTAGGGCAGCAGGAGTACCTGAAGAATGTCACACATAGCCCACCTGGGGGAAGGGGAGCTCAAGGGGTGTTAGCTTGTGCTTTTGTCCTCAGCTTACCTTCTGCTCCATCATGGAACATTACACAGGAATAACACATAATATAGGATATATTGGAAATCCAAGTGTACAGTGTTGCCATCAATGCTATAATAGTTTAGAAATGAAAAGAGATAAATTGCAGAGCCATCGTGAATCTTTGTTAATGGAGGAGGTAGGACTTTAGCTGACTTCTTGAAGGACGGCCATCTAGAAATGCACAGAGGAAGAGAAACCCTGGTCCATGTAGGTGTATAGATGATAATAGTGATCATTAGTTTCATTTACTGTGTGTTGAGCCTATGCCAAGCACTGCCATTATGTTAAGTGTTTTAATTGCATTCTCTCCTATTTTGACAATGTTTCTGCTATTATTTCTGCTTAATAGATGACAAAAATGAGACTTCGATAATTTTAAGTACCCCAGATTGCTAAACTAGTAAATGGTAAACACATTTCTCAACTAGGTGTGCAAATCCAGTCTTATTTCTTAACTACTATTTACTTTGGCTCACAGAACACAGATTCACACATTCACTTGAATATACCCTTCTCACTGGTTCCCAACCACCTCATTTCAAACAATGTTGCTTTGAGATTGAATAAAATCTTGGCCACAATATAATTTCTCTACTCTCATTGTAATCTTGCCCCACAGTTAAGGAGGCCACAAAATGATGACTTGTAAAAGCTTAAAGTGTTTTCGAAGACTAGCCCAAGTATACTCAGATTTTGTTGTCCATAAAACCCCCCCAGGGAATATGTAAAAAATGTAAATTCTTCATTCTCATTATAATTCCTGAATTGGTATGGGATCATAGCACATTAAGCTTTTGTAAAATTCCTCAGTTGACTTTGATAGATTCCAAGTTTTGAGGATTAATGACTCACCCCACCTGGTTTTCAAGACTGCCTGTATCTGGGAAGCTTTTAAAAATTCTGGTGCTTCGGGGTGCCTGGGTTGCTCAGTCATTAAGCGTCTGCCTTCAGCTCAAGTCATGATCCCAGGGTCCTGGGAACAAGCCCCGCATCGGGCTCCCTGCTCCGCAGGAAGTCTGCTTCTTCCTCTCATACTCCCCCTGCTGTGTTTCCTCTCTTGCTGTCTCTTTCTCTGTCAAATAAATAAAGTCTTTTTAAAAAATTTTAAAAAAAATAAATAAAAATTCTGGTGCTTCAATCTTATCTCTAGGATCCAAATTTAATTGATCTGGTGTGGGGCCAGTCACTGGTTTTGTAGGCTTTCTTTTTTGCTTGTTTGTTTTGAAACTACTTAGGTAATTTTAATGTACATCCATCTAGAATTAAGAACCATTAATATATTCCTTTTACATATATAAAAGCTGAGGATAAGCAAGAGGAAAAAAAGTGCCCCAAGTCCTAGGGTCTATTGGTGGTAGAACCAGAATATGAACTTGATTGTCGTGAACTCTTTGTTAAAACTCTATCACATCATGTAATTTCCCTGAAACCTTTCTGTTTGCATTGTTCCCACATTCATGCAGATATATGACATGATTAGTGTCCCCAGGTCTCAGTAGAGCTTGATTCAAGAAGAAGGACTGGAGAGACGAAGGAAAAGCCCCTCAAAGTGTATTCCAGGCCAGGCAGGCTGTCAGAGCTGAGACTCCTGCCCACCCACTGTGTCTTGACTTTCACTCTAACCTCATCCCTGAAGCCTTTGTGGAGTTCTGGCCTTCCTAGGAAGTAGTTTGAAATACAGTCTCTTGAGCTTCCATGATTTATCCCAGTTACTGTGCTAGACTTAGAAAAGTATCTCTGGGTGCCTGGGAAGTGGACAATTAAAAAAATCTGTGTTTGATTTCACTGTATTTTCTATATTTTAGTTTTTTGAATTCAGGCTCTCCTGAACCAATCTGTGGCTCTGTCCACCTTCTGAAGTGGCTTGCACTTTGACTCTCAGTAGTCCATGCTGTATGCTTCTCAGTTGTGGAAGGAAGGAAGGAAGGGAGCTTCCTTTGCTATCACTTAAAAAAAAAAATACTCCCTTTCCCAAGGGAAAACTTAACAGTGATCTTGAATAAGAGGAAGAAAACCCTGTGCTGTTTACTGGATAATCAGTAGAATTTCTTTTTGCTTACTGCCCAAGGAGTGAGGAAGAAAAAAAATGAGACCAAAGAGGACCTTATTATTTCCCTTCAGCTCCTAGACTTGTTTTGAACATTTACTTCTAAAACAACTTGTGTCTACCTTGGGGAGGGAGTAGCCAGAAAGCAACATGGTGATGGCAAGTTGGCAGTGAATGATGAAGGGAAGAATATATAATGCCTAGATTTCCATCAAGTGTTAAATTATTAATCTTTTCCAAAAAATATTTTAGAAGGACTGACATGAATATGGATCACAGAGACCCACAAATCAAGGGGCAGTGTCTGATGAAAGGAAGGTAGAGTGTGAAGTTGGCATGGTAGTGGGATAAAATTAGAACAAAGGACTACTAGTCAGGAGACTTCGATTCATTTACCAAGAGGAGTATTTAAGATGAGGAGTGACTTTAGACTAACTCTAAAGTTCTTCCCAGCTTTGACACTGAGTGATTTGTGACACAATGTCTATTCCCTAAAAACTTCTGAGTGATTCCCATGTCCTCAATGACATCTAATGAGTGACTACCTGGGTTGGGACATGTACGAAAGGTGATTAAACTTTGGCACTCCAAATATATTTTTTTTCTTTAAATCCTCATATCCTTGTAACATAGTGGTATTATCTCATTTCTTAGGTAAGAAAGCATGGCTCAGAAAAGTTTAGCCAGATTCCATTTATGAATGGAATCATATGGTATCTGATGGTTGCCAAAGAAGAGGGGGTGGGAGGATGGACAAAATGGATAAAGGGAGTGGGAGATACAGGCCTCCAGTTATGGAATAAAGAAGTCATGGGAATAAAAGTCACAGCATAGGGAATATAGTCAATGGTATTGTAATGGTAATATAATGGGACAGATGGTTGCAGTGAACATAGCATAATGTAAAAACTTGTCACATCACTAATTTGTGTATCTAAACTAACACTGTGTGTCAGCTATACTCGGAAAAAAAAAAAAGTTTGCCAGAGACCAGTAATCCTGAGTATACCCAAAATAAGTATATTCCAATGGAACAGTTGTAAAAGTTTCTTAGAGGAGGTATCAGAATGGAACAAAATAAAACAAAAAATCATTCTGGACAGACCAGCAATAGTTAATGATGTTTTCTAAAAAAAATAACGTATAGACTCAAAACATATGTTGGCAAATAGCAGTGGAAATATGATAATGAGGAGGAGAAAGAGAAGTGGAATGGCTAACTTAGTGAATATTTACTTCTTATCAGGTATTATGGATCATGTCTCCAGTGGATCAATTCCTTTCATTTCTACCTCACAAAAAGTCCTATGAAGTTGGTGCTTTTATTGACCCCATTTTCAGGTGAAGAAACTGAGGATTAGAATGGCATAAATGAATTGTCCAATTTGCACAACAGATGGTGGAGCTGAGTCAACCCCAAGGAGTCTGACTTTAGAATGTATATAACTTGCAGCTCTCCTGTACTTTATAAAAGCGTGCTTATATTTATGCAGAATTAAGGAATGCTTCATAGAGGAGGTGGTATCGGAGTTATTGTTGAAGGATGAATAGGATTTTGTCTAGAGAAAACGGGACAAGACTGCCAACTGAAGGAGAGGCATAAGCTAAAATATGGAAAGGTATTTCCAGGAGATGACCCTGTGGTCTTTATAGGAGCAATGAGTATGTGAGGAAGGAATAGGTATCAAAGGCTAAAAGATAATTTGGACCTTGATATTAAGCAGCCTTGAATAGCCCGTTAAAGTGTTTGAATATTTTCCTTTGGGCGTTGGAAGGTGATTGAAAGTCTATGATGACAGCTATGACATGTTCTGATCTGTGTTTTGTGAAGACTCTGACTGCAAGATAGTAACTTCTGACCTTTCTCTACCTTTGTTCCCACCCCAGTGGGGCTGCTGGTTAGTGCCAGTAATCTCTGTGTGATAAATCCAAACACTGGCATGTTCTCCAGTTTGAATGGACATCCAAGGTTGTGAACTACAATTGATATCAGGAGAGCTTGCATAAAAGTTTGCTGTACCAGCCTATGATCACTAATTCATTTATAGATTCATTCACCTGTTGTTTCACTGACTTGTTCATTTATACGATTGTTCATAAATATTTATTTAGCAACTTTTCTATGTCAGGTGCTATGCTTTGTATTGGGAATTCAAAATGAATGAAATACAGTCCCTACTTTCTGATGTGTCATTGTGTCATAGCAGAGATAGACATTTCAGCTAACAATTGCAATATAATAAGTGCAGTACAATTAGAGAAGTATGTGAAGAGCTTAACAGGTAGAAGCAGTATACTCTGCTTTAGTCACATCAAGGGGTATGATATGACTGGGGAGATTCTCAAAAAACGGAAAGTAAGCAAGGAAGGAATATGCTCAGAACACTTGAATTAGTACTTGAATGATGGGAAGAGGACAAAGGGATAAAGAAAGAGGAAGTCCTTCTAAGCAGGAGAATTAACATATGTTTAGATATGGACCCTTGAAACTGCCTTATAATTTATTCATTTATGTAAAAAAAATTTTAAGAGTGATTATATAAGCCCAGACAATGTGTTAGAGACTCGGTTCAATGAGACATGGCCCTACCCTCATGGGGCTTACTGAGTAGTGTGGCGACTGACATTCATTAAGTAATCATATACAAGTATGATTACACAGTGTGGTATAATAAGAAGACAGGAACACAGAGCTATAAGTAAGATTCCTGAGACTATATGCCTAGAGCAGAGAGTGAAGTGGGGAGGTTAATTACCAAACAGGGTAGAATAAGAAAAAAACAAATAAAACAAAACAAAAACACGAGAGGCCAGATCATGAAGGGGCTTGTATGCCAGGCATAGAAATAGGGACTTTATTCTATAGGCATGGAGAATCAAAGATGAAATGTAAGCCAGGAAGAGGCATGCTTAGTTGTGCATATTTAAGATACTTCATTTTTATAACAGCTTAAACAACTGATTGGAAGCACGTAAGACTGAAGACAGGAAGGCTAATTAGCGGGATTTTTCAGAAATTCTGGTAGGGAATGAGAGTAGTCTTAGGCTATGAATGTGGGGAGGGAGAGAAGATTAAAGAAAAATTATAGATATTAAGGGTGTAGAGGCAATGGGACTTGCTGACCAGCTTGATTTATGGCATATTTCTCAAGGTGTGACTGGGAAGTTACTTGTGTTAGAAGCTCCACCCTAGAGCAACATAATCAGACTCTCAGAAGCAGAGCCCAGGAGTCTGCATTTTAGTCACTCCCCTCCCACCCCCACCAGCTGACTCTGAAAGATATAATAATGTTTGCTGTCCACTGTTTTAAAGGATGTGGAGAATACAGGTAAGATGACCTGTGGTTTCTGGCTGAGGAGTCAGAGGATAGGGATATGATTAGTTCTCAAATTTGAATGTACTCAAAGATCTCTTGGGGCATTTGTGAAAATGCAGATTCCCAGGCTGCCCTACCAGAGATTCTATTTTTGTCTGGCCTGGATGTGAATCTAGGGACTCTCATGCAAAAGGGGTTATGACAGGTAATTGCAAAGCACGAGCCATCATTTGAAGAAAAATCATGCCTAATCCCATAACCTAGCTCACCTCGCTATGTTGCCTCCTTGCCCTGCTTCCTTCCAACCACTCCATATTCCTTGACAGTGTGAATACTAAGAAATGAGATCCAAGTGGATGGATCATCCCTCAAGGTCCTTTTTTCTCTCACTGGACTCTGAACCTTTTGAGCGCAGGGGCCAAGTAGTTGTCAGTCTCACCCTAATCAGAATACAGTGCTCTGCATATAATAGGCAATTAACACATGTGTTATACAAAATGCCAACATGGGAAAGCAATGCATCTTTTTTACACAAAATTCCAGCCAGGAAAAGCAAAGCCTCATATCAGAGAAATTATTTAAAGAGTCCACATTGATGGTTATCATCAATAGGAGCTTAAGAGATTATCATTAGTGAATGTAATATTTCCTGTATAAATAGCTATATTCAGGTTGCCACCTACCCCATGCAAAATAAAATTAATGCTAGCTGAAATGGGCTCACGTACCACTATTGTGGTAGCTTGGGTTGACAGCATCCTTTAGAGTCATTTTTCTTTTTAAAGATTTTATTTATTTTTTATTTATTTATTCATTCAGTCATTCAGTCAGTCAGTCATTTAGAGAGCCTGCAATTGCAGTTTGGGGGAGGGGTGGGGGGAAGTGGAGAGGATCTCGAGCAGACTCCTGCTGAGCAGGGAGCCCAATGCAGGGCTCAATCTCATGACCCTGAGATCACAACCTGAACCAAAATCAAGAATTGGATGCTTAACTGACTGAGCCACCCAGGTGCCCCAATTTTTGGATTCTTCAAAATTATCATTATAATTGTTCTTATAAAATTCTGCTTGGCATGAGGTACTATACTAATTTAAATTTACACCACAGTATAGCAAGACTTTCAAAGTAGGCATTATGGCTGCCTGTCAGTTATAATACCCTTAATATGGTACCTCTCTGGGACAAATGTAAAATTTTAAACTGCTTTTGTTGGAGGCTGAATCTATTTTTTATTCCCACCCCCAAATAATTCCATAATCACATATACAACTTACTTGATGGTTAGATCAGAAAATGTTTATTGGTGTGATATATCTCTTTCATTTCCTTTTCCTGATGCTTCTGAAAGTTGCAGAATCTGTTGTTCAATTAACTAAAGGTCAGAGAGCTGTCAGCCTTTTCTTACTGCTCCCTCACTGTCAGTTCAGTGAGAAAGAGAAGAGCAGAAGCCTCCAAGATGGGCAAGGACCATCAGAAGTAGTCTCTGGGGAGTGTTGTGTGGCCACATTTCTGCAAAGGCATCAGATCCCTGTGACTCACTAGGTCCTCAGGCTTGTACACATTCCCACTAATGTTCATAGAGAACCAGAGAGGAGTAGAAAAATCATCTGGATGCCAAGGCTTCACATTTAATCACTAAAACAGCAACTAAAGTTACCCTAGAGTGTAGAAACTCCCACCAAAAAATCCAAGTTCTTGGATTTAATTTCCAACTCTGTGACCTTGATGGGACCAGCATCACCTGCTCCAGACCTATGTACTCCAAGTTAATTCTCAAAGGAGTTTATTTACTCATTCACTCATTCATTCATTCATTTTGTAAAGGGAGTTTTCTGCCTTTGGAATTATTTCCAATTCATTCATTTAACCAAGATGGCAAGCACCTATAAATTTTTTTGGAAATTGCCATATAGTAAGTATTTTAGGCTATGGAGCCATACAGTCACTGTTGCAACTATTGAAATACTTCCCTATGTAAAGCAACAATAGACAGTATATAAACTAATGCGCATGGCTGTTTACCAATAAAACTTTATTTGTAAAAACTAGTGGCAGGCCAGATTTGGCCCACGTGCTCTAGGTTGCTGATTCCTGAACTAGGCTATCCTAGAATTGAGGCAGATATTAGGTATTTCAGAAAATTCCTGGTTAAAGTTGGTGTGAATGCCTTGCTTAATAGCCTCCAGAGTCTTTTGGCATTATAATGTAAAGGAATAGAAGTACTCCTAAATAAGGGTGGGCTGGATTTTAGCCCTGGAGCTGCCTCTTGCTAATTATGACCAAAGATAATTAATTAGTTAACCTCTCTCTGGTCCTATATCTTAACCTAGGTTTCCTTTTCCTGGACTTAGAGCCTAGCAAGGAACTGTTCAAGGAATGACCCAGATACAAGGTATTTAAACCCTAGTTATGGGGTGAACAAGCAGAAACATTTAGTGAAAGCCAATGGATAATGTGTGATCACTGAGATACAGATCAGAACTACTAAAGGCTTTACTTACACTGATGTGTACAAGATAAAACCGATGTGTCTGTTTCTCAGGGAAAGAACCTGTCTCTGTTGAAAGCACAAATCCTGAGAAATACTCTTCAGCAAGCAAGGGAGCTTGAGAAAATCTAAGATTACAAATTGGCCCTGGAACTAAGCTCTTTTTATAGGTTCAATGGGAAAGTGTAATAAGCAAAACTCTTTTGTAATCATGGCACTCATTTATTTGAAAAGGGCCTTGGCAATTAGCAAAGCAATCCTTCCTGCATTAGGAAGCTGCTCACTGGGTGTCACTTTAGTGACTTTCTGGCAACTGTCCAGTCAACCCATCCGTCAACAAGATCATGCTTTCTATATTTGACTGCTCTCTGCTTTCTGGTTGATATGTGGCTGAAGCTAGCCCAGATGAGAAAATCAGACACAGATTGCCCAATTTGTATATCCATCAGTCAACAAAAATTTCTTGAGCATTACACCCTGTTCTCTGGGGAATACAGAGTTATTGGGGAAAGGACTTACTGAGTGTCTGAACACATGCACACAGTAATTCATGTTGCCTAATGAAAGATAAGAATGCTAATTTCTAACCAAATCTAGAGAAGGAAGAGTTAACTTTGCATGTGGGTGGGAAAATTCACAGAAAATTTATACATAACATTTAACTATTGTCTTCAAGATAGGAAAGCTGGATATGGGGCATGGAAAAGAGGAAAGCACGTTGAGGGCACCCAGAGAACAGATCAGTGGAAGGAGTGAAATGGGAAATAATTTTAGGGAAGTAGGCTAGGGTTTGTTGGAAAGGCCCCAAGTTACACCATGAAAGGCTGGTAGATTCTGTCCCTGCAGTGACAAAGTAGGTAATATAAATGGGTGAAGCAAACTGAGAGGGAAGAAGAGAGAAAAGGAGGAAGAAAAAGCAAGCAAGAAGCAAGTCATTAAGGACCCTGCTCCCACTGATAATGAGCAGGTGGAATTTGGTTCTAGGATATTTTGTGTCCCATGGATGTGAGCTCAGTGTTGCTCATTTTGTAATTATTCAGAAGCAGAAGATCTGTGGCTTTATGTGAAATATTGTACATTTTAAGAGTGGCCAACTAATTATTTTTCAAGCATTATATGAAGCAAAATAACAGCAAGGGCAAAACCCCAAACATTTAAGGGCATGACTTGCTGGCCACACGTTTGTAGCCTCTGGGCTATCCAGAAAGCCTTGGAAATGTTTGATGGTGTGGAGTCAGGGGAGGACAGCACCTAGAGGGGACTAAGTGGGAGAGATTTGAGCTGGTGTGAGACTATCGGGGTAGCCCACGTGGGGGCAGATCATATAAAGTGAGGCAGGGGGAGGGGTAGGTGGGGCATAGTGCATGTTACAGAGGAAAGTGCAATAAGATTGGATCCTTCTCAGAGAGCCAAAAGATACCCTGTGTTCTGTTTTTCCCCATCAAAAGGACTTGCCAATGTTTTGTCCTTTGTGTGACACATCCTCAGTTGACCTTTCTCTAAGCTGCTTTTATGTTTTAATTGCTCTGCTATTATTTTATTTCCCAGTTCAACACTTTTATTCTTCCCCCAGGTAAACTTGAGTGCATGGCCAGGTGAAGGTTGTAATCTTTAAACTTGTCAAGTAAGAACTCATTTTACAGCCCATTTTTGATGTGGCTTTTTTCCCCTATATTTCAAGTTAAGGAAGATCAAGAGCTTGCAGCTGAATCACTTTAGAAATAAATGAGTTATAGGAAAATGTACTTTTGATGAAGAATATTCTCCTTATATTCTCTTATGTCATTGCTCTTCTCATTGAAGAAGTTTTCCTAACCACTACAGCCTATAATAATCCTTTTTTGCACTAATTTTTTTTTCTTTTTGTTATTCTGAAAGTTTCCAGGGTATAGTCCTTTCAAAATACAGAGATTATTGTTTGTTCTGATTAAAAGATTGTATGCTCATTAAACTAAAGTTCTTTCCAAAAAAGTACAAAACAGAATTTAAGTATCCCCACTTGTTATATGTATGTTTTAAATGGTGTCTTCTAATATTGTTCCAAAACCTGACTTTTCTCAATAATACACACACACATATATATTTCAATAAACATAAAATTACACTGGCATTTTTAATGGCTGCATAATACTCTATTCAATGCATCTGTGCACATCTACAATATATTTAATTATCTCTTTCTTAGTGGCTATTTATATTGTTCCCAAATTTTCAAGTCTCAGTGAAGTAGGCATCCTTCATGTTCATTTTTATTTCCTTATCCAGTAATTTCCTCAATATATGGAATTAAAATGGATAGAATTTTTAAGGATATTTGACAAATTTTTGTCATAAATATTGTGTAAATTTTACCTGCAGTATCATGTGGGGGTATAGCTCCTTTCCCCTTCCCTCCAACCATGAACATTAGCAATCTTTACAGTGTTTCAACTTCTGGGAGATAGAATTTGTCCCTTATAGTTCTATAAAATATACTATATTTTTCTTTCATTTTGAGATTTTTTCCACTCATTTGAGATTACATTTTGACATATAAAGATCTCTGAAAACATTTATCCTACCTACCTTGATAGATCATATATACTTAAGAAATTATATCCATTTATAACCATCATCTCTATTATGGACTCTCATCTTTATTCCTTTATAGGGCAGTCCCTTTCCAGTCTTATTCTCCATCCCCTCCAAAAAAAAAAAAATTAAGAAATCATCATGTTTTTAAAATAAATAATTAACATGCTTCTTCATCTTCAACACAGCATCTATTGATCACCCATTCTGTGTTAATGTTTTATTCCTGTTGGAAAAAAGCCTCTATATACTCTACTGATAAAATACATGTTGAACAAATAAAGGCAGCCAAGGTCTAGAACTGCACTGTCCAAAATAGCAACCACTAACACATGCATCTACTGAACATCTGAATAACAGCTAGTCTGAATTGAGATATGCTATATGAAATCCACATTGATTTTGTAGACTTAGGAAAAATATCTCACAAATAATTTCATATTGATTGCACTTTGAATTGATAATACTGTGTATATATTGGATTAAATGTAATATGCTAATTAATTTCACCTGTCTTTTCTTACTTTTATAATGTGGCTACTAGAAAATGTAACATATGAGGCTCACATTTGTGACTTATGGTATATTTCTATTCGATAGTGCTGTTCTAGAGATTTTTACAACATAAATATTAAGATCATAAGAGACCAACTTGAAGTGTCCTGTCAGATTGTCTCAGATCAGAATTTGATCATTCTTTTGCAATAAGAAAGCAAGCAAAGCACCCAAATACCATTGTCCTACTGGCTGATGTTTGCCTTGTCTTTCATCTGAGGGAGGCTTGATGAAAGAAAATAGCTTCAACCAGAATAGTTTATAGCCCCTTTGGAAAGAAGCTCAAATTGAAAAGGAAGAGATAAATTGAAACAGCTCTGACTTTGAACAACTGCTTATGTCACCTCAAAGCCACGGTCACTGTGTGATCTGTCGGCTGGCTGCAGAAAAAGGGTGAATCACTGATCGCCTCAAAACTTTGGGTATTGAAAAATCCCAAAGGCAGCAGAGAATTGATGAAAGCAAGTTGGCCTGAGCTGCAAGGAGGGAGTTTCATCTGATCCCCTGATCCTCCCCTCTGTGGGGGCAGAGGAGAGAAAATGGCTGTTCACACTGGGTTCTGATTATCCTCTCTAGTAATCATGTTTCTTTAGTGGGAATGTGGCTTCTTTCCCATTAAAATGAATAATTCCAGCGCTTTGCAGTCAACTTCCTCATTTTGTAAAGGAGGTAAATGATTTAGAGTGATGAAATTAATGTCCCAGGGCTCTAGAACAATTAATTATTCATTGAAACAGAATTCAAATTCAAGGGTGCCTGGGTGGCTCAGTTGTTAAGTGTCTGCCTTCGGCTCAGGTCATGGTCCCAGGGTCCTGGGATCGAGCCCCGCATCGGGCTCCCTGCTCGGCGGGGAGTCCATTTCTCTCTCTCCCACTCCCCTTGCTTGTGTTCCCTCTCTCACTGTGGCTCTCTCTCTCTGTCAAATAAATAAATAAAATCTTAAAAAAAAAAAGAATTCAAATTTAAGGCTTCACATTTAGGATGCAAAGCTCCTTTGTATCAGTCTGCAACCTCCCATTATAATCCTTTTAAGACTGATATATCTTAGTTTTTCCCCCAAAAAGTTTTCAATAATAATTTCTCCTATAATGAGCTTACTCAATTGGCTCTGGACAAAGCCTGTTCTGCATCAGATATTTTGAACTCAGATTGTCTTTCTTATAAGCTTTTGTCCACAATCATTAATGTTTGGAATTATATTATTATTATTTATTTTCTGTGTTAATGTATTCATTGGGAAGGACAGGGGGATAGGTTGAGTTCATCAAAAGTAGATTGGGTCCTAATACCCACTTCTAATTTACATATTAGAAGACAGTGGTCAGATACTTACACATCGCCCATCCAGTCCTTGCCTTGTGAATTGTGTAGCTGCTTACAGAGTATTTCTAGAAGAAATGAGGGAAAAAAATACTTGCCCCACATATCTTCTCTAGCAATACTGCATTTAGGGCATTTAGGGGGAAAAATCCTACTAAAATGTAAGGACCAATGAGAGAGCTATTCTTTCGGCCATAACTTATTTTGTATAGATTCTTCCTTTCTCACATTTAGTGCATTTCTTCATTTTTCTATTCATCTACACACCTACCAGATATGTATTGACTTTCATACTATATGCATTCTTCTTGCTATTTTAGGAGAAACATATGCATAAGACAAGGCCCTACTGTCGAGAATCTTACAGTACAGTTATGGTTTTCACATTAAGAGAATCAGAATTTTGAGGGAAAATAATAAATGTCGGGCTCTGGCAAACTGACAGGGTAGAATACGGTCTTCTGGTGAAGGCTTTGGCCAATCACAGGGTGGCATGTGATGTGAGAGCCCTGGTAGGGATGACAAATGAATACCTGAGATGGGAGGAAAGTAGAAACGATACGCAGGTATAAGATGGTAAACTTACTTCTTCTGAACTTTGGGTATGGCAGTCCCATAAAAGAAGAGTTACAAATTTGGATTATACAATCCTGAGGGATTCATCAGATCCTGTGTCATTGGACTTTAGAGAAGAAACTGTTCACCATGGTCTGTAAGTCTGGGGAAAGTTTGTCTTGGGTTAGATGAGATATTTTGACAAAAATAAATGATTTTGTTCTCTCCTCAATTTGCATTTTCTTTAAAACCTAGAAACATAAGGCATAGCAGGCTCTGGATTAGGGAAACAAAGTCTCTTCATCTCTCAGTAAATAGCCATTTCCTATAGCAAGTCTGATTCCTTCCCCAGATGCTTGGAATTTGCAAGTCTGGTGATTCTATTTCTAGGATTATTCATAATGGGCCTCTCTTTCCTCATTTCCTCCTCCTTTCTTTCTCCTCCCTTCTGAATATACTGCTGCTACTATGTAGCACTAGTCTCAATCTCAAAAGAAGCTGACGCAATGGCAGAAAAAATACCATTGCATGTTAAGGCTTAGCTAAAAATGATGCTCTTCTAGAAACTCTGCAGTCCGTTCCTTGGAGAATTTTTAATGACAGTTGTTTAGGAACAGTGAAGAATAGAAAAGAAGATTAAGTAAGATTAAGTGTTCATACCCTGAAGTTGCACATCCTTGTTGGATATGAACAGTTACATAAATAATTGTTTGAGGTTGGAAGTCCTGAAGACTTGTATGTGATTCTTAGTTAAACAGTGTGACTTTGAATCAGTAGCTTTCCCATTCTTGTTCTGTTTCTCTGTAAACTCAAGGACTTAGTCCATTTTAGTATAGATAATCTCTTGTGAATTAGATGTTAATATGAGGTACCATACATTGAGGCCTTAAAATGAAGCAGAAGCTATGCTAATGACAGCAGTGAATTCTCTGATTTAATTCTTACAGTGAGTCTGTGAGATTAGGTAATGTTGTTATCCTCACTTCACAGATAAGGAAATTGAGGCTTAAGTACTGGCCCAAACTCATGCAGCCAGTGAAAGGTAGAACTGGTGCTTGAATTAAGGCAGCTGGACTCTCAAGCTGAACTGTAGGCCACTAATTTCTTCCTATACAATCTTTTGCTTGATTGCATGCTAAAGATGTATCAAGATTTACCAGACAGATAGTGATACTGCAGTTAGAAGTTGGCTAGGGTTCTCCAACTTGAGGTTCTAAAATAAACCTGGGATTTGAGGGGCTATTTGCATAGGCAGGGAAGAAAAGTGTCAACCTTTCGGGTTGGGTGTGCAAGTGTGAGAGGTGAGCAGGATGAGTTGGGGAGTAGAAAAAGGTTATTTTGGGGCACCTGGGTGGCTCGGTCATTAAGTGTCTGCCTTCAGCTCAGGTCATGATCCTGGAATCCAGGGATCAAGCTCTGCATTGGGCTCCCTGCTCAGCAGGAAGCCTGCTTCTCCCTCTTTTTTCCCCCTGCGTGTGTTCCCTCTCTCGCTGTCTCTCTCTCTCTCAAATAAATAAATAAATAAATTTTTTTAAAAAAGGTTATTTGGGATTGCTGGAAGAGTCTTTGGATAGATGAACTGAGTAGGTGGTAACATTGGCTTATGGATGACCTCAAATATCAGGCTCAGTAAACAGAAATAAATTCACAACTTAAACAGACATTGACATAAACAAAACACAGCATTTCCATGGGTATGTAGCCTAATAAAGAAGGAACATTCCCTTTGGGTTTGAATTGTTGCTCTGCTATTGACTAGTTCTGGGCCTTGAATAAACCATTTATCATCTCTGACCTTTAGTTTTTTTACTCGTGGAATGGGAATAATGATATATATTACATACTTTTGTGAGAATTCAATGTTAAGTGTCCAAAATAATACACTCAACTGAGCAAATAATATGTTCAGTATACACTAATACTATTATTGCTTGCATTAAAAGAGATAATACATGTAAAGTGTCTGATACAATGCCTAGCACTTTGTATGCACTACGTAAATGTCAACTCTGCTGCTATTTCTATCATAAGACATGGCCTCAAATTGCTGGTAATGGAGTAGAGAGAAAAATACAACAAGTATTCATTAAAATACAGTGGAGGTATTATGGAGCTATTACAAGTTACACTGTAATCATAGATAAAGAGATAACAAAGTTTGCCAACAGCATGTGGATGATCAGGGAATGCTTGACAGAGAAAGCCACATTTAGGAAAAAACATCTTAAAGAGAAATTAAACCAGATGAAGTTATAGTTGGAGGGTATTTTGACAGGCAAAGCAAGGTGTTAGAGATCATTGAGGACTAACTGAAAATAAAATAGGAATGCACTGCTGAGACATATGAGAAGGGGCAGTGGCAAGAGTTGGGGTGAAGAAGTAGGCAACAACCAGATCATGCTGGACTTTGTAGGCCATGTGAGACTCTATGACACTGTAACAGAAGAATAGCATCTGACTGACATGATCAGGAAGAGAAGACTTTGGAAATGTCAAACAGCCCAAAGGAAGGGAGCCGCTTTTTGCATTTTTAAAAATTCCAATTGAAGGTATGAGTCCTCCAAATCCAGATGGCAGACTCCTGACTGCAGTAGGGAATTAATGGTAACTATCCTCATTCTGAATTCTGTTCTCTCAAATGGAAGATGACAGTCTTTGGCTTGGATCAAAGGAGGCAGAGACATGGGAATAATATGTCAGATTGGTGGCAAAAATTACAGCTTGACACATGGAAGTATTGATTCCAACTGTCAGCAAGATATTTTCAAAAGGTCAGACTCGGGAGTCACAGAATATGCTGCTCACTTGGTTGAAAAAGAGATTGATGTACATTAAAACTGTATGATGGCATGAAATAAACAGGGACGGACTTTGGAACTATAATGACTTAGGAGTTCTGCCACATTCTCGTATTCTTCCTCCCACTCGCTGTGTAACTTTGGACAAGTGACTCCATCTCTCTGAGGCTTTTTTCTACTTGCAAATTGGGGATTAGTAATGCCTCCTTCAAAACTTAGGGCAAAAATTGAAAGAAATGATGTATTTGAAAGCACTCGGTACAGTGCCAGCCACGTGATAGATGTTCAATAAACACATTTCCCTCTTCCATTCATTGTTCATAGCACTTTACTGAGTGCCTTCTGTGTTCCAGGCACTAGTATGAACACTGGCCAGGAATGGAACAAGCGCTCTTGAAGCTTACATTCAGTAGGGAAACAGGAAAAAAAAAATAATAATGAGTGAACAGATAAGAAAGTTAATTCCTGGTAGTGATGAATCCTATAAAGATAAGAACAGTGAGGTAAAGCAGGGTACCTTGGAGGGAGTGATAATATTATAGGATGGCAAGGTGTGTCCTCTTGGAGAAAGTGACACTGAAGTTGAAATATGAATTGGAAACAGAGCCTAATGTGCAAAGACTTGGGAACATGCTCTCTAGGCAAAGGGAACTGCACGTTGAAATGTGCTGCAGTGGAAACAACCCTGGAGTGTAAGAGAAGTAGAACAAAGGCCAGGTTCCTAGTCTAGTATGGGAGAGGGAAAACAATGCATGACAAGGTTGGAGTGATAGTCAGTAGCCTTCTGCAGACAAGTGTCCCGCTAGCAGAGCAGGACACAGCGGCAAGAGAGATGAGGCACAGTTAGAAGATCAGCATCTTCCGAAGCAGCCCTCTTCCTGTGCATGGTTACCCTCCCACATGACCCTGCCAGGTGAGCATTTAAGAACTGCTTGGACATATGGACTAGATAGATAATTTTGCTGTTTCCTTCAACCCAGCAGTTCTCAAAAGCAGTAGCTTAGATCTTCGATCTTTTTTTAATCTCTCAGTTTGTGGCATATGTCACTTTTGAAGACATAAATTTCACAATAGAATCCCAGAGCTTACAAGCTAATGGTAGAGCAAGAAGTGCACAGAATAGAGGTACTAAAGCAGTCACAAAATTTCTGTGGGAGTGCAGAAGACAGATGCAGTCTAAATGTGTGGCCTGGGAAGGCTTCATGGAGGAAGTTGCAAGTCAAATGTTGTTGGTCTCCAAAGGTGGGAGTCTGGTTTTCCTACACATTTTCCTACACATTTCCTACACATTTTTACTGGTATAAATGTATTCACTTTCCTTCTAACTCATTTCTTTTTCTTTCCTCCTTTTCTTTACAATTTCCCAAAATAATATTTCTTAATTTGCCCCAATTTCAGGATCAGGTATGTCTATGTCTTCCATTTGACCATTCTGGTTTATATTTCTTTTGTAACCTCCTGTAAGGTGACATGATTTCATCTGCAATAGAAAATATCAATTCCAAACACTTTCAATAATTAAAGATTGTCTGGGATTTGCAGCTATATTAGAACCCAGGACCTTCTGGACTCTTTTCTAGTTGCCATCCCAAAATTACCCACCCCAAAATGATCACCCTCATTAAAAGCAAGGACATGTAGGGAAAGTTTTCTCATCTCATGAAGCCCAACCAACCTTTTCCTCTTTTTTTCCTTCACAGAAATATTTATTACATATTTAATAGATGTAAGGCTTGGCAATGAGGAATCAAACTTGCAACATAAAGTATGCTATCATGGGGCAAAATTGAGGGGAAGGTGGAGCAAAGGGTATAGTATGGAAAGAACAGCATAGCCATTTCTGGGTTGCTTGAGAAACTTCTGAGAATGGGACCTTGTACCAGGCTGTGTTCCAGGTAGAGAGGTCATTTCATGGGAAGCAGATCTGGAAATAATAGGTACAGCTCCTAAGTATCTAGAGAAGGGTCTTCTTTCTTCTTCTTTCTTCCTCTTCCTTCTTCCTCCTTCTTCCTTCTTACTCCTCCTCCTTCCTCCTCCTCCTCCTCCTTCTTTTTCTTCTCCCTCCTCCCTCTTTTTATTTATTTAGAGAGAATGAGAGAGCACATGGGCAAGGGAGAGGGAGAGAGAGAGAGAGTCCCAAGCAGACTCCATGCTCAGTGTGGAGCCAGTTGCAGGGCTTGATCCCACTATCTTGAGATCAGGGTCTGAGCTGAAATCAAGAGTTGGACGCTCAAAGGACTGAGCCACCAGGTGCCCTGAGAAAGTTGTTTTTTTTTTTCCTTGATTCACTTGTAGACTGAGTGGTCACAATTATCTGTGCTGGAGATAGAAGCCAGGATAATTAAATACCCAGAGAGATATGAATTTTTCAGGTAGTCATTACCATAATTCCGGGTTTTAGCCTTCTATATTACTAACATAGGTCTTACTTGCAGTTCATCCTTTTCCAAACCATTTGCCTCCAAAAGGAAAAAAAATTAAGATCCTGGAATCTGAGCAACTTTTGCAGAAGCTTGTGGATAGGTATCTTCATACCATTTGCTAGTCAGTCTCTAGCTCACTCATGATGGAGAGGCATGGAAGAATTAATCATCTGAGGTACAGCAGCAACAATTTTTTCTGGAATGTAACTTCTTATTTTTTCTGATAGTAAAAGCTTATTATATAAAAACTGGGAAAGTGAGAATAATAAAATAAAAATAAATAATACAGCATTAATAATAGGACAGCTATAAATTTAGACAGAAAAAATGTACTTTATTACCTGTATTTTTCTTCTCTTATATACCTATTTATGCTAAAGGTACTTTGTTCCTCATAAACTTTTAAATAATGTTGGGTGACTAAATGTCCCATGGTGAGGAGGAGCCATGCTGCTTTCATATGGCAGGGTTATGTCCACCGTTCATTGTGGTTGTTTTGTGGTTCCCCAATTGGGTTCCTGTGACAGAAGCAGGATAAGAGAGAGATTCTGGCTAGATTCTGGGGCCAGAATACGTGGGTTTGAGCCCTGGCTCACAATAGCTGTGACCTTGGTCATTACTCACAGTCTTAGCACCTTGATTTCTTTATCTATAAAATGGAGATAATTAAAGTACTGTATAGTAGCTAGGTACTTTGTCCAGGGAGTTGACATGTAGAGACTAGAAAGATCCCTGCCACATACAGAGTGTTAATGCAAGCAATTACTATATGGGGTCATAAGCTCTAATACCTACAGGGGCCAGGCAGAGCGTATAAATGAGTCAGGTGTAAAAAATGAAGCTATTTCTTTTGGTCTATCTTTCATTTCCCCATATTGTATTAAAAGTAAAAAGATAACCATTTTGAACTGTGAAGGGAAAAAAAGCCCAGTACAAGCACAATAAATGCAAATGACCTTGACATACTGTGGGAGAACAATAGGACTGATGAGGACCATAGAAGGGGGAAAAGAAGACCTGGGAGACTGTGCTCAGCTCCACACAGTCGCTGCCAAGAGAAGCTGGAAAACTAGATTAGTGTGTGAAATTTCCCAAGATTTAAATGTTGGCACCTAAGGCAAACTTTTTTTTTTTTTGAAAATTTTATGTGATTTAAGCAGTATATGCTTTTGGACTGTATTTCGTTCAGAAGTTGCCAATTTGAGAACCCTGAAATGTCTGCTAAGCAGTGGATTCTGAATTCGAGCCCAAGAGACTTGGCTCTGGCTCCTGAATTCCTTCTATGACACCTGACAATAATGTCATAAGTTTGTTGACCTCTCTAACTCTCTTCGTTTGGAGAGACCAAAAGAGGAGCTTTTCATTGTAATGAGCACTGGGTGCTATACGCAGCTAAGGAATCGTGGAACACGACATCAGAAACTTGGGATGTACTATATGCTGGCTAACTGAAGAGAATAAAAAAACAGATGTGCCTCTCACCCCTACTTTACCCATTTTAAGATTTTTTTTTTTTTTTTTTTGAGACAGAAAGAGGAGAGAGAGCACATGAGAGGGGAGAGGGTCAGAGGGAGAAGCAGACTCCCCACCGAGCAGGGAGCCCGATGCGGGACTCGATCCAGGGACTCCAGGATCATGACCTGAGCCGAAGACAGTCGCTTAACCGACTGAGCCACCCAGGCGCCCCTACTTTACCCATTTTAAAGATCCTCTGGAGGCTGCAGGAAGGAATAGTCAGAGAAAGTAGCACCCATTCCTTGTTCCTGTCCCTTGCCCACCCAACAATTGCTTTGCCTTGGTTTGGAACTCCCTAATTGCTGTCTACTGACTGATAATGGGGACCCTCCAAGTCTTCCATCTGACTTTTGAAATGTCTTCTTGCCACTCATTCTGTTTAATTGCTCCCTCCTGTGGAAACACTGGGCTGTTCTTGATGCTCGCTAGAGAGGGGAATAACAAGTCTTTGGGTTTTGTTTTTGTTTTGTTTTGTTTTTTTCTTTTTCCTGGCTCTTACTTGCTAAGGAAGGAGATGATAAATGTTTGGTGCTTTGGAGACTGCTTTCTGAACCACCCTGAGGCAACAATTGCTTATTCAGGCCTAAGGAAAAGAGGCAAGCCCAAGGAATAGCTTTTTAATAAAGCAGTTTATGATCAGGGAAGGCAGGAGAGGAAAGCAAACTCTCCTTGACCTCTTGGGAATGTCCTTTCACCAAGACAGAGCAGAGAGAAAGGAGGAGGAGCAGGGAACCAGGGCACATTTAGACTCAGCCAAAGGGCCACCTCGAAGCAGTCAGGTTGACTATCACTGCTATAGTAACTGGTCAAATAGAATGAAATAGGGAAGTTTTGACAACCCTGTTACACTCCAAATCTCAGGCTCTCTTTTTCCACGCACTTCCAATTGGATTTGTAGAGATAAATCTTACATAGCCGTTCCTCGTCCCATCCTCTCTAATGAGGCTCCGTTCTGTTTTCCTTCCTGCTTTGTCTTGTAATACTACCCTATATATGTACTTGATTCTTCTCATTTTCCCTCCATTTCCTTTGTCTTTTCATGTGCCTTTCCTGTCTGGAATATCCATGTCTTATCTCAACCTGCACAAATCCTGGGCTCACTTTACATTTTGTCTTTACCAGAAAACCTTTCCGGGTTTTCCCAATGCATTGGGAGCTGCAAGCGTCTAGAAGACAAGGAGATCTTTTTTCTTCCCACCCCATTTTTCCATCCTATACCCAATCATAAGGAAAAAATATATATCTGATTGGTCAAATTCTAGGTTATTTATTGGACAAGTTGTGTTGAGGATGGAATCATTTTACTTTCAAAGGCATGTGTCTAGATGAACCTCCCTCTCTACACTATCTTTTATTCTTCATCAAGAGGGGTGGAATTGGGGTCTGTTCTCCTGGAAATGATATAAGTAGTTTTCCAGGATCCCTTCTCTGTTGTCTTGAGCCTTTCCTTGTATAAAATGCAGTTGTGAATCTAAGGAGGTAGGAATGCAGGGTATAGTTTAGGAGTAAGGCGAGGTCCTTAGAACCCCATTTCAGTGCATGTTTTCCAGCCCCATTTATAAAGACTTTTTTGCATAGTGATTAGGTTTCCAAGATCACTAAATAGCACAGGGGTGTTTGTTTTATGTTTACTGGTGCCCTGTGTCTCCACTTTGGGGACTCTGTGGGAGTGGAAGCTTTGCTCCATATATCCTCCTAATACCATCAAAACCCTTCCATTGTTTCAAACACCACCTACCTCTAAAGAGGCAGAAAATCAGCCTGGTGAAGAGAGCAGTATTTGAAGATAAATTCCCTGGATTCAAATTCAGGTTCTGCCACTCTACTGCTGTGTGGTTTTACGAATGTTATTTCTCAGGGTGCCTGGGTGGCTCAGTTGGTTAAACGTCCAACTCTCAATTTCGGCTCAGATCATGATCTCAGGATCCCGAGAACAAGCCCATGTCTGGCTCCCTGCTCAGCATGGAGTCTGCTTGAGATTCTCTCTCTCCCTCTGTCCCTCCCCCTGCTCTCAGGCATGCTTTCTCTTGCTTTCTCAAATAAATAAGTAAATCTTAAATAAATGTTATCTTTCTTCTTTGTGCTTCAGTTCCCTTATCTGTATTATGGGTAGTTATAGTGCTAGGATACTCCTAAGATTTTCTGGGAAATTAATTAAAATAATATCTCCAAAATGCTGACAGCATTGCCTGGAACATAGGAAACAAACATTCAGCAAATGTTAGTCATTTCATCATCATCTACATCATCATTGTCATCACGTGTACCCCCAAGCATATCACTCCTAATTCCATCACAGTCCTCAGCAGTTTGCCCTGTCATCATACAGTTTGTGTATACACATTATCCTCTGCATGTTTTCAGCTCTGCCTCAAGGCCATTTACTTAGTCACAAAAGGGGTCTGAAGTTTATTATAAGAAGAGTTTATCATAAGAAGAACAACAAAAGAATAACCTGTTGATGAAAATGTGCCATGAAAAATTTTATCACAAATTTTAGAGCTGGAATGAGCCTGAGAGATTTTCAGGTTCAAAATTCCTTTTATAGATGAGGAAACTAAGTCCCAGAATGGAGAAGAAACCTCTGAGTCCCCCAGTCTGCAGAAGAATGAATGAGCAGTGCAGCTCAGTTGTTGGGGCACATCACCAGGGCCCTATTACTGTGCAGTGCATTCCTGGAGGGTATGCAAATGCTTTAATTCTCCAGAGTCTCACAGGATGATTTAAAAATTAGAGGCGGTAGTTACCTTTGCAACCAAGATAAGGAGCAGTGTGTTCATCTAAATGTCTCTCCAAATGGCTGTATTTCCAGTTTAATAGGCACATCGCTCTCATGTGTTAATTACAGAACTAAGTTCCTGTTTTAAAGGACACCTCATAAGGTTTTATAAATAAGTTTAGAGGCCAGGGCTCTATGTCTCCCTACTGAATAATTAGTTTCACCTGTTTATGATGAGAACTACCAGCAGGGTTAACATAATGATATATACAGTGTAACAAGTGTAGCAACAGATCTTAATGATCATTTTGCAGTTCTCCCAGTCCATATTCTGACTTATGTTCTTTATTTGCTGGTTAGCTGAGCGTCTTCTCACAGCACTCCCACTTCATAAAATCAAGTGATTTGGCCAGTTACTAAATATTTTTTGAAGACAAAGTGTACAACTAATTGGTAACTGAAGGAGTAACCTTAAATTATTTTTCCATCATTCATTAAATACCAACAATGTTCTTGTAAGTTTCATGGGCCCTTTCCAAGTGCCCACTAACCAATGGCAGTGTATTTGCAATTTCTAGATCATTATTTGCTAATCACGGCTTATCTCACAATCAGTAATTAAAACACCACTGAAGGTCCTTTAAGAAATCAATTGACATCAAGCTAATATGGAACATCTCACCAAGAGTAATGAAGTACAGAAAGCACTTAAACAGAGAAGATATTAAACACTGATAAAGAATCTCAAAAAAGCCAAATTTTAGTCTTTGAGAAAATCATCCTCCTTGTATTCAGCAGTCTATCCAGCCATCAGAAGACAAATTGTGCCCTTAACTATGTATAAATATCATGCTAGTCTTATTACATGGGAAGTAATCCTATTTCCCAACGTGTTTATTATATAGTGGGGGACATGTCCTAAAATAATGCTCCTATAAGATAAAAAGTGAAAAAAGCCTCAGGAAGTACATACAAAATGCATTTATATCTAGAGATAGGAGATAAATATAGGATAGTGGTTAGGAACACAGGCTTTGGAGGCAGATTAGGAATCAAATCCTGTCTGGACCAGATACCAGTTTGGCATTAACAAACTGTTTAACTCATCAGAGTATCAATTTCCTTACTAGAAAATAATAAATTGGCATTATGGGGGACATGAGCCAAGTGTCTGGTGCTTCACACACTGGAAGGCTTAGGAGGTGGTATTTATACTGGTACTTAGAGAATGAGAAAATTTTTGGATATGCCAAAATGAGTGGGATACAAGTGTAATTAGAAGAAACGAAGGCAGACACCAGCAAAGGCAACCACGGCATTGTAAAGAGAAGAATGTTAGACATACAGGGTTTGTCAAGAGGATTTTTAAAGACAATACTAAAAAAAAAATCAGGACCAGATAATAGAGTGGCATATGGAGACATTCTGTGTAATAGAGCAATTTTTATACCCCTGTCTGAAGGGGACCCAAAAATATCATGGTCTTGTCATGATTAAGAACGTGGGTCCAATGGACAGTCAGCCTGCATTTTCACTCTGTCTCTGCTGATCTCAGGAGGTTAGTTTACCTTCTCTGTGCCTCGGTGGCCTCATCCATAAAATGCAGTGAATACCAGTGCACTGAATTCCAAACATGGAAAATGCTTTCCCTGTTTACTCCTCTTATTGCCTTTGTTTCTAATAATGAACCTGTTGAGTAGGATGGAGAAAAATCTTCTCTAACCATCACTGAATGATTGGTAGCTTCATTGCCGATACCTCTGGGGTAACAAGTGGAAACTCAAAACCAGTCCAAGGTGGGCAGTCTGATAAATGTTATTTGCATAAAAATCTAGGTGAGGGCAAACCGGAGTAAGCCATTCTCCTTCTCTTACCCTCCCGGAGCTGGGGTGACCATTGCCCTGCATGAGCAGATTCAGGATGGGTGTGAGCAGGAAGACAACCCATCTCTGGTCCTCTAGTGAAATTTCAGTCCAATTTTACATTATAAATGCTACCCCCCAAACTTCTCAAACCTTGTATTTAAAGTGGTTTCACATGATCAGCATCCAGGTTTCAGAGAAAGTGAAATGAAAACTCTCTGGAAGAATGTTTCCTCATTTTAGGTCCTGAGAAATCCCCCTAAAAAATAATTTTCAAAACCAATAACCAGCCCACAGTCCCAGATAAACAAATGCCCCAAACAACAAACAGCTGAGAGTAGAAGCTGACAGAAACCATAGCCGTAGAGACTGAGTCCCCATGACTTCAGGGTGTAAAATTATCAAATAGAGATTATAAAACAAATAATATTATCAGTATTAGTATTATTAGTATTAGTATTAGCTTAGTATATTTAACTAAAAAAAAAAAAAAGACAAGCTTGAAAGTGTCTAAAAAGAAGAAGAAACTTTAGTGCTATTGCAGGTTTTTAAAAATTAAGTAAATAAAAGCTGAAACAGAAACTATACCTAACATTTAAAATTCAGGGTGTGGATTTGGCAGCTGATCAGATGCAGCTAAAAAGAGAATTAATGGGAGGTAGATGAGAAGAAATTATCCAGGACGCAGCAGAGAGAGACAAAAGGATAGGATAACCAGTGGTCAGAGCTGGAGAGCACAGAGGGAGAAGTCTGCTGGCAGTTTACTTGGACTTGGAGGGACGGAGGAAATGGGGCAAGGGCAATATTTTAAAGAGTAATGGCTTGAAAAACGTATGCAGGCCATTCAAAACATCAAATCAGAGATTTAAAAATCACAATGAATCTAGTTTTTTTTTTTAAGAAAATAAATGCATATCTGGACATACCATAATGAAAGGACAAAAATAAAAGTGTCTTAAAACTAACCAGAAGAAAAAAATACCTGACAGCTTGACCTCCACCATCCTTCCACCTCCCACCAAGCAGTGGTTGTTGACTCTTCTGCTCTCCTCTCTGTCTGATCCCCTTGATGCTTCTCTTTGTTTTCTCACTGGAAACATGTCAACTACCCAAAAGGAAAGCCCCCTGCTCACATACTCTGGGAGCAAGCTAACCTGAGCTACTCACTGTGACTTGGTCATGCCTTATGCATGTCCTGCCCTGATGATTTGGGTATGTTCCTTCTTTCCAAAATTCCCTTTTAATACCATCCTAAACAAACAAACAACATACCCTATGTATCAGGAAGAACCTAGGAGCTCTGTAATTCATTAAGAAGGGCTTTTACATCTAATTCCTCAAAATAAAATTTCTAGCAGAGCATTGCGGTATCCTAAGAAAACCACAGGCTTTGTGTTCAAGTTCCTGATCTTCCACTCACTAGGCGTGCAAATATGGGCAAGTCCCTTAACCTTTCTGCGCCCTGGTTTCCTCGTTAATAAGTGGAAATGACAATAGTACCTACAAAATAATCTCTAGGAATATTAACAGGGTGATGCCTGTAAAATGTCTTGCCCAGTGTTCAGCTCAGTCCACAATCAATATGTTTTCTGAGTAAGTGAAATGGATTCTAGCTATGACCTTTAATTCTGAGGCCAGTTAAGAAGCATACACGATTAGCAACAGAGATCATCAAACGGGTTGAAAATTGTAGCCCTCCTCATTAACATTCAATAGTTTTAATATATAAGAGCAGTTCCCAAGTGGTGTTGACGGGTTGGGGTTGAGGGGAGTAATGTTGTTGATAGAGACCCACCTACATGTATGTTTCTACCACTCTTTGGCAGATCTTCTGCATACACTGTGCAAGCGATTTCTACCCATGTGCAGGGGGTGTAGGAGGGGGCACTCAGCTCCAATCCTATGTCCCAGGGAAGGGACATGTTTTCTTACATGCCCAGAGGCACCTGCCCAGAGGCACTTGAATTTAGTTACCTGACAGTGCTCAAACCGACTTGGAATTGAGCAAAAGAGTAAGTGTTGGATTTGGTGATGCGCTGATCAATAAGACTGAGTTTAGTGGAAGAAAGGGTGATGGATAGTGACCAATGAGATGATAGCCCAAGTCCTTCCAAAACTTTAACAGATGGAAATTCAAACAACTGGAATCATTGGTAAGAGAAACATCTGGTCCAGGCCCCTTGGTGTAAAATCCCAGAGGAGAAAAAGTGCCATTTTCCCAGTTGAAGGAGCAAACCAGGCTGCCTGGAGGGTGAGTTCTTTCCCATGTGGGCAGGGCTGAGTACATGCTGGGGAGGGTGAGGCAAAGGCCGTTTCCAGGACAGACCTGGTTTGATGCTTTTGCTTTAGTTCACAGGGGCAAATAGATTCTCTTTGCTGATGTTTCAGGTGGATTAGAGACACATTGTGTAGTTCTAGTTTTGAAACTAAGACAGACTCTTTCTCTAACTGAATGGGCCCTTACATGGAATACAATATTCTCCAGATGAGAAAATGAATGAATGAATGAATGAATGAATGAATGAATGACAATTTCTGCCAGTTCCAGACCTGGAAGGAAGAAGGAGAGGGCCTTGATCTCAGGGAAAGGTGAGGGTCATGTTACCACTCCAAGCAGAGTGGTTTGTACAGGAAGGGTAGGCATCGTTCCCCAAAACACAGGTCCACTGAGGAGCTGGGCCACCTGGTCCAGTCGTGGCAAAGAGAGCAGTTCTATCCACGAGTTCCACTCAATGCTCTAGCACAGACTGAAGTATGTATCTTGATCTTTTAGGATGCTGGAGGGCTAAAAAGATCTCTCTCTCACGGGACTGAAAGGTATACTTAGAACTCTTGTCAAGAGAAGCTGGGCACTTTAGATTTTATAGTACAAGTACCTTGCACTTCTCCCCATTGCATTGAAACCCAAAACTCAAACTCTCATATGTACCATCTTGCCTACAATTCAAGGACTAGAGGACCAGTTAGCTGGCCTAAGATAGGAACCTCATTACAAGGAAGCACTGATTTGGAGAATTTCTCCCATTTTCCTACTAATACAACAAAAAGGGGGAATTAGAAAAATGACATTTGCTGAACAGTTATAATGTGCCAAGTGCTATGCTGAATACATAAATTATCTGTGAAGCTCAGACCATTTATTTGAGGAAGAATTATCACCCTAATTTCCCAGAGAATTTAAGGAACTTGTCCTAGTTTAATAGTTAATAGGTGATGGAACTGAGAATAAACTGAGGTCTTTTTAAAATGTTTATCTTCTTTCCACTATACCTGTTTTCAATAAGCAGTTATCGAGGTGGTGATGTTGATGATCTTGAACCATTAAGACAAAAAAAAAATAATAAGATTTATCTAGAGAAATGAAGTTTTCCCATGAGGAGAAAATGAAGCTAGGCACAGGTGATGATTATTTAGACTATTAAATCATTTTTCATTTTTAAAATAGATGTTAGCATGTTATTTTTGCATTTAGGAAGCATTTCAGCATAGTGCACTGAACTGACTTGTGCACTTAGGGCTTTAAACTGACTACATTTTTAAGTTTGTGTGAATTTTCATCTTTTCTTCATTAGTATATTGAGACATCTCAGCAGTCAGACAAAATTCAACGTCTACAGCTATTTTTCCAGGTGCATTTGTTGCATAATTTCTGGCTGAGAATAAAGAAAACGGAAAAAAAAAAAAAAAAAACAAAAGCAACTCTCTCTTTTTGGACAGCTAATGCATTTAAGAACATGTTTTCTTAGAGAAAATGTTGGGCTGTGTGCATTTATTTTTATTTTTATTTTTATTTTCGTTGTCATTATTATTCAAAACACCTCCTGCTTCCCTACAAGAAGATAAAAGTGTTTCATGTTTTTAAAGTGCCTAGTAATATCCCTAGGGAACAGCAAGGTATACTTACTCCCATTTTTCAGATAAAGAAGGACAGAGCTGTTGACTAGTTTTCCTGGGTCGCATGGCCAATTTCACAGAAAATTTAGAATCTGGGGGCACAGAAGGGTTCCACTACTGTATTCTGGGATTGTGGGAAATCCACAGCTCATCCCTGGATCCCTTCCTTTAGTAACAACCAGGGATGGATATTGGAAATACTAATGGCTGTGTAGTAGATCCCATTCCCAGGTCCCACACCTGTGTTAAATTAGACTCAGGGGAGCACAAAATAATAGATTATCCCAGATGTCAAAAGAGGCATATTTTCCAATCCCCTCCCGTCCCCCAAGCAAAATACAACAGACTTTTCAGGAATGAGTCTCTAGAATCTAGATTTCCACAAAAGTACTCTGATATTTAGCAAGGAAAGTTTGGGAAGTATTAAATTGTTTCTAGTTTATCTGATGCTTGAGGACCCTAAGTATCTCCCTTATCAGAGATCATTGTGGAAGTAGTGTGGCTTGGGTTTGAATGCTGGTTCTGCCATTTGCTAATTGGGTGAACTTGGACAAATTATTTAATGTCTCTGAATTGTTTGAATTGACAGTAGGTTTAAAAGATGAATAATATAAGGGTAAAATACCTTAAAACAAAATCAAACAAAAACTGTTTGAACAGAATAAGCATGCAATTAATAGTTTCTGCTGGTAGAAATGGTAATGGGGGTCGTAGAAGTAGTACTGGCCTTCTTATAGTCCATGCCCTTGGTACCTACTTGTAGGAATATTCTCATATTGAGAGAACCTCTCCTCTTCAGTTTCCAACCATCAATGTTAGGCATGACGATCTTAATGATAGACTGCTTTGACTTCTCCTTCCATGTGAAAGGCCTGCTCATTGGGGCACCTGGGTGGCTCATGGCTCAGTTGGTTGAGCAACTGCCTTCAGCTCAGGTCATGATCTCGGGGTCCTGGGATAGCGTCTGCTTAGGGCTCCCTGCTTAGCAGGGAGTCTGATTCTCCCTCTCCCTCTGCCCTTTTTCCCTGCTCATTCTCTCTCTCTCTCTCAAATAAATAAATAAATAAATTCTTAAAAAAAAAAAAAGACCTCAAATATTTCCTAATGTCTCTTGTCCCTGTAACCTAATTCTTCTTTTCTCTAGAATTGTTATCTGACTCTTTACTCTAGATCTGTTCCTTCAACAGTTGCCCATAAGAAATGACCCTGATCCAGGGTCTGTAGAGGGATAAGGGCCTTTAGGTATTTTCTTCATTAATGAATCCCTCTGTTGACAGTGTTCCCATACAATTGTAAAACAAGAGCTGAAGACATCATGTCTACATCATCAGTGCTTCTCAAACATTTGAATCACCTGGGCATCTGGTTAGAATGAAGAGTGTGAGTCAGTAGGTCTGGGATGAGGCCCCGTACGAGCTCCCCAGGGATGCTGCACTGCTACCTGGGCTACACTTTGAGGAGTGAGGCACCACCTCATTACATGTCCTTCGTACCTACATTTATATGGTAAATTCTTGCTTTAGTGTAATCCTACAAAAAATAAAATAGTCTCTGTAGATGGATTTATATAATTTCTACTGTCAGAAAATGACAATTCTACAACTCAGTGTGCCTTCCTTTTGGCCTTAGCTGTCAAAAAAAATCCTGCCTGCCTATTATCTTCTCAGTGCTGGTTCCTGCAAAAATGTACAGTGCCAGATTCTTTTAGATGGGCGTTTTCTCTGTTAATGCCCTGTCTTGAAATTTTGTATTACTTCATGTTTAAATCTCTTTAACAATAAGGCTTCCCATCATTCAGGATTAACAGTGGCAACCTTTGTCTGATGAGGGACTTACCTAGGAGCTGATTTTGGCTTCTACAACTGGCTGTTCCCCTGGCCACTTGTGTCTTGTTACCATGAAAACACAAGCTAAACAGATTGGAACTGATGTCATAAATTGAAAAAAATAATCCCCCTTCAACTTCCTATGGTATTAGTTGGGCTACACTCCCCAAAAAGGACAGTGATGTGGGAGCTTCATTTCAAGTTCAGGGATTTGGGTAGGGAAGGACAATTTGGAAGTATTTTTGTATTATCTTTTTTTCTGTATGTATGTATATATACATGTGTGGAGGTAGGGAGGGAGGGAGGGAGGCAGGCAGGCAGGCAGGCTTCCTGCTCAGCGTGGAACCCAACATGGGCCTTGAACTCACAACCCTGAGATCAAGACCTGAGCTGAAATCAAGAATCAGACACTTAACTGACTGAGCCACCCAGGTGCCCTTCCCTTGCTTATTTTTAAAATATTTTAAGATGAGATTAAAACTTATAGGAAATTACAGCCACTCTGGAAAACAGGATGGAGTTTCCTCAAGAAGTTAAAAATAGAGCTACCCTATGACCCAGCAATAGCGCTACTGAGTATTTACCCCAAAGGTACAAATGTAGTGATCTGAAGGGCACCTGCACCCCAGCGTTTATATCAGCAATGTCCACAATAGCCAAACTATGGAAAGAGCCGTGATGTCCACTCGATAGATGAATGGATAAAGAATATGTGATACACACACACACATAAAAATATTACTCAGCCATCAGAAAGGATGGAATCTTACCAGTTACATTGACATGGATGGAACTGGAGGGTATTATGCTGAGTGAAATACGTCAGTCAGAGAAAGACAATTATCATATGGTTTCACTCATGTGAGGAATATAAGAAACAGTGTAGAGGATCATAGGGAAACGGAGGGAAAAACAGAATGGGAAGAAATCAAGGAGACAAACAATGAGAGACTCTTAATTATGGGAAAGAAACTGAGGGTTGCTAGAGAGGAGGTGGGTGAGGAGATGGGGTAACTGGGTGATGGGATTAAGGAGGGCACATGATGTGATGAGCACTGGGTGTTATATGCAACTGTTGAATTACTGACCTCTACCTCTGAAACTAATGATGTACTATATGTTGGCTAACTGAATTAAAATAAAAATTATAAAAATTATAGGAAATTATAGAAAAAAATTTAAGGGTCAAAAATTCCATATGCCAACAAGTTAGAGACATATAATACTGATTTTTTTCCCTTCCAGAACTTTATACTTTATTTTCTGTATATGCATGTGTAATTTATAAAACACACAATAATTTATTACTGGCTAGAGCATATAAAATTGCTATTTTTGTATGCCAAAGTAGTTGAATGTTACCAGTTTTTTATAATTCAAACTGTGCGTGTGTGTGTGTGTGTGTGTATCCTGGTTTTAAGGTTAAACATTAACATTATAGTTTAACATAAAGTTAAACTATAAACATTACCCTGTTTTATCTTCAACAACATAACTAAAATGATAATATTAATACCCCAGTATATATTATGCCAAACTTCTGCTGGACAGTTTGTTTCAAACTTCATTATTTTAAGCAATGCTCAGTAAATATCCTTAGGAAGAAAGGTTTGTATATACACACAGTTATTTTCTCAGGAAAAAACCCCACAATTGGATTAGTGGGTTGAAGATTACACATATTTTAAATGCTTTTGATGCAATTTAAGATAGTAGGAAGGGAAAAATGAAGGGGGGAAACCGGAGGGGGAGACGAACCATGAGAGACGATGGACTCTGAAAAACAAACAGGGTTCTAGAGGGGAGGGGGAATGGGGGGGGTGGGTTAGCCTGGTGGTGGGTATTGAGGAGGGCACGTTCTGCATGGAGCACTGGGTGTTATATGCAAACAATGAATCATGGAACACTACTCAAAAACTAATGATGTCATGTATGGTGACTAACATAACATAATAAAATTTTTTAAAAAATGCCAACATCTGTGTCAGCTCACAGTCTTGATATATTTTAATTCCCTCTAGTTTGATAGATGAAAACTGGTTTTTATTTGCTCTACATTATTAGGTGATGACTTTTGTTCTGTTAGTATTTTTATCTTTTATGAATTGCCTGCAATGTAAGCTTCTTTTGTGTATTTTACTGGTTTGGCCATTTTTTTATTTTCAAGTTATAAATTTCTTTTATATTTATGATGTTGCCTGTTCCTGTCACGGATGCTGCAGACATCCCACCTTTTCAGTTATCTTTTAGTATTCTTCATGGCAGATTTTTTTAATTGTGTGGTATTAAATTCCTATGGAGCCTATATTTTATTCTTTTCGAGTATAGTTTTTGCATTTTGTGCTTAGAAATTCCTTACACCCTCAAATTATTGAAAATGTTTTCTAGGGTTTTTTTTCCTAGTTCCTTTTTTTTTAAGACTTATTTATTTAAGAGAGTGTGCATGCTTGAGTGGGGGAGGGGCAGAGGGAGCAGGAGAGAGAATCTTAAGCAGAACTTTAATCTTAAACCCATTGAGTGTAGAGCCCAATACAGGGCTTAATCCTATGACCCTGAGATCACGACCTGAGCCAAAACCAAGAGTCGGTTACTTAACTGACTCAGCCACCTAGGCACCTCTCTAGTTCCTTTTAACTATTCAGTTAGTCCAAGATTATTTTAGGAGATTATTTGAGACAAAGATCCAGCTTCTTGTTTCTCTGAGCACAGCTATTGTTATTATTTTTATTTTATCTTTTATAAACTTCCCACAATGTAATCTTCTTTTGTGTATTTTATTGGTTTGGCCATTTATTTTTATTTTTATTTTTAAAGGATCCAGGGAAGTTACCATTGTCTTTTCTTAATAAGTCATTTTACTAACCTCTAGTAGGATTAAATAATTATTCCATTTTCCCTTAGGCTCATTAGTTGCAGTACCCCAGTAGTTAAAATAAATTGCTATGTCTTTTCTAATAAGTTTTATATTTTTATTCCATTTATCTTACGTGATTTTACCTAACCTTAACGTCTAGAATTTTCATAACCTTTTGGTTGACAGAATTATTTTCTTTTTTCAGATTTTAGTTAGTAGGCCATTATAGTTTTACCTTGAGTACAATGCTGACAGTTGATTCTCGATACATTTTTCTTTCCAGGTTAAGATAGTGGCATTCTTTTCATGGATTAGCGAGAGTTTTTAGCTGTAATGTGTGTTCAATTTTGTCAGTTGGATTTTGGCCTCTACTGAGATAATTCTCCTTTGATCTATTGATGAGTTGCAGTCATATGTTTCCTAATATTATACCATTATTGCATGCCTGAATAATCCATTTGTTTATGGTATATTCCTTTAAAATGGCTTTAGATTATTTTTATTTTCAATTTTAGTACTGCTACATTTTATTGACAGGATTGATATTTGGAGGTATTTCTTTTTGATATTTTCATTAGGTTTTATCATCAGAGTTATGTTAGCTTGGTGAACATAATTGGGAAGATTTATTACTGGTTAATGCTTTTGAGCCAGGGTATGGGAGATAAAACAGCTTGTGTCCACAGTTTAATCTGCTTCCTACTTTTCGTATGTTATCAGCTTTCTGTACTCCTTACTTTTAGAGCCATCCATTACGAGGTAATACCTCTGAAAACAACACTTATGAAATAGAAGAGACAAGTTTCTGTCTCTGGTTTGTTCTTTTTCATTTGAAACGCGGTAGCTTTCTAGGTGTTGAGAAATTTTTCCCTCTTTTCTCATCTTTCCAAAGTGAGTCTTACGCTCAGCTACTTGATATTAGCTTGCTTAGAATATGTGCAGTTCTGCATTTAAATCTTCTAAGTTCAGATTAAAAAAATAAACCAAACCAAGCCCACAAGCATTTAACTACAGTGTTACTTGACAATTAGGAGATCCATCAGCCTGCACAAGGAGAGGTGGTTGGGTGATAGTTAAGTGAGAGAGTGCTGACATGGTCAGAATTTCCTTCTTTGTGTTTGTTGGGGTAGCCCAAAATTAACTGGAGCAATATATCTCTAACAGAGGAGTGGTCTTTTGGTGGAAGATGCTTACTATTGTGCCCATATTCTTTGGATAGAACATAGAATAAGCTCCAATATGTCATATGAGATGCTTCCCAGATTCACCACTAGAATAAAAACTTGTCATTTGTTAATTACTCTTTTCCTTTAGTCCCTTTGTGAATTTGAGAATATAGATATGTGAGTGCCCACGGGGGATTCACTTATCTCCTAAGCCAACACATTCTTTTCATGTGATAATTATGGGTCAGTTTGTCTGTCTCGCATTCTGGCGTCCTCTATGTTTTTTTCTTGTAAAATATTCCCGATTTTTAAAATAAACCCAATCTTACCCTCATTTCCATTTCTGGCACTGATTGTTGTATTCTTTTGGTCATTTGAGTGAGAAGGCAGAATAAAGGGAAGGAAGTTCAAGAAGCACATGTCCCCAGTTCCTGACCTTTCCTCATAGATACACATTGTCCTTTGACCTTACCCTGAGGGAACTTGTCCAACTGAGTCAAACAGAAAAGTTTTCACACATAAATATTATATGATTCTAAGGGTGGGCCTTTCCGGTTTTAGAGACTTAGAAAAGGTTTATTATAAGAGCTTTTAGAGCAAAGAGCTAGTTAAGACCATTGTGTGAGAGTTGTCAGCATCGGTGACCCCATGGCCTATGAAGGGGAGGATGACTGCCAACACTAAGGAAATAGGGTCCCCAAAGGTAAGTGTGTGAGAGTCGGACATTTTCCTCATGGGTGACTGGAGCAAAAACATTTTTGCTGCCATTGTGTACTTTATGTAGATTCGATATCTATTCTATATCTATTCAATTTAAAAATCATCTTATTCTTGGGGCACCTGGGTGGCTCAGTCGTTAAGTGTCTGCCTTCGGCTCAGGTCATGATCCCAGGGTCCTGGGATCGAGCCCCGCATCGGGCTCCCTGCTCAGCAGGAGGCCTGCTTCTCCCTCTCCCACTCCCCCTGCCTGTGTTCCCTCTCTTGCTGTGTCTCTCTGTCAAATAAATAAATAAAATCTTTAAAAAATAAAAAATAAAAAAATAAAAATCATCTTATTCTTGATTTTGCCCATCTAGGCTATGAGGCCTGAGGAACTAGGGTTACCTTTTACATACACAAGGCTATGATAATGCCCACCATTTTATAGAATAGGACAGTGAAGCTCACAAAGGTACGTGATCTCTCTGGGTCATTCGGCTAATATGAAATAAGACCAGAAACCCAGGTCTTCAGATGACCTGTGCACTATCCTTCCAATCCCACTATTTGAAACTGTTGTTTCAGGATTTTGGTGTCACATTTTTATAAGGAGATTTCTCAGAGGCCATTTCTGTTTCTGACCCAGATCTAAAAGCCAAACTGAAACAATTCATACTCTACTAACTGAAGTGTTTTCCTTTAGATTCTTCAGAGGAATTAGTCGAAGGAAAATCCGATAATGTTCCTAGAAAATTGGATGCTACTGTCCTATTCTGTAGGCAGTACGTTCTCTGACCCCAGCTTGAGCTCAGTGCATACCCTGACACCGGGGGACTAATTGGCCATGTAATTGTTATCCTTGCTAGTAACTGCACAAGCCGTTCTTATTCATATAAGCACCTAATCCTTTTCCAAATTCTTCTTGCTTCAATTTGCCTCAATAATATCCTGCAGTAATGGATAATTGCACATTGTGTAGAGAAGGATTTCCTTTGATCTTCTCTAAATTTAGACTCTGCTAATTTCATTTACTGTCCCCTTCTGGGTAGGCAACAGGACCAGGTAGCAAGGAACACTGAATTAGATGCCCTACAGCATTTCATTTATATTCCTCTATCATATATTAGGTAACACTTCACTCTCTCCATTTCCCCTGATGAAGAGATAGACTCTTTGTCCTTGCCTGGAATCCTCCCTGTTATACTTACCCAGCCATTCTAATTATTTCTGCTGCAATCAGATAGACCTGGCAGCATTGCTCAGGTTCAAAGGAAGAATAAATGGAGATTAGATCACTGACTTTGAGTGTCTGGAGGGATGTCATGAGGATAAAGGATAAGACTTATCCTGAATGGTTTAAGAATTTGAACTAGAAACTTCATAAGTTGTTGAAAAGTAGACTTGAACTCAGGGAAAGGTGGGGGGTTATATATTAAATAGAGTTATCCATCTAAGAAGTAGTTACCTCAGAACAGAACAAGCTCCCCTTATGGGAGTCCTCGAAGTTGTTAAAGCCTGGGCTGAAAATCACTCAATTCTAGGCTTATATCTGGGTGACCCTGGGTGAGCCACGTCACTTCTTTTAGCCCTTCTAATTTATTTTGTGTAAATGGGTATGACCACCTGTTTGTGAGACCTTATATGACCTTTACTTAACATCATAATTAGTCCTCTCAGTAGAGGTTGAGAGCTAAGAGGCAGGATTTTGGATATATTTGGCAGATAAAATAAAAAATACTTCGTGGTGAACTGTTTTGGGGATTAGTAAGAAAGAGGTATCAGGCAACAATTTATTTGCCTAAGGATCTCACATATGTGGGGGAAATGTGTGAAGTAGAAAATATTTTTACATATACAAAAACATTAAGTATCACTTTGCAATATATTAAATGTTATAATCATTTTAATAAGTAAAGAAGTAGAAAAGCACATGGAGGGCTCCCTGGAGGAGGCAATGATTGAACTGTATTGTAACCTGTGAGTGGGCATCAGAAGCAGGGCAAGAGCATACTGAGCTAAGGATGATAATGATGACCAGGATGACAGGGATGACATTTATTGACTGACTATTAATATCCAAGGAATTGTGCTAAGTAAGTACATACATGATTCGATTTAACTTCATACAGGGACTGAGGTTCAAAAAGCTTAAGTAATTATTGCATGGTTGCATATCCAGTAATTGGTGAGCCTATGTCCTTAATAATTTTGGGAAACTGGTTGAGATGACTACACTTGAAGGGATTCTTAGAAATGTGTCAGTCTTAACGGGTCATCTTGAGTGCCTGAGGGTTAATTTTGCATTCATAAACTTGTTGGAAAAAGAATTCTAGTGTAGGGCAGCAAAGAGGTAAAAGAGGCAGGCACAGAGGAGACTGATGATTCTGGGAAAATGGGATCATAGGAAACCTCATAAAGGACTGAGTGGTGAGTTCACACAGGACTCAGCTACATGCTTTGAAAAATTGAATGGATGAGAAAAATGAGGCTGTGGTTCACAAGAAACCAGTCAGCTGACCCCACGTTAACTTCATGGTTGAAACTGAGTTAATCAATGTGGAAAGAAACAAGTATAGATTCATGAATATGACTTCAGAGATCTCTTAGTCCAAACCCCTTCTTCGTAATTCCTCCCTCATTTAACAGAATAAAGTTTGGCTGCAGGACCAGAAATCTGTTCAAGCTGGCAGCAACAAAAGACAATTTGTGGTAAGGACAGGGAGAGCTCAAAGAATCCAGGACAGTTGATGATGCCCCTCAGAGCCTCAGTTAAACTAGAAATAAAAACTATACACTTGGAACCTAGGCAAATAGCTCCATCTCTAAAGGGCCCTCTGCTTTGTGCTCTCTTGAACACTTATCTCTGCCTCCTCACCTTGAGCAGAAGCAGCATTGCTGCCCAAATCCTGTCTCTGTGAAACATCTCCACCCAAGAGCCTTCCATGGATTGGCTCCAGTTCCACAAGTCATAGTTGAGGTTCACAAGAGCAAAACAATCTGGTTGTCCATTGATTTTATGGCACACTACAGTATCCCTTTTAGGAGCTGGGAGTATGGAACACAGATGTAGATACATTCAGAATAAGTAGCATCCTAGAGAAAGTGTGGTAACAAAGTCACACAGCTAGTGAGGAGCAAAACCGAGGTTTTCTGATTTGCTCAGGATCCCTTGCATCCTTCTGCAATGCCCCAGAAGAATTCTCTCTAACGATGCTTCAGTGGCTAGACTTAAGCCGGCTAGAATGGAGAGAAAGCAAGTGATAGCAATTCTAGGTGATATTATTTCTGCTTCTATTTGACTATACAATTTTTTTAAGATTTTATTTATTTGACAGAGAGCAAGAGAGAGTGCATAAGCAGGGGGAGCAGCAGAGGAAGAGGGAGAAGCAGATTCTCCACTGAGCAGGGAGCCCAACGCCGGGCTCCATCCCAGGACCCTGGAATCATGACCTGAGCCAAAGGCAGACGCTTAATCGACTGAGACACTCAGGCATCCCTGACCATACAAATTTAATATAACTTTACAAAGGCATCAGGGAAATACTCACCCCCTTTACCCCCAACATGCACACCATTTCATTGGATGTCTTGGCAAGCATAGCTAATCTGTAAGGTTGATTCCAGCAATGATTCCAAGGCAGTGATTCTAACAAAGGCAATATTGAGATTTTTGTTATATTCACAGGTGGGACAGCTGATATCAGGAGAGGAAAAGAAATTTGTCCACAGTACAGAGAGTAGGTCAGTGGCCAAGCTGAGACTAGAACACAGATGTCTTATGTCTCAGATCATTCTTAGTTCCTAACATTCTGCCAGTAGGTCTTATCTCATAGGTCAAGTTCAGCTGGCCACTGTAGCAGCCTGTATTATTTTTAGGAAAGGTTTCTGAGACCACATCAATTCTTAACAGAAAAGAGTACTACGATTAATTTGTAATGTGTGCATTGTGTTGGGAGATGAGTATGGTGGCATGTTAGCTTATGTGCTTGCCTTGCCTTATCTTCTTCTCCTCCCTGCCTCATTGTGATGGGGCTACTCCCAGTAACCAGTACACTATATTCCACGTGTAGTAGACACATGGAATGTGGGATGATGGGAGTCTTTCCTTCGCTTGCATTCGGATTTAATTCCATCCTCTCTGACCAGGAAAAGATTGATTAAAGTTAAATTTATTTTAGCTAATTTGGTCAGGCGGAATCGTTGCACAGTTTCCTAATAAATATCCACCCTCTCCTAGTTTATTTGCCCAGACTCTTGAAAGTACATCAGAATTTTAAAGGTACACTCAGACTACTGGTGGTAATAATCCCTTATGTTATATAATACTTTAATTTATAAAGCATTCTATTATTTCTTTATTCTTATGCTTACAAGAACCCTGTAGATCAACTAGCCAATGAAAAACATTTTTGTGTGTTCTGTACTAACTCCCTCCATGAAATTCATTTAAATTCAAACAGGCAAAATGAAAGAGAATCCTATCATATAAAATTGTGCCTCTTGTTGTGCTTCTTACAGCTGATCTAGCCTGTTCTAACTGTAGGACATTGCAAGGTAATGGAAGCCCAGGTTTGGATGACTTTGCTCAAATATCCCCACCTCAGATACCTGTTCCTATAGACATATTTATCTTTGTGTCTTTTAGAGGGGGCTATGCTTGGAAAAAATCTGATTACTGAACACAGACCATATTCTGAATCACTTTTGCCCTCTGATGTGGAAGTCTGAGTGCAGAGATAAAAAACATTCTTGGTCTCATGAGCTAGCACTCATCTTGTGCTGTGGCTGCTGTACCACTGTGATGGGAAAGATTCTCAGGCTGCCTCTGAACTTGGCAGAAGGAATGACAATGATCCATAACGCAGTGTTGGATAATGATGTGGGCCAAGCCCTTTGTTTTAATGATTCATTTAGATGAGATATGCCCCCAGAAGTCTTCTTAATTCTTTTTCCCAGAATGTGCTTCTGCCCTGTTCATGTGGATCTGAATCATGGCCACTTAAAGTCTACAAGCTGAGAGCACCACCCTACCTACCCTTACTCATGATGGGAATGACCTCCCAGAAATTCTTTTCTCATTCACTAGTTCCTCATCCAATCAGACTCCAAGATCTATCCCCAGTGACTAATCTCACAGAAACCCCAAGGGTGATAAAAATTGTGTTTACGTCTCTCATACCTGGCTATCCATGCTTCTCCTTCTTTAGAACATGATACCTATGTTGAGTGGTCCATGGGGGGGGGGGGGGTTGGGGACTGGTGTAATAAAATGACACTGGATTATGAATCAGGAGACCCATGCTGTTGTCCTGCTTCCACTTCATTTCTGTGAGCCCTGGGGAAGGCACTTCCATTTCCTAATGAAGATGGGCTGAAGGGAATCATTATTCTCATTTTACACAACAGAAGGTCAGAGAAGTGACTGGATCAGGGCTTCTCAACTTTGGGGGCAGCCACAGACCTAGCAGTCTTTCTACCACATTTATACTGCAGTCATAGTTCCATCTTCCAGATTCTGGAGTCAGTACTGTAGGAAGAAAGAGATTTCAGAATCTGGGAAAGAAACAAGGAAAATGGTTTTTATAGAAAACAGAAAAGAGAGATGATGGATGCTGGGTACCTCTGCCTTCGGCTCAGGTCATGATCCCAGGGTGCTGGGATCAAGCCCCGCATCAGGCTCCCTGCTCGGTGGGAAGCCTGCTTCTCCCTCTCCCACTCCCCCTGCTTGTGTTCCCTCTCTAGCTGTCTCTCTCTCTCTCTCTCAAATAAATAAATAAAATCTTTAAAAAAAAAAAAAAAAAAAAACAGAAGCCTTCAGGAGCCATTCATCTGCAGTCTCTCTCTCTCCCTCTCCCCCATTAACCCATCTGTCCACTGAGCCCCTATGTACTCCCACATGATCTGGCTTTAAGGACAAAGATTGTTCCCTTGGGAATAGTCAGGATCAGGAAAATGTGTGCTTTGTCAAACCCTCTCTTCCTCCACAACCTACTCAGAACTCCTAAGGAAGACATCCTTTAAGCTGATTTAAATTCCCAGAGAAGGGAGAACCCCTATTTCTGGCTGCTTACCTTTCTCCTTGTTGCTGGAATCCTTAGTGCTCATGTATAGCCTAGGAATTTAGTGTAAGGAACCAAAGAATTTATGTAGTCCTATCACCTCATTGTACATGGAGAAACTTGAGACCTGTAGATGGGAAGGATTTTCTCAGGATCAGATAATACATGAGTGGTAGAGCTTGGACTAGAAGCCAGGTTTCTGGATTAGTGTGCCTACAAGGAAGGGTGTTCAATCTCATTCAACAAATATTTTTGAATATTTGATGGGGGCTATTGTTCTGGATACCTATTGTTCTATTAGAAGACATCCTAAAATTTAGTGGGATAAAACAATCATTTAATTACGCTTAATGATTTCACACATTAGGAATCAGAAAAGGTACCAACAGGAAGGACAGATTTTTCTCTGCTGTATGATTTTATAATTTTCATGGCCTCACCTGGGATGGTGTGAATATCTGAAGTCTGGTTCATCCGAGGCTGGAGGATCTACTTGCAAGGCAGACCCTTTATTCACATATCTGGATCCTGGGTTGGGATAGCTAAAGAAGGATATGAGCTTAGACTGTCTACTAAAGAACCTATGTGTGACCTTTGTAGTATGGCAATCTCAGAGAAAGGGAGTTCTTATGTAGCAGCTCAGGGCTCCATGAGTGAGCATTCCCAGTAAACAAGGCAGAATCTGCATGATCTCTTATATTCCTCTCAAAAGTCACAAAGCATCACTTCCACTGAATCATATTTGTCAAAGCTTTCCCAAATTTAAGGGCAAGAAACATGCATCCCACCTCTCAATAGAAAGAGTATCCAAGAATTCACAGTAAGGTTTTAAACATGCCATAGCCAGTTACCTCCTAAGTCAGTGTCTCAGGTAGGTATAACCATTAAGATTTCCTCCCTCGATAGAGTTGATCTTGTTGAGAAAGAGACAGACTTAAACAAACACATACAAATAATAGAATGTAATTAGATTTTGACAGTAGCAATAAAGGAAACACATAGATGACATGATCAATGTTTAATAGGGCAAAGTAAAATGATGAAATGAAACAGGAGGTGGTCAAGAAATATTTCTCCAAGGAGGTAATAATAAGCTAAAACTTGAAGGATGAGGACTCAGCCATGAAATGCCAAGGGAAAAGCATTCTAGGTGAAAAGGAAAGTGCAAAGACCCTGGGGCAGAAATAAACTTAAGCAGACAAATTAAAAGACACCAGTGTGGCTGAGAAAGAACAAGTGTTGGAAACCGAGAAAAGGTTGCATAGGTGGATGGCAGGTCATGTGGGACTCTGTGTGTCCTGATAAGATATACAGCTTCTATCCCAAACATGATGGAAAGTCATTAAAAGGTTTAAAAAATTATCGCTGTGGCATGGATGAACACAACTAGAGTGGGATATTAGTGGTAGTGGGAGGTCATTTGGATGGATATGGTCATGTCCCAGACACAAAACACAGTATACATGTGCAAGGATGGAGTTCAAGGAAAATAGACGGAATGCAGAATATCTTGAAGGCAAACAGACACAAGTTTCTAATATTTTTGAAGTGAGAAATAATAAAAAGAAACCAAAGAGAATTTCCAGATTTGGGGCTTGGCTGGTTGGGTCGATTTTGTTGCCATTCACTAAGACAGTTTCACCTTCCGTGTTACCTCTGATCAATCATTTATGCCTCCCCAAACAATGAATCCATGTGTATACTTTTGGATGCAAGAAACAAAATCTTTTACTCAAATCTACATAAACAATCTTATGTTTATTATGTCTGTAACTGAAAGTTCAGAGGAAGGTTAGGCTTAGTAATATTACCACAGACCCAAGATTTTTCCTTATCTCCATTCTGCCTTCCTTAGTATTCACTTCATTGTAATGCTGATTATTTTGTGGTGACGGTATGGCTGTTATTGATATTTGGGGCTAGGTAGTGTGTTTTTTATGTCCTGAAGAAAAGAGACAGACACGGACACACAGACTGAGAGAGAACCTAGTGAACCAAGCATGGACTGAGACCTTCCATTTGTACCAAATGAGGTCACCTCTGACCCCTATCAGTCATCCAGAAAAGACCATGGGCTGCTTGCTTGGACCAATTAAATGTGTACCTGAATCAGGTGGTAAAGTCACCTTTCCTTGAGTCATATATAAAAAGCACAGCTTCCTGAAATTATGTAGAGTTCTATAAAGAGCAAATAAAAGAGAGATGGAGGCTGGGTGCCTAATAAAACTGTTAAAAGCTCTTACCAGGCCACATCTGGACCTAGAGGAAAAAAAAAAAATGTCTTTGTCCAAAAGAGTAATTCTGTCATAAAAAAAAATTCAGAAATTGTGGTTGGCCAGACATGTTGTTGACAAAAGACATTTTGCTGATAGATAAGCAGTTTATAGCCAACACCTCTCCTTATTGATGGTAGCCCACATCCTCCTCCTCCCAAGAAGGCTGGTGCGGTGGAAAGCAACATGTTGTCATAGAAAAGGCTTGGTCTTCCCAGAATGTCTCCTTCCAAAGTGTCACAATTTCAAGTAGTGGAAGATAAATCTGCGGGATGCAAAACACAACACTGGGTTACTCAGTGCTCTGAAGAAGACCTCCCACTATAAGGTGATATTTGGGAGTTAAAATGTTGCTACGAGGAGAAAACTCTACCGATATAGTAAGATGCCAAGAGCACTAGCTAATTTTAATCCTGTCAGAATATCCATCACGCTCTCTTCAATCCTCACTGGAGTCTGAATTAATACATTTTTGTGGGTCAAGCTAGCAAGTGTTCTCAGGAGGAGGAACTCTGGTAGAAGGAGGCAGTCAACATCTACGCTTACCTTCTAAGCTTCTGCAACTCCCTGGTGCTTGTTAAAGAGTGAACTATGATAAACATCTCTACTAGTACATATGGGGAAATTGCCATTTGAAGGAATCTGATGAATAAAAAAGATCTTATGGTTTATAATTGGCAGGGCTAGAATAAAAAGTCAAAACTCCTTGAGTATTATTAGGGTGACTGTACAGTTTACTGTCCAAATTGGGAAAAATTTGAAGATACTGATAATTGCTTTGGGACAGCTGGCCTGAGCCAGCAGATAAAGATTCAGGGTTGCTCTAGACTTTGTCAGAGTGAAGTAGGTGATTGGAGATATTTTATGGATGCAACAGGTAAATGATTTAAAATTAGTTAATATAACATGAACTCTAGCCAATTATTGCTTGTTTATCTTACTTTTGTAGTTTTTTCTCCTTTCTTTCTTTCTTTCTTTCTTTCTTTCTTTCTTTCTTTCTTTCTTTCTTTCTTCTTTCTTTCTTTTTTCTGTCTTCTTTCTTTCCTTCTTTTTTGCTATATCTTAATGTTTCTATCATTTACTATTTATACCCCAGAACTTTTTTTACATCCACATGGTTTAAAAGATGAAACTTTCCATTTTGAATTGTGGCCCTGATAAAATATTTTCCACTATAAATTTTAATGAAGTATTTTTAAAATATAAAAATATAGAGAATAAGTTTATTAAATACATTCTTTATAATATCAATCTTGTTTTCCATTGCATATTGTATTCCATTTAGCCTAAAGTATATATCTTAAAATATATACTCTTCACTGATTGAAAAATAATGTTAAGGTACACAATGCATACTTTGATTTTGATAATTTTCTTTCTCTGGAGCTACTTTGACAGCATCTTCCTCTGCTTTCCACTATGCCCTATCTCTGAGGTTATCCCTATGGGAACTATGGTATTGCTTTCCTTGTTAAAGCCCTTTTCTTATCACCAAGGAATTTTGGTCATGCTCAGGAATCACAGCTTTGGAGTCAGACCTAAACTTGACCCCCATTTCAGATACTGTAAACTAGAGCCATGTCACTTCACCTGTCTGCACCTCAGTGTTTCCATCAGAGCCTCTATATCCTCCCCTTTAAGTTCTTCCACCTCTAGAGCTGTAAGCAGTAAAATAAAGTGATGTTTATAAGGCCTTTGGCACTGTACTTGGAACATAGCAAGTGATCAGAAAATAGTAGTTAGAAAGTAGTGATGTAGTAAAGAATCAAGTGAGAGAGACTCAAGGACATAGTAAAAATTCAAAGGAAAAATTTGGTGACACCTGGGACAATCAACTAGGTCTTTTAGGCTTCTGAGAGCATAGCTGTGCTCATCTCTTAAAGGAGATGATACATTTTTATAATACTATTTCCCTTAATTGTGTAATTAAGACACCATTGATTACAAGACACCCTATGGATTTCGATACAAATTTTCAAGAGAAAATAGTTGCATGTTAAATGTAAGCATCAATTTTAAAACTCATTTCAGGAATAGTAAGAATTTACAAAAACTAATATGTTAGAATTGAGAAAATAAGTGATTTATTGAGTATAAGGTTTGTGTAAAACCTTTACCTTTATTATATCCTGTGAGAAAATTTGAGATCCACTGTGATTCTGCTAGTTAGTGTGTCTAGGCATTACTGTTTCTTTGACGCACCTAGTTAACAAGAAAAACTTGTCATCTTTTTATTTGAAGTTGCATGTTGATAGAATTTGGTACAAATTTATTATACAATTACTCTTTGCCAAGGAATGTGCTGGGAACCCTATATTCATAATCTCATTTAATGAATGTGATTTCATTTAATGGATGAAATGAATGAATGAATCTCATTTAATAAATTTGTCTCACCAATCCTGTGAGAAATAGTTACTAACATTGTCTTGCAAAAGAAGAAACAGAATTGGTCAATGTCCTTGGACTAGTGAGTGTCAGAGGTCAGATTGGAACCGGGTTTACCTGACTGAGATGCCTATACTCCTGTTCTGCTAAATCATCTCCTTGAATAGTTTGTGTTGCCTTAGAATCAATAAATTCCTCACCCCTTTGAGCACAGGTCCTAGAAGAACCAGCAGAGCTCGGATAAATCAATCCACCTAATCTCAGGGCTCCCTACCCAGTTACTTCACTTGTTGCCTCGGAAAGCTATAATTAACATCTACCCTGAGGGGACAGGGGAGTAACAGCAGAGGTGATTTTTGCACTGTTATCTTGCTCTGCCAAGTAATTGCCCACACTTAAGCTTTCAGGAGGAGAGTATCCCTGGAGAAAGGAGAGTTGGAGTGTCCTGAAAAAGTGGGAGTGTGGTAGGAGGGGACTTGGTAAGAAAAAACAAAGCTTTATTGTAGTACATGCTGCTCATTTGGAGCTGTGACCTATGCTGATTTTTTTTTCTTTTAACTGGATTTGTGAAGTTTGTGTTCATCATCCACAAAAGTATTAAGATGTCTAGGTTTAGTTGAGAGTGATAAAAGAGGAATCCGAGAATCTAGACACGGCATCGAGGGAGGAGTTTGAGTATCTATGGTATTTGGTAATAGTGGTCAGTCTTGGGGTTTCAAAGGAGACTAGAAAAGAAAGATGGGAGGGCACTGAACAAGCCTTAGATGCAAGGAGAAGTGCAGTAATTGATTAGTGATATCTGCTTTGTGGGAGGGTGAGGTATCAAAAAGTGGAACTTGTATTAGTTATTTACTAGACTGGACTTTTAAGTAACAACTAATGTCATTTCCTTACATAATCTAATATAGCATAGCATAGTATAACCAACACTGGTTTATTAAGACGAGCTCATGATTAGTGGGTAAAGAGAACAACTGAACTAAGGGTATAGTAGTTCTAGAGAAATTAAACATATGCTTGAAAATGGAAAGAGCTGTCTGGCCACTGGAAAAGCCAATTTATGATCTAACATTTTTAGGAGGAGGTCAACTTTTCCAAATTACCTGAGAGTGAAAAAGATGGAAGAAACAGGCTATTTTATTTTCTTCCAATTTTAGGCCCTTAAAGATATAAAATATCTCTATGTTGCAATCCTGACTTCCCCAAAGTATTCAAGATACTCATCCAGCTTTGGGTGCAGTGATGGCAATTTGGTAAATGTTCTAATTAAATTAGTAGTTGATGGATGTATTAAATATGTTAATTGGATTCCGCTTGCTTGAAATCCTGGCTATTAATTGGGTAGAAATTTGGAAAAGAGCAATCGAGAGTTTTAATTCTGGCAGAAAAAAACAAGTGACTGTGAACAGCTGGGGAAAGTTTTAGAAATACATAATGTAGCACAATTCTCAACGTAAAAGGATTTCCTTAGGAGTTTATACCCTAAAGACATTATATCCTACAGACAAAGTGGATCATTCATGGATACATTTACCAGTTTTCACCTCTGACTGCCTTCTCCTAAGAAATGTCAGCGTCTATTATGAGCTAGAACATGACTTAGAGGAAATTTAGTTCCATTTTTAGTGATAGAAACTTGCAAACAAAACAGAAACAGAATTCCTAATATATAGGATATAGAAAACTAGGACTGCTTTGGTTAGCAGAGTGAGTGGAGGACACAGAGTTTTGCCAAACTGATACTCTTTCACCACATAGGGCCTTTTTGTAGAATATATAAAACCGCTGGTCTTATCCTACCCCTTGTTATGCAAAAGAAAATTGCTATTTAGATGGGCTTATTGACTTACTCAAGGTCATACATTTAGATAGTGACTAAGTCAAAGGGTGCATATATCTTTTTGAATTAGTGTTTTCAGTTTCTTCAGATAAATACCTAGAAGTGGAGTTATTGGATAGTATGGTAGTTCTATTTTTAGTTTTTGAGGAATTTCCATTCTACTTTCCATAGTGAATGCATTCCCACCAACCATGCATGAGGGTACTTTTTCCTTCACATTCTTGTGGAAACTTACTATTTCTTATATTTTGGATAATAGCCATTCTGATAGACATGAGATGGTATCTCATTGTGGTTTTGATTTGCATTTCCTTGACAGTTCGTGATGCTGAACATCTTTTCATGTGCCTATTAGCCATGTGTATATCTTACTTGGAAAAATGTCTATTTAGATCCTCCTTTCATTTTAAAATAGATTATTTTTTTAGTATCGAGTTGTATGAGTTCTTTCATATTTTGGTTGTTTACCCCTTTCAGATACATAATTTGCAAATTTGTTCTCCCATTCAGTAGGTTGCCTTTTTGTTTTGTTGATGGTTTTCCTTTCTTTCCTGTGCAAAAGATTTTTAGTTTGATGTAGTTCCACTGGTTTGTTTTTGTTTTTGTTATACTTACCTGTAGAGACAGATCCGGATAATATTTTGTTAAAACTGACGTCAAAGAGCTTACTGCCTATGTCTTCTTCTAGGAGTTCTATGGTTTCAGGTCTTATATTTAGGTCCTTACTCCATTTTGACTTAATAGTTGTGTATAGTCTAAGACAGTGGTCTGGCTTCTTTCTTTTGTAGCTGTCCAGTTTTCCCAGCACCATTTATTGAAGAGACTGTCTTTTCCCCATTGGATAGTCTTCCTTTGTCATAGATTAATTGACCAGATAAGCATGAATTTATTTGAGTTCTCTGTTCTGTTCTACTGATTTATGTGTCTGTTTTTGTGGTGGTACCATACTTTTTTGATTACTATAGCTTTGTAGTATAGTTTGAAATCTGGGAACAGCATACCTCCAGATTTGTTCTTTTTCAAGATTGTTTTGGCTATTTGGGTTGTTTTGTGGTTCCATACAAAGTTTAGGATTCTTTTTTCTAGTTCTGTGAAAAATTCCGTTGGTATTGGATAGGAATTGCATGGAATCTGTGGACTGCTTTGGGTTGTATGGACATTTTAACCCCAATATTAAATCTTCCATTCAATAAGCACAGTTTATCTTTTCATTTATTTGTGTCTTCAATTTCTTTCATCAATGTCTTACAGTTTTCAGAGTACAGATCTTTCAACTCCTTGATTACACTTATTCCTAGGTATTTTGTTCCTTTGGATTCAATCGTAAATAGGATTGTTTCACTTTCTCTTTCTGATAGCTTGTTATTAGTGTATAGAATGCAACAAATCTCTGTATATTGATTTTATATCCTGCAAGTTTTCTGGAGTCATTTATTCTAATAATTTTTGGGTGAAGGGTTTAGGATTTTCTGTATATACTATCATGTCATCTGCAGATAGTGACAGTTTTACTTCTTCTTTTACAATTTGGATATTTTTTTTTTTTTTTTGCCTAATTTCTGTGGCTAGGACTCCCAATACTATTTTGAATAAAAGTGGCATGCGTGAGCATCTTTACTTTGTTTCTGATCTTGGAAAAATAGCTTTCAGCTTTTCACCACTGAGTATAGAGTATGATGATAGCTGTGGGTCTGTCATCTATTTCTATTACTATGTTGAGGTACATTTCATCTATACCCACTTTGTTTTTATCATAAATGGTTGTTGAATTTTGTCAAATGCTTTTTCTGCATCTATTGAGATGATTGTATGATTTTTATCTTGCATTTTATTAATGTGGTATATCACATTGATTGATTTGCAGATATTTAACCATCCTATATTCCTGGAATAAATCCCACTTGCTCAGTGTATGTTCAGCTATCTCTCGTGCTCTTGAAGAAGTGGCCTTATTTAAGAAATGTTCTTAAAGCCCATCAGTGTAATAATCCCCTAGCCATGAAAGCCAGGTGCTCCAGTGGTGTGCCCTGTATGGGCTGCATATGTCTTACTGTTGTGGTGGATTCACTACTTCTGTGGATGTGTTGGTGGGTGGAGTGGCCCCTGGCCCAGCTAGTATTCTTAGACTATACATTGCCTTTATCTTTAATGAGATTAGTGAGGTTTTTATTTTTCTCTCTAGATTTTGTTTCCATGACTTTATTTTGGAATCTAATGTTCAGATTATTTAAGACTCAAAAACATTCATATTTGTAAGTGTTAATACACTATTTTTATTATTTATGTATTAATTTGTTGTTCTAGATTAGAGGCTCCTTGAGGGTAGAACCTCAACATATCTCCTCAATAAGCATGTGCTTAACATAATTAAGTATATAACAATAGCCCAGAATATAAATTTTAGAAAGTCTTATAAAATGATCCCACCTCATCATTTCTGGTCCCAATATTTCATGACATTTGAACGCCAGAAACATTTATTTACTGAAGCCCTAATTGGTTCATTTTATGTGATGAATCTCTTCTTCCCAGATAGCTTTTTATATGAAATTATTTTGTCTTTCAAATTTATTTTAGCAAATTTCTTCTTGTATTATCATATTGTGTTATCACATGTATTCTATTACATTATCATCAGAGACATTAAAAATATTTAATATTGGCCCTGGCCAATCAAAATGGGCACTAGCTATAAAAAATCACTATGGCTCTGTGTGTGCCTATTGGTCGAGTGTCCATGTCATATGCCCCAAAAGGGGCAGGGAGTAGGCTCCCATGTACCAGCCCCCCCCTTGCTGAATGAGTCATCCATCTCCCTGATCCTGCCACTTGCCCAATCTGTTCTACCAGACATTAATGAAAGTATCTTACTGAAGGTTTTGTGGCAAAGATGAATGAGGATTTTATAGTACACAAAACTTCACTTTCCAAATACACATCACACTCTCATGTATCCATTCAGCAAATGTTTATTGTACCAGAACATCTCTTCTTCCCGGTTATTCCCTTTCAGCTTCTGTGTCTCTTAGTCTCTCCCTTTCCCTCCCATCCTTTCCCATGGACAGTCATCAGCCTCATCCTTCTTCTGGATCCTCCTCCCAGGCTCTCTGTATCTTTGTTTCCCTATGAAGAATATTTCAACTCTGCCACAGCCCAGTCATATCCATCATCAATACATGCCTCAATAGGAGGGTGTTTGCAGAGAAATGATTTGTGCTCACCAAAAAAATGCCCTTCCACTTGTTAGGAGTTTGTCTTCTTAGAAACTGGAAGAGGAAAAATAATTATTTTTGTCAGAAGATAAAAATTTTAAGGGTTCTATTAGCATTTATATAATGAAATGCATATAAAATATGATGACAGTATATACCAAATGAAAAATCATGGAAATAGGTTAATTTAGCAATATTCTTTTCCCATTCTCAAAAGGTATACTAAAACATATCCCTTGTTTGATGTTAATATTTTGCTTAATGGAGGGCATTCATTCACCTATTGATTCATCAATATTTGATTACATGCTTTTTGTGTGTGTGTGTAAGAAACTGGGGATATGAAGGACAATAAGATGAAGCACTCCCTGTCCAGTGGAGGAGATGAACAGTGGGATAGTGTGGACAGAACTGCAAAAGAGGAGGGCACAGGGTGTGCTATGGGAGCATGTGGGAGTGACACCCAGACAAGGCAGGTGGGCTGGGGATAGCCATGGAAAGCTCCACAGAATTCAGAATACCTGCAGTGAATTTGAAAAAATGAGTAGGAATTACCCAAGAGAAAGAAGAGTCGTACATTCCAGGGGGTAGAAGTGGTTCTGCATCAACAACGATGAGCATAGTGACTTCAGGGTGCAGCAGAGTCTCCATAGACTAGGTGTGAGTAGGACGTCTGGAAAAACAGGGTGCAGAGCTGAGCACCCTCTTTTGTTTGTTTGATTTTTGTCACTTTTATTTTGATAAAATTTAAAACTTATAGAAAATCTGTTGGAATAGTAACAAGTACTATTTCCATTTTGCCCCATTGATCTTTCTGCCACCCGTTTCCCCTCTCCCCTCGCCTTTCTTCCTCCTTCCCCTCACCTATCCCTCCTTCTCCTTCTTTCTCCCTCTCCCTATAATTTTGGTTTTGGACCATTTGAAAATAAGTGGTCGTCATGTTGCCTTTTTAACAACACTTCACACACTTAAGTGTGTATTGCCTAAGAACAAGAATATTCTCTTACAAATAACCATAGTACAATTATTGAAATCAGGAAATTTAGCACTGATTTAATGCTACTATTTAAGCCACACTTTATCCTCATATTTTGCCATTGACCTAATAATGTTCTTTATAGGTGTTGGGCTCCCACCCTCCTTTCAATTTAATAACCAATCCCAGAACACCCATGACATTTTGTTGTCAGGTGTCTTTGGTCTCTTTTAATTTAGAGCAGTTCTTAGATTTTCTTGACATTTTTGGAGTGTACAAATTAATAGAATGTCTCTTACTTTGGGTTTGTCTGATGTTGTCTTATGATTAGATTCACATTTTGCATTTTTTGACAGGAATATCACATAAGCAATCCTGGGTCCTTCTCAGAACATCACATCCAGAGGCACAAAATGTCATTTTATCAGTAATCTTAACTGGGATCACTTGGTTAAGGTGCTGTCAGCCAGACCTGTCCATTGTAAAGTTTTTTACTTGTAAAAAAAAAATAAGCTAAATATTACAATAAGTATTTTATGAGGAGATATTGTGAGACTATATCAAAATCTGATTTCCTTATAAAACTTTGACCCACTAACATTAACATCCTTTTTTTTTTTTTTTAACTTTTTGTCTGAATCAGTTATAAATGTGGTCATTGAAAATGCTGATCTTTTCTAACTCCATCTTCTAAATGTATTAATTGGCATTCGGTTATAAAGAAGGGATTTCCCTTTTCCTCCATTATTTATTATCATTATGTAATCATAGATTCTTAATTTAGGTAACCTATTACCATCGATTACTGACTGTCATTTATTTTGAGGCTCAAATTAACCGGCGAGAGTACCTTCAAATTGTCCGCTGTGGTTTGGCATGCCTTCATCATTTTCTTTTAGCATTTTCTTAATAATTGGCACTAGATATTCTGGGCTCATCTTATCTTTCCCCTGCCCCAACCATTGAATTAGTTATTTCTGATTCTTTTAGCCAAGCAGATATTTTTTGCGGTCTGGAGTCTGGACTATGGGACACCCTGTAGTTTGTATGGCAGCATGGCAGGCTTTGAAGTGGGCAAGCAAAACATATTTGTGTTTGGGATCAATGATACTTGCTTCAGGGTGAGAATGAATTGGAGGTCGTATAATTCTCCAGACTGAGGCCAGAAAAACCAGTGGCTCAAAACTTTGCTGCATATTAAAATCACCTGGAGAGCTTTGACAACTCTTTATGCCCAGCAAGCATCCTGGATCTATTAATCAGAATCTCTGAAAGTGGGACAGCAGTATCAGTATTGAATGAATGAATAAATGAATGAATGAATCCAACTGTTCAGATTTTCAGTATGCATCCATGGTTAATAATCACTGGGTTAGGAGGCACTTGAAATATCCACGAATGAGATGAAGTAGGACCTTTAAAGCAATAACTGTGGCTTAGTGCAAAAGACAGTAGCCTCGGTGTCACATCTTTGGGTTCAGGACTTATTTCCACTGCTTGATTGTTTCTGTGATCTCTTGAGTTCCAGGCTCATTCATAAAAGGAGGTACTTTTATTTGTTTTGCATTTTTGCACTGAGTTCTTAGAGTGATCAAACACAATAGTAAATGAGGGAGTGTTTCTTCATATGCAAATATTTTAATGTAAAATATTATGACAATTATTTTACTGATTGCATAAATTAGAAGGGTAGAATACCTTTTTCACTCTTTATCAGATTAGTTTATCCTTTCAACCAATATTAATTAGGCATTAATACCAGACACAGAATATAAGAGTGAGGAGGAAGATTCTAGAACTCAGGTTTCTTACAATCTCATGGAGGGAGAGAAACAATTCAATGGATATAAATGCAAATGTAGAATGTGATACTTTTTGAAAGAAAAGAGGTAAATAGTGCTAAAAGCAAATGTAGAGAAGAGAAATGGAATCAGGAACGACTAGGAATAGATTGTTTGAAAGAGAGGTACACATTAAGAGCTGAAAGAACACTAAAAATTAACAATGTAAGTAAGTACGTGTGTCCATAAATTAGAGTTAACCACACATCTTGGTTTGCTTGGAGAATTCATGGCTTATACTATCTGATATAGCATTTAATCAGATTTTTCTTTTTCTTTTCCCAACTTCAGTGAGGTATAATCAAAGTGCAATAAACACATTTAAAGAATTTAATATGATGAGTTTTGACATGTGTACATTTGTGAAATTATCACCACAACCAAGATAATATATCCATTTCCCTAGGAGTTTTCTTGGGCACTTTTGCAACCTCGCTCTTCCTCACCTACCACCCACTCTCATCCTGTCCCCAGGCAACCATTGATCTGCTTTCTGTCACTATAGGTTTGTTTGCATTTTTAGGAAATTTATATAAAATAATCCTAGAGTATATACTCTTGTTGGTGTTTAGGGAGGCCTGGCTTCTTTCACTCAGCATAATTATTTGAAATTCATTCATGTTGTGTCATGTATCAATCATTTGTTCTTTTTTCTTGCTGAGCAGTATTCTGTTGAATGGATACACTACAAGATATTTACCCATTTTTTATCCATTGTTTATCCATAGATAAGCATGTGAGTAGTTTCCACTGTTTGGCTATAACAACAAAAAAAGCTGTTATGAATATTTGTGTACAAGTCTTTGGGTAAATGTATGTTTTCATTTCTCTTGGGTAAATACGTAGGAGTAGAATGATTGTGTTGTATGGTAGTATATGTTAAGAAAATGCCAAACTTTTTCAAAGCAGTTGTGCCATTTTCCAATCTAACCTGTAATTTCTAAGAGTTCCCTTTCCTCCTTATCTATGCCAACAGTTGGTATGGTCAGTTGTTTTTGGTTTTGTTTTTGTTTTAAATAGTAGCCACTCTAGTGCTGTGTAGTACTTTCTTACTTTAATTTTCATTTTCCTAATGCCAAATGATGGAAGCATCTTTCCATGTGCTTATTTGCCATCTCTAGCTCTTTTTGGTGAAATGTTTGCTTAAATTTTGACCAGTATTTTATTTCTAAGTGGGTATATACACACACATACATATATAACAAGATACAAGCTTTTTTTGCCAGATATATCTTGCAAATATATTTTCCCCAGGCTGTGGATTGCCTTTTCATTTTATTTTTTTTATTGTATTGTATTTTATTATGTTATGTTAATCACCATACAGTACATCATTAGTTTTTGATGTAGTGTTCCACGATTCATTGTTTGCATATAACACCCAGTGCTCCATGCAGAACGTGCCCTCTTTAATACCCATCACCAGGCTAACCTATCCCCCCACCCCCCTCTCCTCAAATAATACATTATATGTTAAAAAAAAAAAAAAAAAAAAGAAGAAGAAGATAGTAGGAAGGGAGGAATGAAGGGGGGAAAATCAGTGGGGGAGACGAACCATGAGAGCCTTTTCATTTTATTAACAGTTTCTTTTGAAAAGTGAAAAGCTTAAATTTTGATCAAGTTTAACTTACTGATTTACTTTTATAGTTTGTGCTATTTATGTCTTATTTAAGAAAATCCTTTCCATACCCAAGGTCATAAAGATTTTATCCTTTTGTTGTTGTTCTGGAAGTTTTATAGTGTTAGCACTTAAGATCTATGATCAATTTTGAGTCAGTTTTTGCATATAGTGGAAGGTATAGGATTGAGGTTTCTTTGTTTCTGTTTTGTTTTGCAATGGCCATCCAGTTGTTACAATACCATTTATTGAAAAGTTATCCTTTCTTCTTTGAGTTGCCTAGGCACCTAGGTTGAAAAGTTAATTAAAAATATGTGCATGGGTCTATTTCTAGACTCAATAATTGGTAGCTGTTTTATGAAGACTTTGCCTGAGAAAATGATTCAGCACCTGTATCTGCAGAAGGTACATTTACAGAGCACTCTGTGAAACATGACGTTCCATTTATATAACTGGCTGTTGAACATGCACATGTATCAGAATATACTGGAGGGCTTGCTAAAACACAGATGGCTGAGGTCCAGCTCCAAAGTTGCCACTTCTGTAGGTTTGGGCTGGGGTCAAAAATTTGCGTTTTTAACAAATTTCTAATCAAAAATGAAATGAATGTTCTTCTAAATTTAATTTTGCTCGTTCTCATTTCTAAGTTTTTCAGTGACTATATAACAAATGAAACAATAACTGATAATATATGGCCTCCATTAGCATAAAAAAGACTTTTCAAGCAGCTAATGATGCCTGTTTTACATCATTATCATCAGATGCTTCTAATATAAAACCAATTCATTTCGATCATGAGTTAATTTGTTATCCAGTTCATGGAGTCGAAGTAAAATATTTCAAACTTCATCTGTCAGTGGTGAAATGTGACATTATTTTGATTATTAATGTAAATTCAATTTAAAAATCCATCATTTAAAATAATTTTTGTGGTGGTAATAAGAATGCACATTTTAGTGGGCTGTAACATTACATTCTTACTAAATTAAGTGTTCTTATTAAATTATATCTATGGAGCTGAAATGTATTTGGCATTATTTGTGAGACATCCACATTCATAATCTCCTCCAAACAACATGCAGTTTTTCACCAATCAAAACAGACACAGCAGTTGTCAAAATTTGCAAGGATTTTTATGCATGCAGAGTAATTAAGTTACAACATTTGTTTGACAAAGGTGATGTTGAATATATTAAAAAAAAAGTTCAGTGTGGCAGTACTCACTTTGTCTTTTTGCTTCCCAAATTCATTTGGATATCAGAAATATTTGAGTTTTGGGGCTCCTGGGTGGCTCAGTCAGTTAAGTATCTGACTCAATTTTGGCTTGGATCATGACCTCAGAGTCATGGGATTGAGCCCCGTTTTGGGCTCCATGCTCAGCAGGGAGTCTTCTTGGGATACTCTCTCCCTCTCCCTCTGCTGATCCTCCACTCTGTGCTCAAGTTCTCTCTTTCTCTCTCTCTCTCAAATAAATAAATAAGTCTTTTTTTTTAAAAAAGCGTTTTTTTTGTTTTTTTTTAATTAAAGTCAGCTTATATAATTACAGTATTTTGGTGGGGTTTTTTTTTGTAAATTCTTTCAGTTTTTATTGTATTTTCTTCAAATTCTGTAGGAAATCTTCATTCAGATATTCAAGTAGTGGAACAGAAAACACATCAACTTTTTTTAATCAACTTTTAAGTTTGATTTGTCTTCTGTCCTCCTTATTATATTAATTACCTAAAATAAAACACACTGGGGGGATATTAGTAAATTTTTACAGGACTTTCCAACACTAATACTAATGTTATACAACTACTAAGTAACCCCTACACTAAAGAACTTTTTGTTTGTTTGTTTTTAAGACGCTTTTTTTTTTAATTATTTTAAGGTGGTATTTACATACATTAAAATTCACTCTCTTTGGTATACAGTTCTATTCATTTTGATAAGCTTCTACAACCATGAAACCATTACTGCACTCAAGCTATATAATAGTTCTATCAGAATCTTACTCTCTTTACAGTCAATCTGCTCCCTACCCCCACGCCCATCCCTACATTTTTGCCTTTTCCAGAAGGGAATGGAAATTGAATTATGTAGTAGTACCCTTGTGAATTTGGATTCTTTCACTTAGGGTAATTCATTTGAAATCCATCTGTGTTACTGTGTGTACCCATAGTTCATTCCTTTGTGTTGTTAAGTAGTACTCCATGACAGGAATGTACCACAGTGATTTTATTCATTAGCAATTGGAGGACATTTGGATTGTATTCAGCTTTTAGCAATTATGAATAAAGTTGTTATAAACATTCAGGTACAGGTTTTTGTGTGAATATAACTTTTTATTTCTCTTGGGTGAATACCTAGGAATTACTGGATTATTTAGTAAGTGTATGGTTGTTTAACCATATAAGAAACTGCCAAACTGTTTTCTAAAATGACTGCACCAGCACATCAGTATTTATGAAGTTCTTAGTGAATTTGAGTTAAACAAAGCTTGCAAGCTGAAAGATAGTGAAAACTTTCTCTATGAAACAAGGGGGGCATCTAGTCATATCTAGCTGTATACCAGATATGAACTTGAAATTCTGTGATTGTGATTTGATATTGATTTGTAGAGAAAACTTTGTGATGAAGCCCCTATTTTGAATTGGTTAGATTTTTTTTTAATTTTTATTTAAATTCAACTAGCCAACATTTCAGATGTAGTGTTCAATAATTTATCAGTTGGTTAGATTTTGATTCTCTACTGTATTGGAATGAAATTCAAATGATACATTATCTTCTTTATCAAGTTAAGAAAATAACAAATTAATCATAGAAGTTATTTGAAAGAGTTTGCCCTATACAAGTATTAGATGAAGAAATAAACTCTAAATTGAAGCTTAAAAAGGAACAGAAATATTTGGGTACAGGAGACTATTTTTCATTTAACAGAATGGACAGCTGACAAGCATATGTCACATTTAGAAACAGAGTTTTCATATTTTTTTAATTTATTTTTTAAAGATTTTATTTTTTAATTTTTATTTATTTTTGTATTATGTTGTTAGCCAGCATATAGTACATAATAAGTTTTTGATGTAGTGTTCAATGATTCATTAGTTGCTTTTAAATAGGCTTTATAGAGTCAATTTGAAGTTTTCAAAAATTTCAAATTTATTAATAACAAAATGCCACTTTGAAGAAGCTTACAGGTAATCTTATAAAAGAAAACATTAATAATAACAAAGCCATATTATTGTGAAAGAATGCATTATTCAAAAAAAAATCATGAATGACACATTTTTAAAGACAAAAATGGCCAAGAAACTGGTTAAAGTACTTGATTTAAGCTTATACTGTTCATTTTTTTTTAAAGGTTTATTTATTTATTTATTTGAGAGAGAATGAACATGAGTGAGAGGCAGAGGGAGAAGCAGACTCCCTGATGAGCAGGGAGACCCATGCTGGGCTCTATCCCAGGACCCTGAGATCATGACCTGATCCAAAGGCAGGAGCTTAACTGACTGAGGCACCCAGGCGCCCCTGCTCATTATATTTTTCATGCCTAAATACTGTAAAGTTTTAAATTTTTTTGCTTAAGCATACAAAGGTATGTTGGTTTTATATTTTAAATACTTTTATTTTTGAAAATGTTTTGGAATAGGATACAAATATAGTAAAATCAATTTAACAGTCAGTAATCATTTCAACATTGTATAAATTGTAATGTTTAGCATCACCTTTCACTATTGAAATTGTTCTGATTTGAATCATAATCTCTATAGTCATCCAACTTGAAAGCAAGTTTGATTGAATGATCAGCTAACAGGAAGAAAGGAACAAAGGATATTTGTAAATTGGAAAGAAGGCTGGTGGGAATTTTGCTTGCTGTGAGGGTTCAGATGAACTACATTGTCTTGACTTTTTCCTGAGAGATTGAAATGTGCATTGCTTTATAGCTAAGGATGGTCTTTTTAGCAGTGACAGTCTGCAAAGACCTGCCACTTACATAAGATCCAGCCACACATTTAGAACAAGTACATGTCACCATTTAATGATTGGATTAGTATTCCTCTGGATATGCTTCAGCTTTGAACTGGGTTTAAGTGGACCCTACTGTATTGTTCTCTCTCCTACTCTATTTCAGTTAACATATGTTAATTCTGTCAGAGACAAAGTGGAACAAAAAGAAATAAAAATTCTCCCTCAAGGTGGTTCCTTTGAGGGAAGTTCATGAGCATTAGTCTTGGCTGATGTCTTCTTTAAAACTTGCCTCTGCCAAAGAGGAGACTCTCCGGGTAGATTCCTCACCTGCCATGAGGGTATTCCCAATGGGACCTAAATGATCAAACATGTAAGCCCTTTCCTTTATTTTAATGGTTGAGGTATGTGTGTGTGTGTGTGTGTGTGTGTAAGGATCATTTAAGTTTAGTCCTGTTCTCTCTCCTCAACTTTCTCCTTTTCCTATCATCACTTTTACAGTTCACTGAGCTCTCCATATAAGTATTCTTTAAAGCACAGGACTCCACAGATCTGTTCACATCATTGAAAATCTCTCCTGCTCTCTGCACATGCCAGATTGTTGGAATTTTTTGCATTTTCAGGTAAGATAATTGAATTGGCTGTAGTTTTCAAAGGCTGTTCTATTAGCTTAGACTATGCTTCTCTGGATTGTACTGTGCTTCAGTGATAGATAATCTCATACCGTTTTGACTAATTTGATTCTTTCTAATGAATTATCACCAAATTCTATTCCTCCACACACATCCCACAGGCTAGTAGTGGATGAAGTAGGTGAACCAAGTGGTTTTTCCCATATAGGGGAACTGTGGTAAAATTAAAATAAAAAGTAACCCCTGCCCTTAAGGTATATTTTAGTTCAATCATGACTGGGTTTAGATGGCTAGCTGGAAAGGTTTCTGGAGTAGACTTGTTTGGCCATGGGAGAATCAAAGGGAAGGGGCATTTGTACATTTCTTCCTTTGAAATACACGGAGCCCTTAAATTGTGTTTTTCTAGGAACTGAGGAAAATGGAAGGTATTTACTGCCCAGATGTTCAGTGTAGCTGGGGAAGTAAGTCCTAACATAGAAAGCAATCAATTAACTATATTAGGCAGCATTCACTTAAGCATCAAGAAAAAAAAAAATCCATAAATACATGTTAGAAGGGCTCATTGAAAGGTTAATGCCAGTGGAGGAGACTTCAAAGAAAGCTTTGTAGATGAACTGAGGATTGGGATAGATTTTGAAGATGAGTAGTATTTGAAAAATATAAAGGGACAACGAGGTAAGGCATTTAAGGTCATAGCTTAAGAGTCTCAACTTTTCATCCAGACATAAATTTACCAAACACTTAAGCCAGTGTGGTCTACTATGTTCAAAGGACATAGAATGTTCCCCATGACTTTAGTAGAAAGGACAGTGTAGAATTTAATACTACATTTATTGTTAGTTAACACTGAAAAATACATGTCTTAGGAACTTCCTCAGAGTTTGTAAATTTCTTGAAAGCAGACATCATCTATTTCCCACCCCACCTCCACACCTTCTGCCTCCACAACATATACAACATATTCAACCCAGTGTCTTCTCTATGGGACTCAAAAGTGTTTGGTAAATACATGTCAGGATGAATACTTGAGCAACTTGACTCTGATAGAATTTCCCTTAGTTTATAGCATCTATCTTATTTAGATTACTTGTTTAGATTAGGAATTTAGGCAGAATGGAGAAAGAGTTCCTGGCTAAATCTTAGCAATTAGACAAGCTCACAAATCACCTATCAATGGTTATGGTTATCTCTTTCCTCCAAACTAATGCCCTTGATGCTGGAATGATTGATTTGATAATTGGGTCTATGCTGCTATGTCAAGCTGGCATCAAAAACAGAATGAATGCAAAGGTCTGAAGACATGAGATCTATTGCTACCTCTTTGTGACTTTGGGAAAGTCTCTTGTCTTCCCTGGAACTCATAATAACTTGTATGGTCTTGCCGGATTTTACCACTTTCTAAGATGGTTTTTCAAGGATTTGGGAATATTATACTTCCTGCTTTGAAAGGATTTCCCTTGAAATTTCTTTATGTCTTGCCGTAGATGTTTATGGGACACTCAGCAGCTGTTCCCATTCCATGCAAAATGAAGCGAGTAGGTTTGGCAGCTGTTTCCATGTTGCTTTGGGATGCATGGGCTTGCACTATTCTATATAAATGGAATGTATTAATCATTCCCCATTCAAGTGTTTACAGTTTGTAAGCTGCTTCGGAGGTTAAAAAAGGGGGGAAAGAAGAAAAAAGTTCAACTTGGGTGCAGACACCTATAGATAATGGAACTTTAATTCCAACAGTTATGTAAAATAATAAAAAATGGTCATTTTGAGATGTCCTTTTAAAAATATTTTATGGAGATGGTTAGCTTAAGGTTTAGACTCAGTGATAAGAAACTCTGGGCAGGGAATGGGCAGAAGGGGGTTGGGAGGAGAGAAGGGGTAAGGAGAAGGGGATAGTATAATATTCAAATATCTATAGCCCTTGTGAAGGATGACATATTCCATCTGAATCCAAACGAGAGAACCGGAGCCATGGGTGTAAAGTAGAGGGAGATACATTTTAGCTCAACATAGAGAACTTTCTAAAGTCAGGCCATATGGAATTCACATATGACAGTGAGTTCCCCCATCATTTGGGGTAAATATGGGCATGGCAGCATTGAGAGCTACTTGATTTGAACATCTCTCAGTTTCAAGTGAAAAACAACAGCACATCAAGACTGTTCAGTCTATTTAAAGCAAGGAGAATTTATTGTTTTAGGCAGCTGAATAATCAAGTCCCAGCTGGATCCAGGGTCTCACGTGGTATCATTAGGACACAATGTCCTTCTATTTCTTGACTCTGCTGCCTTCTACAGTAGCTTCATTTGTCTTGTCAGCTCCACTGTCCCAGGCAAGTCCTAGTTCCTCATTGGCGAGGCGGCTTTAGGGGAGAGTTGGATATACATGCTTTATGATCAGTTCTGAGTTGAGTGGAAATGTTGGTCTCAGGACTGGCTCAGATTTGAAGTTTTGGTCCCGTGACTTTTAATGTGGCTTATTTCCAATGTCTGGATAACATTCATTTCCTCCCCATGATCAGAAGTGTCTTCACTGCTCTCTCAGTGATGAGTATCTAATGTGGGAAGTGTATCATCCAAAATAAAACCAGGGCTGTGCTGGTGAAGATGAAATAAAAGGTTGACATCAAAACAACAAGTTTCCATCATAATAGTTGAGTCCTAGAGAAATAATAAGATTAGATTAATGGTTTTCAGTAAATTGTTAGCAGTGGATCAATATTGCCAACAAAATCTTTGACAAAATATACATAATAAAAAGGATGCTGTTTTGTCAGAAGTATGGTGAGTGCCCAGAGGCCTCACAAGTTAAACATTTCCTTCACCCCTATTTATATCCCCCTAAAAGTCTGGGGATAACACTTTGGAATCTACTGAGCAAGATGAACAGTAAAGTCCCATGGAATCTGGAGTCTGTGACTATTATCTTAGTTTGTGTGCCCCTTGGCTCCAATGGGATATTAGCCCTGCTTAATCAGTATTTGTTGGGTTGAATTTAAATGAGATGAATAAAATTTAGGTGAGGGAAACACCTGTCTAACCTTTGTGTGGCATTTGCATTTTCCAAAGCAATTTCACTTAGTTTTTGTTCATTTTTCATGACATCCCTGTGAGTTAGGCAGTGTGAGATTTTCATTTTTTAAATCTCAACTTTAACATATTATTGTGAACAATGAGGAAGAAAATTAACCACTTTGTACCCACCAGGCCATGTTTGTCAAGTTTTGATATTATATCTGTTACAGTTCTCTCCCCTTTTTTATGAAGAAAACATTACAGTTAATATACTCTATATTCTATACCTATTCAGCATTATCCCCTGCTGCCCAGAAGTAAGCACTAAGATGAATTTGGATGTTTATATAATTTATGTGAATGTTTTATTATTTTTTATTGCTTTATTTTTATTATTTATTTTATGGTTTGTCTATCCATAAAACATAATTTTTGTTTTGTATTTTTTTAAAGATTTTATTTATTTATTCGAGAGAGAAAAGGAGCAGTTGGAGGGGCAGAGAGAGAGAGGGATAAGCAGACTCCCTCCTGAGCTGGGAGCCTGATGTGGGACTCGATCCCAGGACCCTGAGATCATGACCTGAGCTGAAGTCAGATGCTTAACTGACTGAGCCATCCAGGTGCCCCTTTGTTATGCATTTTATGTACATTGCATCAAGCCAAATGTATTAATAAATTATATGCTTTTTGACTTAAATGTTCTTAAAATTTGTATTGATACATATAGCTTGTTCTCACTGTTGCAAGGAATTGAAATGATCAGTTTAATCTAAATGATATAACCAGTAACTCGGGGATGTTTAGGTATTTTTTCTTGTGGTTTTTTCATTTGTTTTCAATGAACGTTGGCCATTAATCAGAAGACTTAGCAAATCTAAAAAGTCATCCCATTGTGAAAAGCTAGATTTACTATACAAAACACACACAGAGCCATAGCTCCATAACAGTTGTGCCTGCCCTAGGATCTGTATAAACTCCAAGGACGCCATAAACATCCAGCACGGTGGAAGCTTGGTGTTAGTATTGGAATTTTTCTGAAGAGGATCTGCATTTATCTTTGGATTCTCAAAGAGAACTGTAATCCCCCCAATTCAAGAACACTGCCTTAGATTTTTTTCATAAAATATTTAGAAATCATTCCCAATTTACAGAATTAAAACTAACTTCTAGCAGAAAGGATTAGGGATACATTTTAGTCCCTTTCTCAGCAACCTACAGAAATTAACATTCCTTATTTTTTACTTCCTCTGTGCCTCAAGGCAGGGTGTGAAGTTTGGTAAAATAGCCATGATAAAACTGTGGATTAATCCATTTATCTCACATGCTTTCAAGACTTCTGAAAACAAAAACCTAACCTATTCTTTCTTGATCAGTATTTTCTGATGAAATGTCATTGCCTTTACATTAACTGAGCTCAACACATTTTAGAAGCAACTCAACACACTGAGAACTTATAAGAGAGTGTGCCTCCCAGAACAGGGAAACTAAGATGAGAAATGTACTTCCTGCCTTTCTCACCCCTTTCTGCCTAAACTGCTGGCCAGGGCAGCCTGCATTTTGAGAAGGTCACATACCATAGGCTCTGTATCTATGCCTGGAGCTAGTGACTATCTGATCCAAAACTGCTCTGAGAGGAACAGTTTGAACAGTAAGGTTTCTCCCACAGCCATCATATAAACTTCTGTTTCCTACTAATCTTGGAGAACTTCTCTAAATCTTTTCATCCCTTATGAGATACATTTAACATCCTGTGTTTTTCTTAATGGCCCTATCCTTTTCTGTCAGCTACTATAAGAGTATGGAGGTAAGAGTAACAACCAGCTCTTATTGAGAGCTGGTTCTCAGTCAGGTCCGTGCTGAACACAGAACTGTCCTTTGACATCATCAAGCTTAGAGTCAAGATGGTAAGGTAGATCTGAGGTAGTTCACTAACAAATGTGAACTTGCAGTTGTAATCAGAGCTACAAAGGAGACGTGTAAAATATGTAATAATGAGATTTGATCTCGCTAGGAAGGCAAAGGAATGGATTTCCTGAAGAAATGATGGCAATGACACAGAAAGGATCAATAGGAATTACGTAGGCATAGAGGAGCAATTATGAGAAACTACAAAGCATTATAGCAATTATGAGAAACTACAAAGCACATCATCTAAATCCTGAAAACAATCTTGGGTTATAGCTATTATTATCTTTATTTTACGATTGAACTGAGACTAGAAGAGTTTAAGTAACTTGCCTAAAATCACTCTGTTAGGAAGTAGCAGGGCCAAATCACATGCATGTCTAGCCTCAAAAGATGTACACTTAAAACCCCACTGCTCCTATTCCTCACAAAGAAGCACCAGACCCAGATGATTCACAGGAGAATTCTACCAAAGATATAAAGATCAAAGAGTCTCAGTGTTTTAGATAATGGAAAAAGAAGGAATATTCTCAAATTGTTTCTTATAAAACAACTCATTGTCAATCTTGTTTTATATGTATATCCCTTACTGGGTAATTTTTAGTCAAATCCTGTCATGTCATTTCATCCATAAATATACAAGCACATATGTCTAACAAATAGAATCTTTTAAAAAATATACCTGTTAGGGGGGCCTGGGTGTCTCAGTCGTTAAACATCTGCCTTCGGCTCAGGTCATGATCCCAGGGTCCTGGGATCGAGCCCTGCGTCAGGCCCTGCTCAGCGGGGAGCCTGCTTCTCCCTCTCCCTCGGCATGCTGCTTCCCCTACTTGTGCTCTCTCTCTTTGTCAAATAAATAAATAAAATCTTAAAATAAATAAATATAAATCTATATATGTATATATTTATATAAATATATATTAAAATTGCCTGATTGTGTATATATATATATATACACACACCTATTAAAATATCAATATCACACCTAAATAGATATAAACAATAATAATTAAAGTAGTCAACTTTTCTCAGTTGGCTGTCTCAGAAGCTATCTGTCCAGTGTCTATTTTCTGTTTTTCACAAATTGTTCAAACTAAGTAAAATTAAGATATATACCTTGTAATTTATTGCTATGTCTCTTAAGTTTTTTAATCTATAGGTTTTCCCTCCATCTCTCACTTTTTTCTTCTAATTTGTTTGTTGAAGAAATATTTTTTCCTTATTTTTTAAAATAGCATTTCCTGTAGTTGTGGTTCTGCTAATTGTACATTCTCTCACATAAATTTTCTCTGATTTGGGAATTAGATCAGAATTTTTTGTCAAGAATCTTCATAAGTGATATTGTATAAATCATCAGGTGGCACATAATAGCCACTTTGTTTATTGTCTATATCGCTTTGAAAACTGTTGGTTGGAAACTTTCACTTATTGACTATCCCCAGTTCTGTTCATATGAAAAAGCAAGATAAGGACATGATTCCTTTTCTTCAGGAGTTTTCAAACTGGTAAATTCTGTTTTCTATCATGCTCTAAAGCTGATTATTACATTTTTCTTACATGCTGTTTTATTATGAACTTATAAATTTATTAGATATGTTTATAAAATTATTGTTTCAAGCCATTGCAGTTATTCTTATTGAATAATGACCCCCTAGTTGAGCTTATTCAAATTGGCTGCTGAGACTTATGACATGACACTAGTAGTAACTGATAACTTCTTTGATTTCTGATATAACAAATTCTAGGATTGTCTTACTTCTTATACCTAGAATCACCATTTCTCAAAAAAAAAAAAAAAGCCTGGTTTCTTTCTTTTCTTGTTTTTTTTATGGATGGTTTCTTTTAATTAAGAAATTTGTCCACAATATGGACATCAGAGGTGCTCATTGCAACCAGATTAATGTATTATTTATAGGTCTCTAATGGACAGAGGTAGGAAATAAGCATTGAAAAGAAAACATAATTCTTGATCCTAAACTACAATTTCCAATTCAAATTTAGGATTACAGAACTTTTACTTAAATTCTCTGATTTTATATTTATACCTCATACCTCTTACGCTGAAATTCTTGATTCTTAATGTTCTTTGCTCTATCCTATCATTTATTTATAATTATATCGGAAGTACATTGTCAGTAGTATTTTCCCTAACAGTATGGTAATTGAGCGCTGCTGAGACTCCTCTGCATTTTCCTTTGTCCTTAAGATACATCCCAAAAAGGCTACACTGCCAAGTTACCGTGCTTCAAAATCACTTGAAATAATTCTTCTCAGTGTGATTATGCACCCTTGATATACACTGGAATTCATTCATCTCCTTTTGCTCTTGATTTTGAAATTAAAAAAAATTTTTTTTAAGTTGTCTTATAATTATGTAAAATATATACAAGGCATTTAAACAGGTAGAACAGAAATAAGTGGTGTCCTTTCATGGTGATGAAAATATGTCTAAGGGCGTGAATGCAGTGGGGTAGTGGGAAGCCTTTGACCCAGAGCCATCCTAGTGCTCCCAGAGCAGCCCCCTTGATGCTCCCAGAGCAGCCCCCTTGATGCTAGCTTGCCTGCTCTTCTCGATTTATGACCTGTGACATCAGAATTGCTTACCGTACAGGGCGATGTATTTCCTGTATTGGGCAGGATTCTTTTGATTCTTGGTGGCAGAAACTTAGTTTCCATGTTATGAAAAAGTATGAAATGAAGACAAGAACAAAAATCTTAAAAAGAAACCAAAATCAAAACCAGAATGAAACAAAAACATTCATTACATTTTTTATTTCTCTTGTAATCTCCCATGTGAATTTAGGGCATAAAACCAAGGATCCTGGTATGGTTTCTTATGAATTTTCTTCCTGTTCTCTTCCTCCCACTCCCCATCTCACCCAATCTCATCCCCCACATATATATTATCTATAAATTGGGGATCCTTCTTTACAGGAGTCTTGTAAGTTTAAGTGAGATCATGCATGCAAATATAAAGTACCTAGTATAGTGCCTGGCACATACTTGGACTCCAATTAACATTGGTTTTTTACTACAGACACTGTTTCTGTTTCTGTGATAAAATTGGTGCAAACTATATTTTTTGTTCTCATTCCTTTGTCATATTCTTCCTTGGGAATTGCAGAGACTTTATACCCTATAATTTTTCGTTCAGTTGTACTTGTCAACCAAGACTTAGCTAAAGATAGCTCTCTAAACTTAGGCTTCTTAGAAGAGAAAAAGGAGGAAGATGTTTGAGCCTTTCTTTAATCTGAGCTAGCTTGGTACGGTATTTTGAGTTCTCAGCACAGGGTCAGGAATAAAGATGGTGTGGTTCTTCTTTCCCCTTCCAGGAAGGAGCTGTGTGGATTTCAAAGCAAGTGATGTAATAACATGGGGAATGTGGTAGACTCTGAACCCTTGATCCTAGCATTATCTGCTCCATGCCCTGGGTGATCTTAGGAAATTTACTTTCCCTTCTCTGTGCCATATTCTGTCTATCTATAAAATTAGGTCACTCAAAGAGATCTGGATTTCTTCAAGTATTAGAAGTATATGATTCTATATTTATTTAAACCCTCTCTTTGATACAGTTCATATAATCAGTTCTATGACTTTTATGGTCCACATTTCTCTTGCCAGTGTATTGGCTTCCTTCCCTCATTAAGTGATGTACTCTATGGAGTTCATTAGGCATTCATTCTTTCCCCTTAGCTGTCAATAAGCCTAGAGTTAATTTTCATAGAAAATAGTAGCTCTCATTAGTCCTAGGGTTCTTGTACAATAATACCCTTCTCCATATCCTAATTATATATGGATTTTATTCTTTTGACATTGCTCTCAATATCAGGTAATAACAGTCTTGTTTTCAGGCAGCCACCCTAATCTTGTTATTGTTGTTACTATGAGACTCTTCATAGGTTATAAATATTATCTCTGTCTCAATGGTATCATAATCATTTAGGAGAAAATAATCCCTCTCCTACCTATTTTGTTATTAAAAAAAGTAATAGAAATAAAAATTAAAGGAATACCATTATTTTTAGATGGATCTTTCAGTTATTAACATCAAATGAGTTAAACATAATTCTAAGGGGACAATAATTGTTAAGTAAGTATCTGACACTGAGATAAAAACATCTCCTAAAATCTAATATTTCAGTCTTACCCAAAGATTCTGGTTTTGGTGCTATTCTCACCTGAGTGGTAATCAGCATGCTCTGCTCCTCAAAGTGATAGTTGTTTCACTGTATCAAATAGATTGCAGGACTCCATTCTTAAAGCTTTCTTAGCAACAGGGATATGTAATTTGCCAAATGGAATGGTGAGGTTCTAAATGACTTTCCAAATGTTCTCATGAATTCTAGGATGGACAAATGGAATAATATAAGAGAGCCCAATGCTAGGTGAAATGAGTAAGTACATGAAGATTATCTGTGTTATTTGCTCAGCCTTATTCTGTTGATTAACTCTGTCAGTGATTTGGGCAGGACAAGCTGACCACATTTTCAGATGACACTAAACACATTGCCAAAAGTGACTAAGAGTATAGGTATTGGAGTAATACACATCTGGATTGGAATCCCAACTCATCCACTCACTATTTACATGATCATCTACTGACAGAATTAGGACCAAAGCTTGAAAGCCACAAGAAGATTGGCTTCATCTCATGACAAAGAGGAATTTTCTAGCAGAAAAAAGCTTAAATGTCTTCAGTTATACTAATGATGTCCAGAACTAAGCAGGAAATTGTGAAGACCAAGAACTGTGTATTTAAATCCACTTGTAAACTCTAATTTGAATTTGAATATTAGTTGCTATTGTGATAATGGCAGTGGGCTATCACTGATGAATGGTAATGATGATTATGATGATCCTGTTCTACTCAGTGCTTGTCAGATCACATCTCATGAACCACTTCTAGAGAGTTTGAGAACAATATTGTTGAATTTTAATAGACAGGGAGACATAAGAGTAGTCAGGGAAGACCTTTGGAAGCCACATCCTATGAATACAGAATAAAGGAAACAGGTATATTTAATCAGGAAAAAAGAACACTGTAGTCTTGGGAACATATCTTTAGTGTCAAATATATGAGCAGAACCCTACTTAGGAAGGTCCAGACAGTAGAATCAGAACCAATAGTTTGAGTCTCCAGAGAAACTGACTTCAGCCCAATAAAAGAAACCACAGAGAAAGGATTTTGATATTAGATTGGCCTGAGTTTGTGTCTGGCTTAACCATTAACTGTGTTATCATGCTCATATTATTTCACTGCCCTAAGCCTCAGTGATCTTATCTGTAAAATGGGATAATATTGGACTCTACTTTATAGGACACTTCTACAGATTAAAATAAGATAATATATGCGAATAAATAACAAAATATCTGATGTGTAGTACATACTCAATAATTGCTAATTGTGGTTGCTATTTTTGCTAATACTATTAGTAGTTAGGTCTAGAATATAATGAATGTTGGGCTACATCAAGGGAAGATAACTAGGCAGTTATCACTGGGTATTGTTTAAAAAGTGGGGGAAACAAATGTTTTGAGGGATTTGAACATGGGGTTGGGATGTTAATGAGCCTATGATTCTAGAAGTGCCTTTCTGGCATCACTCTCTAGGTGCCTGTGGTATTTTTCTACTGGTGCCATTTCTTTCCTGGCCTCTTCTATCCCAGGGCCCCTATCCCTATGATCTACTTAGGCATCTGCTGGATCGGATTTAGCAGTCTTCTCACCATATAATTATCTACAACTGCTTGAGCATTTACATGCTTAAATTTTTCATAAACTACTTCATGCTGTAATACCAACAGCTAATCATAAAGCCTTTGATTGTAATCTCTTCACAATATGGACTCTGTCTCTTTTGTTTACAATTGATTTGCCAGAGGTTATAATAGTAGCAGATACTGAATATGTGATGGATGGGTGCATGGATGCATGGACAAAGAAGCAAACAAACGGAAAGAATTTCATATGTAGAAGTATGTATGTTAGCAGTCATCATATTTAATATTCCATTCAATGCCTAAATATTTATCTTTACTACCTCTTCCAGGTGGCTATTTAGCATTTGCTTGAGAATGTCCTATAATAGGGAATTCATCACCTCTTCAGGCATCCCATATTCTCTTTGGACAATTCTATTAGCATAGCCTGGCAAAGTTTCACCATAAGTTGAACTACACTGTGTCACTCAGCTAATGAATTAATGTGTCTCGCCTCTTCTAGCAGTATTAGTTTTAACAGGAGACTCATGAAAGCATATTCTTAAATAAAAGAATTTATATTTTAAGGGCAGAATTTCAAGCACCAGGGCTGGCAAAAAGAAAATATGCTGATTTCTTGCTTCACAAATACAAGATCCTATTGTTGTGTAGTTGTGGGGGATACAGGATGACAGATATTTGCAGAATTTCCATGTTACAATAAGAAATAGATTTTGCACATCAGTAGGTATGTGGGAGATGAGATATAAACTATGATAGAACTAAATACATAGTAGTCATGCTTCATGAATATAAAAAGTGGTTGTACAGAATTACATTTCTTTTAGTTTTAAGGAATGCCATAGAAGTGAACTGTATTTTTTTTTTTTTTTAATTCAACAGCTCTGTTAAGTTAAACTTAGAAAACCATAAGGGTCAATTTATTTGAATCAAACATTAAAAAGGGTATTATTCTAAGCAGCAATTAAGACTTAAATGTCATCATTTGATTTCTCCCTGGAAAGCATTTGTTTGTCATACTATGACTGAACAGTTAAATTGGCCACATCTGTAGATAAACCAAAGAAATGCTATATCAAACCTCATTTTCAGAAGGCACATCTGCTTCTTGAAAAAAAAAAAAGACAACCTAAGAGACATCAAAGTACCACAATAAATATGGGGGTGAGTGATAAACTGGCTACCATGGAAAGCTATTAGATTAATTTGCATCCCACCTACAGTGTGTCCCTGTAGTGTCGTGATCTCTATTGACTGGGGGCAAAAACTTCTAGAGAAATATTATTTCAGGCCGAAACTCTATGTAGATTTGTGCACATGTGATCAGCCTATAATGACCCTGTTTCTTGGCAGGGTCACTATCACTCATAGATAGGGGTGAGCCCTAGAAGCCATGTTTATATGATGTGATCCTATCCACTCTCATGGCCTTAACTGAATGGATCAGGGTAGACACCTCACTTGCAGTGGATCAGTTGGATTTTCTTATGCCAGTATTTGGTGTTTGGATTGAGGTATGTCTCAGTATGGACCGTTTGCTTGAAGAGAGGAAATGTAAATGTTGGAGCTTTGAGGAAGCTGTGTTTGTCCAGGTATTATAGGAGAGAGTGGATGAAAGATGGAAGTAGATTATTGCCATGGTTCTAGAATGGCTTTCAAGTCTCTGGTTCTAGACTACTAGTTATCCTTGGCTTCCAAGAAATTGTCCAGTATCTCTCTAGTACATTGACATTTCCCTACTTGGTTGAGATATTTGAAGTCAATTTCTATAAATAGCAAGCAAAAGGATGCCAACTTAAAAGGTCTAAATATTGCTGCCATTACCTTGGTTTCTCAGTTGTCACAAATAATGTTTTTCAGAAAAATCAAATCTGGGAGCCCTTCTTCAGTATTTCTTTTGTACTCGATGATGAGGGAAGCACAAAGAAAATATGTCACAGTGTTATTCTCTTCTTGTTCTTTCATCCCTGCTTTCTACCTCAATACCACATCCACACTAGACTTTTCTAGGGAAAGTGAAACTCAGTGGAAGAAGGTGGTCATGTCTCTTTAAGATAAAAACAACTCTGGAAGGAGATTATACTTCCACTGATCTCATTTTAGCCTTGACTAAAATGGTAATGTTCCTCTTAATAAATGACCAGGTCCATTTCTCTTAAGATGGTAACAGCAATTGCTCTTTTAATTACATGGCAGTTTCTCCTTTGCCTAGGAGGAGTGAGTTGTATTAATTTTATGTTATTAGTAAAATTAATAATTCATTAATTAATCTTCCATTTCTCTCTGAAATGAAAAAGGAGGCAAGTATGAGATTCCCTGGGCCAAGAAAACCTGAGAGGGTTGAATTTATCATAAAGTTTTCTGGAAGGACCACAAGGTTAAAGAAACCAAAATGAATCAGTGGGTTATGGAGAAAGTGTAGACATCATGGAGATTCTCAACATTATTTCATAATGGGATGTTCTTTCATTTGCCACATCCTCTGCTTTGCTAAGCTCCATTTTAACTGAGGTCATATTTCTGTTACTGAAATTTTGTATGCAAGGTATTTGCTTAAATATCCCCAAATCCATGTTCCCAAATACACACAGAAACACACACATGCACATACATGATTATTAATTCCACTTGCTTTCAGATTAAAATTCCATATATTATCTGAATATAAGAACTTGAAGTATATATTAATCTTGAAAATTAAAATCCAGGCCATCATATTTGATTTTCACTGCAGTTAGAAGGTTGGTAACTGAAGATCCCTGGGAATTAGAAAACATCCTTATCTTTTAGCAGGCAGTACAGGACAACATGATTAATCTGGAATCTGGACTTGCTGTTTCTGGTCTGGTGTATAGGAAACTTAGAACCATCACTCTGTCCTAACACCAAATAAAAAGCTGAACAAATTGAAAAATCAACTCTTCCTAGATCCATCAAAAAAAGTGAGGTCACAGGGCAAATTGCTGCCCCCAAAATTGGAGAGACAGACAGGTAGATACAGAGAATCACAACTTAGCAAAGCAGAAACACCTATGAGATCCAGTGCTGGGGGATTGTTTTTGACAAATTGCTGGAGGCTCAGGAAGGACAAGTCTGAGAGTTAAAAACACCAGAGAGACCCAGTCATGGGGGAGGTGGGTGCCTATGCTTTTAAGAATATCTGAGAAACATTCCCTCATGATTTCATCAGGGGAAGTGGAAAAGTAACCATTTTAAAATATACCAGAGCATTCTGTTCTTCTTAACAAGACCTTCCCTCACTAGAAACGATTTTACCAGAGCCTAACCTACCTAGGGAAAGATAAATATTTACCTTCCGCTCCCTCTAGCCTTCCAAATGGGGGAAGGGAAATACCCTACTCCAGCCTCTCCTAATCATCCTGCCCCGCCTAATGGGGTACCTAAGAAGCATAAGTGAAGTTCACAGTCCAGAGCCACAAACTTGCCAAAGGACTGATCTAATAATACTGTAGAGTGTTTCCCCTTCCCCGACACTTCACCACCACACCACTAGAAGCCTATATACTAGTAGAGTTCCTTTCACCCAGTACATCTCGTCCAGCTATTGACCAAAAAAAAAAAAAATGCAAAGCATATTAAGAGACAAAACAAAAAACACAGTTTGAAGAGATGAGCAAAAGTCAGAACCAGAGTCAGATATGGCAGAGCTGTTGGATTTATCAGACCATAAATATAGGACAATTATGATTATTATGATATAAACTTTGATGAAGAAAATATACAGCATGCAAAAACAAAAGGACAATGTAAGCAGAGAGATAGAAATTCTAAGAATAAAAAAGAAATGCTAGAAATCAAAAACATACAATGAGTTTCTTTGGTTCATTAGCAAACAGGACATAGCTGAGGAAATCTCTGAGCTTGAGACTATGATGATAGAACTTTCCAAATCTTGAAAGAGAAAAAAGACTGGGAAAAACAAAACAAAACAGAATATCTAAGAACTGTGGGACAATTATAAATAGTATAACATACCTGTAATGGGTATACCAAAAAGAAAAGAAAGAAAGAAATAGAAGCATATTTAAATATTTAAAGCATAATGACTGAGAATTTTCCCAAATTAAAGTTGACACAACAGCAAAGATCCAGAAAGCACAGAGAACACCAAACAGAATAAATACAAGAACACAAAACAAGCAACAACAGAAATCTACACCTAGACATATCATAGTCAAACTTCAGAAAATCAAAAAGACAAAATCTTGGGGCACCTGGGTGGCTCCGTCAGTTAAGCATCTGCCTTCAGTTCAGGTCATGATCTGAGGGTCCTGGGATTGAGCCTCATGTTGGGCTCCCTACTCCTCAGGGGAGTCTGCTTCTCCCTCTCCCTCTGCCCCTCCCCTTGCTCATGCTCTCTCTCACTCTCTCATAAATAAGTCTTAAAAAAAAAAAAAAAAAACCTTCAAAGAAGCTAAAAAAAAAAAAAACATTTTACCTTCAGAGATGCAAAGGTAAGAATTATACTCAACTTTACCTCAGAAATCAAGCAAGCAAGAAGAGAATGGAGTGAAATATTTAAAGTACTGAGAGAAAAAAATTTTCACAGCTAGAATTCTGTATTCTGTAAAATTATCCTTCAAAAATGAAGGATAAAGATTTTCTCATACAAATAAAAATTGAGGGATTTGTTGCCTGCAGATCTGCCTTGTAAGAAATGCTAAAAGGTCTTCAGAGAGAAGGAAAATGATATAGGTCAGAAAATGGGATCTACATAAAGAAAGAGCATTGAAAAATAAATAAAAGTAAAAACTTAATTTTCTTATTCTTAACTGATCTACAAATAGTTTATTCAAAATAATAATGTAACAATGTATGCTTACACTTATGCATCAGTGAAATGAATGACTGTAATGATACAAGGGACAGGAGGAAAGAATTAGGAATATTTTGTTATTATAAGGTACTTGTGCTGCTCATGGAGCTGTATAGTGTTATCTGAAAATGGATTTGGATTAGTTATAAGTATATAAGTAAACTGCAGGACAATCACTAAAAAACTTGAAAAAATAAGAAATATAGTCAATATGTTAAGAAAGAGAAAACTGAATCATATAAAATGCTCAAATCAAATCACAAGAAGCAGAAAAAGTATGGAGGATTAAAAAATTAAAGAACAGGTTAATAAATAAAATAGTATTAAACATGGTAGATATTAATCTAGGTATATCAGTAATCACTTTAAACACCAATGGTCTAAATACACCAACCAAAAAACAGATTCTGTGCATGTATCATTAAATAAGACCCAACAATATGTTGTCCATAGAAGCCCATTTTAAATGGAAAGATATATCTAAGATAAAACTAAATGGATGTAACACACAAAAATAGACTCAAAATGGATGAAAGACCTAAATGTGAGACAGGAATCCATCAAAATCCTTGAGGAGAACACAGGCAGCAACCTCTTTGACCTCAGCTATAGCAACTTCTCCCTAGACACATAGCCAAAGGCAAGGGAAGCAAGGGCAAAAATGAACTATTCAGACTTCATCAAGATAAAAAGCTTTTGCATAGCAAAGGAAACAGTCAACAAAACCAAAAGACAACAGACAGAATGGGAGAAGATATTTGCAAATGACATATCAGATAAAGGGCTAGTATTTAAAATCTATAAAGAACTTATCAAAATCAACACCCATGGAACAAATAATCCAATCAAGAGGTGGGCAGAAGACATGAACAGACATTTCTCAAAAGAAGACATCCAAATGGCCAACAGACACATGAAAAAAGGGTTCAACATCGCTCGGCATCAGGGAAATCCAAATCAAAACCTCAATGAGATACCACCTCATATCAGTCAGAATGGCTAAAATGAACAAGTCAGGAAATGACAGATGTTATCGAGGATGCAGAGAAAGGGGAACCCTCCTACACTGTTGGTGGGAATGCACGTTGGTGCAGCCACTCTGGAAAACAGTATGGAGGTTCCTCAAAAATTTGAGAATAGAGCTACCCTACGATGCAGCAATAACATTACTGGTTATTTACCCCAAAGATACAAATGTAGTGATCTGAAGGGGTACATGCACCCCAATGTTTATAGCAGCAGTGTCCACAATAGCCAAACTGTGGAAAGAGCCAAGATGTCCATCAACAGATGAATGGATAAAGAAGATGTGGTGTATATATATATATATATATACACACACACATATACATACAATGGAATATTATGCAGCCATCAAAAAAAAAACCCTGAAGTCTTGCCATTTGCAATGACATGGATGGATCTAGAGGGTATTATGCTAAGTGAAATAAGTCAATCAGAGAAAGACAAGTATCACATGATCTCACTGATATGAGGAATTTGAGAAACAAGGCAGAGGATCATAGGGGAAGGGAGGAAAGAAATGACACAAGATGAAACCAGAGAAAGAGAAAACCATAAGAAATTCTTAATCTCAGGAAACAAACTGAGGGTTGCTGGAATGGTGGAGGGTGGGAGGGATGGGGTGGCTGGGTGATGGACATTGGGGAGGGTATGTGCTATGGTGAGCACTGTGAATTGTGTAAGACTGATGAATCACAGACCTGTACCTCTGAAACAAATAATACATTATATGTTAAAAAAAAAAAAAAGATAGTAGGAAGGGAAAAATGAAGGGGGAGAAATTGGAGGGGAAGACGAACCATGAGTGACTATGGACTCTGAGAAACAAACTGAGAGTTTTAGAGGGGAGGGGTTGCGGGGATGGATTAGCCTGGTGATGGGTATTAAGGAGGGCATGTATTGCATGGAGCACTAGGTGTTATATGCAAACAATGAATCATGGAGCACTACATCAAAAAGTAATGATGTAACGTATGGTGACTAACATAACATAATAAAATTAATTTTAAAAAATTCCAAATCCTAAAAAAAAAAAAAAAACCACTAAATGGATGTAAAAAATATATACCATGCTAACACTAATCAAAAGAAAATAGTATATGAATTTCAACAAAACAAACTTCAGAGCAAGGGAAGTTATCAGGGATAAAGAGAGGAATTACAAAATGACAAAGGAGTCAATACTTCAAGAAGACATAACAATCCTTAATGTTGTATACACTTGAAAATAGAGCATCAAAATATGTGTGGCAGAAATTGATAGAACTGCAAGGAGAAATAGATGTATCCATTATTATACTTGGAGACTTTAAAACCTTTTTATCATAAATGTGCCAATCTAGCAGACAGAAAATCAGTAAGGACATAGCTAAATTCAACAGCACCATCCATCAACTACATATAATTGACATCTATAGATTGCTTCAACAACAGTAGAATATACATTCTTCTCAAAATCACATGGAACATTCATCTAGATAGGCCACATTCTGGACCATAAAACACTATCTTTAACGTGAAAGAATACAAATCATATAATATCTGTTCTCAGGCCATGATAGAATTAAACTAGAAATCAGTGCAAAAAGAAAGCTGGAAATTCCTCCCAAATAGTTGGAGGTGAAACAATTAATAAATAATACATTGGTCACAGAAGAAATATCAAGATAAATTATAAAATATTTTTAAATGAAAATGAAAATATAACTTACCAAAATTTGTGGGATGCTGCGAAAGTAGTGCTTAGAGGGAAATTTATAGCATTGGAAATGTACATTTGAAAAAGAGAAAGATCTAAAACCAGTCATTTAAGTTTTCTTAGGAAACGAGAGAGAGAAAATTAAATCCAAAGTAAACAGAACATAAATAATAAAAAATGAAGCAGAAATCAATGAAATTGAAACCCAAATTATAGAAAAAGTCAACAAAACCAAAAGCTGCTTCTCTGAAAAAATAAATGTATTAGCCTCTAGTCAAACAAATTAAGTAAAAAAGAAGACACAATTATGTTACCATAAGTGAAAGAGGAGACATTAGTACAGATCACTGCAGATCACATAAATGGTAAAAGGATAATAAAGGAATATTATGAAAAACTCTATGCCCACAAATTTGGTAATTTAGACTTAGATTAAATGGACCACTTCCTCAAAAGACACAATCTGCCAAAACTCAAACAGGAAGAAATATCCAAACTGAATATACATGTATATATATGTATACGTATATATACGTATACATATACATACATATATATACACACATACACACACACATACATATACATATATATTATAGAAATTGAACTAATAGGGCGCCTGGGTGGCTCAGTTGGTTAAGCAACTGCCTTCGGCTCAGGTCATGATCCGGGAGTCCCAGGATCGAGTCCCGCATCGGGCTCCCTGCTCAGCAGGGAGTCTTCTTCTCCCTCTGACACTCCACCCTCTCATGCTCTCTCTCTATCATTCTCTCTCTCTCAATAAATAAATAAAAATCTTAAAACAAAGAAAAGAAATTGAACTAATAATTAATAACCTTCCAAAACAGAAAGCAGCAGGCCCAAATGGATCCACTGGTGAATTCTACCAAGCATTTGAGGACAAAATTACGCCAATTCTCTATGACCTCTTGCAGAAGATAGAAACATAGTAAACACTTTCTAACTCATCTTTTGAAGACAGAATTACCCTAATGCCAAGCCAAACAAAGACATTTACAAGAAGACAAAACCTGAAGAAAGTATTAGCAAACTGAATCCAATAATGTATAAAAAGAATTATATAGCATGATCAAATGGGATTTATCCCAGGTATACAAAGCTGGTTCAAGATTTGATAATCAGTTAATATAGTCTCTGATATTAATAGGCTAAGTAGAAAAATCCCATTATCATATCAATAGATACATAAAAATCATTTGATAAAATCGAAGTCATTCATAATAAAAAATAAAACAACTCTGAACTAGGAAGAGAGGAACTTCTTCAACTTAATAAAGAATATTTATCAAAAGCCTACAGCTAGCATTATAATTAATAGTGATAAACTTCTTGCCACTGCTTTCAATGTTGTGCTGGAAGCACTAGCTAATCCAATAAGACAAGAAAAGGAAAGGTATACAGATCAGGAAGGAAGAAATAACATTCTTTGCAGATGATGTGATTATCATTTAGATAGAATATCTGAAAGAATTGACCAAAAAAGAAAAAAAAATATGTACAGCACCAAGAGTGAACCCTAATATACACTATATACTTTGGGTAATAATGATGTATCAATGTAAGTTCATTGAATGTACAAGTGTACCACTATGGTGGATGTTGATAGCAGGTGGGAGTATAGGTCCTATGTGGGAACTATCTGTACTTTCTGCTCAACTTTTCAATTATGCTATGATTTTAAAACTGCTCTAAAAATAGCTTACTGAAAAAAAGTTGGACCTTAACAGGCAGAAAAAATCTAAGTAAAAGCTGATTTTTAGTTTTGGTGTATTTTAAAAACAATGCTTTTATTTAATATGCAAATAAAATAAAGCACTTACATTTTTCAGCTCAGTATTGCATTATAGTGACTTCATGTAAGCAAGGCAAAGTGCCTCTTTCCCAAATCTTCCTCCATTCTTCACACTGAAGTCTTCTCAACTATTTCTGGAAGTCTTCGTGAAGTCTTAAGGGAGCTTGTAAGTTATAGTAGTTAAGAGAATGGCTTTAGGGTTCTAGTTCTCCTATTCACCATGTGACCTTGGGCAAGTAATGAAACCTCTGAGAATTCTTATATTCTCATGAGTACAATGAGGGAAATCATAGGACTTACCTTCTAGGGTTGCTGTAAACATTCAAGGTGATGATGCATGCCAAATGCTTATGCAGTGCCTAGCACATGTGAGTGTTCAATCTATGATAACTGTTATTCTAGTCCCGAGTTTTCTCAGCAGCCTCACATTAGCCATTTCCTCATGTCCTGTGCGTAATATGTAGTCCAAAGTCAGATTATTATGCCTTTTTGCTATAGGCCAAGTTTTAACGGATGGTCCCTCAAATTCATGGAGTTACTCAATAGCAAATACTGTTCCCAATCTCTCTTGAGCAAGCCTTATTCTCACTACTCCACCAAACATAATCTTATTAAGGTCACCAATAATTTCATCTTCACATTGCTGAATCCATTGTGAATCCTCATCTTATTTGAGCTATCAGTAGTATTGAAAACAGCTGATTATATCCTCCACTTTTGTTGTCTTTTTAAAATGTAATTTTCAGGGCATGAGGTTTTCTTGTCTCCAGTCTCACCAGTTTCATCTGCTGATTTGGCAGATAGCTTTGCTTGCTTCCTTCTCTCTCTGATCATTGTGTCCTAGGTTCAGTTCGTGGTGCCTTATTTCAATATCATATGCCCTAGACTTCAGTTGTTAATCTCTTTCTCTTTTCATTATCATGATGCTCTAGGGTTCAGTTTTGGCCCCGTCCCCTATTCATACCCAACTGTTTAAGAGATCACATCTAGTTCCATGGCTTCTAATACCTTCTGTATGCTGATGATCCCCCATAATTTTACCTCCAGTACTGGAAGTATCTGTCCCCTCTTGACATTCTGGTATGGACAGATAGACATCTCAAAATCACTGTGTCCAAAACCAAATTCCTGATCCTCCCCAAAATTTCTCCTATCTGTCCTATTTCAACTGATGGCAGTCTATTCTGCTAGGTGTTCAGGCAAAAATCTTGGAGTAATCTTTTTTGTTGTTTGTTTTCTTTTCCTTTTTCCTGTAGTAGATATGTCATACATTATAAAGTCTTACCCTGTCTTTAAAATTCATCCAAGATCAGACCAATTCTTACCGTCTCTGTGGTGTGAGCCACTTGGATATGTGCAATGGCATCCTGACTAGTCTGTTCTGGTATCTGAGCTACTTATAGTCCACCCAAAGTAGTAGCCAGAGTAGTTCTTTTAAATTGTAATTCAGGTCATGTTTCTCCTCTGCTCAAAACCCTCCAATGATGCTAGTTCCCATTTCATTTAGAATAAAAAGCTAAGTTTCTATAAAGGATTGTTAAGTTACCATATGATTTCCTGTACTTCCTACTCTACTGTCATCCCTTTCCCCACCTTGTTCATTCTGCTTCAGCCTCCCTGGCCTTTTTGCCATCTTTAAACATTCCAGTTATTCTTTTGCCTAAAGCATTTCACTGGCTGTTCTCCATGCCTATAATACCCATTAAATATCGACATTGTTACATTTCTTACTCTCTTTATTACTTATATGTCACAATCTCTACAACAATGACACTAACCTCCCTGTTTATTTACTATAATGCAATACCCTATGCATACATATCCCTTATTATCTCTCTCTTATCCATAGTCCGTATCAGTTTCTGACATACCATGTACTTATTTACTACAATTATTATGTGCTCTCCCCCCTCCCCCATATACATAGACACACATAATAGAATGCAAGTGTAATGGAGACAGGGAGTTTTGTCTTTTTGTTCACTGAATCATCCCAAGTACCAATGAATAGTGTTTGGCATATGCTGCTCAAAAAAAAAAAAAAAATCTCATTAAGTAATTGAACCACTATGATGAACCTACTGCTAGATGTAAAGCAGGTACCGTTTTGAATCCTGAAGTCATTTTTTTTTTCTATGTTCTACACTTTACTCACTTAAACTTTTAGTAACCACTCAATGCTAACAGAAGAGATTTTGTATTTAGCATTTATATACCAGTCACCTAGAATCCAATCATCTTGTGGTGAATGCATCAGACCTTGTTCTCCAGGAGCTCAGGATCCTGTAAGAAAGGGACGGAGGAATAAATGGGCACTTATATCACAGTGGGAGGTGCCATGGAAGGGGGAGCTCTGGAGAAGCACTTCATCTGAACAAGAGGAAAGGTAAATTCAGAGAATGCTTTCTGAAGGAGAGAGGGAGAGAGAGAGAAAGGGAGAAGGAGAGAGAGAGAAATTCAAGTATAGGAAAGAAAGCCATGGCGGTCTGGCAGTAAGGACCTGTAAGAATTTCAATGTTTGGAGTCTAGAGTTCAAATTGCAGAGCAGTGAGGGGAAGGCTACAGGAGGCAGATAGGGTCAGGACCAGAAGAGTCTTGTAAGGAATATTAAGGAGTTTGAACATTGAAATTTGTGCCTTACATGACAATCTGTAGCCCATACATTATGTTTTAATGAACTTCACAAACTAATCCTGGTTACAATACAGTTAATATACAATTAATCTGCTAGTATTCTGCTAAAATGTAGTGGGGGAATTACTTTCTCTTCCCTATCCCCCAATTTGTCAAACATACGTATGCAATCTGGTGCCAACATCTGTTAGGATTCCAAAGGAGAGCCTCCTGTGCTCCCATATTTCAGAACAGTTTTGCATGTGATGCTTTTTCTTTTTCCTTTAGAAGCCCCACCATTCTATACTCAATTGTGAATCTACAGTGTACTGTGTCTGATGTGTATTGTCACCCAATACTTGTCCACAACTCCCCCACCTTCCTTTGCTACCCAAAAATGTCCTCTTTTTCAACCTGGCTCTCCTTCTGATTATCCACCTGTCCAGAAAGCAGTACTTTTTAGGTTTTTTCTTGGTATTTTTTGTTGTTGTTGTTTTGCTATAAAATCTCTGAGAAACCAGTATTTTTTCCATTTGTATATGTCATAGTCATGGCATTCTAAATAATAGATACAAATGTAACTCATACTCCAGAGGATGGTGCACAGGAAGTAGGGAAAGATAGATAATGCATTTCACAGTTTAACAGAATATAAGTGCTAGCATCTCCTTTTTAAAAAAAAAATAGAAATAGCATTTTTACATATTATCTTTTACAAAGATAATATCTATCTTTCAGAACAGGAAAGAGTCAGTAGTCATAACTGAAAAAAAATCCAAAGGTTATAAGTCAGATAGATAGATGAGTACTTTGGAAGATGGGGTGGGAAAATACTTGTAGAAGTTTACACGTCATTGTGTTCCCAGGAAGGTATAAGAGGGAAAGAAGGCAGCAGGATCTGTTTTGTTTAGAAGCCCAGGAATCAACAGAGATTTCACATTTTATCCCCTCAGCAATGTCAGGATCCTCTTGAAGAGGAATGAATACATTGTTTCCAAGCATGCAGAGATTTTTACAGATGCCCAGAAACAATGCCCAGAGCATTCTTCTCTTTCAGATTAGCATTTCTAAAGAATTGGTGACATTCAAATTCAGCAAACCTTTATTATGGGCAAACTGTATATAAAACACTGTACAAAACATTTTCACAATAATTTTACTTTCATAACAAGATTGTAAAGAAGGTGTTTAGTAGGCTAATTTTCTTGCTTCTCTCCTTCCTTCATCCTTCCTTCCTTCCTTCCTTCCTTCCTTCCTTCCTTCCCTTCCTTCCCTTCCTTCCGTTCCTTCCCTCCCTCCCCTTCCTTCTCTCCCTTCCCTCCCTTCCTTCCCTCCTTCCTTCCCTCCCTTCCTCCCTTCCTCCCTTTATCTATAGTTCACTTCTTAGATACCTAGTCACTGACAAAGAATCACAAGGCACTCATTTCCCCTGCCCTCAGTGGTTCACAGCATGTTAGGGGGAAAGGCGCTGCGGTGGCGGAGCACTTCCCATAGCATGCTGGGAACAAACCCTTGTGTTGGAGTCTATGGCAGATTAGGAGGCACATTGACCTGTTATTTCAGAATCTCTCACGTCTCTATGGATTTTTCCTACTCCTACTCATTTCAATTCTCATTCCTTTATTCCCCCCAGTAGTCTCCATGAAGCTTACTTTTAAAAACCCCAAATTCTCCATTTTCCATCTCTCTATTCCCTGTTTCTGAAGAACTTGGGCAATGATAACAAGTGTTCTCAAAGAATTATCTATGTTTCTTAAACCATGCTGCAGTTCCACAGCTTTCTGAACTTTGAAGTGTTAAAGGCCAAGTATCCAGGGAGTTTGTACATTCCTGACATTGAGGTGTTTTGTTTTGTTTTAAGCTTTTAATGGAAGTGGTCAAGGGAAACAGAAGCTATCAGGGAAAATGCAGGCTTTCTTGATTACTTCAAGACTAGTTATCTCTCTTTGCTCTTTCTTTCTGCTTACCACTTTTTCACAATTGGCTCAGATGGTTTGCTCCCATGAACCTTCATGTACTTGTTTTCCCCCCAGTTTTATTGAGATATAACTGACCTACATCACTGTAGAAATCTAAGATGTACAACATAATGATTTGACTTACATATTGTGAAATGATTACCATGAAGTTGAGTTAATATCCATCATCTCATATAGATATAGGAAAAAAAAAAAAAGAGAAAATGTGTTTTTTTCTTGTTATGAGAATTCTTAGGATTTACTCTAAAAACTTTCATATATACCATACAGTCATGTTAACGGTAGTCGTGTTGTACACACCTAGTATTTACTAGTATTTACTTACCTTATAACTGGAAGTTTGTATCTTTTGTACCTTCCTTCATTTCCTTTCCCCCCACCACCCATTCCCTGCCTTTGGTGTTCACAATTACAATCTCTGAGGTGTTTTTTTGTTTTGTTTTGTCTTTTTAATATTCTACATATAAGCAATATCATATAGTATTTGTCTTTCTTTGTCTAAATATTTCACTTAGCATAATACCCTCAAGGTCCATCCATGTTGTCACAAATGGCCACATTTCCTTCTTTTTATCACAGAATAATGTTCTTTTGTATACACCACAATTTCTTCATCCATTCATCTGTTGATAGACACTAAGATTGTTTCATGTCTGGATTATTTTAAGTATTGTTTCTATATACAGGTGCAGATATCTCTTCAACATAGTGTTTTTGTTTCCTTTAGGCATGTTCCCCAAAGTGGAATTGCTTGATTACATGTTTATGTTTAATTTTTTGAGGAACCTCCATACTGTTTTCAAGAGTGGCTGTTACCAACCTACAATCCATTCAACAGTGCACAAGGGTTCTCTTTTCTCCACATCCTCACCAGCATTTGTTATCTCTTGTCTTTCCCATGATAACCATGCTCACATGTGTGAGGTGATAGCTCATTGTGGTTTTGATTTTCATTTCCCTGATGACTAGTGATGTTGAGCATCTTTTCATGTATGTGTTTAGCCATTTGTACATTTATTTTAGAAAATGTCTATTCATGTCCTCTGCCAATTTTTTAAATTGGATTCTTTGTTTTTTTTTCTATTGAGTTATATGTGTTCCTTGTATTCTTTGGATGTTAATCCCTCATCAAATATACCATTTGCAAACTTTGTTTTTTCCCATTTCATAGGTTGTCATTTCATTTTGTTGATCATTTATTTTGCCATGCAAAAGCTTTTTAGTTTGATGTAGTCCCTATTGTTTATTTTTTATTTTGGTGCTTGTGCATTAGGTGTCATATCCAAAAAATAACTGCCAAGACCCATGTCAGGGAGCTTTTTTCCTATTTTTTTTCTTCTAGGAATGTTATGGTTTCTGGTCTTATATATAAGTCTTTAATCAATTTCAAGTTAATTTTTGTAAGTGACATAACATAGGGGTCTAGTTTTATTATTTTAGATGTGCATATTTAATTTTCCCAGCACCATTTATTGTAGAGACTGTCTTTTCTCCACCGAATATGCTTGACTCCTTTGTCAAACATTAATTGACTGTATATGCATGGGTTTATTTCTGGGCTCTTACTTCACTTGGTCTATGTGTGTTTTAAATGCAGGTACCTTACTGTTTTGATTACTATAGCTTTATAATATAGTTTAAGATTGGGAAGGATGATGCCTCCTGCTTTGTTCTTTCTCAGGATTGCTTTGGCTATTTGGGGTCTTTTGTGTTTCATAAAATTTTAGAATTTTTTTCTACTTCTATAAAAAGTATCATTAGACTCTTTATAGGGATTGCATGGAATCCATAGATGACTTGGGGTAATATGGACATTTTAACAATACTAATTCTCTTAATCCATGAGCACAAGTTACCTTTCCATTTATTTGTGTCTTCAATTTCTTTCATCAAATATCTTCAGTGAAGAGATTTTTCACCTCTTTGGTTAAATTTATTCTTAAGTATTTTATTGTTTTTGATGGTATTGGAAATGGGATTGTATTCTTTATAACCTTTCAGATAATTCATTGATACTTAACTGTTACTATTAATATGATTGTAAAAGTAAGTGGTAAAAGTTAAAAGTAAGCCAAATTCATGATGAGTCTTATATAGGTATGAGATTGTACAAACTGCAATGAGCTTCAATAATAGCAGCAACCAAAATAGTAATGACACCTCCATCCCCACCCTAGTGCAGCCACTTGTATTCCTTGAGACCAAAAAAAAAAAAAAAAGGAATCCCAGGGCATAAGTTTGGAGAAGAGTAAAAAAGGCCAGGAGAAAAGTAAGTGAGGAGCGAGACAGGTCTACAGGTCTTATAGTAACTTCAGCCTGTGTCCTGGTCTGCTGGATTCTATGAGACAGGAGCTCCTTTCTGCAGCTTTCATCAATATTGGTGAACATTCCTACATAAAAACAATGTTACTTGGACTGATTCTGTTTTTCTATTGCTGGGACTCTCATTCCTAACACCAGCAATGAACCTCATTCTTACTCACCTAAAGCCACCTTCCTAATTTGAAGGAGAAAAATATAACAGGTCACTTTAGTTAGTAGTGGGAACTTATATTCAACCCTGCATAGAATCCCATTTTTGCTAGTTATCATGAATCTCACCTCCTGAAATAGATGGGTTGATATTGGGCCATGACTTCTGTTTTTCTGTACATCCTGTATTTATTCTTTGGCATAGGTTATGAAGCGTATCATTGTTGAATGTTCATCAATGCTTCATACATCCTAGGATCCGCCTTCTACAGTAAATTCAGAGCTTCTACATATTTATTTCATGGGAAAACTTTAAACTGGACTTTCTTGAGCAAAGTATGTCTCTTCTACCTCATTTAAATCTCACCCCAGCAAACACAGCTATAATATGCACCATATGGAGTTATACATCCTTCAGGCAGGAAAGGACCTTTTTGAATGTGCCACCCTGCTATGGAGGCCAAGGGTACGTTGCCCTAAAATGTGCCACTTTGGCATATTGATTATTTTAAATAAAATTTACTTGAGAGATAGCTTATGCAGGAAGAGCACTCAGACCCTATCTGACCCCATGAAAGCAGGAAATAAATCTCCCATGTGAAGGGTACCCTCCCTGTACCAGGAGGTAAAGAGACATCCTCATCAGAGATAGGCCATTTAAAGGCCAGACGTCTATATAAACCACCCTTATTACTTTTTTACTAATTGACCACCCCAGCCCAAATTCTGTTTAGAATTCCTTACTAATTGAAGTTCCCAAAGCTGTTTTCTTTGTCCTGTCAATTCCCTACAGATTTATTGTCTCTGTCTAAAAAGTGTAAGAACTATCTGCCTTGGTCATTTCTTTAGGTGTCAGTTTTGTAGTTGGGCCTCAATGTGCACATAATAAAACATTTTTTTCTCCTGTTAATCTGTCTCATGTAAATTCAATTCTTAGTCCAGCTGGAAGAACTTGATGGTAGAGAAGAATTTTTCTTTCCCTTCACTGCTAAGAATCTGATAGTTACCTTAAAGATAGATTGATCTGAATGTCCAGGAAGTCATAAAGACTTCCCCTTTTTTGTTCTTTAGATTTTCTCAGAGTTCCTTCTTTACACAGCAAAATTACTGTATGAGGTTGGTTACATAAGCTAATATGTATTCTACTCTAGGAGTGACGTCAAGAATTTTTAAGAGTATTTTTTTTTCTATGTGATTTTTTTCATGATCTCTGATGCAGAGCCAAACCTGTGAAGTGTAGCTCCGTTGTGTGTCCTACACATTCTCTCGGGCTACCATAGGTGGTGTAGACACTCTCCTTTCACCCAAATCAAATGCTCCTCAGTCTTCCAGGCAAACCTCAAAGCCCCCTTTTCCATGAAACATTATTGCCTCCCACCCAGTCTAGAGCATCATTCCTCCTCTGTTGGTCCCCCAGCATCTGTGTTGGTGTCTGAATTATAGGTCTCTCATTCCACCTTACCTTAAGTAGTAGCAACTGTGGGCATGCCTCGCATTTCCACCGGACTACTAGAAAGCACCTTGAGAAGCTGTGAACCTCTTTGCTTTCCTTGGAATCCAGCACTGGGCTATGCCTGAATGTGTATTTATTGAGTTAAAAACAATAAACATATATACTTGGAAATAGGGAAATTTCCTAGCTCATTTAAGCTTAGGCTATTTCCATGTAAATTATTTGTGAGGATCAGCCCAGACACAACTGGTTGGTTAATTTTCTATATAGAAAAATACTTTCTTTGGTGGTTTAGATTGAGGTTCTTTATCTAAATAGCCTTCAGATAGCTAATGTCTGTAAAATTGACATCAGCCTATTATAAATGTTGAGATAAACATAATAGAAAAACACTGCACAGATATCAGAAGATCTCCATTCTAGTTTCAGCTCTGACATTAATATGCTATGTGACCTGAGTGAGTTCCTTCTATTTCTGAGCCTTAGCTGCCTTAGGCACGAAATGAAAAGAATATGCTTTGCAGCACTTTTCTTATGGCTCTGCTCAAGTATCTCTCAAATCAGTGGTTCTCAATGCCAGTTTTATATCACAATGACCAAGGGGCTTTAATTCAAAAACAACAAGTAACAACAAAAACAAAATCCAGATGTCCAGGTAGTTTGTCCAAAGATTCCAATACCCATGTGTTTGAGATAGGAGCTAGGATTCATGTGCACCAGAATATTATCATGTAAGTAGCATTTCAGTTTAGTGTAGTATGCATGCAGATTTGGCAACAACTGTCCTAAATGAAAAGGAAAAGAATATATATTCCAGTCACATGAAAGTTCATAGTCTTGAAGCAGTGCAATGCAAAATCTCAATTTCTTTTAAGTGTCAAATGTATCTTAAAACTAGCCTCCAATTTATTGTTTTACTGAAAAATATTGAAAATACTGAAAATCTATGCTAAGATGAAGAGAAGAGGAAAGGTTTAATAAAATTCTAGGTTCACTGATATAATATACAAGGAAAAAAAAAGAGAAAAGTCACACTCTAAGAGCATTGATGTAACATTGCATGTAAGAGATTTGGAAGGAGAAAAAGTCATAGTAGGGTCATAGGAACTGAGTCTTCTTTAGTATCTCTTGAGAAACATACAAAATTTATAATATTTAAAAATTAATTTTGACTCTGGATTGTATTTCCATGTTAGTTACTTGGGGGCACATCTCAGCCATGTGATAAATTATTTTTTAAGGGTTTCACAGCCTTTTAAACCTCAGTGTATTAAAATGAAAATAATGTAATTCAAGGTCAGTGGGACAGATTCTGAAGGCATAGAAGGATTTGCAGTAGTAATTTTAGGAAGTACACAGCTCTGAAGATAAGCTCTGGTTCTATGTGGGAGATTTTTGCTTTTTTCCCTACTTGGGCTAGGACCTCTGGATTCACAGTGAGATCAGCAGTTTGTGTGAGGCCAGCATACTATGTCAGCCAAGCAAGCAGAGATCACTAGGAGTTCTTCAAAGTATGCTATCATGCCAGCTCTCTTGAGGTGGCAACTGCCTACTGTTATTGAAGGTTTCATGGCAGCCACATCTGATAGGCTTACAAAGACCAGAAGAGCAGAACAGAAAAATCTGACATTTGGGCCATCTATGGTTGCCAGTCATGGATTCTGTCATGCATTTTCTTAAAGAAAATATTTGGTTTCCTCTAACAATTCCATATTTTTATCTGCCCTAAACTTGTAGTACATTTATACTCTGTTGAAGATTGTCATTTAATGCCAAAATGCAATAAAATTGTAATATAAAAAAGAGCAAAGAATATGGAAGCAAAAGGGAATTGAGATTTGAAAAAAAAATCAGTATCATTGAGTAGTGTAAGAGGTGCATTCCTAGAGAAAAGTCACTGAGTTTCACATCAAACAATGGACTGTTGACATCTGTAAAGGAAACCACAATTCAGCACCTGTCCTATTTTATGATATGCACATAGTTTTACTGGCACAGCAGTCACCCCAGATCTGGGGTTTCAAAACATGATACTCAGAATATTCAGGTTTCAAATGAAAATCACTCATCATGTCAAGAACAAGGAAGATCTAAACTGAATTATAAAAGGTAACAATAAATGACACCACCAAGATGACAGAAATATTAGAATCATCTGACACAAATTTAAGATCAGCTATCCAAGAAATGCTTCAACAATTACGAACATCCTTGAAACAAATAAAAAGATAGTCTCAGCAAGGAAATAGAAAACTTGAGTAGAACCACATAGAAGTTCTAATATAAAATGTAGTAAACAAAACAAAACTCAATGGCTAGGTTCAACAGCAAATAGAGGAGATAGAGGAAGGAACCTGTGCACCTGATGCTGAAGCAATAGAAATCATAGAATCAGAACCACAGAGAAAAAAACACAGAACCACTAAACTGAAAAAAAAAAAGCCTAGGGAACATGTGAGAATATAAGAAAAGATATAGCATTCTTATCACTGGATTCCTGGAAGAAGGGCAGAAAAAAGAATAGCTGACAAAGTAATTTGAAACTTTCCAAATTTGGCACAAAGCATAAGGATACAGATTCAAGGAGCTGAGTGAACCCCCAACAGCATAAATCTAAAGAAATCCAGACTAAGACCCACTATAGTGAAATTTCTTAAAACTAGAGATAAATTAAAAATCATGGGGAAAAGCAAGCAAAGAAAGAGAAAAGCTGCTTACTTGTAGAGGGAAAACCCTTCAAACGACAGCTGATTTCTCACCAGAATCTATGAAGGCCAGAAGGAATTAGCATCATATTTTCAAGTACTGAAAGAAAAGTCAACCCAAAATTCTGTATCCAGTAAAAATACCATTTTTTCTAAGAAACAAAGGGGGAAATCAAGATATTTTCAGATGAAATAAAACTAACAAATTTGTTGCCAGAAACCTTACCCTAAAAGAAAGCAAAAGAAATTTCTTTAAACAGAAAGGCAATGATAAAAGGACACTTAGAATATCAGAAAGGAAGAAAGAACAAGGTAAGCAAAAAATATGGATAAATACAATGATTGTTTTCCTCTTCTTGAACTTTCTGTGTTGTTTGACAGATAAAGCAAAAATTATAACACTGTCTGATGTGGTTCTAAATGTATTAGAGAAAATATTTAAGGCAATCATTAAAAAATTGCTATGGATTGAATTGCGCTGTCCACCCCATTCATATGTTGAAAACCTCTCTCAATGTGATGGTATTTAGAGATAGGCCTTTGAGAGATAATTAGTTTAAATGAAGTCATCAGGATGGGGCTCTCATGATGAAATTAGTGCCCTTATAAGAAGAAACACCAGAGTGTGTGCTTGCTCGCTCGCTCTCTTCCTCCTCTCTCTGACCTCCCCTTATCTCTTCTTTCTCTCTCTCTCCCTCTTCTTCTCCCTCTCCCACTTCCCTCAGCCTTCTTTTTTTCTCTGTCATTTGAAGACACAGGATGAAGGTGGCCTTCTGCAAGCCAGGAAGACAGTCCTTACCAGAACTAGACCATGCTGGCACCCTAATCTCAGATTGCCAGCCTCAATAACTGTGAGAAATATGTTTCTATTGTTTAAGCCACTCAGTCAAAGGTATTTGGTTATGGAAGCCCTAGATAACTAAGACACACATGGAGGAGGGAAAAAGACATAAAAAGAAGGAAGATTTTCATTTAGCTAAGTTAAATGATGATACAAGTAGACTATTAAATTCCTTACATGTAATATAATACCCATGGTAACCACTAAAACTATACAAATAAATACACTAAAAAACACTAGCAATAAATCAAACTGGAATTCTAAAAATATTCAAGCAACCCACAGAAAAATAGGAAAAAGAATGAGAAACCAATGATAAACCAAAATGGCAAACTTAAGCCCTGTTACATCAATAGCTACATTAAATGAAATGATTTTAAAACACCAATTAAAAGACAGAGATTGACAGAGTGGATTAGAAAACATTACCCATCAATATGTTGCTACAAAAAGGTCACTCTGAGTATAATATAGGCAATTTGATAGTAAAAGAGTGAAAAAGAAATATTATTTAGGATAGAGGAGGAGCAAGATGGCAGAGGAGTAGGAGAACTAAATTTGGTCTGGTCCCAGGAATTCAGCTGGATAGTTATCAAACTATTCAGAATACCTACAAATTCAACAGGAGATTGAAGAAAAGAATAGCGGCAATTCTATGAACAGATAAGTGACCATTTTCTGGAATGTAGGACATACGGAGGAGTGAATCTGAGGCAATATTTGAGGAGATAGACCGTGGTGGTGAGGGAGCCTCTCTCAGCCAGCTACTGGCAAGTGATAGAGCAGTGGAGCACAAAATCAGAACTTTTAGAAGTCTGCTCCTCTGAGGGACATCGCTCCAGTGGCTAAGCAGGGGGGTGGAACCCTCACTGGGACAGTGTGGTCCCAGGACCCTTGGGGTCACAGAAAGACTGGGGGCGCCTGAGTGTGTCAGAGTTCCCAGGTATCAGAGCGGGGAAGCTGGCTGCAAAGACAGAGCCGAGGAGTGGGCTCTCAGGTCAGGGTTGCCATAAACTGTGATCTGTGGCACAGTCGGGACATTGCTCTTTGAGCAGGGACCCAACAAGGGGCAGATCCAGGGAGACTCCCCTTCTTCCCCAGGAGGAGTGGCACAAGAGCCCGCCACAGGAATCTGCTAGGTTTGGAGACTCCAAATGGTGTCATGTGCCAGAGATAGAAATGCTCGGTCACAGGCCAGGTGAGCACAGAGTGTGCGGAGACCAGGGAGACAGGAGTGATTGACTGCTTTTCTCTGAGGGCTCACTGAGGAGTCAGGCCCTAAGCTCTCTTCTCTGGAACCAGAGATTGGGAGGCCACCATTTTCATTCTCCTCCTCCAAAGCTATATGGAAAGCTTTCAGGGAACAAAAGCTATTGAGAGCAAACCTGAGCAGATTACTTACCCTGGTCCCTGGCAAGTGCGGTACAGTTCTGCCTCTGGCAAAGACATTTGAGAATCACTGCAACAGGCCCCTCTCCTAGAAGACCAGGCAAAACATCCAGCCAAGACCAAGTTTACTGATCAATGAGAATGGCAAAACACCAGTGCTAGGGGAATACAGTACATAGAATTCATGGCTTTTTCCCCATGATTCTTTAGTCTTTCAAAGTTAATTTTTTAAATTTTCTTTATTTTTTCTTTTTCTATTTTTTAGTTGATTTTTCTTCTTTCCTTTTTCAACTGACATCAATTCCTTTTTTAAATTTTTTTAATTTTTCATTTTTACAGTCATATTCTATCTCTTCATTGTATTTAACCTTATTTTATATATATATATATATATAAGTTTTTCTTTCTTTAAAATTTTGGGAGGCAATTTCTTCTAACAGACCAAAATACACCCAAAATCTAGTGTGTGGCTCTGTTCTATTCACCAGCCTGATCATATTCTTTTTTTTTTTTTTCCTTTCTTTTCTCCCTGGTTTCGGTTCTCTTCTGATTTGTTTAGTGTATACTTTTCAGGGGTTGTTGTTACTCTTTTAGCATTTTATTGTCTCATTCATCTATTCTCCTCTGGACAAAATTACAAGATGAAAAAACTCACCTCAAAAAAAAGAAGAAGGGCAGTACCAACTGCCAGGAACCTAATCAATACAGACATTAGTAAGATGTCAGAACTAGAGATAAGAATGACAATTATAAAGATACTAGCTGGGCTTGAAAAAAGGATAGAAGATACTAAAGAATCCCTTTCTGGAGAAATGAAAGAACTAAAATCTAACCAAGTAGAAATCAAAAGGCTATTAACGAGGTGGAATCAAAAATGGAGGCTCTAACTGCTAGGATAAATGAGGCAGAAGAGAGAATTAGTGATATAGAAGACCAAATGATGGAGAATAAAGAAGCTGAGGAAAAGAGAGGTAAACAACTACTGGATCATGAGGGCAGAATTCGAGAGATAAGTGATACCATAAAGCAAAATAACATTAGAATGATTGGGATCCAAGAAGAAGAAGAAAGAGATAGAGGGGTAGAAGGTATATTGGAGCAAATTATAGCAGAGAACTTCCCTAATTTGGGGAAGGAAACAGGCATCAAAATCCAGGAGGCACACAGAACCCCCCTCAAAAATCAATAAAAATAGGTCAACATCCCAACATCTACTAGTAGAACTTACAAGTCTCAGAGACAAAAAGAAACACTTGAAAGCAGCTCGGGACAAGAGGTCTATAACCTACAATGGTAGAAACATTAGATTGGCAGCAGACCTATCCACAGAGACCTGGCAGGCCAGAAAGGACTGGCATGATATATTCAGAGCACTAAATGAGAAAAATATGCAGCCAAGAATATTATATCCAGCTAGGCTGTCATTGAAAATGGAGAGATAAAAAGCTTCTAGGAAAAACAAAAACTGAAAGAATTTGTGAACATGAAACCAGCCCTACAAGAAATATTGAAAGGGGTCTTCTAAGCAAAGAGAGAGCCTAAAAGTAACATAGACCAGAAAGGAAGAGAGACAATATACAGTAACAGTCACTTTACAGGCAATACAATGGCACTAAATTCATATCTTTCAGATATGAATATCCAGATATTTTTTGGATAAAAAAACAAGGTGCATTGATATGCTGTCTGCAAGAGACTCATTTTAGACCCAAAGACACCTCCAGATTGAATGTGAAGGGGTGGAAAACACTTTACCATTCTAATGGACATCAAAAGAAAGCTGGGGTAGCAATCCTTATATCAAACAAATTAGATATTTTTAAATTATTTATTTATTTATTTGACACAGACAACAAGAGAGGGAACACAAGTAGGGGGAGTGTGAGAAGGAGAAGCAGGCTTCCCGCTAAGCAGGGAGACCAATGTGGGGCTTGGTACCAGGAACCTCGGATCATGACCTGAGCTGAAGTCAGGTGCTTAATGGCTGAGCCACCCAGGCACCCCCAGACAAATTAGATTTTAAACCAAAATCTATAATAAGAGATAAAGAAGGACACTACATCATACTTAAAAGGTCTATCCAACAAGAAGATCTAACAATTTTAAATATCTACACCCCTAACATGGAAGCAGCCAATTATATAAGCCAATTAATAACAATCAAAGAAAGACATTGAAAATAATACAATAATAGTAGGGGACTTTAACACCCCCCTCACTGAAATGGGCAGATCACCTAAGCAAAAGATCAACAAGGAAATAAAGGTTTTAAATGACACACTGGACCACATGGAATTCACAGATATATTCAGAACATTTCATCCCAAAGCAACAGAATACACATTCTACTCTAGTGCACATGGAACATTCTTCAGAATAGATCACATCCTGTGTCACAAATCAGGTCTCAACCAGCACTAAAAGATTGGGATCATTCCCCACATATTTTTGGACCACAATGCTTTGAAACTAGAACTCAATCACAAGAGGAAAGGTGGAAAACACTCAAATACACGGAGGCTAAAGGGCATCCTATTAACGAATGAATAAGTCAACCAGGAAATAAAAGAGAATTTTAAAAATTCATGGAAACAAATGAAAATGAAAACACAACTGTTCAAAATCTTTGGGATGCAGCAAAGGTGGTCCTAAGAAGAAAGTATATAGCAATACAAGCCTTTCTCAAGAAACAGAAAGGTCTCAAATATACAATCTAACCCTACACCTAAAGGAGCTGGAGAAAGAACAGCAAATAAAGCCTAAACCCAGCAGGAGAAGAGAAATAGTAAAGATCAGAGCAGAAATCTATGAAATAGAAACCAAAGGAACAGTAGAACAGATCAATGAAACTAGGAACTGGTTCTTTGAAAGAATTCAAACCCCTGGCCAGACTTATCAAAAAGAAAAGAGAAATGACCCAAATAAATAAAATCATGAATGAAAGAGGAGAGATCACCACCAACACCAAAGAAACACAAACAATTATAAGAACATATTATGAACAACTATATGCCAGCAAATTAGATAATCTGGAAGAAATGGATGCATTCCTAGAGATGTATAAACTACCAAAACTGAACCTGGAAGAAATAGAAAACCTGAACAGACCCATAACCAGCAAGGAAATTGAAGCAGTCATCAAAAGTCTCCCAAAAAACAAGAGTCCAGGGCCAGACGGCTTCCCAGGGGAATTCTACCAAACATTTAAAGAATAATTAATACCTATTCTTCTGAAACTGTTCCAAAAAATAGAAATGGAAGGAAAACTTCCAAACTCATTTTATGAGACCACCATCACCTTGATCGCAAAATTGGACAAAAACCCCATCAAAAAGGAGAATTACAGACCAATATCCCTGATGAATGTGGATGCAAAAATTCTCACCAAAATACTAGCCAATAGGATCCAACAGTACATTAAAAGGATTATTCACCATGATCAAGTGGGATTTATTCCTGGGCTGCAAGGTTAGTTCAACATCCACAGATCAATCAATATGATGTAATACATTAATAAAAGAAGGAACAAGAACCATATGATCCTCTCAATAATGCAGAGAAAGCATTTGACAAAGTAGAGCATCCTTTCTTGATTAAAACTCTTCACAGTGTAGGGATAGTGGGTACATACATCAATATCATAAAAGTCCTTTCATAGAATGAAAAACCATGGTGAATATCATTCTCAATGGAGAAAAAGCTGACAGCTTTTCCCCTAAGGTCAGGAACATGGCAGGTATGTCCACTATTACCACTGCTATTCAACATAGTACTAGAAGTCTGAGCCTCAACAATCAGACAACAAAATGAACTAATTGGCAAAGAAGTGAAACTCTCACTGTTTGCAGATGATATGATACTTTATGTGGAAAACCCAAAAGACTCCACCCCAAAACTGCTAGAACTCATACAGGAATTCAGTAAAGTGGCAGGATATAAAATCAATGCACAGAAATCAGTTACATTTTTATACCCCACAACAAGACAGAATAAAGAGAAATTAAGGAGTCAATCCCATTTAAAATTGCACCCAAAACCATAAGATACCAGGAATAAATCTAACCAAAGAGGCAAAGAATCTGTACTCAGAAAACTATAAAATACTCATGAAAGAAATTGAGGAAGACACAAAGAAATGGAAAAATGTTCCATGCTCATGGATTGGAAGAACAAATATTGTGAAAATGTCTATGCTACCTAGAGCAATCTACACATTTAATGCAATCCCCATCAAAATACCATCCACTTTTTTCAAAGAAATGGAACAAATAATCCTAAAATTTGTATGGAACCAGAAAAGACCCCGAATAGCCAGAGGAATGTTGAAAAAGAAAAGCAAAGCTGGTGGCATCACAATTCCGGACTTCAAGTTCTATTATAAAGCTGTCATCATCAAGACAGTATGGTACTGGCACAAAAACAGACACATAGATCAATGGAACAGAGAGCCCAGGAATGGACCCTCAACCCTATGGTCAACTAATCTTCAACAAAGCAGGAAAGAATGTCCAATGGCAAAAAGACAGTCTCTTTAACAAATGGTGCTGGGAAAATTGGACAGCCACATGCAGAAGAATGAAATGAGCATTTCCTTACACCACACACAAAAATAGAGTTAAAATGGATGAAAGACCTAAGTGTGAGACAGGAGTCCATCAAAATCCTTGAGAAGAACACAGGCAGCAACCTCTTCGACCTCAGCTGTAGCAACTTCTTCCTAGACACATTGCCAAAGGCAAGAGAAGCAAGAGCAAAAATGAATTATTGGGACTTCATCAAGATAAAAAGCTTTTGCACAGCGAAGGAAACAGTCAACAAAACCAAAAGACAACTGACAGAATGGGAGAAGATATTTGCAAATGACTTATCAGATAAAGGGCTAGTATCCAAAATCTATAAAGAACTTATCAAACTCAACACCCAAAGAACAAATGATCCAATCAAGAAATGGGCAGAAGACATGAACAGACACTTTTCCAAAGAAGACATCCAAATGGCCAACAGACACATGAAAAAGGGCTCAGCATTGCTCAGCATCAGGGAAATCCAAATCAAAACCTCAATGAGATATCACCTCACACCAGTCAGAATGGCTAAAATGAACAAGTCAGGAAATGACAGATGTTGACGAGGATGCAGAGAAAGGGGAACCCTCCTACACTGTTGGTGGGAATACAAGCTGGTGCAGTCACTCTGGAAAACAGTATGGAGCTTCCTCAAAAAGTTGAAAATAGAGCTACCTATGACCCAGCAATTGCACTACTGGTATTCACCCCAAAGATACAAATGTAGTGATCTGAAGGGGCACATGCACCCCAATGTTTATAGCAGTAATGTCCACAATAGCTAAACTATGGAAAGAGCCTAGATGTCCATCAACAGATGAATGGATAAAAAAGAAGTGGTATATATATACAATGGAATATTATGCAGCCATCAAAAAATTGAAATCTAGCCCTTTGCAATGACTTGGATGGAACTAGAGGGTATTATGCTAAGCAAAATAAAGTCAATCAGAGAAAGACAAGTATCATATGATCTCACTGATATGAGGAATTTGAGAAACAAGACAGAGGATCATAGGGGAAGGGAGGAAAAAATGAAGTAAGATGAAACCAAGAGGGAGACAAACCATAAGAGACTCTTAATCTCAGGAAAAAAACAGGGTTGCTGGAGTTGAGGGGTGTGGGAGGGATGGGGTAGCTGGGTGATGGACATTGGGGAGGGTATGTGCTATGGTGAGCCCTGTGAATTGTGTAAGACTGATGAATCACAGACCTGTACCCCTGCAACAAATAATACATTATATGTTAATAAAATTTTTTTTTAAAAAGAAAAAGAAGTATTTAAATAATCAAAACAAGGAAGCAGTGACTATATTAATATCCAATAAAGTAGATTTTATCACAGAGAAAATTACCAGAGATAGAAAGGGAGGTTATATACCATAAAAGTGTCAACGTATCAAGAAGATACAACAATCCAAATGTATATGCACTGAACAACAAAGCTGCAAAATACACGAAGCAAAATCAGAACTGAAAGGAATATAGACAAATCCACAATTATAGCTGAAGACTTTAACATCCCTCTTTCAGCAATTGATGAAACAACTAAACAGAAAATCAGTAAGGATACAGAAGGATCCAGCATCATCAGTCAGCATGATCTAATCGATATTTATTGAACACTCTACCCAACAAAAATAGAATACAAGCTCTTTTCAATGCCCACAGAACATATACCAAGATACAACATATATTAGGCCACAAAACAAACCTTAGTAAATTTAAATGAATTGAAAGAGTGTCAGTGAAATCAAACTAGAAATTTTTAACCAAAAAATAACATCATCTTCAAACACTTGGAAACTAAACAGCATGTTTCTAAATATTTCATATCTAAATAATTCATGGGTCAAAGAGGAAGTCTCAAGAGAAATTTTAAAAAAACATAGAGATAAATGAAAATAAAATATATCAAAATGTGTTAGTTAGAGCTAATGTAGGCATAGAGAAACTGTTAAAGCACTTAATATATAGAAGAAAGGAAAACTCTCATATCAATAATCTAAACTCCCACCTCAGGATCCTAAAAGAGGAACAGCAAAATAAAGCCAAAACAAGAAGAAAGAGGGAAATAATAAAGAGAGGAGCAAAAGGGAATGAAACTGAAAACAAAGCACCTACTTCATAATAACCACTCAAAAAATGGTAATCATATCATCATTGTCTATCCAAGGCTAAAGTGTTTGGTCTCATTCTTCTTTAGAAAATATTTTTGAGAATTTATTCAAATATATGAATATTTTTTGTTTATAAACTATATACGGATATTTGTCTACAAATATGCTTTGCATGCTAAGAATAAAAAAATTTTTAAATACATAAAAATAGATAAAATTAATAAAAGATACTATACTTTCATTCTTTTTCAAAGTCTTGTCTTGGCCCCTCAATTTGGAGACCACTAATTGAACATCATGATCAAAGGGCTACCCTTTCTTTTTTTATTTTTATTTTTTTTATTATGTTCAGTCAGCCACTGTGTAGTACATCATTAGTTTTTGATGTAGTGTTCAGTGACTCATTAGTTACGTATAACACCCAGTGTTCATCACAGCATGTGCCCTCCTTAATACCCATCACCCTCTTACCCCTCCCCCCAACCCCCTCCCCTCCAAAACCCTCAGTTTGTTTCCCGGGGTCCATAGTCTCTCATGGTTTGTCTCCCTCTCTGATTTCTCTCCCTTTGGATTTCCCTCCCTTCCCCTATGATCCTCTGTGCTATTGTTTATGTTCCACATATGAATGAAACCATATGATAATTGTCTTTCTCTGCTTGACTTACTTCACTTAGCATAATCCCCTCCAGTTCCATCCATATTGATGCAAAAGGTGGGTATTCATCATTTCTGATGGCTGAATAATATTCCATTGTATATATGGACCACATCTTCTTTATCCATTCATCTGTTGAAGAACACCTCGGCTCCTTCCACAGTTTGGCTATTGTGGACATTGTTGCTATGAACATTGGGGAGCATGTGCCCCTTTTTTTCACTACATCTGTATCTTTGGGGTAAATACCTAGTAGTGCAATTGCTGGGTCGTAGGGTAGCTCTATTCTTAACATCTTGAGGAAACTCCATACTGTTTTCCAGAGTGGCTACACCAGCTTGCATTCCCACCAACCGTGTAAGAATGTTCCCCTTTCTCCACATCCTCACCAACATTTGTTTTGTTCATTGTTGCCATTCTAACTGGTGTAAAGTGATATCTCATTGTGGTTTTGATTTTTATTTCCCTGATAGCTAGTGATATTGAGCATTTTCTCATGTTTCTGTTAGCCATTTGTATGTCTTCTTTGGAGAAATGTCTGTTCATGTCTTCTGTGCATTTTTTGACTGGGTTATTTGTTTTTTGAGTGTTGAGTTTGAGAAGTTCTTTATAGATCTTGGATATCAGCCCTTTTTCTGTAATGTCATTTGTAAATATCTTCTCCCATTCCATGGGCTGCCTCTTAGTTTTGTTGACTGTTTCCTTTGCTGTGCAGAAGCTTTTTATCTTGATGAAGTCCCAAAAGCTCATTTTTGCTTTTGTTTCACTTGCCTTTGGAGACGTGTCTTGAAAGAAGTTGCCGTGGCCAATGTCCAAGAGGTTCTGTGTTCTCCTCTAGGATTTTGACAGATTCCTGTGTCACATTGAGGTCTTTCATCCATTTTGAGTTTATCTTTGTGTATGGTTAAGAGAATGGTTCAGTTTCATTCTTCTGCATATAGCTGTCCAATTTTCCCAGCACCATTTATTGAAGAGACTGTCTTTTTTCCATTGTATATTTTTTCCTGATTTGTCAACAATCAGTTGACCATAGAGTTGAAGGTCTATTTCTGGAGTCTCTGTTCTGTTCCATTGGTCTATGTGTCTGTTTTGGTGCCAATACCATGCTGTCTTGGTGATCAGGGCTACCCATTCTTTAAGGCTCAGCTGAAGTACCATATTTTCCAGGAAGCTCTTGCTAATCACCTCGGTCCCCAGGGAAAGTTGTTTTCTCTGAACACCTATAGTAAATCTTACTGTGCCTCTTTTTTTATACATATACCATCCTAATGATCAGGATAACCATATGCCTAACTTGCTTCCTGACATAAATGTAATCCTCAAAAATACATATAAAGAAGTACATATAAAAACCTGTGGATTTGAATACTTGACAAAGAAATAAGGGAAGGAAATATCAAACATTCTCACAAAGATAATAATATTAAAAATCAGGGAGTTGAGAGACAGGGAATTGGGTGACCATGTTTTTTCTCAGATGTTAAAGTAAGGGTCATAAGTTGGTAGTCCAGGGGCCAAATTCAGTCTATACTTGTGGTATATCTGCCCAGAACAGTGTTTTGGATTATGTTTTATGTAATTGCCTTTAGACTGGGCATGCATCCTTCCTGTTGGCTATAGCTTCTTCACTCCTAAATTTGATAAGACTTCAGATGTTTTTGCTTCCCAATCCCCTGATGTAATTTTACTTTGACAACACTCTGAGAGTATTTATACTTTATAGACCAATACACTAAAGTACAAAGAGTAGTAATCTAAGAATCAGAAGACCTGGGTTCTAAGATTGGGGTGCTAACCTGTGTCACCTGGAGCAAGTCCTATTTCTTCTCTAAAACACAGATTCTTCAGCTACAGAATGGGTAGCTGCCCAGTGTATCTCATGGGCCAAATGAGAAGAATGGTTAAAAACTGTAAAATGACTGCACAAATATTAGAATTATTATCAAATAACCTCTTAGTTCACTTCCTACTGTGAAATATTTTGTTCCTATGATTCTAAAAAAACTACTGGTAATTACAACTTCCATTTCCTAACAAAGTCATCAGCCCCATAGCTGTGAATATAAATGGATATGCTACTTAGAGTTACGAAGTTAAAAATGTTAGAAATCCTTGACTGGCTTTCTGGTAAAATTATAATTACAGTACATGAAAGAAATGGATTGTGCATTATACGTTGGCATCTCAGGAAATTGTGTGATGGAGTTTGATGAGAGCCCACCTGCAAGATTAATTGTAAATTGGCTTGGATATGAACACTGTCATCAGGATTGAAAACTGTCAGAGAATATATTGGCAAAACTGACAAAGGGTGGCAGTGAGTGGCATCAGAGGCTGCAAAGAGTTCAAGGTGTCTACAGGAGGGCTTTTTGAGATCATAGTTCAGCCCAATCTCATTACCATCTTCATTAACTCCTCCAGAAAGGGGCTGTAGGTCTCCTTAGAGTAATTTGCAGAGTGTGCTTAGCTGGGAGGGGCTGAAAACAAAGACAGGCAAACTCACACCAAGGAATCAGACATGTTACAATGGAATTTTAAGCAGACTTCAGATTCTTCTGAAGACATGGGCATTTGAGATTGTGACCACTGACAATGCTTTTCCCTTCTGTCTACTGAACTTAAAACCACATTCTAAATTCTTCCAATTTCTCTATGAGGTCTTCCTAGATCCCTTCCTAGATCCCTAGATCATTTCCTAGATCCCTGTCCTCTGAAATTCTGTAGATTTTTCCTATCTTATATCATTTACTTGGGCTTAATGAAATGGAACAAAATCTTACTCCTCCCTAAATGGTAAATTCCCTGAGGCAGAGGATAACCTATCATAAACCTCATAGTATCTAGCATGTTGGCATACTCACACTACTTCAGAATTTGGATCCACTGACAATGCCTTTCCCTTCTGTCTACTGAACTTAAAACCACATTCTAAATTCTTCCAATTTCTCTATGAGGTCTTCCTAGATCCCTTCCTAGATCCCTAGATCCCTTCCTAGATCCCTGTCCTCTGAAATTCTGTAGATTTTTCCTATCTTATTTATTTGGGCTTAATGAAATGGAACAAAATCTTACTCCTCCCTAAATGGTAAATTCCCTGAGGCAGAGGATAACCTATTAATCCTTCATAAACCTCATAGTATCTAGCATGTTGGCATACTCATGCTACTTCAGAATTTGGATCTGATTTTTGGCCCTATCTCCATTATCCTCTTTTGAACGTATGGCATCAGTCTCTTTACTGCCCTGCCCAACCCCTCCAATCTCCTCTGTTTTCTTCATTATGCTCCTCCATTCTTCTTTAATAAGTGACTACAAATCTTCCTGACATGTTTATGTGGTCATGTCATTCCTCTTGTCTAAAAATTGTGGTGTTTCTCCCTTGCCACTGGATCCTTTGTAAACACTTTAGCCTGGTTCCTGACACCCTGCTTGATCTGTTCCCATCCTATTTTCCTGTCTTATCATCTTCTATTTATCCTTAGCAAATGGCTCCTGCCAATTTTCTGCCCAACAAAACTACTCATGGGCCTACCTCTTTTCTTTTGATTATACAGTTTCCTTTCCTCCAGTCCTATTTATATCCCCTAATTCCCCTATTGAAGTATTCAATACTTTTCTGCCTTCCTATTAGTACCTTTGGTCATACTAAGATAACCACACATACTTGGTCTTCATCTTGACACTTCCCTCACTCTCACCCCACTCTCCCACATCTAATCCAAAACTTGTCATGATGAAGTAATTCCAATTTTACCCCCTGATAATCTCCTGAATTGGTCAATTTCTTCACCTCTTTTGTTAATGCCACAGCAATGTCTCTTGGCATATACAGTATATTCCTAGTTTGTCTCCCTCCTATCTTCTTTCTTGCTTTGCAACGCAATCTATCAAGTCACTCCTATGCTCAAAATCCTGCAATTATTTTTGGTTACTCTAAAATCAAAATATATACTCTAGACTACCAAAGCCCTGCAAGGTTGGACATTATTTTCACAGTTTTATGTTCTGCATCAGCTTATCCAAAGGTTACACTATTTCTCAATGCCCTAGTCAGTCTGGTCTTCTTTCGTATCTTTAAACATACCATTTTTCCTTGCCCTTTGGAGCATTTGACCACATGGTGTCCTCTATCTGGAATATCTCTCCTTTCTCCATCTCGTTAACACTAGACCCACCCCAGAGTCTGAGTTCAAGCATAAATTCTCCAGAAGAATTTTTCTTGAGGTCCCAGAAATGCCCTGCTGTATATTCTCATAGCATGCTGTGCTTCTTCACTGTAAACCATCCACTGTGTAATTTGATGTTTATATGCATAATTATTTGAATAATGTCTATCTCCTGTACTGTGGCTGTATGACTTTATGAGAGCAATACCTTTCTGGGTTTTGTATACTGTTGTATTCTCATCTCTTAACACAATGGATTCAAATTTGATAGTCATATACTTGCTGAAATACTTGAGAAATTGACTAGTTTCAAGTCTCTCTTCTCCCATCTATAAATGAAGACACTGTTGTATGGTTTAAATGCAAAATGTTAGTAAAACCCTCAGCACAATATCTAGCATATAATATACATTAATGATACTATTTTAATTATAATCATGTTTGAAAACACTACCATATTGTCTCTTGAATGTAGGCTATATTTCCTTCTTTAAACTGTAATTTTGTATGGGTCCCTATGATACTTTGGGCAGAGAAAGCCAAAGGAATAAACTTATTTATCACTATCTTTAGAACTAAGCCACTAACAGACTCTGCCATCGCTATCACTATGCCTTTTTCCATCTTACCTGTTAGAGTGAATTTCCAAGCAGGTAGAAAATACAGTTTTGTAAGAATTTATGGAGCTAAAGAAAAGGCAAACATGCATGATAGGAATGAAGGAAGTATTCAAGGAATACTGATAGGTCAAGAAGATTATCATGTGACTGGGCCTGCCTGTCATGTGACTAATGCCCTGCATTCCACTGAAAATAGTAATAAGTTCAAGGACATTGTGAGATCAGTACAGGCCAATGAGAAATGAAACCTTTCCCTGAGATCTATGGGAAGGTATACTTGATTTCCCCCCAAGGTTTGAAGTCAACAGTTTAGAGGATCTGTTCATAGGGTCTAGAATCTATACAGAAGAAAAACCAAAATATGGGGGGAAAAAAAAAGACCTAACATTGGTTTGCTTTGAAACAAGCTATTCCTGAAGCCACATTTCCCCCAGGATTGTTCAGCTACAAAAGACAATATATTTCCCTTAGAAATAGAAGATAGTTAGAATTGGGTTTTCTGTCAGTTGCAATCAAAACAATCCTGAGAGATTCATGACCTCAAAGAAAAGACAGAATTTAAGACAAATCTTAGAGATTGCCAGGTATATAAAGGAAAGATGTCCAAGCAATGGGAAAACAGGTCCAATGCAAAAAGACCTGGAACAGTATTATGTTTGAACAACTGCAAATAGAGGTTGATTCTTCAATGTAGAAGAAAAGAAAGTGTTCAGTCTGTGAGCATGCCTGCTTTCTGAGAGCCAGAATCCCTCATAGTTCCTGCCATGGACTTTGCCCATAGTCAACAAATGTTAGTTAAATTAATACACAAGTCAATTAATGGAAGTGTGAAAAGAAATACATTGATGCCCAGAGGAAAGAATTCTAGGGGGAAGGAGGGGGGAAAACTAATTTGTTCCCACACTGTATTAAAAGATTGGAGAGAAAGACTGACTCTAAAAGCTATCTACTGGATAGTATAAAAGTATTAGTGTCATAAAGCATGCAAATTAAAATTCTGCTGTAGACCGATAACATGGCATTAGCTATTCAGTGTTTATTCTGAGACTAACAATGATTCTAGTGCAAAGAATGTTAATTAATTGGTACTGCTGATCCTGTCACACCACCTTTTCCTCCTATATCCAGGGGCCCTGCTAGAATGTCAGCATCCCAGAGTGGCAGGGACACTTAGGCTGCCTGGAGACTGCCATCACTATCAGTAACATAAACAGGCATGAGACACTTGACTGCTGAAATGCGGTTCCCTCCTCCTAGAATATTCTTCCTTCTCTTCACTTCATTTACTCATACTTACCTTGAGATCTCCACTCAAACATCATCTTCTCAGTGGAGCCTTCCCTGATAAGGTCAAATCTTGATATCTTTTGCTCACATAGCAATTCATGTTTCTTATTCTTTGCATTATTCACAGTTGTATTTTTATCTGGTTAATGACCTGAAACATTTGGACTTTATCTCTGGGCAGTAACCTCTTTGAAAATAGGGACAATATCATGCTTATTTACTTGCTTTTGTATCTCTCTTATTACTGTCTAACACAGTGCTTCACAGTGGGTGCTCATAGTTTGTTCAGTGAACTAGTTAACCTGTATTAACTTCCTTGGAAATTTCCTCTCTCCACCTCTCTTCCTTTTAACCTTCTTGCTTGTCTCTTTCTCTCTTTTTTCCCCTAGATTTAGGACATTGCTAGTAATTTAAGATAGAATTTTAGCAGAAGCAGAAAGAAAGAATGAACAGAACTTGACTTCTAAAGGAGAAGACAAAAAATAAATTGATAAATGAACAAAGTAATTTCAAAGTGTGGTTCCTGCTGTGAAGAACATCAGGTTGATGGTATGGACAGTGATGTGAAGGGCTACTTCAGACAGTATGGTCAGGGAAGGCTTCCCCAACTAAGTGACTTTTGAGCTGAAATTGAATTAGAAAGAAAAAGTCACTATTGGTGAAGAGTCTAGAAAATGTGTAATTCAACCAGAGAAGGCATAGGTGGTCTTTATTATCTACTTCTGTGCCCAGAGACAGACAACTGGGGGGGAAAACAAAACAAAACAAAACAAAACATGCTATTCAATAGGTAGTAAAACTAATGGATTCCATTCAGTTCTGGAACTTGGCCCAGATACTTAGCCTCTATGACTCTCAGTTTCTTCATCTGTAAAATGTTGTCTCTGTCTCAAAAGTAAGGAGAATTTTATTTCTTTGACATCTTTTCTGACTTTGATGTGCTATAAGTCTGCTATATCTATACACTGGGTGTGCTGGGAAGCACCAGTATTTTGACTTGATTTGTTCTTTCCTCCAAGATATGGCCCCAGTTTTCTTATTAAATTTCCTATCCTGTCATTTCCCTCAAAACACCCCCTGCACCAAACTAAAGCCTTGTTTCCTGTACATACCATACACATCCCTCCTTTTATTGCCTTTGTTCTCTGAATAGAATGCTCTTTCTCTCATCTCTGGAAATGAACGTCTTCTCTATCTTGGGGATGATGAAACACTTTTGCACATGACCAGGAAGACTTCCCAGATCTTACTAGTAACATGTAACCTCTTACTTTTTAGACTTCCCTTGTGCTTGTGCCTTTCTTCCAGCACTTTCAGCATGCCTACCCCAAAGCAGAATTATGTGAACTGAAGTTTTCTGTTCTTTTTGTTTTATAAATAAAGTTTTATTTGTTTATTATATGCAACTAATGAATCATTGAACACTACATCAAAAACTAATGATGTACTATATGCTGGCTAACTGAAGTCTTCTGTTCTAATTGACTCTGAGTGCCTTAAAATCAGTGGTCACCTTCTCTATTGCCTTACACATAACAGACACCAAATCACAATATACAAATGGAGACTGGTATTATAAGACTTGTGTGCAAAGAGCACATTAACAAGGATTGACCAATGGGTTTCTTCTTTTGTTTCATTCCTTTTATTATTGAAGTATAGTTGACATACAACTTATATTAATTTCAGTTGTACAATATAGTGATTTGACAATCCCTATAAATTAGTGCTTACCATGAGAAGTGTCGTCACCATCTGTCACTATACAATGTTATTACAATATCATTGATGATATTCCCTATGCTGTAATTTTCATCTATGACTTATTTTATAACTGGAAGTTCATACCTCCTAATCTCCTTTATTTCACCTGCTCCCCCCCCCAACTTCCCCTCTGGTAAACACCAGTTCTCTATTTTTAAGAGTCTGGTTTTTGGAGGCTTTTTATTGTTGTTGTTCATTTGTTTTGTTTTTTAGATTCCAAATATAACTTAAATCATATGGTATTTGTCTTTCCCTGCCTGACTTATTTCATTTGGCACAATCCACTCTAGGTCCCTCCATGTTGTCACAAATAGGTTTCTTGAATGATTAGTTATGATTAATTGACAGCAGGATTTATTTTCAATTAGTAATGTCTTCCTTGAGTGTGGGAGGAAAGAGTAGCAGTACATATTCTATGAATTCACCATCTGTGATTTAGGTTATAGAGGTTTGATCAGATGAGGGGTAAGGAACAAAACAGATGTCCAACATCTTGAGTGTGAAGCAAAGACTACTCTGCTTATTACCTGGATAATAAGAGACTTCCTGGGAATATCAGTTGCTTTGAATTTTTGCATGACAAGCAGAGTGCCATACTTATGATTGCAACCTCCCACCAAAGTTTTGTTGATATTATTGATTGGCAAGGTCTAGTTCTTGGAAGCATCATTCAATTCAAATCAACATATTCTGAGGACCTTCTGTGTGTAGGATACTATGCTATCTCTTGAGGGCAAAGTGTTCTGTTTTTTTTCAAATTGCCATTTCTGATCATTCCTGTGCCTGTGACAGCAATGGAACCACTGCATTCTTTATCAAAAAGTAGTCTTAAAAGTATATAAATTGGGTGGTGATTATACAAAAAACTTCTCCTTGTTGGCTGTGAAAACTAAGCCATTAGAGAGAGTGGCTCAGACCTCTGCCTCCTAGTAAAAGCAGATGTCCTCAAGATGGAACAGTAACTATATGCAGTAGCCCTTCCTTCACAAAGCCTCTGGACTTCTATTATTTCATCCACTTTTATAATTAATGCATTATGAGGGAGAAAAGACAAAGTCTAATCGTGTTACATAGAGGGAAATTGAGACATACTGCTGTCCAGGTTTTCACCCAGGATCTTTCCCCAAGGAAGTATCAGGCTGAAATTAGATACCAGATAACCTATTCCTTGTGATTTTTCCTTCTACATAAAATGATGTAAACCTGTATCTTTGATGTTCTCACTTTCAGAGATCAATTCTTTGTAGCATCTTTTGAAAAGGAAAAAAAAAATATTGAGGGTGTTAACAGAGATGTGAGAAAGATAAATGATGGGAAAGGGAGAGGGGCACCAAGTAGGATCAAAGGAATACAGGAAATGAATCCCATTGTAAGGCCTGATGCTCATGTGAGGTGCCAAATAACATACTAGCATCTCATAGTTAGAAGGACAGAAGCTGTGCTGTAGATTATTAGAAACATACCAACAGCCCATTCATTGTTAGATGGGGAACTCATTTACTTCTCTCTAGAAATACACCCATCACCAAATTTTTAAATTAAGCATTTTATTTTGAGATAATCATAAATTTATAGTTTTTAAAAATAATAGAGAAAGATTTTATATACTATTTACGCAGTTTGCCCCAATGGTAACACCTTGGAAAGCTATAGTAGAATATCACAACCTGAATATTGACATTTACACATTCAAGGTACAGAATATGTCTGCCACTTCAAGGATCATGTTACCCTTTTATAGTCCACCTCCCACTTGATTCCCAACCTTGACCCATCTTTAACCACTGAACCCACCAATTTGTTGTTCATTTCTGTAATTTTTCATTATAAGAATTCTGTATGAGTGAAATCACACAGTATGTTACACTTTGGGACTGAATTTTTCACTCAGAATAAATCTCTAAAGATTTGTCTAGGTTGTCACATGGTCGCATAAATCAATAGTTCCTTTTACTTTTTTTTCTTTTTTTCTGTTGAGTAGTATTCCAAAGTATGGATATATCACAGTTTAATCACTCACCTGGATCCTCACAAGCATTCGGTTTCACTTTTATTTATTTATTTATTTATCTTAGCCATTCTGCTAGGTGTGTAGTGATGTTTCATTGTGATTTTAATTTGCATTTCCTGAAAGGTTAATGATACTGAACATTTTTTCATATGCTTGTCATCTGTTTATCCTCCTCTGTGAAATGTCTATTCATATCTTTTGCCCATCTTCTAATTTGATTATTTGATTTTTTAATGTTACGTTTAAGAGTTCTTTATATTTTATGGATAGTAGTCATTTGCCAGATATAAGTTTTATAAATACTTTCTCCTACTCTGTATCTTGCCTTTTCATCTCTTAACACACTCTTTCACAAGCAAAATTTTTTGATACTAATGAAATCCAATTTCTCAATTTTTTTTTTTTTATGGATCATGCTTTTGGTGTCAAGTTAAAAGTCCTTGCCTAGACCTAGATCCTAAAGATTTTATCTTGCATTTTATTCACAAATGTGTATAGCTTTATGTTTTATATTTAAGTCCATGATTCATTTTGACTTAACTCTTTTTATACAATATGAGATTTAGGTTGATATTCTTGTGTGTGTGTGCCTATGTATGTCCGATTTTTGCAGCACCATTCTTTTTTTTTTTTTTTTTTAAGATTTTATTTATTTGACAGAGACACACAGAGAGAGAGAACACAAGCAGGGGGAGTGGGAGAGGGAGAAGCAGGCTTCCCGAGAAGCAGGGAGCCTGATGTGGGGCTTGATCACAGGACCCTGGGATCATGACCTCAGCTGAAGGCAGACACTTAATGACTGAGCCACCCAGGTGCCCTTTCCAGCACCATTCTTAAAAAAAAAAAACAAAAACAAAAAAACCCCACAAACAACAATAACAAAAACCCCCCAAACTCTTCTAACTGCTTTTGTACCATTATCAAAAATGACTTGGGTATATTTGTATACATCTATCTCTGAGTTCTTTATTCTGTTCCATTGATCTTTTTATCTATACATCCACTGATGCTACATGATCTTGATTACTGAGGCTATATATTAAATCTTGAAAAAGTAAACTGATTCTTCCCACATTCATTTTCAAAATGGTGTTACCTCTTCTAGTTCCTTTGAATGTCCATATAATTATTTTAGGAAAATTTGCCTATATCTACAAAAAATCTTGCTGGGATTTTGACAGGAATTACATTATACCTATATCAATTTGAAGAGAATTGACATCTTTCACTATCTTCAGTCTTTTAATGCATGAATACAGTACATGTATTATAAGGCATACAGTGATTTCTTTCAGAGGCAGTTTTTATTTTTCAGCATGCAAGTCTTATACATGTTAGATATACATATAATTATTTGGGCTATTATAGATCATTCTTTTCTTTTTTAATTTTGATGTCCATGTGCTAATTGGTAGTAGATAGAAATGCAGCTGATATTTATCTTAAACCCTTTGACCTTGTTGGACCTACTTACATGTTCTAGGTTTTTTCTGGGAGAGAGGCAGGGTTTGGTGGAGTCTTTGAAATTTCTTTATAGGCAATCATGTCACCTGTAGATATTGACAGTTTCATTTCTTCCTTTCTTATCTATATATCCTTTATTTCCTTTCCTTTCCTTGTCTGTTGCACTGGGTAGAACTTCCACTGCTATGTTGAATTAGAGTGGTGAGAACAAATGTCCCTACCTGTTCCTGATCTTGGGGGAAAAGCATTCATTCAGTCTTTTATCAGTAAGAGATGCATTAGCTGTAGGTTTTGCTTCTTGTTTTTTGTAGAGATCTTTATTAAGTTGAGGAAAATCCCTTCTATTCTTGTGTTTCTGAGAGATTTCTATTTTTTAAAATCATGAATGGATACTGAATTTTGTCAAATTCTTTTTCTGGATTGGTACAATATTATATTTTCCATCTTTAACCTGTTAATATACATTGATAGATTTTTTAAAGTTATTTAATTTTCAAGTTAGTTAACATACAGTGTAATATTAATTTCAGGTGTACAGTATAATAATTCAACCAGTGCTCATCACAGCAGGAGCACTCTTTAATCCCTATCACCTATTTAACCCTTTCCCCCATCTACCTCCCCTCTGGTAAGCATTAGTTGGTTCTCTATAGTTAAGAATCTGTTTCATGGTTTGCCTCTCTTTTTCCCTTTGCTCCTTTGTTTTATTTCTTAAATTCCACATGAATGAAATCATGTTATTTCTTCTCTGACTTATTTTGTTTAGCATAATATTCTCTAGCTCCATCCATGTTTTGCAAATGGCAAGATTTCATTCTCTTTTATGGCTGAATGATATCTATCTATCTATCTATCTATCTATCTATCTATCTATCTATCTATCTATCTCTTTATCCATTCATCCATTGATGGAAAATTGGGCTGTTCCCATAGCTTGGCAATTATAGATAATGCTGCTATAAACATTGAGGTGTGTGTATCCCTTTGAATTAGTGTTTTGCATTCCTTGGGTAAATACTGAATAGTACAATTGCTGGATCATAGGGTAGTTCTATTTCTTTTTAATTTTATTTTATTATGTTATGGTAATCACCATACATTACGTCATTAGTTTTTCATGTAGTGTTCCATGATTCATTGTTTGTGTATAACACCCACTGCTCCATTCAATACGTGCCCTCTTTAATACGCATCACAAAGCTAAACCATCCCCCCCAACCCTTCCCCTCTACAACCCTCAGTTTGTTATTCAGAGTCCATAGTCTCTCATGGTTCGTCTCACCCTCCGATTTCCCCCCTTCATTTTTCCCTTCCTACTATCTTCTTTTATTTATTTATTTTTAAATATAATGTATTATTTGTTTCAGAGGTACAGGTCTGTGATTCACCAGTCTTACATACTTCACAGCGCTCACCATAGCACATATCTTCCCCAATGTCTATCATCCAGCCACCCCATCCTTCCCACACCCCACCACTCCAGCAACCCTCAGTTTGTTTCCAGAGATTAAGAATTCCACATATCAACAGTGAGATCATATGATACATGTCTTTCTCTGATTGACTTATTTCCTTAGCACAATACCCTCTAGTTTCATCGACGTCATTGTAAATGGAAAGATTTCATTCCTTTTGATGGCTGCATACTATTCCATTGTGTATGTGTGTGTGTGTGTATACACACACACACACACCACATCTTCTTTATCCATTCAACTGTCGATGGACATCTTGGCTCATTCCATAGTTTGGCTATTGTGGACATTGCTGCTATAAACATTGGGGTCCACGTACCCCTTCAGATCACTACATTTGTATCCTTGGGGTAAATACCCAGTAGTACAATTGCTGGGTCATACAGTAGCTGTATTTTCAACTTTTTGAGGAAGCTCCATACTGTTTTACAGAGTGACTGCACCAGCTTACATTCCCACCAACAGTGTAGGGAGGTTCCCCTTTCTTCACATCCCTGCCAGCATCTGTCGTTTCCTGACTTCTTCATTTTAGCCATTCTGACTGGTGTGAGGTGGTATCTCATTGACATTTTGATTTGGATTTCCCTGATGCCGAGCAATGTTGAGCACTTTTTCATGTGTCTGTTGCCCATTTGGATGTCTTTTTTGGAAAAATGGCTGTTCATGTCTTCTGCCCATTTCTTGATTGGATCATTTGTTCTTTGGGTGTTGAGTTTGATAAGTTCTTTATAGATTTTGGATACTAGCCCTTTATCTGATAAGTCATTTGCAAATATCTTCTCCCATTCTGTCTGTTGTCTTTTGGTTTTGTTGACTGTTTCCTTCGCTGTGCAAAAGCTTTTTATCTTGATGAAGTCCCAATAGTTCATTTTTGCCCTTGCTTCCCTTGCCTTTGGCGATGTGTCTAGGAAGAGTTGCTATAGCTGAGGTCGAAGAGGTTGCTGCCTGTGTTCTTCTCAAAGATTTTGATGGACTCCTGTCTCCCATTTAGGTCTTTCATCCATTTTAACTCTATTTTTGTGTGTGGTGTAAGGAAATGGTCCAGTTCCATTCTTCTGCATGTGGCTGTCCAATTTTCCCAGCACCATTTGTTGAAGAGACTGTCTTTTTGCCATTGGACATTCTTTCTTGCTTTGTTGAAGATTAGTTGACCATAGGGTTGAGGGTCCATTTCTGGGCTCTCTGTTCTGTTCCATTGATCTATGTGTCTGTTTTTGTGCCAGTACCATACTGTCTTGATGATGACAGCTTTATAATAGAGCTGGAAGTCTGGAATTGTGATGCCACCAGCTTTGCTTCTCTTTTTTAACATTCCTCTGGCTATTCGGGGTCTTTTCTGGTTCCATACAAATTTTAGGATTATCTGTTCCATTTCTTTGAAAAAAGTGGATGGTATTTTGATGGGGATTGCATTAAATGTGTAGATTGCTCTAGGTAGCATAGACATTTTCACAATATTTGTTCTTCCAATCCATGAGCATGGAACGTTTTCCCATTTCTTTGTGTCTTCCTCAATTTCTTTCATGAGTATTTTATAGTTTTCTGAGTACAGATTCTTTGCCTCTTTGGTTAGATTTATTCCTAGGTATCTTATGGTTTTGGGTGCAATTTTAAATGGGATTGACTCCTTAATTTCTCTTTATTCTGTCTTGTTGTGGGGTATAAAAATGTAACTGATTTCTGTACACTGATTTTATATCCTGCCACTTTACTGAATTCTTGTATGAGTTCTAGCAGTTTTGGGGTGGGGTCTTTTGGGTTTTCCACATAAAGTATCATATCATCTGCAAAAAGTGAGAGTTTCACTTCTTTGCCAATTAGTTCGTTTTGTTGCCTGATTGTTGAGGCTCGGACTTCTAGTACTATGTTGAATAGCAGTGGTAATAGTGGACATACCTGCCATATTCCTGACCTTAGGGGAAAAGCTCTCAGTTTTTTCTCCATTGAGAATGATATTCACCATGGTTTTTTCATTCTATGAAATGACTTTTATGATATTGATGTATGTACCCACTATCCCTACACTGTGAAGAGTTTTAATCAAGAAAGGATGCTCTACTTTGTCAAGTGCTTTTTCTGCATCTATTGAGAGGATCATGTTGTTCTTGTTCTTTCTTTTATTAATGTATTGTATCACAGTGATTTGTGGATGTTGAACCAACCTTGCAGCCCAGGAATAAATCCCACTTGGTCGTGGTGAATAATCCTTTTAATGTACTGTTGGATCCTATTGGCTAGTATTTTGGTGAGAATTTTTGCATCCATGTTCATCAGGGATATTGGTGTGTAATTCTCCTTTTTGATGGGGTCTTTGATTTTGGGATCAAGGCAATGGTGGCCTCATAAAATGAGTTTGGAAGTTTTCCTTCCATTCCTATTTTTTGGAACAGTTTCAGAAGAATAGGTATTAATTCTTCTTTAAATGTTTGGTAGCATTCCCCTGGGAAGCTATCTGGCCCTGGGCTCTTGTTTGTTGGGAGATTTTTGATTACAGCTTCAATTTCCTTGCTGGTTATGGGTCTGTTCAGGTTTTCTATTTCTTCCAGGTTCAGTTTTGGTAGTTTATACATCTCTAGGAATGCATCCATTTCTTCCAGATTATCTAATTTGCTGGCATATAGTTGTTCATATGTTCTTATAATTGTTTGTGTTTCTTTGGTGTTGGTGATGATCTCTCCTCTTCCATTCATGATTTTATTTATTTGGGTCATTTTTCTTTTTGATAAGTCTGGGCAGGGGTTTATCAATCTTGTTCATTCTTTCAAAGAACCAGCTCCTAGTTTCTTTTATCTCTTCTGTTCTTTTGGTTTCTATTTCATTGATTTCTGCTCTGATCTTTATTATTTCTCTTCTCCTGATGGGTTTAGGCTTTATTTGCTGTTCTTTCTCCAGCTCCTTTAGGTGTAGGGTTAAATTGTGTATTTGAGACCCTTCTTGTTTCTTGAGAAAGGCTTGTATTGCTATATACTTTCCTCTTAGGACTGCCTTTGCTGCATCCCAAAGATTTTGAACAGTTGTGTTTTCATTTTCATTGGTTTCCATGAATTTTTTAAAAATTCTTCTTTAATTTCCTGGTTGACCCATTCATTCTTTAGTAGGATGCTCTTTAGCCTCCATGTATTTGAGTTCTTTCTGACTTTCCTCTTGTGATTGAGTTCTACTTTCAAAGCATTGTGGTCCAAAAATATGCAGGGAGTGATCCCAAACTTTTGGTACTGGTTGAGACCTGATTTGTGACCCAGGTTGTGATCTATTCTGGAGAATGTTCCATGGACATAAATAAGAATGTGTATTCTGTTACTTTGGGTTGGAATGTTCTGAATATATCTGTGAAGTCCATTTGGTCCAGTGTGTCATTTAAAGTCTTTATTTCCTTGTTGATCTTTTGCTTAGATGATCTGTCCATTTCAGTGCAGGGGCTGTTAATGTCCGCTACTATTATTGTATTGTTATCATTGTGGTTCATTGATTTTGTTATTAATTGGCTGCTCCCATGTTAGGGGCATAGATATTTACAATTGTTAGATCTTCTTGTTGGATACACCCTTTAAGAATGATATAGTGTCCTTTCTCATCTCTTATTATAATCTTTGGTTTAAAATCTAATGTGTCTAATATGGGGATTGCCACCCCAGCTTTCTTTTGATGTCCATTAGCATGGTAAAGTGTTTTCCACCCCCTCACGTTCAATCTGGGGGTCTCTTTGGGTCTAAAATGAGTCTCTTGCAGACAGCATATCAATGGGTCTTGTTTTTTTTTTTTATCCAATATAATACCCTGTGTCTTTTGATTGGAGCATTTAGCCTATTTACATTCAGGGTAACTATTGAAAGATATGAATTTAATGCCATTGTATTGCCTGTAAGGTGACTGTTACTGTATATTGTCTCTGTTCCTTTCTGGTCTGTGTTACTTTTAGGCTCTCTCTTTGCTTAGAGGACCCCTTTCAATATTTCTTGTAGGGCCAGTTTCGTGTTTGTAAATCTTTTAGTTTTTGTTTTTCCTGGAAGCTTTTTATCTCTCCTTCTATTTTCAATGACAGCCTGGCTGGATATAGTATTCTTGGCATATTTTTCTCATTTAGTGCTCTGAATATATCCTGCCAGTCCTTTCTGGCCTGCCAGGTCTCTGTGGATAGGACTGCTGCCAATCTAATGTTTCTAACATTGTAGGTTACAGACCTCTTGTCCCGAGCTGCTTTCAGGATTTTCTCTTTGTCTCTGAGACTCGTAAGTTTTCCTATTAGATGTCGGGGTGTTGACCTATTTTTATTGATTTGGGGGATGGTTCTGTGTGCCTCCTGGATTGTGATGCCTGTTTCCTTCCCGAAATTAGGGAAGTTCTCTGTTATAATTTGCTACAATATACCTTCTGCCCCTCTCCCTCTTTCTTCTTCTTCTGGGATCCCAATTATTCTAATATTGTTTCATCTTATGGTATCATTTATCTATTGAATTCTGTCCTCGTGGTCCAGTAGTTGTTTATGCCTTTTTTCTCAGCTTCTTTATTCTCCATCATCTGGTCTTCTATATCACTAATTATTTCTTCTGCCTCATTTATCCTAGCGGTTAGAGCCTCCATTTTTTATTGCACCTCATTAATAGCCTTTTTGATTTCGACTTGGTTAGATTTTAGTTCTTTTATTTCTCCAGTAAGGGATTCTCTAGTATCTTCCATGCTTTTTTTCACTCCCAGCTAGTATTTTATAATCATTATTCTGAGCTCTAGTTCTGACATCTTGCTAATGTCCATATTGATTAGGTCCCTGGCTGTTGGTACTGCCTCTTGTTCTTTTTTTTTTGAGGTGAGTTTTTCCATCTTGTCATTTTGTCCAGAGGAGAATCAATGAATGAGAGAACAAAATGGTAACGGTAACAATGACCGCAGAAAAATATACACTAAACAAATCAGAGGAGACGTGAAACTGGGGGAAAAGAAGGGGAAAGAAAGAAAAAAGAAAAGGAAAAAAAAACAGAATATGATCAAATATGATCAGGCTGGTGAATAGATCAGTTTCTCACACTAGATTTTGGGTGTATTTTGATCTGTTAGAAGAAACTGCCTCCCAAAACTTTAAAAAAAGAAAAACTTACATATGTACAAAAATAAGGATAATACAATGAAGGGTTGGAATATGACTGTAAAGATGAAAATTATAAAAGATTTTATAAAAGGAATTGATAAGTTGTTGGTTGTAAAAAGAAAGAATAGAAATTAAAAAAAAAAAAAAAACAGAGAATGTGATCAGGCAGGAGACTTGAACAAAGCCATACACTAGAGATTTAGGGTATATTTTGTTAGAAGAAGCTCTAGGCCAAAATTTTAAAGAGAGAAAAACTTATATATATACCAAAAATAAGTTTAACTACAATGAAGGGATAGAATATGACTCTAAAAATGAAAAATAAAAGATTTTTCAAAAGGAATTGATAAGATGTTGGTTGAAAAAGGCAAAAAGAAAAATTCAAAAAAAAAAAAGAAAACTAAAAAAAGTAACTTTGAAAGACTAAAGAATCATGGGAAAAAAGCCATGAATTCTATGTGCAGTATTCCCCTAGCGCTGGAGTTCTGCCGTTCTCATTGATCAGTAAACTTGGTCTTGGCTGGCTGTTCTTGCTGATCTTCTGGGGGAGGGGCCTGTTGCCGTGGTTCCCAAATGTCTTTGCTGGAGGCAGAATTGCCCCGCCCTTGCCAGGTCCAGGCTAAGGAATCTGCTCTGGTTTGCTATCGGGAGCTTTTGTTCCCTGCTAGCTTTCCGTACACCTTTGGAGGACGACAGTGAGAATGGCGGCCTCCCAGTCTCCACCCCAGAGGAGCTGAGAACTCAGGGCCCCACTCCTCAGTGAACCCCCAGAGAAAAGCAGTCAATCACTCCTGTCTCCCTGGTCTACGGCTGTACTCCACGCTCACCTGGCCTGTGACCGACTGTTTCTATCTCTGGCACCTGACCCCGTGTGGCGTCTCCGAACCCAGCAGATCCCTGTGGTGTGCTCCTGTGCCGCTCCTCCTGTGGGAGGAAGGGGAGTCTCCCTGGATCTGCTGCTTGTTGGGTCCCTGCTGGAAGAGCAGTGGCCCGATTTTGCCATGGATCACGGTTTCTGGCAACCCGGAGCTGAGAGCCCACTCCCTGGCTCTGTCACTGCACCTGGCTTTCCTGCTCCAATACCTGGGAGCTCTGCCACACTCAGGCACCCCTGGTCTTTCAGTGACCCCGAGGGTCCTGAGACCACACTGTCCCAGCGAGGGTTCCACCCCCTGCTTATCCACTGGAGTGATGTCCCTCAGCGGAGCAGACTTCTAAGAGTTTTGATTTTGTCTCTGCTGCTCTTTCACTTGCCGGTAGCGGTTGACTGAGGCCCCCTCCCCCGCCATCTATCCTCCTGAATATTGCCTCGGATTTATTTCTCCACATGTCCTACCTTCCAGAAAGTGGTCGCTTTTCTGTTCATATAATTGCTGCTATTCTTTTCTTCAATCTCCTGTTGAGTTCATAGGTGTTCAGAATGGTTTGATACCTATATAGCTGAATTCCTGGGACCAGACGAAATTTAGGTCTCCTATTCCTCTGCCATCTTGCTCCTCCTTCCTACGGTAGTTCTATTTTTAACTTTTTGAGAAACCTCTATAATGTTTTCCAGAGTGGCTGTACCAGTTTGCATTCTCACCAGCAGTGTAAGAGGGTTCCCCTTTCTCCACATCCTTACCAATACCTGTTGTTCCTTGTACTGTTGATTTTTCTATTCCGACAGGTGTGAGGTGATCTTTCATTGTAGTTTTGATTTACATTTCCCTGATCATAAGTAATGTGGAGCAACTTTTTATGTACATTTTGGCTATTTGTATGTCTTCTTTGGAAAAATGTCTTTTCATGTCTTCTGACCTTTTTTAAATTGAATTATTTTGGAGAGCATGTTGAATTTTATAAGTCTATATATTTTGGATACTAACCCTTTATCATTTGCAAATATCTTCTCACATACTATTGGTTGCCTTTTAGTCTTGTTGGTTGTTTCCTTTGCTGTGTGGAAGCTTTTTATTGTGATGTAGTCCAATGGTTTATTTTTTATTTTTTCCCCTTGCCTCAGGAGATAAATCCAGAAAGAAGTTGTTAGGGCTAATGTCAGAGAAATTACTGCTTGTGCTTTCTTCAAGGACTTTTCTGATTTTAGATTTCACATTTAGATCTTTAAACCATGTTGGGCTTATTTTTGTGTATAGTAAAAGAGAATGATCCATTTTCATTCTTTTTTTTTTAATTTTATTATGTTATGTTAGTCATCATACAATACATCATTAGTTTTTGATGTGGTGATGCATGATCCATTGTTTTCGTATAACACCCAGTGCTCCATGCAGTACGTGCCCTCCTTAATACATATCACCGGGCTAACCAATCCCCACCTTTCCCCTTCCCTCTAAAACCCTGTTTGTCTCTCAGAGTCCATACTTTCTCATGGTTCATGTCTTCCTCCAATTCGATCCCCCTCATTTTCCCCTTCCTTCTCCTAATGTCCTCCATGCTATTCCTTATGTTCCACAAGTAAGTGAAACCATATGATAATTGACTTTCTCTGCTTAATTTATTTCACTTAGCATAATCTCCTCCAGTCCCATCCATGTTGATGTAAAAGTTGGGTATTCATCCTTTCTGATGGCTGAGTAGTATTCCATTGTATATATGGACCCCATCTTCTTTATCTATTCATCTGTTGAAGGGCATCTCGGCTCTTTCCACAGTTTGGCTATTGCGGACATTGCTGCTATGAACATTGGGGTGCATATGGCCCTTCTTTTCACTACATCTGTGTCTTTGGGGTAAATACCCAGAAGTGCAATTTCTGGGTCATAGGGTAGCTCTATTTTTAAATTTTTGAGGAAACTCCACACTGTTTTCCAAAGTGACTGTACCAACTTGCATTCCCACCAATAGCGTAAGAGGGTTCCCCTTTCTCCACAACCTCTCCAACATTTGTTGTTTCTTTCCCTGTCCATTTTTGCCATTCTAACTGGCGTAGGTGGTATCTCAATGTGGTTTTGATTTGAATTTCCCTGATGGCTAATGATGATGAACATTTTTTCATGTGTCTGTTAGCCATTTGTATGTCTTCTTCAGAGAACTGCCTTTTCATTGCTTCTGTCCACTTTTTGACTTATTTGTTTTTTGGGTGTTGAGTTTGAGAAGTTCTTTATAGATCTTGGATACCAGCCCTTTGTCTGTAGTGTCATTTGCAAATATCTTCTCCCATTCTCTGGGTTCCCTCTTTGTTTTGTTGACTGTTTCCTTTGCTTTGCAGAAGCTTTTTATCTTGATGAAGTCCCAAAAGTTCATTTTTGCTTTTGTTTCACTAGCTTTTGGAGATGTATCTTGAAAGAAGTTGCTGTAGGTGATGTCCAAGAGGTTACTGCCTATGTTCTCCTCTAGGATTTTGATGGATTCCTGTCTCACACTGAGGTCTTTCATTCACTTTGAGTTTATCTTTGGGTGTGGTGTTAGAGAATGGTCAAGTTTCATTCTTCTGCATGTGGCTGTCCAATTTTCCCAGCACCATTTATTGAAGAGACTGTCTTTTTTCCATTGCTTATTTTTTCCTGCTTTGTCAAAGATTATTTGACCATAGAGTTGAGGGTCCATATCTGGGTTCTCTATTCTGTTCCATTGGTCTATATGTCTGTTTTTGTGCCAGTACCATGCTGTCTTGGTGATCACAGCTTTGTAATATAGCTTGAAATCGGGCCACGTGGTGCCCCCACCTTTGTCTTTCTTTTTCAACATTTCCTTGGTGATTTGGAGTCTTTTCTGATTCCCTACAAATTTTAGGATTGTTTGTTCCAGCACTTTGAAAAATGTCATTGGAATTTTGATCGGGATGGCATTGAAAGTATAGATTGCTCTGGGTAACATAGACATTTTAACAATGTTTATTCTTCTGATCCATGAGCATGGAATGTTTTTCCATCTTTTTGTGTCTTCAATTTCTTTCATGAGTGTTCTGTAGTTCCTAGAGTATAGATTCTTTACCTCTTTGGTTAGGTTTCTTCGGAGGTATCTTATGGTTTTTGGTGCTATTGTAAATGGAATCAATTCTCGAATTTCTCTTTCTACAGTTGCATTGTTAGTGTATAAGAAAGCAACTGATTTCTGTGCATTGATTTTGTATCCTGCCACATTACTGAATTGCTGGATGAAGTTCTAGTAATTTGGGGGTGGAGTATTTGAGTTTTCTACATAAACTATCACGTTGTCTGCGAAAAGAGAGGTCTTTTCTGATCTTAAGGGAAAGGCTCTCAGCTTTTCCCCATTGAGGATGATATTTACTGTGGGTTTTTCATAGATGGATTTTATGAACTTGAGGAATGTTCCCTCTATCCCTATACTCTGAAGAGTTTTAATCAGGAAAGGATGTTGTATTTTGTCAAATGCTTTTTCTGCATCAATTGAGAGGACCCTATGGTTCTTCTCCCTCCTCTTATTAATGTGTTCTATCACATTGATTGATTTGCAAATGTTGAACCACCCTTGCATCCTGGGGATAAATCCCACTTGGTCGTGGTGGATGATCCTTTTAATGTACTGTTGGATCCTATTAGCTAGGATTTTGTTGAGGATTTTGGAATCCATATTCATCAGGGATATTGGTCTAAAATTCTCCTTTTTGATGGGGTCTTTGCCTGGTTTGGGGACTAAGGTAATGCTGGCATCATAGAACGAGTTTGGAAGTTTTCCTTCTATTTTTTGAAACAGCTTCAGGAGAATAGGTATTATTTCTTCTTTGAAGGTTTGGTAGAATTCCCCAGGGAATCCGTCAGGCCCTGGACTCTTGTTTTTTGGGAGGTTTTTGATCACTGCTTCAATCTCGTTCCTGGTTATTGGCCTATTCAGGTTGTCAATTTCTTCCTGTTTCAGTCTTGACAGCTTATAGGTTTCCAGGAAGGCCTCCATTTCATCCAGATTGCTCAGTTTATTGGCATATAGTTGTTGATAATATTTTCTAATAATTGTTTCTATTTCCTTGGTGTTAGTCGTGATCTCTCCCCTTTCATTCATAATTTTATTAATTTGGGTCCTTTCTCTCTTCTTTTGGATAGTCTGGCCAGTGGCTTATCGATCTTATTAATTCTTTCAAAGAAACTTCTAGTTTCGTTGATCTGATATACTGTGTTTCTGGTTTCTAATTCATTGATTTCTGCTCTAATTTTAGTTATTTCTCTTCTGATGCATGGCTTAGGCATCATTTATTGCTTTTTCTCTAGTTCTTTAAGGTGTAGAGTTAGTTGGTGAATTCGGGATTTTTCTATTTTTTTGAGTGAGGCTTGGATGGCTATGTATTTCCCCCTTAGGACCGCCTTTGCAGTATCCCATAGGTTTTGGACTGATGTGTTTTCGTTCTCATTGATTTCCATGAATTGTTTACGTTCTTCTTTGATTTCCTGGTTGACCCAAACATTCTTGAGCAGAGTGGTCTTTAGCTTCCAAGTGTTTGAATTTCTGCCAAATTTTTTCTCATGATTAAGTTCCAGTTTTAAAGCGTTGTGGTCTGAGGAATATGCAGGGAATCATCTCAATCTTTTGGTATCGGTTGAGACCTGATTTATGACCCAGTATGTGGTCCATTCTGGAGAAAGTTCCATGTGCACTTGAGAAGAATGAGTATTCTGTTGTTTTAGGGTGGGATGTTCTGTAAATATCTATGAGGGCCATCTGGTCCAGTGTGTCATTCAAAGCTCTGGTTTTCTTGTTGATTTTCGGCTTAGATGATCTGTCCATTGCTGAGAGTGGAGTATTGAGGTCTCCTACAATTAACGTATTGTTATCAATATGACTCTTTATTTTGGTTAACAGATGGCTTATGTAGATGGCTGCTCCCATGTTAGGGGCATAGATATTTACAATTATTAGATCTTCTTCTTGGATAGACCCTTTAAGAATGATATAGTGTCCTTCTGTGTCTCTAATTACAGACTTTAGTTTAAAATCTAATTTGTCTGTTATAAGAATTGCTGCCCCAGCTTTCTTTTGAGGTCCGCTGGCATGGAAGATGGATCTCCATCCCTTCACTTTCAGTCTGGATGTATCTTTAGGTTCAAAATGAGTCTCTTGTAGACAGCATATGGATGGGTCCTGTCTTTTTATCCAATCTGCAACCCTGTGCCATTTTATGGGAGCATTTAGACCATTCACGTTGAGAGTGATTATTGAAAGTTATGAATTAATTGTCATCATGTTGCCTGTGAAGATGTTGTTTTTAAAGATTGTCCCTGTAAATTTCTGTTGTAGATCACTCTTGGGGTCTTTCTCCTTTTATAGAACTTCCCCCTTAATATATCTTGCAGGACCGGCTTAGTGGTCACATATTCTTTCAGTTTCTATTGGTCTTGGAAGCTCTGCATCTCTCCATCCATTCTAAATGACAACCTTGCCAGATAAAATATTCTTGGTTGCATGTTCTTCCTGTTTAGTACCCTGAATATGTCTTGCCAGGCCTTTCTGTCTTGCCAGGTCTCTGTGGATAGGTCTGATGTTATTCTGATGTTCCTCCCTCTGTACATAAGGAATCTCTTCCCCCAACTGCCCTTAAGATGGTTTCCTTGGTTCTAAGATTTGCAAGTTTCCTCTTTTCCTTGATCTTAGGAGGGGTCCTCTCTGCCTCTAGGATGCGAATGTTTGTTTCATTCCCCAGATTAGGGAAGTTCTCAGCTATGATTTGCTCAAATACATCTTCTAGTCCTCTCTCTCCACTCCCTCTGGGATTCCAGTTATTCTGACATTGGAACGCTTCATGGTGATTCTATTTTCTAGATTTTATTTTCTGATTCTATTTTCATGGATTCTGAGTTGTTTTTCCCTGGACTCCCCTTTTCACTTTTTAATCTATTATATTGTCTTCCAGGTTGCTTATTCGTTCTTCTGCCTCAGTTACCCTAGCTGTTAGATTATCTAGATTGGATTGGATCTCTTTGATAGCATTTTTAAGTTCTGCCAATTCACCTTTTATTTCTGCCCGTAGAGACTCTGTGTTGCCATTAATTGATTTCTCCATTCTAGCCATTGTCTTCACAATTGCTAGCCTGAATCCCATCTCCAACATCTTGGTTATATCTGCATCCATTTGTAAATCTGCAGCATAAGTCATGATCTCTGAGTCTTTTCTATTTTGGGGGTTCCTCCTCCTAGTCATTCTGTTGATGTGTGTTTGAGGGAATGTATAGAGTCCAAATTATTGACCAGAACCCAAGCAAGATGCACCTGTTTTCTTGGGACCTTAGGGTTGCTGGCCTCTTGTTTTCCCAGCCTGTCTTCTGGGGGAGGGGCCTGTCACGCTGTTACTCAGGCAACCCTGTTTGGGCGGAGTTGCCCTGCATGGGGATGGGCTTAGTGGGAATCAGTTTGGGGGGCTTTTGTTCTCTGGAGGCTTTCCGCGTCTCTTCCTCGAGTCAGAGCAGAAGAGACTGTTTCCAACCCTCTGCCTCAGAGCAGAGAGACTGCACTCTGTTTTTCAGTGAGCTCTTCAGGGCACACCATCTCTGTTTCTGTCCATGCTGCTATAAACTGGAGTGTCCTGGGTTGTGTGCCCCTCCGCAGTGCCCCCAGTCCTACCTCCAGGTTGGGGCACATCTCTGCCCTTTGTGCTTCTAAAACCGCCAGCTGCTCCCAGTTCGCAGGTGTGACCCCACCGCTCCACGTTTCTGACCCAGGGGCTGGCCTATAGTCCTTTCGCCACTGCTACTGGTCTGCGAGTCTGTGCCCCGAGTCTGTGCCCCATCCCCAGCGTGGGAGGCTGTCACTCACCGGTGGTATAGGTTCCCCATGGACAGACTCCTTCCCACTGCCATTTATCCTCCAATATCTGCCCATGGAATCAGGGCTCCCTGCTTCGTACCTCAAAACCAACTGCCTGTGATATTCTGTTTGTAGAGATCCAGATATTCTTACATCTCAGGCTGGTTTTGTGGGTGCTCAGAGTGGTCTGGTAGGTATCCAGCTCAATTCTGGGGACCAGTTGAAATAGGGTCCCCTACTCCTTCGCCATCTTTCCTTCTCCATTTTCATTCTTTTGCATGTTGCTCTCTAGTTTTTCCAACACCATTTGTTGAAGACACTGTCTTTTTGCCATTGGATATTCTTTCCTACTTTGTCAAAGATTAGTTGACCATATAATTGTGGGTTCATGTCTGGATTTTCTATCCTGTTCTATTGATCTGTGGGTCTGTTTTCGTGCTACTACCATACCATTTTGATTACTACAGCTTTGTAATATAATTTGAAGTCTGGAAGTGTGATGCCTCCAGCTTTGCTTTTCTTTTTCAAGGGTGCTTTGGCTATTCAGGGTCTTTTTTGTTTCCATACAAATTTTAGGATTGTTTGTTCTAGCCTTGTGAAAAATGCTGTTGGTATTTTGATAGGGATTGCACTGAATGTGTAGGTTGCTTTGGAGAGTATAGACATTTTAACAGTATTTGTTCTTCCAATTCATAAGCATGGAATGTCTTTCCATTTCTTTGTGTCCTCTTCAATTTCTTTCTTCAGTGTTTTATAGTTTTCAGTGTACAGGTCTTTCACTACTTTGTTAGGTTTATTTCTAAGTATTTTATTATTTTTGGTGCAATCATAAATGGGACTAATACCTTAATCTCTCTGCTGCTTCATTATTGGTGTATAGAAGTGCAAGATTTCTGTATGGTGATTTTGTATCTGGCAATTTTACTGAATTAGTTTATCACTTCTAGCAGTTTTTTGGTGGAGTCTTTTGGGTTTTCTATATATAGAATCATGTCATCTGCAAATAGTGAAAGTTTTACTACTTCCTTGGTGATTTGGATGCCTTTTATTTCTTTTTCTTGTCTGGTTGCTGTGGCTAGGACTTCTAGAACTATGTTAAATAAAAGTAGTGAGAGCGGACATCCCTGTATTGTTCCTGACTTTAGAGGAAAAGCTCTTAGTTTTTTCACATTTAGGATGATATTAGCTATGGGTCTTTCATATATGGCCTTTCTTATGTTGAGGTATGTTCCCTCTAAACACTTCTCCTTTTTAATGGTATCTTTATCTGGTTTTGGTATCAGGGTAATTGTGGTCTCATAGAATGAATCTGAAATTTTTTCTTCCTCTTCTATTTTTTGGAATAGTTTGAGAAGAATAAGTATTCAATTTTCTTTAAATGTTTGGAAGAATTTGCTTGTGAAGCCATCTAGTCCTGGACTTTTGTTTGTTGGAAATTTTTTGATTACTGATTCAATTTCTCTGCTGGCTTCAGTCTATTCAGATTTTCTATTCCTGCTTTAGTTTTTGTAAATGATATGTTTCTAGGAATTTATCCATTTGTTCTAGGTTGTCCAATTTTTTGGCGTATAGTTTTTCATTATAATTATTTGTATTTCTGTGGTGTTGGTTGTTATTTCTCCTCTCTCATTTGTGATTTTATTTATATGGGTCCTGTCTCTTTTCTTTTTGATAAGTCTTGCTAGAGGTTTTTAATTTTATTAACTTTTTCAAAGAGCCAGTCCTGGTTTCATTGATCTGTTCTATTGTTTTTGTAGTTTCTGTATCATTTGTTTCTGCTCTAATCCTTATTATTTCCTTCCTTCTGTTGGTTTGGGGTTTGGTTTGTTCTTTTTCTAGCTCCTTTAGGTGTAAGGTTAGGTTGTCTGGTTTTCTTGCTTCTTGAAGTAGGCCTGTATTGCTATATACTTCCCTCATAGAACCAATTTTGCTGCATCCCAAAAGTTTTGGACCATTCATTGTGTTTTCATTTTCATTTATTTCCATGTATTATTTCTTCTTTTATTTCCTGGTTGACCCATTCATTGTTTAGTAGCATGTTATTTAACCTCCATGTATTTGTGGTTTTTCCAGATTTTTACTTTTCATTGACTTCTAGTTTCACAGTGTTGTGGTCAGAAAAGGTGTATGGTATGACTTCAGTCTTCTTGAATCTGTTGAGGCCTGTTTTGTGCCCTAATATGTGATCTCTTCTGGAGAATGTTCCATGTGCACTTGAAAGGAATGTGTATTCTGTTGCTTTAGAATGAAATGATCTTAATATATCTATTAAGTCCATCTGGTCCACTGTGTCATTCAGTGCCCTTGTTTCCTTGTTGATTTTCTTTTTAAATGATCTGTCCATTGATGTATGTGGGATATTAGAGTCCCCTACTATTATTATATTGTTATTGATTAGTTCCTTTATGTTTGTTATTGTTTCATGTATTTGGGGGCTCTCATGTTGGGTATATAAGTATTTACAATTGTTAGATCTTCATGTTGGATTGTCCCCTGTATTATTATATAATGTCCTTCTTTTTCTCTTGTTACAGTCTTTGTTTTAAAGTCCAGTTTGCTTGAAATAAGTATTGCTACTCTGGCTTTCTTTTGACATCTATTTGCATGGTAAGTACTTCTCCATCCCCTCACTTTCAATCTGCAGGTGACTTTAGGTCTAAAATCAGTCTCTTGTAGGCAGCATATAGAGGAGTCTTTTTTTTTTTTTAATCCATTCTGTCACCTTATATTTTTTTGATTGGATCATTTAGTCCATTTACATTCAAAGTAATTATTGATAGATATGTATTTATTGCCATTTTATTACTTGTGGTTGTTTCTGGAGATTTTCTTTGATCCTTTCTTGTAGTTCTCTTTCATGTTTTGCTGATTTTCTTTGGTGATATATTTGGATTTCTTTCTTATTATTCTTTACATGTTTATTAGTGGCTTTTGATTTGTGGTTACCATTAGGTTTGTATATAATATCTTCTGCATAAAACAGTCTATATTAAGTTGATGGTCATTTAAGTTTGAACCCATTTTTACTCCTTTCCTCCCCACGTTTTAGGTATATGGTGTCATATTTTACATCCTTTTATTTTGCAAATTCTTTGACTGGTTTTTTACAGAAATACTCATTTTTATTGCTTTTCTGTTTTTATTGTAACTTTTGATCTCTCTTTTCCACTCAAAGAGTCCCCTTTAATATTTCTTACAGGGCTGGTTTAGTAGTCACAAAGCCCTTTATTTTTGTCTGGGAAACTCTTTATCTCTCCATCAATTCTGAATGATAGCCTTGCTGGATAGAGTATTCTTAGCTGCCAATTTTTCCCATTCAGCACATTGAGTATATCATACCATTCCTTTCAGGCTTGCCAGCTTTGTGTTGAGAAATCTCCAGCTAGCCTTATAGGTTTTCCCTTATAAGTTAAGGACTACTTTTGTCTTGCTGCTTTTAAGATTTTTTTCTTGATCACTATATTTCACAAACTTAATTATAATATGTCTTGGTGTTGACCTACTTTTGTTGATTTTGATGGGAGTTCTCTGTGCCTCCTGGATCTGGATGTCTGTTTCCTCCCCCCAGGTTAGGGGATTTATCAGCTGTTATTTCTTCAAGAGAATTTTCTGCCCCCTTTTCACTCTTCTTCTTCTGGGATACCTATAATATAAATGTTACTATGTTTGATGAAGTCTCTCGAGTTCCCTAAGTCTATTCTCGTTTTGTGTAATTCTTCTCTCTCGGTCAGCTTCATTGCTTTCCATTACGTTGTCTTCTGTGTATTAATTCATTCCTCTGCTTCTACCAGCCTGGTGTTGATTGCATCAAGCATGTTTCTAATCTCATTTATTGCACTCTTCATCTCTGATTGATTCTTTTTTAACTCTTATCTCTCTGATAAGGATCTCACTGATGTCTTCCATTCTTTTCTCAAATCCAGTGAGTATCCTTATGATCACTGCTTTAAATTTTCCATAAGACATGTTACTTAGATCAGTTTCACTTAGATCTCTGGTTGTGATCTTATCTTGTTCTTTCATTTGGGATAAATTCCTCTGTCTTCTCATTTTGTCTAAGTCTCTGCCTGCTTCTCTGTGTTAGAAAGGCCAGTTATGTCTCCTGCTCCTGAAAGAAATGGCCTTGTGAAGAGGTCATGTAGTTCCCAGGACCTGGTGCTTCAGGGAGTGTCTTCAGTGTGTGCTGCCTGCACTATGCTCTTGTGTTCTGGCTGCTTTATCCTTCGGGCCATTTGTCTGTAGAGATCTTCCTTGCCTACTGTGGGCAGTGTTTGTTCCTTGGCCTGAATGTGGTAAGTTTAAACTAGGTGTGCTTTGGCTTGCTTGTGAAATGAGACCTGTCACTACCTCCACCAGAACTAAGGCCCTGAAAAACTCTCTGGTTGGGAGACATGGTGTAGGCAAGAGCTTGTGCTGGTCTTCTGGAGGAGGGCCCACCACACTGGCATGAGACAAATGTGGCTGAGAAAGGCAGTTCCACCATTACACAAGGGTGTGGGGGCTTGGTGTAAGCAAGTTAGGCAGCCAGTGTTGGTACTATGCTGCTTCCTGCAGGTAATTCTGTATTTATGCCGAGGGACAGGGGAGGGAAATGGCCCCATCCAGCTCCTTGGTTCCTGGAGAGGTTTCTCTCTGAATGCTTCCTCTCAGAGACATGCACCAAGAAGAGAGAATAATCTCCCCATTGTGTGACCCAGGTGCTCTTCAGTTTGCTATTTCCATGATGTCTGACCCCAGGTTGTTTCCCTGCCTTCTCTCCAGGAGTAGTGCAATGCCCTCCAGGCTGTATCCCAGCCAAACCTGTTGACCTTTAAAACTCCAGGCTTTAAGCCCCACTGGTTGCAAGAACTCATGAAACTCAGCCCCTCTTACTTTCCAAGCTAATTACTATGGGGAAACATTTTCCTTGTGCATTCCCCTGTGTGCTCCTCTCCCCCCCCCTTCTCTCCTTCTCTCTCTCCCTTCTCCACAACCATAGCTCCCTGCCCTCTGCAGCACCTGTGATATGTTTTTCCCCTGAACTACATCTCTGCACTTCCTCCCTTCTTCAGTGTGGCCTCTTCTCTACCTTTAGTTGTGGAGTTTGTTCTACCAATCTTCAGGTTGATCTCTGGGGTATTTAGGATTATTTTATAGTTTTCTAGTTGTATTTGTGGGAGAAGGTGAGCCTAGGGTCCTCCTAATCTACCTCCAACTTCCTCTAAACTCACATTGATAGATTTTTGAATACTGCATCAGCATTGCATCCTTCAGATACACTCTACTTGACCATGGTATATAATTATTTTTATGTATTGTTGAATTTGTTGCTAATTATAAGAATTTTTGTGCCCATATTCATTAAATATATTGGTCTATATTTTCTTTCTTTGTAGTGTCCTTTGTATAGGGTGATACTAGCTTCATAAAGGAATTGACAGTGTTTCCTCCTCTTCTATTCTAGAAGAGGTTGTGTAAAATTGATATTCTTTTTTTAAATTTGGTAGAATTCTCCAAGACGATCTGAGCCTGGAGATTATTTCATTGTGCATTTTTAAATTATGGATTCAATTTCCTTGATAGTTACAAGGCTATTCAAACTCTTTATTTCATATTGACAGTGTTATGGTAGCTTCAAGGAATTGATCTATTTCATCCAAGTTTTCAAAACTATATGTCTAGAGCATTCACTTATTTTTTTTAAAGATTTTATTTATTTATTTGAGAGAGAGAGAATGAGAGAGAGCACATGAGAGGGGGGAGGGTCAGAGGGAGAAGCAGACTCCCTGCCAAGCAGGGAGCCCGATGCAGGACTCAATCCCGGGACTCCAGGATCATGACCTGAGCCGAAGGCAGTCGCTTAACCAACTGAGCCACCCAGGCGCCCATGTTCACTTATTTTTTGTCTGCATGGCCTGTAATAATAACCTCTGAGTCTTGACTGATATTAGGAATTTTTGTGTTCTCCACTTTTATATTTGTGAATCTTGCTAGAGGTTTGTCAATTTTACTGATCTTTTCAAAGAGCTAGCTCTTTATATCATTGATTTTTCTCTATTTTTTTATTTCCATTCTCATTGATTTCTGCCTTCATATTATTAACTTCTTTTTGCTTATTTAGGCTTTAATTTGTGCTTCCTTTTCTAGGTTTCTGAGGTGGGAACTTTATTGATGTGAAAGTCTTTCTCTTTTCTAATGTGTGGATTTATTACTATAAGTTTTCCTTGCTCTGCTGCTTTAGCTGTGTCACATGGATTTTAATATGTTGTGTGTATATTTATTTAAGACTTGACTTTTTTTTTTCTTTTTTAGACCAGTTTTAGGTACACAGAAAAATTGAGAGGAAGGTACAGAGATTTCCTATATAGTCTCTCTTATTATCAACATTCTCTACCAGAGTGGTACATTTGTTAAAATTGGTGACCCTGTATTGACATGTTACAATCATCCAAAGTCCATTTAAATTACAGTTCATTTGTGGCATTTTACATTCTATGGATTTTGATAGGTGCCCACCTTGTAGTATCATATAAAATAGTTTCACTACCCTAAAAATCTTCTGTGCTGTGTCTATTCATCCCATTATCCCCTGTCACTGGAAACCACTGGTCTATTTACCATCTTCATGATTTTCCCTTTTCCATAATATCATATAGTTGGAATCATACATATGTAACCTTTTCATATTGGCTTCTTTCACTCAGTAATATGCATTTAAACATTCTCCATGTTTTTTTGTGGTTTGATAGCTCATTTCTTTTTAGTGCTGAATACTATTTCATTTTCTGGATGTACCATTTATTCACCTATTGAAGGACATCTTGGTTGCTTCCAAGTTCTGGCAATTATGAATATAAAGCTGCTATAAACATCTCTGTATAGATTTTTGTGTGGAGGTAAGTTTTTAACTCCTTTGGGTAAATACCAAAGAATATGATTACTAGACTGTATCATGAGAGTATGTTTAGTTTTTTAAGAAACGACCAGTCTTCCAAAGTGGCTGTACTGTTTTGCATTCCCACCAGAAATGAATGAGAGTTCCTCTTGCTCCTCATCCTTTCTAGCATCTGATTTACTCAGTGTTTTGGATATTGACAATACTAATAGATGTGAATAATATCTCATTGTTATTTTAATTTGTATTTTCCTGATGACATATGATGTGGGGTGTCTTTTCATATGCTTATTTGCCATCTGTATATCTTCTTTGATAAAATATTTTGTATTTTTTATTTTCATTCTGTTCAATAAATTTTTTCTTTCTCTTGTGACTTCCTTTTTACTTATGGTTTATTAGACGTATGTTGCTTTGTTTCCACATGTTTGAAGATGTTGCTGTTCTATTTTGTTACTGATTTATAGTATGACTCTATTGTCGTCAGAGAAAACACTGTAATTGCTATTCTTTTTGGGAGTCTGATTACATGAATGTTAGATCTTTTGTTCTAGACATAAATCTCCAAGGTTCTATCTATTTTGTCTATTTTCTGTTTTCCAGATTGGGTAATTTCTGTTCTTTCTTTTAGCTTACTGATTCTTTCTTCTTTCCCCTACATTTTCTTTTGAGCCCATTCAGTGTCTTTCTTTTGGTTACTGTGTGTGAAGTTCTACTCCTTACATTTGGATATTCTTTATAAAATGTCTTTGTTGTGACTATTTTTTTCATTTGTTTCAAGTGTGTTCTTAATTACTTGGTAAAGCACTTTAATGATGGCTGCTCTAAAACCTCTTTCAGATAAAACTTCACCACAAAAACAAAAGTAGGGGCAAGCACATACCTACTGTAAAAGGTCCTGCTCAAATCTTTCATGAAGACATAAAATAAAACCTTTGTCAGATAAGTCTAGCCTCTGTGTTATCTCAACATTGGCACCTATTAATTATCTGTTTTATTCAATTTGAGTTCTTCCTGCATCTTGGTGTGATGAGTGGTTTTTAATTGAAACCTGGATATTTGGGGCATTATGTTGTACATCTTTGGATCTTATTTACACCTTCTGTTTTAGCTGGTTTTTCTGACAACAGCCTGGTGGGGCATATGAGGGATCATTCTATCTCATTTCTGCCAGGTACTGGGAGAAGTCCTGGTTTCCCACTTGGCCTTCACATACACTTTCATTTACACCTCAGGATGGGAGATTCTCATTACTGCTAGGCATTGCTGGGACTTCTAGTACCCACAAGTCCTCCACTATGATCTCCCTGTCTGAGAGAAGTAAGCATCCTCCTTACTGCTCCTCAGTGTCCCCACTGACCCAGTGCTGGAGGCGTGGCCTTTTTAGCATTGGGTAATTTGGAAGTCCTGACTTTCCATTAGGCCTCTTGTTATACCACCCACAGGAAGTGTGCCTCTTTGCTCCTGTGTTGGGATGGTAGTCCAGGCTCCCTGTGTGATTTGCTCTGACATTGTCAGAGAGTGGGGGCTTGTTACTGCCCAGCATAGATTAAAGTCCCATATCCACATTTGGTCTTCTCAGACACCATCCTGACAGAGTTGGGTAAGGTTGGGCTCCTTATTAAAGCCTGGTAAGGGTGGAAGTGTAGGCTTCTCACTTAGTCTTTGCTGGTGTGAGTATAGGTGAGGCCATAGATTTTTCTGTGGCATTTGGCGGCAGTAAAACAATTATTGGCTAAAAGTTTTCTGTTGTATCAGGCTGCCCCTTTTCCTTTAACAGACTTTTGTTGTGTCTTTGTTATCGTTATGCCCACTGGTATTTCTCAGTTACTGGCATCTCAGGATATGTAAGGCAAAAAGAAACCAGGAGAACTCATTGTTCAGGGCATTGTTCAATGAGGTGGCACTCATTGTTAGTCTGCCACCTTCTCCTTATCCTTTAGAGTTGTCTTATGTTTGTTTTATACATAATGTCCAGGGTTTTTATTTGTACTTAGCAGGAGAAATAGGGGGAAGTATATCTGTTCTGTCCTCCCAAAAGCAGAAGTCTACTATCCTACTTTTAATGATAGACATGTTCTTAGAAGCATACCTGATGTCAAATGGTTTATACAGACACTTTTCAATATGTATAGAAAACTTGAGGATTCAGAGAAATGAACAAGACCAGAGAAGAACAGATAATCCAGTTTTTGGTGACTGGCAAGTAATCTGATATAGCTGTAATGTAAGGAGGGCATAGTAAGGACTAAGGAGAAGCAGCTGGAGAAAAGGATCTTGAGCCATTTGGATTTCTTCTGTGCCAATTGCTCAGACCAGAGCATGGCTTAAGGGCACTTTCAGGGTAGTACCCCTTAACATCCTCACTTGAGCTAGTTGAGCTAGGGACAGGTAGAGATTTCCTGGAGGGGTGGGTAGGAACAGAAATATCCCACTTAATTGATTACATGGGTCATTGAAACACTTAACAACTGGAATATGGTTGTACATCATTAAAATGGAGTTTGGAACTAGTTTGTGTGCTGAACAAAAAATACCCACAGTGACTTACACAAAAGCTAGCAATATCCTCCTGCTGATTGCCATGTATACCTGTGATCTCTACAGTTTATTTCATAATGATAAATTTTGCAATTACACTTCCGCCACTATAGATATAAACACTGCAGAGAAACTGATTGCGTTTTTGTATTCCCTTGGTGCATTCGCAGAATCAGTTATGCCATATTTTCAGTATGACAAACTACTGGAGAGATTGCACATGATTTTTTTTCTTCATTTTTCTATTGTAATTCGACAAGTAATTATCACTCCAGGCAAGACATACTGTTCCTGAGAAGAACCATTTGGGGAAATTGGAGACCAGAGTGAGAAGTCCTTTTTCAGGTTCTCCTTTACTCTGCTGTCCTTTAAACTATGTCTCAGTCACCTCCTCAGTCACCTCCAGATTGAGCAAAGTGTGGATTATTTTGTTGTGGAGACTAAGCTGTGAATGGAATCAAAGAACTTAGAACTGAGGTTTTCTTCTAAATCTTAAATGTGTTTTTATAATTTATTTAATCTTTGCATTGAACCATTTTTAAGTGAAATCTCATTTGAACCTCGATGAAGAAGACAAGTAAGTGCTCTGGCTGAAATGGGAGAGGTGTGCCTGGATGTCTGCCTGCCTCTGATACCTTCTTCTTCTATTGAGGGAACCCCAGAGATAGTTCTTCAGAAATTTAGGTCTGGTTGGAAATCTTACAGTTCTATGTGACTTGGTTCCATTCTTTGATATTACAGATGGAAAGGTCCATTTATTCATTTGTTCCACAAATATTTATTGGTTACCCACACTGTCAATCACTGTGCTAAGAACTATGAGAGTAACAAAATATAAGGTAAGGGACTCATAAGGACTATTGATCCTTAGCCTGCAACCCTGTCTAGAACACCACACCCTTTTTAGTAACCATACTAGCCATACACACATTGGGGCCCTGCTTCTGCTCAGTGTTTGCCCTTCCCTCTCCCGCTGAGGTGGGTGGTGACCTCCTGTTCTCTGCTTTACCAGTAAGTCCCCAAAATAAAATATATGCACTATATTCCTTGTTAGCAAACTTAGTTGTACCATAATAGTAATTAAAGGTGGAAGTGCTTCCAGGAAAGGATGAGTAAAGTCCTGTTTATAAAACCATGACTGTGTCCTTCACACAGTTGCACTGGTGTATCTTTACTTTCTGGGCCCAACAATTGATAAGGGGTTTCTGCTACCTCCAGCCTTTTCTTATTCTAGATGTTTATTTCCTTTGAAGAAAGACAAACTTCTCTAGTCCACAAACTATATTTCTTGTCTCCTCTGTCTAGTTTGGAAAAGAATAGAACTAGGGTTCTCAAATTTAGGAAAAAATACAGAATACCCAGTTATATATATATTTTTAAAGATTCAGGTATAATTGATATTTAACATTACATTACTTTCAGGTGTACACATGATTCAGTATTTGTTTACATTGCAAAATGATCCCCACAATAGGTAACATCTGTTACCATATATAGTTAGCTTTTTTTCTTGTGATGAGAACTTTTAAGATCTACTCACTTAGCAATGTTCAAACATGGAATACAGTATTATTTATCTTATAACTGGTTAAAATTTAAATTTGAATTAAAGATAAACAACAAATACTCTCTAAGCATATCCCAAATACTGTATGGCACATACTAAAAACTTATTTAAAATACTATTTTTAGTATAAATATTACTGCATGGGTATACTTAAACTAAAATGTTATTTGTTATCTGAAATTTAAAGTTGACTGGTCATGTATCCTTTCTATATATTAAATACAGAGAGAGATCTGTGTATGTATCCATTGTGTGTGTGTTTCTGTGTGTTCTGCCCCACAGTGCCATCCTGCTATTAGTAAGGACAGAAAAAATTGATACATTGCTCACAGCATTTCAGGATTGTTGAGGGGGAAAAACAGCTATGGAAATGCAAGCTGTTATTATGCAGTTAGGTTCCCTGGCCCATTGGAAAAAAAATACTGTGCTTAATTTAAGAGTTATTTGCATTGCTTATAGGACAGCACAGATATATTTTCAGTCTGTCAAGCTCTTTCTCAAATGCTATGGGTTCTGCACAGCTTAAATGAATTTTGCCAGCCATGTTCCCATATTGAGAAACCCAAGACATATGTTTCTGATTCATTTACACTGAATCAATTTTTTTTTCTTTCTAAACTCATAGATATTTGCAAGGTTTCAGGAAATATTTTATTTGATGTTCTAGAGTTACTTGTTATTAACTGAGATACTGGTGATAATTCCTCCACCTCTTTCTTTTCTATAGTTTAGTTACTGATCAAGCAGGAGGTAGAATTATAAAGCAGCAGCCCTCTGAGCTGGATTAGTTCCGCCTGGAAAATTGAATGAATGTCAACAGCATCAGTCTTTTGGAACCAAATATCAAAGAGCACTAGTAATCAAGTTCATATCTGAAACTTTTATGAGTAGCGTATCCAACAAGTTCAGCCCCTTAATAACGAACACTGATTTATAGCAAAGATAGCTGAAGCTTTTAGCATTTAGTTTGATGCCTACAGAAAAAAAAAAAAAAAAAACAGATTTGATACCTAGAATCAAAGTGCTAAGGAGCACTCCATCTGTCCCTTTGCTTGATTGTCGATTTTAAATAACTACAAACAACAGAAAGAAATAGAATTCCATTTGTACCATTATGGCAGATTGAAACCATGGTGTGAAAGTCCCAGAATAATGACAAATAAATGCTGTGAAAACACGCTGTTTTAGCTTGACAATGACCTGTGAGACAGGCATCAGCATTACTTTTGTCTTTTTCAAAAATATAACAATAACTAAACAGAAAATTTTTCTGTAACTCACATGGATGAGTATTCCCAGAATGTGATATAAAGTTGATTTTTAAAAACCCAACCTGAGGAATTAACTGTCTAATCTACCCACTTAATCTCAATAGTTTTTTATACCTTATATATAACCTTTATTCACAAATGGCTATCAAGCTGAATTTCAAGTTGTTGTCCATTCATGAGTAAATGATTGTTCTGTGATTGGAATTAGGGGCTCAAATGATGCCTGAGGTTACAGAATTAATGCCACATCTAATTTACTTTCCAGACACAGTGGTGGGAATTCAAGGGGAGAGTAAAACTAAAAGCAGGTGGGCTGTGGTTTTTAAATATCCAATCTTCCTTTTTTATGCCCACAAAGGCTGTTATTTGTCATGTTCCTTGAGTGGCTAATCTACATTGTACTTTAATTACTTATGGACATTTCTTATTTGTCTGCTAGACTGTGAACTGACTCAGAGCAAGGTCTCTCCACAGTGTCTGATTCAACTTTGTTTTCTTTTCCTCTTGTATACAGTGTCTTTACCATATTGAGTCCTCTGTAAATATTATCCATGTTTAGGGATTGGGGATCTTTCTATGGACCTGGATTAAAAAGGGTTGACTGACTTTGTGTGGTCAGTCTATAGGACTATCAGGACCATCTGCAGCTAGAGTCAATAAATTTATTTTAATATGAAAGACTGGAGTCTACAGAGGTAAGCAGACACCAAGCCAATCTTTTTTTTTTTTCTTTAAGATTTTATTCATTTGTCAGAGAGAGAGAGGTAGGGAGAGGGAGAAGCAGGCTTCCCCCTGAGCAAGGAGCCCGATCTGGGACTTGATCCCAGGATGCTGAGATCACAACCAGAGCTGAAGGCAGACACTTAACTGATTGAGCCACCCACCATTGGTGTCCCCCAAGGCAATCTTGATTTACCTTTATGTCATCCAATAGGAAGAGTACTGGGTTTGGAATTAGAAGACCTGCATCTTTATCCCATCTCCACTATGCACTATTAATACTCTCTGTGAGGAATTAGGGAAATTGCTCAACTCCTGGAATTGACCTCCTTTGTAATAATAGCACTCACTCACCCTGTTTCCTCTTAAGAGTTTTTACAAAGATACAGCTAAGAGGACCTTGTACTTCGCAAAATCTTAACTGTAGGGAAACTCTTGGGAATGTGCAAAATAGGTTGACAGTGAAGTTGCCTGCAACACTGTAGCGGCAAAAAGTCCGAGGCCCCCTAAGTACTCATCAGTTGAAGCATTGCTACCTCATCCATAAAATTAAATACTACACAACTATTAGTGATGCAGATCTATATAGTGATAAGAATGTCCATGATACATTTTTAATGGAAAAAAAGAGAAATTTGAAAACTGTGGTATAGCTTGTAGTTCCAGTTTTAATTAAAAAAAAAAAATAGAGATGACAATTTGTGAGTAAATGAGTGGTTAAATTGAGAGTTGTAGGACACCCGGTGGGTGTGGTTGGTTTTGGAGAGGAGTAATAAAATGGATAATAAGAATAGGTGATATTTTTGGAGCTCTTAATGTGTGCCAGGGACTATTCTGAATTTACGTTCATGAATAATCTCTATCACAGCTCTTACAAAGGCACTACTATTATTTCTACTTTACAGATGAGAAAACTGAGGTCCAGGGAAGTGAAATAACGTGGCTAAGGTTATAACAGAAAATCATATAAGAGGTGGAAACAGGATTTAGATCCATGTAGTCTGACTATATAGATAGAGTCTGCCCGCGGCTGCCACATCATAGGGGGTGAGCGGGGCATGTACTTCAGGAACATATTCTTTCAATTTTATATGCTTCTCTGTGATTTGTATATCTTCATCAGACACATATTACTTTATAATTCTAATACAATGCATTTCCCAAACTAGATTATATACATGAAAGCATTTTGTTTTATAGCCTGTCACTTGCCATACTTATATAAATTCAAAGCACTAAGAGATGCTCATTATATTAAAAAATATAAAGTTGTTTCACACATCAACGTCTCTACACAATCTTTGCTGGGGTAAGGGAAGTTGAAAATAAGATAGTCACATCCCCAGCTTTTACTTGTATTTTCTCCATAATATGACTCGTGATTGCTTTGCAGATGGGGTCTGATTATCAAATTGTGCATCCTCCTAAACCCACTCATGTCAATTGCACATCAGACAATAACTAGCAAGTGGTGTCAGCACCCCATCGTCAGAGCTACTGTCGGCATTTGGCCAAGAATAAGAATGACAAGTATATACATTTCCAGCTTTGCAATCAGCATGGAAATTAGTGAGCTTATAGATGCTGAGTGGTCTTATAGACAGGGCCCCAGCTGCAGACAAAATGCCAAACGGAGGATGATAAACAGAGCAGAGGCATTTAGCAGCTTTTCTTTTCAGCTGCTTGCCGCCTGAGAGCCTTGGCAGTAGGGCGGGACTGGCAGGAATTACTGAATTATTTCAGAGCTGGAGGGGATCTTCAATGCTTATTGTTTTCCTGTGAGGAACCTGGGTCTCAGGAAGGGACTAATGGGAGTTACCCAGCACATGGAAGAGAAAGGGGGCATAGTGTCAGCCCTTGGCTTTTCCTGTATCCTTGAATCATAGATGTATTCATTCATGCATAGATGTGTGGATGTTTGGGGGCATTTATTTATTAAACAAAATTGTCTATTGAATGGCAATAGTCCATTGTCTTCACTGTAGCCAGAGTCATCTTTTAAAAATGGAAGCTAGATATATTTCTCTTCTTCTTAAAACACTTCAATATCCTCACATTGTCCTTGAAATAAAATACCAATGCTTTATCAAGACCTATGAGGCCAAATAGGCTGGACTCTTGATGCCTCTGTCAACTGTCTCCCATCACTCAGCTCCCCCAGCATCACTATCACCACTGTGGAGGAAAAAGATAATTTCCTGTCTCCCCTTCTAGGTTCTCTGCTGAAACACTTGTAATAAAAGATATATGAACAGAAGAAAAACAAATGAGTTTAATAGTGTGTCTACCTCCTATATACATGGGAGATACCCAGGAAAACTAAGTAACTCCCCCAAAATGCCCTCAGTTACCACCTTAAATACCATCTCTAGCTAAAGGCAAAGTGTGGGAGGTAGGGGGCCAGACCTGGGAGGTGATTAGGCAGAGCACAGTGAACGAGGCTAAGGTTTTATGTCATCTCTGCTCTCTCCATTGATGAGCTTCTAGGGTTTAATCATCTCCCTTTTCCTGGTACATCAAAGGAGACCCTCTTAGAAACAGAGATTTCCCTTATAAATGTAAAGGTCTTACAAAAGGGTAACTTCTGCATGGTTTTCAGAACTTCTCCTATGCCTGCTGTTTCTTAAAAATAATCAGCTTAAAATACTCCTTATGCCAAGGAGGCACATTTTGGGGTGACAAATTCTCCCCTTCACAACCCTCCACAGCCACACATTACGTATTGTGTCCAGAGATCAGACTAAGCCCTAGTTTGCCTTAGGTCTTTGTATTTGCTGTTCCTTCCACCTAGGATGTTCTTGCTGGCTTTCACTGGCTTGCTCTTTCTCATGGTTCAGACTTAGTATAAAAGTTACCTTCTCAGAGAGGCTTGCCGCTGACTGTCTAAATTACCTCTCCCTTGGGTTACTCTTCTTGCACTTGTATTTTCCTCCTGGCACTTTACTGCCTTCTGTGGGTATCTTTATCTGTTAGCTTGTCGGTCACTTGTCTCATTTATAGTCCTATTCCCTGCTGTGCCTGACCCAAATCAGCACTCAGCAAATGTTGGTGGAGGGAGTGATCCCACCAAAGATGAGATGTCCTGTCCTAGGCATCAAGGCCACAGTGGTAAATATAACAGATCTCTGGCCTGTGGCATTGATAATCTAGGAAGACTGACAGAGAAAAAAGTAAACAAATATCAAAACGTTGCCGTATATTTATCCACATTTGCCTAGGAAAATAAAAATATCAATTTAGAGTAAACTGATATTATTTAGTACCTGGATACAATTATACGAGAACACGTATCTACTTGTACTGAATGTATTTGGATTTGAGCCAAGCAAGACAATATCTAACTCAGTATAATCAACACTTTTTCTTATAGTTGCTGTTTTGAAATTGGGACTAACACACACATTTAGAATCACAGTGACTGTCACAAATACAAATGCAGACTGATATAAGTATGTCATATTAGCAAGCAAAACAATAAAAACAGCATGGCTTACTGAAATGATGAATGATCCAGGGTAAAGTCCTGAATAAAACAAAATATAATTTTCCCTTGATTTATCATGTAGTTATATTCCTAGAAAATTCAGTACAGGAAGCCATGCAAAAAAATAATAATTTTTTCATATTGTAGGGGCAGAAAAATTTTTCCTTTTACCCTTCTATGGTCTTCGGCTGGTCTAATAATTGACATAAAACAGATAAACAAGAAAAACAAATTTTTAATTTCATGTGTAAGGGAGCCCCATAAAAATATGAGACCCAATGGCAAGTCAGGGTGTTGAGGCTTAAAAGCCATCCTGAGCTAAGGAATGGGATAAGGCCCTGTAGATTCCAAAGGGAGGAGGATAATTTACAGGACAAAGAGAAGTAGATGTTTGGTAAATAGATGTTTGCCAGGTCTTAAGATTATCTGGTAATAGCTTTTTTTCTGGGCCAGACCCCCTATCTAAATTCTTTTAGGTAGTTAAGAGAAAGGTAAAAGCTTTTCTTGAATCTCCTGTTTTGTTTTGTTGTTGTCGTTGTTGTTGTTGTTTTCAGTATGTAAAGTGGAGTTAGGTTCTAGGCTCACATGAATATAAACTGTTTTTGAACTTCCTAAGGATGGGACATAATGTTCAAGAGTTTGGGGATGGGAGGAAGGACAGTTATTAGTATGATTCTGATGCACTGCAGGATTTCTAACATTTCTGACCTCACCCAATAAGTACTAGTTTCACCAGTCAGCTGTTGTGACAAGTTGTCCCAAGGTAACACAACCTTGGGGGTGGTGCTACCCTTGTTAAGAATCACTAATTAGGGCGCCTGGGTGGCTCAGTTGGTTGGGCGACTGCCTTCGGCTCAGGTCATGATCCTGGAGTCCCGGGATCGAGTCCCACATTGGGTTCCCTGCTCAGCAGGGAGTCTGCTTCTCCCTCTGACCCTTCCCCCTCTCATGTACTCTCTCTCTCATTCTCTCTCTCAAATAAATAAATAAAATCTTTAAAAAAAGGAAAAAAATCACTAATTAAATTAGACATATATTTGATAGCCTATGGGATGCTAACCATGCTTTTAAAAAAAGTCGTATTTTAAGATGATGATTTTACAGTGCTGATAATAATGCTAGAGCATTTGAGAAATAGAGCCAAAATCATACTCAGGACTTTGGACAGATTGCAGAATGAAGCTTGGTGTAACCCATGGACGCTCTTCCCCATCTTGGCCTCTACCACTGTGCAACAGAGCCTGTTCGGGCTGTATATGGCAGACAGAGCTTGGCTCCTTGTAATTAGCACTTTTGAAAAACTGTTTCCCTCTACTGGACAATCTTCTGAAAATCATAAGATGCAGGGCACTTATTCATGTCATCCAAACATTAGAAATACATTATGAGAGACTGAGAAATACACATACAAGTTTTTCTGAAGGTGAAGTATTTTTGTTAAACATTATAAAATATTACCCAAACCTGAATCTATATGTAGGAGGGAACAAAGGAGGTTATGGAAAATTAAAATCCACAAAATCAGCCTAGAATTTGAATCTATTTCAATTAATGAACAAATATTTATTACTCAGTATGTGTATTTCTCTATATTATTCATTCTTACAGTTTTACTCTTTTTCTTTTTCTTTGTTAAACTCTTCCAGGGAGAAACCAAGCTTTCCCATTCTTTTACAGTTCCTATTATGCCTAGCACAATACTTGACACAGAAGAGAATCATATTATTTCTTTGGAATAGGGATTCTTAAGTACATCAAAGTCACCTGGAAGGCAGAGTTTGATTCATTAGGTCTGGGCTGAGGTCTGAGAATTTGCATTTCTAAAAAAAGTTCCCATGTGATGCTGCTCCTGCTGATCCAAGAGCCACATTTTAAGAATCCTTGGTTTAAAGCATAATATTGTGAAGAGTTCAGGCTCTAGAACCAGAGGGGCATAGGTTGGAATCCTAGCTATACTGTCTATAAACTATATCTTCTTGGGCCGTCTATCTGATCTTTCAGAGCCTCAGTCTCTCTTCATTTAATTAATGGGAATAATAATATCTATTTCATCACTTGTGTGGCTAAGATTAAATAATGAATAGAAAGCACTATAACTAGCACCCAGTATGTGCTCCTCAGATATCAGCTATTTTTGTGGAACTTTCTCCAATAAGAAAAGGCATGGGGTTACTTGGAATTAATGTGGAATGTATATGATGGTATTATAATAGAGGAATTTTAGGAAACATTTCACCTTTGGGTTTAATGATTTTCATCTGGCTCTACCTGACTTGGGGAGGTCATTCAGAGGATTTTGATGTGAGGGGAAAAAAAAAAAGAGTACCCATTAGAGTTGGTGATTAAAATATTGCTGAAGCCTTGGCTGTATTTATATGAAAACAGCTCAATTTGCCTATAGCAGAAAGTTGCTGTCTGGGAAGAAATGTAACGTTCAAACAGCTTGTAATCAAAACAACTACCCCTACACCTGGGAAAAGCATCTTGGTAATTGTGTGAGTAGGACAAGGGTGGAAATTAACAAACACTTTTTTTGCAGTAGCAGTAATAACAGTAATTTTTTAAAAAGCTACTTTTCTCCAATGTGATGAATTCTTTGTTTTATTGTCACTGAGCAGAGGAAGTAGCGAGGTTTGAGAGTGTAGCTTGTATCCTCATGAGGGTAAGGGAATTGCACCCTTTGGGGAATGGCCTGTCCTGCTTGAGTATGACATGCTCAGTGAATTATCCAGGCAGTCCTGGAATGAACCGTCTGAATGATGGTCTTTTGTGGCTGGAGAAAAATGCAGTGGTAATCCATTCTCCCCATGCCATCTTCTGATGTTTGAATTCCTACTAATGATTCCTTTCTAAGCTGCCAGGTGTATTCTTCAACCCCTATGCTGATAGGGAACTCATCTCCAAAGGAAGTGTGGTTTGACCTTGACCAGAATTTACAGTGAAAAATTTCTTCTTTACATTGAGCTGAAAGCTCAATCATCTTTTCACATATACAAAAGCAGATACGGGGGCTCACCTAAATCTTCTATTCTCTTGGCAAGCATTTCCATGTCCAAGGGAGCTATAGGAAATAATTATTCTAAGAATTCAGATATAGGACAGCTTAAGAATTTGGTCCTGGAATAAATTACTCTTCAGTTAAATACAAATCCAGAGACAGTAAGAGCCTAGCCAAATGTCACCCAGATGTGATTAATATTTATCTCCCACCTATTGTCTTCATTTTCCCTCTGACCTTTTCAGTAGGTTTCCACTGGGCTCTGGGATGTGGGCTGTGGCATTCTTAGAGACATCCACATTAAATAGAGGCATTCATCTATTTGTTTACCAAAGAAATAGTTATTTCTGAGCACAACCTGCATGCAGAAGATTGTGTTGGGGGCTCTGAGTCCATAAAGATAACAACAAAACCCAGGAAACAATTAGCTTCTATTTGTATATTAACTTGGCATCATTAGAAGTGTCTCTCTTGAGCTTCTTTTTTTGTTCAATGGGATTGAGGTGACTATTGATGTCTGCCATAGGTAAAGTAGTGGAAAGGGCCTCCACCCTAATTTTGGAGCATGTGTTTGTGGGCTGTATTCTAGGCCCACAGGGAGTACATGAATACATACCAAATAAGTTCTAGAGATAGGAAATGCTGCTTGAGGAGGGAAGAGGTCACAGTGGGCTGGGAATGCTTTATGAAAGAAATGTGTTGAATATGGATGGTCAGAAAGAAGGATAACATTTCAGGCAAGAAGAGGAGCAGAAACAAAAATACAGAGAAAGGAATAACCACATTGTATTTGAGGATAAAGATGAAATCAGTAGACTCTTGTCCTGGAAAAATGGACAAGGAGAGATTTAACAATAATGAGCATAGCAAAATAAAGTCAGGAAGTTCAGAAAGACTTCTGTGTAGTTTTAGTAACGGTGAAAACAAGCAACAAGATATATAGGTTCTTGTCATTTGGCCACTGATTTTAAGCAAGAGAGACCAAGGCCAAGCTAAATCAGATCAGTTGATTTGGCTAAATAACAAGCCAATATATGCAAGTTCACATTTTTAAATAGAGAAGACAACTTATTCTGCACAAAGAAAATGAATAGAATTTCATGGTTGTTTTTAGAGCATCAGTGTAAGAGTATCCCCTAAAATAATTGTGCATATAAATGAAAGCATGCTGAAATTTTTGGAAAAAATGTATAAAGTTCAAGTTTAAAAGAGAGCAAGTTTGGAATTTTTCTCAGTAGGGGTAACACTGACATCAAGGGGGCAAATAGTGATTCTTAGAGGGAGAAGCAAGATTTTACTCTTTAGGTATAAAGTACAAATATATATACAGTATATAATTATAAACATAGATATTATATACATACACACAGTATATCTGTGATATTAAAATTTCATGGGGCAGCAATTAGGGAAAAAGAAACCTCTGAAAGACTCCTAGGGGAACGATAATGAAGAAAGGGTTGAGAAGCAGTGTTCTAAAGGAAGGCCAGCTGGTCAACCAGAGGATTTGGCCCTGCAAGTTCAGAAGACTTATTTTTGTTAGTAAACAGTTTAGACCCAGCTTTCAGAAGTACTGTTTTTATTAATTAAGATCATAGAAACTGATAGACTCCAGAAAGCCTATGGTATTTCTCATTGTAAATTTTGTAAACGTCATATGAACTAGAATATCAGTATTAGTTTGTCTAGCTTGTCTAGCCTTCTTCCTATAAAAAAGCTACATGGGAAACCCAAAAGTAATCAAAAGTTTTATTGGAAAGCATGAACTGGAAAAAGTAAAAGTTACTTACTTGATTTCAAATGTGAGATGGTATAGTTTAGCCGAGCTTTGTACAGCTAATCTCCATATTAGGAATAAACCTGCCGTGGGCACTGGGTGCTCCCATGAATGAGCCAAAGACCTAATTTTCCCACAGAGTGCTGCTAGTCTTTGCCCCTGGGTCACTATTTTCCCATGCTTCTGGGGTTGATCTCTTCTTGATACGTTACTCCTTTAGGTTTATTGCTACTAGTGTCACGTCTGGTTGTCAGTAAGGACTCCGTAAGGTGACTTCCCATACCTCTAATCCAACCTGGCTTTCACTGTTTAATTCTTAGCACACTATTATTTATATCTGGGTCAGAAGAGCTCTTCACAGGGTTCCTGTATGACTCTGGCTACAATGACAGACCTTCAGAACCTGCTCGGGTAACATAGCCAAAGGGTCTCTGTGTTCTCAAAGTTGGTTTATGCACTGCATACAGATTAGGGGCTCTACCCACACCCACTGAATCAAAATTTTTGAAGATAGGCCTGAGGAATCTCCATTTTTCATAAGCAACCTGGATGGTTCTGATGCCTGTTGAAGTTTGAGTCATTGTTTTAAAAGGCATGTTTTGAGGCATCTGTTAAAAAGAAGCAAGATTTGGGACACCTGGGTGGCTCAGTTGGTTAAGTGTCTGCCTTTGGCTCGGGTCATGATCCCAGGGTCCTGGGATGGAGTCCCACATTGGGCTTCTTGCTCAGCGGGGAGCCTGCCTCTCCCTCTGCCTGCCGCTCCCCCTGCTTGTGTGCACACTCGCTCTGTCTGTCTCTCTCTTCCTCTGATAAATAATAAGTACATACAAGGGGCGCCTGGGTGGCTCAGTCGTTAAGCGTCTGCCTTCGACTCAGGTCATGATTCCAGGTCCTGGGATCGAGCCCCGCATCGGGCTCCCTGCTCGGCGGGAAGCCTGCTTCTCCCTCTCCCACTCCCCCTGCTTGTGTTCCCTCTCTCACTGTGTCTCTCTCTCTGTCAAATAAATAAATAAAATCTTTAAAAAAATAAAAAATAAAAAAAATAATACATACATACATACATACATACATACATAAAAGCCAGCTAGCAAGATTTTTCTATCACAGAGAGACTGATCAGACCTTCTTTCTTAGGTCATTGTCAAACCAGTGACCCTAGTATGAGCTGCCTTTCTGTATTTAATATAAGTACTTGGTTATGTTAGTCTTAACCCTCAGGAATCACTAGCAAACTTTCAGGATAAAAGGTTTGCAGTCACAAAATCTGTCATTTCATTTTATTCCCAAATATACAAATGTCCTTAAATGAATGTATTCTTTAGAGAGATGTTGCAGTCTTCTTTAAACTACATAAATTTTTTAGGAAAATTGTTTTGGAATCCCGGAAAGACTTCTGGGGTAGGGTCTGAAGTTTGGAGTTAAAACCCTGGCTCTATATTTCGCGTGTCTTCTGTCTGTAAGCACTTAACTTGGCATCTTTGGCTATAGTCACCTAATTAGTCAAAGCAAGATAAAAACTTTCCTAGTTATGTGACAGGACATTCGGATAATCACAAGAGAGAATAGTTGTTAAGGCACCATGAAAAAGATTAAAAAGAATTCATAAGAATGTAAGATATTATTAAAAACCAATTCTCAATTGTAGCCATGCTTTTGACAGGTAAAAGTTTTCTTCCATTCTAGTCTAAACTAATGGTGATGGACTTGAGGAATTTTGAGTTGAAGACAATTTCAAGGTGGAGAGATTAGATGTTATAAATAATCACTGAAAGGGAATGTATGTGTCTGAATGTGAAATGACACCTCCAGAATTTCCCAGGAACCAAGAGTGACATTTAAGCAACTGAAAACATCAGCGGAACGAATCAACTCGCGGAACGCAAATTTTTGTCGAACAGGAAATAGAAGTATGGTGCTGCTTCTGAAAAAGGAGAGTCTTCACAAGAACGTTAATAACATGTCTATCATGTGGCCTTCTCTACCAAAGGAAGAAAATCTTTTCCCTATGAATTAACTCTGGATACAGTGTCCTGCCTACTCTTTCTAAAGCACATCTCTGCTTGTGCCAGGTGCCTCTTTAAAGTCTTCAGTGTCTCCTGTGTCTCTTCTAAGTTCAGACCCTCTGGTGTAGGATTGAAGGCTTTCCAAAATCTATTCCTATCTCACATTTCCAAACTCATCCTCCCATGGTATTTCTTCACTCAGTCTAATTGCATCCACACAGTCTGCTTTGTATCTCCCAGATAAATCTATACTTTTCCAATCTCTACCCTCTACCTAGAGCACCAGCTTCTAATTCTTTCTAATGCACACACAAGTTGAATATCTGCAACCCACGAAGACCAAATTAAGGTATCTCTGCTCTGAGTTGCAAATCCACCTCAAAATGGGGGAACTTACATAGTTATAGCACTGCAAAGACCAGACTTTGCATTCACTTAAGATACAGCTGGATCTAACCACTCAAATTATGCCATCAGGAATCTATATGTTTCTACCTCTTGATTCTGATTTCTTTTGTACTGAATAGATTTTTGATCAAGGTTTTCTTTTGAGGTAGCTATAATGGCTTCCAGTAGCTCCAAGAATATGTTCTACTAACTTAACAACTCTACTAAAATGAGAAAACCTATTTACTAATATATATATTTTAAAAAGTCCTGGGTAGAGCTCTCAAGACTGCCACTGGATCATGTACCCATCTCTGAGGTAATGGAAATGGCTAGGGAATGTGGTACTCTAATCAACTGGGCAAGGTCATACCCGGACCTTATTCTTGGGACTGGGGTTAGTTCCACCTGTGCTATAGGAACTGAGAGTAATGGAGTTTGACTCCTGAAAGGAAAAGAGGGCTGTCACTAACAGAAGAAAAGGGAATGGATGCCGGGATGCACAGATGTGAGCTATTTTTTTAAGATTTTATTTATTTATTTGAGAAAGAGAGAGAGTGTGTGAGAGAGAGAGAGAGCACAAGCAGGGGGAGCTGCAGAGGCAGAAGGAGAAGCAGGCTTCCTGCTGAGCATGGAGCCCGATGTGGGGCTTGATCCCAGGACCGTGAGATCATGACCTGAGCTGAAGGCAGACACTTAAGTGACTGAGCCACCCAGGCACCCCATGTGGATATTCTACTTCAATCATTTCTTCTAGCTGGAAGTAATACCTTACCCTATTAAAATTGCTATAGCACTCAACAGCTTTCTATCTTGCATTACAGTTATCTGTGCACACATCTCATTTCTCTACTAACCTTTAAGATCCTAAAGACTAAAAGGATGTTCTTACCTATCATTCTATTTTCCACACTGCCCTCACAGATCCTTTGTTTCGCTTTATTTTCTACTCTCTATGGAATTAAAAACAGGGCACTTAACCTCCTTGGTTAACCTATTTCTTGAAAAAGGCATTGAAATACATCATTTCTAAATTCCCTTATAGTGTCAAAATTATTTGATTGTACTATATAGTCAAATGGTTGAGTGAATGACTGAATATAGCGTAGAGGAAATGCAAAAACTGTCATACCTTGGATTTGTTTGGAAATGCTTCAGGAATGTCAATTACTGACTGAGTTACACACCCAAAACCAGTAACCCAGAGTGTTCAATTTAAAGATGATCTGATTATTTTTTTCTCACTCTGGTTTTCTACACATGTAATGCATAGTATTAGGAATTGTTTTTTCAGTTTGCTACTTTCATGTAGGAGGAAGCGAAGACTCAGTGTTCCATGGGAAGGAAATGAATTAGAGCTTGTTTTGTTAGCTCATGTGAGGTGAAGAGCCTTAACATAATTAGGTTATTAAATCCAGAGAACCTGAGTAAAAATGAAGATGGGAGAGGTAAATAACAACAAATGAATAAATTATATGATAAAGGCCACTAACCTTAAGTGAGTACTTATGAAATGTTAGGCACTGTACTGAGTGATTATATGATTTATCTTATTTTGTTTTATAATGAATCCTATAACCTAGGTCTGTTATTTCCATTTTACAAAGGGGAAAATAAGAATTAAGGCTCAGAAATTAAATGTCTTGCCAGAGGTGACTAGCAACAAAGGTATGATCTTAATCCCAACTGGTTCTGTTCTGCAGTGAATCATGGAACACTACATCAAAAACTAATGATGTACTGTATGGTGACTAACATAATAAAAAAATTATTTAAAAAAGTGGTTCTGTTTTGAATCCAAAGCCCAAACATTCAAATCCCCATACTCTGTCTTCAGTGATATCCTGATCATTATGCTTTATTTCTTTCCATAGGTTCTGAAACAAGTGTTTTTCCCCTTTTGTAGGTCAGAAAAAATTCACCTTTTGCCCCTTAAGTATTTTATCTATGAGGGGTCAGATTGATCCTAATCATTCATGTGACTTGTTGAGGGGTACAATACAACCAGAATGGCCAGTGAGCCTGTCTCCACATGACACTAGGGGATTTTACAGAATCCTAGAATTTCATGGATGAAAGAAATTTTATCCATTTGGTACCAGCCCCTCCCCACCTTTTAACCTGATGCTTTGTTCTCATTTTAACACAGCTAGAGAAGTTAAAAAGTGGTACATGACACAACCAGACCCCAGCACCCAAAGGGAAGGGGATTGTTTGCCTGGAGGGAATAGGGTATGCTGTGGTTGGGTCTGTGTGCTGCAGAGGGACCAGGATCTAATTTGGAAAGCAAGGGTGTCTGGATTTGCAATGGCTCTTCCACAGAGTAGAGGGCAGACAAGGCCCCATCCTAGTACCTAGTACCACCCATTTCTGTGTTCAGGTTATTATACTGATTACGATAAAACCAAACCAGGGGACTAGGTACATATATGTGAGTGTGTGTGCAGTACACACTGATATAAGACCATCATCAATCAGGCCATAGTAGCCAAATCAGGGGGCATACTCAGATTGCATGTAGGAATGAAGGAACAGACACTGAAGATACTCAAGACAAATTTTGCTAAACCATGAACTAATTCTAATAGTTCATTTTAAATGTTTTTTTCATCAATCTTGCTATGACTTTCTTGATGCAAATCTAGGTTTCTCTGAGATGACTGCAGATTGTATGAATCATGCCATAAATAGAGGGTAACCTGAAACCAGAGCTCACCTCTCTTCCCTGTGGTCATCTCTCTTTGACCAGATTTCTTGAGCCTACAGTGGTTTCCCAACATGTTCCACATCAGCTCCTAAGTACCTGCAAAATGAAGAGAAAGTCCATTGACACCCACTCTTTCTTATGGCCCTGGTAGCCAGAGGTGTAATCAAGCTGCCTCTGGGCAATTCTAAACATCTCATACTCATCTTATCTGATCCCTCAGTCTCCCATCCAGTTACTCCCTGTGGCCCCTGATATCTCTGCTTCTTCAAATGTGAGAAAGCAGAAGAAAGGCCTTGATCTTTTTATACTTAGAATTCCAGAGTGGTAGAAAAAATAAGCATAATGGGATAAAGCATCTCATCATGTAGATTCCCCTTATATTTGCCCCAAATTCATTGCTGCTGGTTCTTATTAAAGATGACAGAAAAATCTTCAGATTCAGTTACTATTTGATGATGCCATCCTCAGCAGGCCTGGTCAAGTCAGCTATCACTTCATTAGCCGGGAATTGGACAGTCTTCACAAAGTGGTTCTTAATTCATTAGCACTAAGTGGCATGATTGATTTACAAGTATTAATGATTTGCCACTTTTATCAAAGGGTCAGTGGAGAGGGGCATCTTATTGAGGATATCTAAGTTCTACAGATCCTAGTGGCCAGTTTATTTAATGAACATTTAACTCTAACTTGGTTACTTTATCTTCTTAATTTTAAGGAACCATTATTTTAATAACTGTTCAAGGAAAACTATTTTGCTTGAAAAGGGAGTAACATATGTATTACATATAATTATATGTAATTTTATGCAATAATATAATGTATTTATATGCAATAATTATAATGCATATTGTATGTAATATATTACCTATGTATTGTATATAATATACATTATGTTTATATATTATATAACTATACTACATATTTTATATATTATATATTCTTTTCTTATAATAATATTTATTATATAATAGTGAGAAATATATAGATAAGTGATAAGATACATCCTAGTTTAAAGATTTATTTATTTTAGAGAGAGAGAGGGAAAGTGTGCATGAGTCAGGGGAGGGACAGAGAGAGAGAATCTTCAAGCAAATTCCCCATTGAGCACAAAGCACTCAATCCCAAGACCCATGAAATCATGACCTGAGCTGAAGCCAAGAGTTGGATCTTCAACTGATTGAGCCACCCCAGCCACCCTAAGATACATCCAAGTTTAATTAAATAATACATACATACAGGAGGTAGGTCTAGATCATTTATATCCATACATAAGGTACTTATGTGTCCTTTCTACTCTTCTCACTAGGATGTAGTCAGTACATGGAGCTAACAGGGAGTTGCTATCTAAAGATGTTTCTCAACTGACAGGAAATGATCTCTGAATATCCCAGATGCAGCCCAAGTGCCCTAGGTTTAACTTCATACTTTCAGTGAACTGTAATGGCATCATGACTTTGATTGTAATGAAGAGAAATTATGTCCAAATAATGACACCATACTCAGTCTGAAAAACAAATGAGCTGTCCCAAGCAAGATTAATCTGCATTTCTATAAAAGTGGCAAGCAGAGAAGTTTGATACTGTGTCTCAAAATATCCAGGAAAGAAGATGATGTATAGTATGAAGACCATGCAGTATGGACATACAGATATTTGTTGATTTATTCATTCATTCCCTTGGCAAACACTGATAATGCAGCATATTTTGTGCCATGCACTGTGCTGAGCTCCTGAGATAATAAACAAGAAAAAAAAACCTTTTCTATACCTTTACCAAGCTGACAACTTAATAGGGAAGGCAATCAATAAATGAATGTACAGATAAGTCACTAATTACAAAACGTGGCAAGTACAAAAAGTGAAGTAAGAGGGTGTATAAGAAAGCTGGGACTAAAGACTTGGGGAGCCAGTCATGAATAGAGCTGGGGAAAACATTCTAGAAAAGAGGGGGGATAAAACCAGTCAGCTTAAAGATCCTAAATAAAAACTTAATAATAAGCAAATGTAGCCAGAAGGCAGAGCAGGATAGGGAGGGTTAGGAAAGGAACTTGGAGAGGTAAGTAGGGTCAGGTCACATAGAGCCTTACAGACCACTCTATGATGTTTCTATATTAATCTAAGTTCATAGATCTCTTCCTGTATAATTCCTGTGCCAATTCTTTTTGTTTTGTTTTCTTGGGCTGGATGCTTCAGTACAATGTTGAGAAGTAACAATAGAAGCCATCCTTGTCTTTTTGTTAAATTTCAGGGGATGTTTCTAAAATGTTTCTAAATGTAGTCAATATATTTGTCCTAGTTTTCTCATAGATATCCTTTGTCAGGTTAAAAAAAATTATATTTAAGTGTTACTTTTCTTCATAAAAAGTGTTGAACTCTATTGAATGCTTATTCTGCATCTGTTGAAATGATCACGTCTCACCCTCTTTATCAGCTAAAGTGGTATGTTTCACAGTAGAGTTTCTGATTTTAAACAATCTTTCCATTGCTGAGGTAATCCCTTATTCTCTCTCTCTTTATGTATGTATGTGTGTATATGTGTGTGTGTGTGTGTATATATATATATATATATTTTTTTTTTTTTTAACAATGCTACTAAATTTAATTTGCTATTATTTCTTTAGCTTTAGTGATCTGGGTTCCTAGCAGATATTGATCTGAATCAAGATTATATAAGCTACATGCAATTAGTTGAGCAGCTCACTTTCTTCTATTTTTTGAAATGTTAGTAAAAGTTGACAATAACTGTGCAGGTTTAGGATCTGCTGTGGTGGGATACTTCTATACATACTCAGTTTTGCAATGCTTCCTTGGTCTTATAGGTTTTCATTATTTATAATTTTCTAGAAAACAATTTAGCCTTTTAAATTTTTATAATAAGTTTTTCAAAATTATGGATAAGTTATTCATTAATGATTTTTTTTAAAGATTCTGCACTAGCTCATGATCCTAGTAAACTACCTCTCCAAATATAATACCAGTTTGTAGCATTTGTCAATTTTTGGTGTGAATACCATGATAGATTTCAAGCTCTCAGTAGGGCATCAGCGAACATGGAATTGGCTCATAATCAGCTCTCTGCTATGCACAGCTCTAACATACCTGCCAGTTAAACTTTTCCTTTTTTTTTTCCTGATTTTGTGCCTTTTCCTTCCTTTCTCTCTCTCATTTGTAAAGCATTCCTGTTAAAGGTTTTTATATTTTATTAGACTACTTTAAAAGAATGTATTTCTAATTTTGTTGATCTTCTCTTTTGTTCCTTTGCTTTCTCTCTTATCAATTTCAGCTATTAGGTCTTAAATATAACCTTGATTCTGTGTTCTTCAGCTTTTCTTTTAAGTTTCAACAGATTCAAAAGCGTCTATTTTCAATCCTGTTTTAGTAACAGTGATTTAAAGGTATACATTTTTAAGTACTGTTTTAGCTACATGATATACATTTTCATTTGGTACTCTATTTCAGTTATGCAGATCTAGTAATTTGTACTATGTTTCACTTCAGGTGTCTAAAATGTGTTTGCTATTTGGGAAATAGGGCTTGCTTTTCATGAACAGTTCCTAACTAATTTGCATGTAGGTCAAAGAAGATTACATGATATTTGAAATCTGAAACCTAATTTTTGTGAGTTTGTGTTCAATGGCTCATGCATACCTGACTATATTCTTTAAAATCATTTCTACCTTATAAAATATTTAATTCCTGTCTTTGTAATACAGAAATTTAATTACTCTTTATTTTGATGGAAAGCATTTTAAAACACCCCTGAGGCACTCCTCCCCCAAAACAACCATTTATGCGCATCTCAATAAACACAATTCATTAAAGAGTTAAATGTACTTATCAAAAAGCTATGGAGTGGTGTCTTCAAGTAAATTACTCCATAATATGGTTGTCTTTCATAATCTGCCGTTTGGCATTCTTTTAATTTTTAAATACTATTCACTTAGAACTTTGCTAGCAAAGTAAATGTATGCCATTGTATAATTGAGCTCTAATGAAAAAAACACTAAAGACAAAACAATGCACATGATACACATTGTGTTATCACTAACACAAACTAGCAAACTAGTAATAACTAGTAATACAAATGCAAAGATGATTATATGGTAGTTCTCATTTGATGCTGCTCAGAAGATATTCAGAATTCAAATTCATCTCAGTAAGATGAAATAGGGCATTAAATGGAATTTCTTTTAAAAGATGAATTCTTGCAATCCTAACAGAATATCTTATCCTATTATCTCATCAGATGTAGAGATAAGGGGTGCCTGGGTGGCTCAGTTGGTGAAGCAACTGCCTTTGGCTCAGGTCATGATCCCAGAGTCCTGGGATCAAGGGTCCTGGGGTCGAGCCCTGCATCAGGTTCCCTGCTTGGCAGGGGGCCTGCTTCTCCCTCTCATTCTGCTGCTCCCACCACTTGTGCTCTCCTGCTCTCTCTCTGTCAAATAAATAAATAAATAAATAAATAAATAAATAAATAAATAAATAAATAAATAAATAAATAAAATATTTTAAAAGAATCAGTCTAAAATAATCTACATGCCAAAGAGACATACTTTGAGGTGGCAAATTTTGCTCTCCTACAATACTTACCTCTTCTTGTTTCATTTTTTTCACGTTAGGGTTAGTGATTTATTTTAATATATTAATAAAATTTACTTATTTATATACATTTCAGCATCATAAATATACACCAATATATATTTTAAAATCTATTTCAGATCATTCCATAAGATTAATTTCATGTGTCCCCTCTCACACAGGGACATTTTAGTCCCTGTTACTTTTACACAGGAGCTGAACTCCAGACACCACTGTCTGTGGCAGGCCCAGAGCAGCCCATGATTCTCATGATTCTCTTGTTTTCTGTTTTGCTTTGTTTTGTTTTGTTTTTTGGGCAGAGAAGCAAGGTTTATTGAATGATAGCAAAGTGATAGCACAAGCTCCCAAGGAGGGAGGGGACCCAAAGGGGTTGCCGCCGGGGTTTCTAAGTCTAGGGCTTTTTATGGGCTTGTTGGTGGGCTGTTTCAATCTGATTAACACTCCCTGCACCTGTCATCCATTCAGATTTTTGTCACCTGTCTATCATATGGGAAAGGGTGGAGGGCTCCTTCCTGGGCGGTGTAAATCCTTTTTTTTATTGTTATGTTAATCCCCATACATCACATCATTAGTTTTAGATGTAGTGTTCCATGATTCATTGTTTGTGCATAACACCCAGTGCTCCATGCAGAATGTGCCCTCCTCAATACCCACCACCAGGCTAACCCATCCTCCCTCCCCCCTCCCCTCTAGAACCCTCAGTTTGTTTTTCAGAGTCCATCGTCTCTCATGGTTCGTCTCCCTCTCCTTGTTTTCTGTTTCTAATCCATTTGTTTATCTTGTTTTGGAGCCCTGCTGTACCTTTGTTCATAAATATTTCATGCATCATTGCCATATGATTGTAGTAGAATGAAGAAGTTAAAACAAAAAAGTATTACCGAGACCAGACGTATCAGTCCAATATATTTTTATTATTCTAAGAAAATTGGAGATTTAGTTAAAGCAGTTCCCCTCCCCAATTTCTTTGATTTGCTTTTAGTCTTAATACTTATTTTTCTATTTAAAATAGCATTAAACTTTTTTTTCTATGATTAACATATGGCCACATGGATTAAAATAAATTGTGATGTATTTTTCTCAACCTTGTTGTTCCTAGGTGCTCAGAGATCCATAAATACACAGTACAATGTGCATTTTGGAACAAAATGTTCCTAAATCTCATGAACAACATACTAGCATAGTCTGCTTCAGCTCAGGTAGGAGGAGTGTTATGAAATACTTTGTCTTCAGTGGAGAGTAGAGAAAACCTCGGGTGGAGAGCCCTTGAAGACTATTCCCATTACTCAAAGAGTTTTTTTGTGGATGGTAGCTGTGTATTTCACTCTCAAACATATTTGCTTCCTCTTCTATCATTGCAGATGAGGTAAAAATGGTCCACTCTCTGCTCACCAGAGATTTTATGTTGAAATGGTTCATTTCTTCCTCAGCAACACAAGAAAAATCACCAAAAGCTTAAGGCTCATCTACCAATCATTTAGCCACCAAATACTTATTGAGTCCCCACTATGTTCTAAGCACTGGCAATATAACAGTGAACAAAACACACCAAAAACTTGCCTGTATAGAGATGAAGCAAATAAGTAATGGGTTACTTATATACATATACATAATGGGTTCTACAGATGATAAATACTATGTTAAAAAATAAAGCAGGGAAGGAATTCTTAAAAAGCCCATTTTAAATACCATGGTAACTAAAAATGTGAGAGCTCTACAAAACATAGAAAGGTGTGGGAGCAACTCATATGAATGACTTGAAGGACAGCAGTGGGCAGGTGGGGCTAAAGATGAGAGTACTTGGAGAAGAGATTGAAAGAAAGGGGTTCAGTTTGTGTAGGACTATGCTCACTGTTGTAATGAAGTCAGCATTTACTTTGAGTGATGTGGGATGCTCAGAGAGTTTTGAGCACGGGAGTGGTATGATTTGTCTTGTACTCCAAAAGAACCACTCTGCTAAATGTTTTAAGAATAGATAATCAAAGAGCAAGGAAGGAGGTGATTATAATTTTTTTTTTATCCTGGATGTATTTTAACATCAAGATCACAGAATTTGCTGAGGAATTGGGCTTGGAATATGGGTAAAAAGAGCAATTAGAGTAATACCAGGCAAGGTTTGTGACCTGGACAACGGGAAAAATGGAATTGTAGCTTAATGAGATGGGCACATTAGTCAGGACTCTTCAGAGAAACAACATTTTCTTTTCTTTTTTTTCTTTTCTTGTTTCTCTCTCTTCCCTCCCTCCCTTGCTCTCTCTCTCTCTTTCTCTCTCTCCCTCTCTTTACTTCCTTCCTTCCATCCATCCATCCATCCATCCATCACCCACAACCTGCCATTTGCAAGCTAAAAAGCTGTAAAGCCAGTAGTGTAATCAGTCCAAAGCCTGAGACCAGGGAGCCACTGGTATAAGTTCCAAAGTCCAAAGGCCCAAGAACTGCAGCTATGTGTCCAAAGGCAAGAAAATTGGATATTGAGGTCAAAAAGAGGGAATTTCCTCTCCTTTTACTTTTTTGTTCTTCTCCAGCCTTCAATGGATTGGATGATGTCTGCTCACATGGTGAGAGCAGATCTTTACTCAGTCTACTGATTCAAATGCTAATTTCTTCCAGAAACACTTTCACAGACACACCTATAAATAATGTTCTATCAGCTATCTGGGCATCTTTTAGCCCTGTCAGGCTGACCCATAAAATTAATCATCACAATATGTAATTCTGTAGGAGGAGCTTTTTGCTCACAAGTGTGATGGAGATCAGGAATTTTTGTTTTTAAAGCATCAAAATCAAAGTGCATGTTAGTTATGTAAGTAAATATAGCGAGTAGACAGATGGATGCAGTAATTTGAAGTTCAGCACATACGTCCAGACCTAAGATGCAAATTTGAAAGCCTCTGGTTTATAGATTGTATGTAAAGCCAGGGATCCAAAAAGAGATCATCAAGAAAGAAAGATTAGAGAATCTAAGAGAACAGAGGGTTAATCTTGGGTACTAGAGTTTCTTGGAAGAAAATAAATGCATGTTTCAAGGAGGAAGACATGGTACATAGGATATGATATAGCTGTAAAAAAGAATGAGAAAGGCTGATATACTTTCTTTATATACTGCTAAATCAAAAAAGTATTTATATTACTTACCTAATGGGTATGAAAAGGGAATAGGATAACTGAAAATTTATATTTACATTTGATAGAAATTGAGGAATATAAAACAAACTTTTAAAACAGTATTCATGGCAGAAATACCTCACAATATGTACCTTTAATATTATTTTGATTTTGAAACATAGGAATATAATACATTTAATAAATAGAAATATATCTTTTAGATTCCATATCCCCTATAGATATTACCCCACTTCTCTGATCACCTTACAACAAAATTTACTGTCTATTCCATTACTATTTTTTGAAACCTCTTCAGTGAGACTTTTATCCCCACTGTAACAACAAAGCAGCTCTGGTGAGAATCATATTCATATATTCCTAGTTTTTATCTCACTTAACCATCAGCAGCTTTTTACACAGGGAATCCTATGAATGTACCATGATGCCATGACGTATTCTTTTTCTCCTACCTACCTTATTTTACCAACTTTCTTGAGATATAACTGACATACCACATTGTGTAAGTTTAAGGTATACAGTATGATGATTTGATGTGTCTATATATTGAGAAATGTTTACCGTAATAAGGTTAGTTAACATATCCTTCACCTCACCTATTTATAGTGAGAAAATTAAAGATCTCTCATAGCAACATTCGAGTATACAACACAGTATTATTAACTATAGATACCATACTGTACCTTAAACCCCCAGAACTTATTTATCACATAACTGAAACTTTGTACCTTTTGACCTACATCTTCCTATTTCTCCCTCAGCCCCTGGCCACCACCATTTTATTCTCTGTTTCTGAGTTTGATGTTTTTAGAGTCCACACATATGTGATATCATACAGTATTTGTCTTCTCAGTGTAACTTTTTTCTCTTAGCATAATGCTCTCAAGGTCCACCAGTTTTGTCCCAAATGGCAGTGATTAACATAAAAAAAAAAACTAATGATGTATTATATGTTGACTAACTGAACATAATAAAAAAAATTTAGGATGATTTTTTGTTCTATTTCTGTGAAAAATGCCATTGGAATTTTGATAGGAATTGCATTCAATCTGTAGATGTCTTTTGGTAGTATCAGCATTATAACAATGTTAACTCTTCCAATCCATGAATGTATGGGATTTTTTTTTTCATTTCCTTGTGTCATCTTCAATGTGTTTCATAATGTCTTATAATTTTCAGTGTACAGGTCTTTCACTTCCTTGGTTAAATTTATTTTTAGTTATTTTTGATGCAATCGTAAATGGGATTACTTTCTTAATTTCTCTTTTGGAGAGTTCGTTATTAATGTATATAAATGTGACAAATTTCTGTGCATTGATTTTTTATCCTGTAATTTTACTGAATTTGTTAATTGGTTCTAACAGGTTTTTTTTTTTTTTTTTTTATGGAGTCCTTAGGGTTTTCTTAATATAATATCATGTCACCGACAAAAAGTGAGTTTTGCTTATTTCTTTCCAATTTGAATGTCCCCCTCTTTTTTTTTTCCTGCCTAATTGCTCTGGCTAGGATTTCCAATACTATATTGAATAGAAGTGATGGCAGTTGGCAGTCCTGTCTTGTTCTTGATCTTAGAGGGAAAGCTTTCAAACTTTTACTGTTGCGTATAATGTTAGCTATGGGTTTATCATATATGATCTTCTTTATGTTGAGGTCCATACCCTCTAAAATCATTTCATCAAGAATCTTTATCATGAATGATATGTTGAGTTTTATCAAATGTTTTCTTTTCTTCTTCTTTTTTTTTTACATGTACTGAAATAATCAGATGAGTTTGTCTTTAATTCTATTAATGTGGTGTGTCACAGTTATTGATTTGCTTATGTTGAATTATCCTTGCATCCTGGGGATAAATCCCACTTGATCATTGTCTATAGTCCTTTTAATGTGTGGTTGAATTTGGTTTACTTGCATTTTGTTAAGAATTTCTGCATCTATGTTATATGGTTATTGATCTATAGTTGTCTTTTTGTTTACAGTATTGTCTGGCTTTGGTATCAGAGTAATGCTGGCCTCATAAAATGAGTTTGGGAGTGTTCTTTCCACTTCAGTTTTTTGGAAGAGTTTGAGGAAAATTGGCATTAATTCAAAGTTTTGGTGTATTTCACCTGTAAAACTATGTGGTCTTGTGTCCTTTTTAGTTGGGAAGTTTTTTTATTACTGATTCAGTCTCATTGTTGGTCTGTTCAGATTTTCTATTTCTTCCTGAAGCAGACTTGTTAGGTTGTATTTTTCTAGGAATTTATCCATTTCTTCTAGGTTGTCCAATTTGTTGGTATAAAATTCTTCATGGTGTTCTCACGATCCTTTGTATTTCTGTGATACCAGTTGTAATGTCTCATCTTTCATTTATAATTTTATTTTGTTTTTTTCTTTACAAGTCTAGCTAAAGTTTTTTCTATTTTGTTTATTCAAAACCCAACTCTTAGTTTCACTGATCTTTTCTACTGTATTCTCTATTTGTGATTTGATCTTTGTTATTTCCTTTCTTATCCTAACTTTGGGCACACTTTGTTCTTCTTCTAATCCCTTGAGGTATAGTTAGGTTGTTTGAGATTATTACTGTTATTTTTAAATATAGGCATTCATCAATATAAACTTCCCTCTTAGCTAGTTTTTCTGCATTTCATAGGTTTTGGTATGTTGTGTTTCCATTTTCATTTGTTGTAAGACATTTTTTTTCTCTTTTGGTTTTGTCTGTGACCCAATGATTTTTCAGGAGTGTGTTGTTTAATTTCCACTTATTTTTAAATTTTTCAGTCTTTTTCTTGTTATTGATTTCTAGTTTCATACCATTGTAGTTGCAAAACATGCTTGATATGATTTCAATCTTTTAAAATATATTGAGACTTGTTTTGTTACCTAACATATATTCTATCCTGGAGAAGGCTTCATGTGCACTTGAGAAGAATGTGTATTCTACTGCCATTGGATGGCATGTTCTGTATATGCCTATTAGGTCCATTTGGTCTAAAGTATATCTCAAGAGAACAATGTTTCCATATCTATTTTCTGTATAAATAATGTATCCATTGTTAAAAATGAGGTACTGAAGTCCCTTACTATTACTGTAATGTTGTCTATTACTCTCTTCAGCTCTGTTTGTATTTGCATAATATATTGAGATGCATATATATATTTACAATTGTTTTATCTTCTTGATGAATTGACCCCTTTATCATTATACAATGGCCTTCTTTATCTCTTGTTACAATTTTTTACTTCAAGTTTATTTTGTCTGATATAAGTATAGCTATCCCTGCTCTCTTTTAATATCCACTTGCATGGAGTATCTTTTTCCATCTCTTCACTTTGAGCCTATGTGTGTCCTTAAAGTTAAATTGAATCTATAAAGTTTGGTCTTGTTTTTTCCCAGTTGCTTGCTCTCCCTTGAGCTGTGCCTTTTTACTGTATCTGAATTTTTAATTCAATGTACTCTCTTATATTGATTGAAATTTAAATTACTGTATGTCTCATATTACCAATAGCATAGAAATTATTTCTTATTATGTAAAACATACCAAATTTAATTATTTTTAAAAGTTTTAATTCAAATAATTTTAAAATGCTAAATATAAAGTATAGTGTCTGCTGTTAGCTAGAGTGCTAAAAACTTGAAATATTTTATCTCAAAAAAATCTCAAAGCAACCCCAAGTGACATAATAATTATCAGAGAAGGAAACTTAAGTTTAAAGAAGTTGATTGAATTATCTCAACTTAAACTATTATTGAGGAGTGAAACTAGAATTTATTCCCAAGGCTGAAACTCTTTTTATTATGCAATGATGCAGCTGTTTCCATTGTATCTAATCATGAGTTATAAGCTTCATGGAGGCAGGTACTATATACTCAATTTATAAATTCTATACTCATTCCAAGGAGCAATTACTAAATAAATATATATTAAATGCATGCATGAGCTAATGAGCCCATTCTTGGCAAAATGCATTTAATCAATAAGATATTAACTTTCTGAGGAACTATGACAACTTTTGAAGGGGAAGAAATTTGTCTCCTTTAATGATGATTTACCTAGTAAAACTTGGCAAGGAGGAGATATTTGGAGGAACAGGGATCAGGTCTTTCAAGAATCTCTGTCATACAACATATGCATTCACTCCATCTATATTCAAGGCTGTATCTTTTTCCCTCCCTCTGGCTAACAGCTGTATTTACATGAAGTTCTCGTGTGTCCATCAACTGTCAATCAGCCAATATAACTTGAAGTTCACTGTGGGTAGGTAAAGTAAGATGACACTGAGCTACTGTTATCATAGAACTTAAAGTCCAGGAAATTTGCTGGCATTTCCTATGAGAAAACACATTAGGAGTCTTTCTATACCTGGTAGTATGACATTGTATTTAAACACAACATGCATGATTAGAAACATTGATTACAAGTATATATTTAGGTTTTAAAGTATAGACTGCAACAGGGGCAAGGCTACCATTGTAGTTCAGTTAAATATATTGCCATTCAATAATTATTTGCAGTTTACACAATGTTGTGTTTGCCCTAATTAGTAGTGATACTAACCAATAGAGTCAATAATTTGCATTTTTAAGAAATTTATAATGTATCTGAGTGAAGAAGTCATATAAGCATTACCTAAACTGTGATTATCTGATTTGGGAGCATCTTATGATGAATGCTTAGAAGCTGTCTCTCCCTACTAACATTGCCACCAAGTCAAGGTGGACCCAGGGTTCCAATTACTGAGTGGCTCAGAGACTTTGAGTTTCTTTACCATTTTCTTTTCTTTTTTTTTTTTTAATTTTTTTTTAAAGATTTTATTTATTTATTTGAGACAGAGAGAATGAGATAGAGAGAGCATGAGAGGGAGGAGGGTCAGAGGGAGAAGCAGACTCCCTGCCGAGCAGGGAGCCCAATGCAAGACTCGATCCCGGGACTCCAGGATCATGACCTGAGCCGAAGGCAGTCGCTTAACCGACTGAGCCACTGAGCCACCCAGGCGCCCACCATTTTCTTTCTTATTCTTATGGTATATCACATTCTAACTCTGCTCCAAAATCTCTTTATATTTCATCTCATAATATTGCTTTGTAAATAGCACAGTTTTCCAAATAAGAAAAATAAAATAGCTTTACCATTCACTTGTATGACCTTAAGTAAGCTACATCACTTTGTTTAGATCCAATTTTTTCATCTGTCAAATGATAGTAATAATAAACACGTTATAGAATATTGTAAGATGTAACAGAAGAAAGAATTCCATTTTTGGTTATGACAGAGCAACTTAACATCTTAACCTTCATGTTGAGAAAAATTATAGAAATAAAATAAAATAAAAAAGACAATTGAAGACATTGAATAACAACCATGACATCTAGGACTTCAGAGGCTAGTTCTCAGAAAAAAAAAAGTGAGATCACAAGGAAGTAACTCTGCATGACATATCCCCTCAGTGAATTTGCTTCTTTCTGAACTGTACAGAGAAACAGTATGACTAGCCAAACAGAAGGGAGAAACTGGGAAGATAGGTAGAGCTGTCAACCCAGTAATTCGAGTTGAAGTTTCCCAAAGAGGTGGGCTGTGTAAACATTCTGGTTTTAGTTGAGGGCCTTGAAGTACTAAGCCATAGAAGTAGGCGAAACAAAATAGAGTAGGACTTACAAAGACTAAAATAGCCATGAAATTTGCCATTCCTGGCTCAATCCAGGTGCTTGTGTCCCTGTCCCTTGTCTAACTACCTGCCCATAAGAGGACTAAGTCATCTCTGGAAAAAAGACTCTATCATCCTGAATCTCTGAAATTTTTAATATGGAATTCTGGCATTTGATAAAAGGGATATCTTTAGGCAGAACAAAACTAAACTCAGAAGTATGGAAATACAGGAAAGGATGAAGAACACAGGAAAAAGTAAATATACAGACAACACTAAATAAATATTAACAAATTAAAGCAACAATAATAATGTATTCTGGAGTTTTAAATATATATAATTTAATTTAAATATATGATAGGAACAGCACAAAAGGCATGAGGCAGCTAAATGATGTAGAGTGTTTTAAGGTACCTTAATTGTTTAGAAAGTGGAAAAGGCACTCATTTATGATAAATGCTACTTAAGCAATAATGCATATTAGCATGTCTAAGGTACTATAAGATGTGTAACAAATGACAGAATGAAAAGGAAAATGGAAAAAAATCAGTAAATGCTAGATTAATTTTAAGATGGCAAGATAAGGCAGAAAACAGTAAATGATATATTTAAGCCCAAATATTTGAGTGGTTACATTGCATCTTAATGGACTAAATATTCTATTTAAAAGATTAAATTTGTCAAACTGGACTTAAAAACATGATATGCTGCTGCTTACAAGAAACACACTTTAAATAATAGAAACCAGAAAAAAATGAAACTTAAAGTATGAAAGAAAATGTACTATACAAACCCTAACCAAATGAGAACTAGTATAACTATACTAATATCAGTGTAAAATTTAAAAGATCACTAGAGCTGAAGTGAAACATTTTGTTGTGATAATGACAACTCATACACATTTACACACAAAGTAAACATAGCTTCAAACTATAAAACACAAAAGAATCTGGCATACAGAAACAACAAAAAAAAAGAATTAGCCAAATCAACAATCATTAAGAGATTTTTTAATATATCTCAGTAATGTATAGAACAAAAAAGTAATTATGTGAAAGATTTTCATAACACAATAAAGTGATTGAACACATATATGCAGCAAACAACTGAAAAAAATGTTTAAGTCTACTGTAATATTTACCAATATTTACCAATTGCTAGACCATTTAATCAATTTCAACCAATTTCCAGTTTGAATTTGTAGTTTCTTTTTAAACTATGGAGGAATTAGACAAAATATAATAAAACCCAAAATTCTTAAATGTTTGAAAATTGTTGGAGCACATCTGAATAAGTAAATTTCCAAGAAAAAAAAATTAGGAAATCTTTTAAAATACTTGAAGATGACAATACTTGTGAAATCTTATGGGATGCAATTAAAAGAGCTCCTGACAGGAAAATTATAGCCTTAAATTCATAAATTAGTAAAAGAAGACTCAGTGTTTTTTAAAAAAAAAGAAAAGAAAAGAAACCTTACATAATGACCCAATGGGATTTCTACCTGGAATTCAAGGTTGGTTCAACATATGAAAATTAATCAGTGCAATATATCAATAAAGGGAAAAAATCCTACATAACTATTTCAATAAATGCAGAAAAAGCATTTGACAAAATAACCTTTCATGATAAAAAGCACTCAAAATATTAGGAAAATGAAATTTCCTAAACCCGATAATGAGCATCTATGAAAAACCCAAAGCTATCATCAGACTTAATGGTGAAAAACTGAAAGCTTTCCTCCTAAGATCTGGAATAGGACGCATAGCTACTCTCACTACTTCTGTTAAACATTGTACTGGAGATTCTAGCTAAGTCAGTTAGGGAGAAAAAGAAAGAAAGTGATTCAGATTGGAAAGGAGGAAGTAAAAGTTGTCATTTGGAGAAGACACAATCTTATATATAGACCATCCTAAAGAATGCATAAAAACCATAGATGGGTATAAAGTGCATGTATCATCACATTTCTACTGTTGGACCCTCAATACAGTTGGACCCTGGATACAGTTGAGAGTTTACTATACTGACAATCTTATATCCCACTTTTTCATTTTTTTCATTTATTTATTTTTATTTTTATTTTTTAAAATTTATTATGTTAATTACCATACATTACATCATTAGTTCTTGATGTAGTGTTCCATGATTCATTGTTTGCATATAACACCCAGTGCTCCATTCAATACGTGCCCTCTTTAATACCCATCACAAGGCTAACCCATCCCCCCACCACCCTCCCCTCGAGAACCCTCAGTTTCTCAGAGTCCATAGTCTCTCATGGTTCATCTCCCCCTCTGATTTCCCCCCTTCCTTTTTCCCTTCCTGCTATCTTCTTTTTTTTTTTTAAACATATAATGTATTATTTGTTTCAGAGGTACAGATCTCTGATTCAACAGTCTTAAACAATTCACAGAACTAACCATAGCACATACCCTCCCCTGTCTATCACCCAGCCACCCCATCCCTCCAACCCCCACCACTCCAGCAACCCTCAGTTTGTTTCCTGAGATTAAGAATTCCTCATATCAGTGAAATCATATGATACATATCTTCTGTGCATTCTTTATACCCATCTATGGTCATAGTATTAAAATGAGAAAATCTATATGCAAATGAGGAAATAATTAGGCTACCTTATGTCCTAGGTAGCCTACTTTAGGAGAAGATCTGGGAAGTTTATGTACACTATAAGGAAAGATGTAATGAAGCTGGAGAACTTGAATTAAATATAAAACATACTTTAAAGTCTGAGAGCATGAGTCTGCTCCTGACTTAATTTTATTTTTTTTGTCCCTGACTGATAAATTCTATGACAATAATAAACAATGCAATTGTTAAAAAAAAATGCACAAAAAACTGTTAGTGTTTTAATAAATGATTAAGCAAAGATGCAGGATACAAGATCAAAAACTGGTTGTATTTCTATGTACTAACAATAAACAATCTGAAAAGGAAATTGAGGAAAGAATCCATTTAAAGTACTTGAGAATTTTTTTTTTACAGGTGCAATGCTTGTACACTGATACCTACTGTTAAAAGAAACTGAGGCAGACCTAAATAAATGGAAAATATTCATGGGAAGAGTTCACATTGTTGAGATAGCAATCACCCACAAATTGATCTTCAGATTCAATGTACTCCCTATCAAATTTCCAACTGCTGGTGCACCTGGGTGGCTCAGTTGATGAAATGTCCAACTCTTGGTTTAGGCTCAGGTCTTAGGGTCGTGGGATTGAGCCCCACAGCAGGCTCTGAGCCTGACATTCTCTCCCCTCAGTCTTTCTCTCTCTCACACAAATAAATAAAATCTTTAAAAATCTCTTCCAGCTGCCTTTTGTGTGCGTGTGTGCAGAAACAAGTTCTTCTTAAAATTCATATGGCAATGAAATAATATTGAGAAAGAAGAACAAAATTGGAGAACTTAAACTTCCTAATTTCAAAACTTACAACAAAGTTACAGTAATCAGGACAGTGTGTTACTAACATAAGGATAGATATATAGACCAGTGCATTAGAATCAAGAATCCAGAAATAAACATCCATGGTCAATTGATTTTTGATAAGGGTGCCAAGACCAACAATGAAGAAATAGTAGTCTTTTCAACAAATGGTGCTGGAACAACTGGATATTCATCTACTAAAGAATAAACTTGGACCTTTCTCACACCATTAAAAAACTAGTTTCAAACAGATTGAAAGTCTAAATTAAGAGCTAAAACAATGAAACTCTTAGAGGGAAATATAGATGTAAATCTATAGGAGGATAATAGGGCAACAGTTTCTTAGGTATCAACAACCACATATAAAATAGATACATGGAACTTCATCAAAATTAAAAACTTTGGGACATCAAAGACAGTGTCAAGAAATAATTTAGACAACTGACAGAATGGGAGAAAATACTTGGAAATTATGCATCTGATCCGAAACTTGAAATTAGAATATATAAAGAACACTTCCAAACCAATAATAAAAATACCAATAGTCCAGCTTAAAAATGGGCAAAGGATTTGAAAAGCCACTTCTCCAGTGAAGATATACAAATGGCCAATTAGCATATAAAATATTTTCACCATTATTACGCACAGAGAAATGCAAATCAAAACCACAATGAGATACCACTTCACACCAAGTAGAATAACTATAATCAAGATTATAAGAGTGTTGCTGAGGATGTGGGAAAAATGGAGCTCTCATACATAGCTGATGGTAATGTAAAATGGTGCCACCATGACTATTGTAAAAAAATTTGGCAGTTCCTCAAAATATTATATGTAGATTGAACATACAACCCAGAAATTCCACTCCTAGGTACAAACCCAAGACAAGTGAAAGTGTAGTCACACAAAAACTTGAGTTTAAATGCTCATAGCAGCATTATTCATAACAGACAAAGGTAGAAACCACCTAAATTTCCATCAATTGATAAATGGCTAAACAAATTTGGCATATCCGTACAATGGAATATTATTCAGGCATAAAAAGGAATTAAGTAGGGGCGCCTGGGTGGCTCAGTCATTAAGCATCTGCCTTCAGCTCAGGTCATGATCCCAGGGTCCTGGGATCGAGCCTCACATCAGGCTCCCTGCTCCTCAGGAAGCTTGCTTCTCCCTCTCCCACTCCCCCAGCTTGTGTTCCTTTTCTCGCTGTGTCTCTCTCTGTCAAATAAATAAATAAAATCTTTTTTTAAAAAAAAGGAATTAAGTACTGTTGCATGGTACAATATGGATGAGCCTTGAATATATTATTGCTAAAGTGATAGAAGCCAGACACAAAAGGCCACATATTGTGTGATTGCATTTATTTGAAATATCCAAGTATAAGCAAATCCATAGACAGTTGATTTATGGTTGCCAGGGAATCAGTGGAGGTGGGAATGGGAAGTGATTGCTAATAGGTCTGTTAAAGAAATGTTATGAAATTAGATATGGGGATGATTACACAACATTGTGAATAAAGACCACTGAATTGCACAATTTAAAATGATGGAGTTTATGTTGTGTGATTAAATCCCAAAAATGAAAGAAGGGCAGAAAAATCAGTATTGAAGTATCCTTTATTAAATTAGAAAAGAGCAGCAACTCAGTCCCCAAAAAATGTAAAAGCAAAGAAATAGCTTTGTCTGTTATGAATAACAAAAGTTAGAGTCAAAGTAGTGAAATAGAAAAATAAATATGGGGGGATAAATATAAATCAAAAGTTGGTTAATAGAAAAAAATAATAATAAAAACCTACCAAGTTTGATCAAGGAAAAAAGCACAAATTACCAATCAGAAATAATGTGGTATTAGTACTAATTCCACAGAATTTTAAAATACAATATTTTATGGACACTATAAAATTTAAATTAAATAGACAAATTCCAGGTAAAACACAATTTATCAAAACTGATAGCAGAATGAATTGAGTAACTGGATAGTTCTAATGCTATCAAATATATTGAAACTATTATTAAAAGACTACTCCAAGGAAAGCTCCTATCTCAGATGGACTCACTGGTGAATACTTCTAAATAATACAGAGAAATAAAACCAATCTATACATAGCCAAAAGAAAGAAAAAGAAATACTTCATATTTATTTTAAAAGGCCACAGCAACCTTTATATCAATACTAGAAGAAAACATCGTAAAAACAGAAAATTATAAACCAACCTCTCCTATGAACATAGGCATAAAATTTCCTAAATAAAAGAATAGAAATTTGAATCCAGCAACACAGAAGAAAGATAATATAGCTGGCAACATACTAGGTATGTCCCAAAAATGCATTATATGTTTAACTTTTGAAAACCAATCAGTGAAAATCACCTTTTTATTTATTTTTTTCGTTTTATTTTATTTTATTATGTCATGTTAGTCACCATACAGTACATCATTAGTTTTCGATGTAGTGTTCCATGATTCATTGTTTGCATATAACACCCAGTGCTCCATGCAGTACGTGCCCTCCTTAATACCCATCGCCAGGCTAACCAATCCCCCCACCCCTCCCCTCTAGAACCCTGTTTGTTTCTTGAAGTGCATAATCTCTCATGGTTCATCTCCCCCTCCAATTCCCCACCCCCCATTTCCCCCTTCCTTCTCCTAATGTCCTAAATGCTATTCCTTATGGTCCACAAATAAGTGAAGCCATATGATACTTGACTTTCTCTGCTTGACTTATTTCACTTAGCATAATCTCCTCCAGTCCCATCCATGTTGATGTAAAAGTTGGGTATTCATCCTTTCTGCTGGCTGAGTAATATTCCATTGTCTATATGGACCACATCTTCTTTATCCATTCATCTGTTGAAGGGCATCTCGGCTCTTTCCACAGTTTGGCTATTGTCGACATTGCTGCTATGAACATTGGGGTGCATATGGCCCTTCTTTTCACTACATCTGTGTCTTTGGGGTAAATACCCAGGAGTGCAATTGCTGGGTCATAGGGTAGCTCTATTTTTAATTTTCTGAGGCACCTCCACACTGTTTTCCAAAGTGGCTGTACCAACTTGCATTCCCACCGACAGTGTAAGAGGGTTCCCCTTTCTCCACAACCTCTCCAACATTTGTTGTTTTTTGCCTTGTCAATTTTTGCCATTTTAACTAGTGTAAGGTGGTATCTCAGTGTGGTTTTGATTTGAAATGCCCTGATGGCTAATGATGATGAATATTTTTTCATGTGTCTGTTAGCCATTTGTATGCTTTCTTTGGAGAAGTGTCTATTCATGTCTTCTGCCCATTTTTTGACTTGATTATTTGTTTTTTGGGTGTTGAGTTTGAGAAGTTCTTTATAGATCTTGGATACCAGCCCTTTATCTGTAGTGTCATTTGCAAATATCTTCTCCCATTCTGTGGGTTGCCTCTTTGTTTTGTTGACTGTTTCCTTTGCTGTGCAAAAGCTTTTTATCTTGATGAAGTCCTAGAAGTTCGTTTTCACTTTTGTTTTACTTGTTTTTGGAGATGTATCCTGAAAAAAGTTGGTGTGGCTGATGTCGAAGAGGTTACTGCCTATGTTCTCCTCTAGGATTTTGATGGATTCCTGTCTCACACTGAGGTCTTTCATCCACTTTGAGTTTATCTTTGTGTATGGTGTTAGAGAATGGTCGAGTTTCATTCTTCTGTATGTGGCTGTCCAATTTTCCCAGCACCATTTATTGAAGAGACTGTCGTTTTTCCAGTGCATATATTTTCCTGCTTTGTTGAAGATTATTTGACCATAGATTGGGGGTCCATATCTGGGCTCTGTATTCTGTTCCAATAGTCTATATGTCTGTTTCTGTGTGAGTACCATGCTGTCTTGGTGGTCACTGCTTTGAAATATAGCTTGAAATCAGGCAACCTGATGCCCCCAGCTTTGTTTTTCTTTTTCAACATTTCCTTGGTGATTCAGGGTCTTTTCTGATTCCATACAAATTTTAGGATTGCTTGTTCCAGCACATTGAAAAATGTCATTGGAACTTTGATCAGGATGGCGTTCAAGGTATAGATTGCTCTGGGTAGCATAGACATTTTAACAATGTTTATTCTTCTGATCCATGAACATGGAATGTTTTTCCATCTTTTTGTGTCTTCAATTTCTTTCATGAGTGTTCTGTAGTTCCTAGAGTATAGATCCTTTACCTCTTTGGTTAGGTTTATTCCGAGGTATCGTATGGTTTTTGGTGCTGTTGTAAATGGAATCATTTCTCTAATTTCCCTTTCTACAGTTGCATTGTTAGTGTATAAGAAAGCAACTGATTTCTGTGCATTGATTTTGTATCCTGCCACATTACTGAATTGCTGGATGAGTTCTAGTAATTTGGGGGTGGAATCTTTTGGGTTTTCCACATAAAGTATCATGTCATCTGCAAAAAAAGAGAGTTTGACTTCTTCTTTGCCAATTTGAATACTTGTATTTCTTTTTGTTGTCTGATTGCTGTTGCTAGGACTTCTAGTACTATGTTGAACAATAGTGGCGAGAGTGGGCATCCTTGTCATGTTCCTGATCTTAAGGGAAAGGCTCTCAGCTTTTCCCCATTGAGGATGATATTCACTGTGGGTTTTTCATAGATGGATTTTATGAAATTGAGGAATGTTCCTGCTATCCCTATACTCTGAAGAGTTTAAATCAGGAAAGGATGCTGTATTTTGTCAAATGCTTTTTCTGCATCAATTGAGAGGATCATATGGTTCCTCTCTCTCCTCTTACTCATGTGTTCTATCACACTGTTTGATTTGCAAATGTTGAACCACCCTTGCATATCAGGGGTAAATCCTACTTGGTCATGGTAGATGATCCTTTTAATGTATTGTTGGATCCTATTAGCTAGGATTTTGTTGAGGATTTTGGAATCCATATTCATCAGGGATATCGATCTGAAATTCTCCTTTTTGATGGGGTCTTTGCCTGGTTTGTGGATTAAGGTAATGCTGGCATCATAGAATGAGTCTGGAAGCTTTCCTTCTGTTTCTATTTTTTGAAACAGCTTCAGGAGAATAGGTATTATTTCTTCTTTGAATGTTTGGTAGAATTCCCCAGGGAATCCATCAGGCCCTGGACTTTTGTTTTTTGGGAGGTTTTTGATCACTGCTTCAATCTTGTTCCTGGTTATTGGCCTATTCGGGTTGTCAATTTCTTCCTGTTTCACTCTTGGTAGTGTATAGGTTCCCAGGAAGACATCCCTTTCTTCCAGGTTGTTTAATTTATTTGCATATAGTTGATAATAATTTCTAATAATTGTTTCTATTTCCTTGGTGTTAGTCGTGATCTCTCCCCTTTCATTCATAATTTTATTAATTTGGGTCTTTTTTTTTCTTTTGGATAAGTCTGGCCAGTGGTTTATTGATCTTATTAAATCTTTCAAAGAAACTGCTTCTAGTTTCATTGATCTGATCTATTGTGTTTCATGAATTTTAAGCTCTTTCTCCTAGACCTCCTCTTTCTCCTTTTTTTCTATCAGTTTGTCTTCTAGATCACTAATTCATTCTTCTGCCTCATTTACCCTAGCTGTTAGATTATCTAGATTAGATTGGATCTCATTGATAACATTTTTAAGTTCTGCCAGTTCAGCTTTCATTTCTGCCCTTAGAGACTCTTTGTTGCCATTAATCAATTTTTCCATTTTAGCTATTGTCTTCATAACTGTTACCCTGAAGTCCATTTCAGACAGCTTGGTTATATCTGTACCCATTTGTAAATCTGTGGCAGAAGTCACAGTCTCTGAGTCTTTCCTATTTTGGGGGTTCCTCCTCCTACTCATTCTGTTGAGGGCTGGTTGAGGGAATGTATAGAAACCAAATTATTGACCACAACCCAAGCAAGATGCACCTGTTTTATAGGGACATTAGATTTGTTAGCCTCTTGTTCTCCCAGCCTGTCTTCTGGGGGAGGGGCCTGCCGCAATGTTACTCAGGTAACCCTGTTTGGGCAGAGTTGCCCTGCCCCCTGTGTGGGGGGATGGGCTCAGTGAAAACTGTTTTTCTGGGGCTTTTGTTCTCTGGAGGTTTTCCCTGGCAGCATTCCATGTCTCTTCCGAGAGTCAGAGCAAAAGATTCCATTTCCAACCCTCTGCCTCAGAACAGAGAGATAGCAGTCTGTTCTTCAGTGAGCTCTCTGGGCCACACTATCTCCGTTTCTGTCTGTGCTGCTAAAAACTGCAGCATCCTGGGTTGTGCGCCCCTCAGCAGCGCTCCCAGTCCTTGCCTGCAGGTCAGGGCACATCTCTCCCCTTTGTGCTTCTAAAACTGCCAGCCACCTCCAGTTCAAACATGTGGCCCCACTGCTCCAGGTTTTAGTCTGAAAGGGCTGCCCTGAAGTCCTTTCCCCGTCGCTACCAGTCTGCAAGTCTGTGCCTGTCCCCAGCGCAGGAGGCTTTCGTGCACCAGTGGTGCAGGATCCCAAAGGCTCCATCCCCCTTTCATTTACCTTCCAATATCTGCCCTCGGAATCATGGCTCCCCGCTTCATACCTTGAAACCAACCGCCTGTGATATTCTATTTGTAGAGATCCAGATATATCTTCTTACATCTCAGGCTGATTTCATGGGTGTTCAGAGTGGTCTGGTAGATATCCAGCTCAATTCAGGGGACAAGTTGGAATAGGGTTCCTACTCCTCCACCATCTTTTCCTCTACCTTGAAAATCACCTTTTTAAAAGAATAAGAGAAATATCATAATAGAAGAAAATATTTGATAACACTCAATGCTTTTATACACACACACACACACACACACACACACACACACATATATACTCTCAACAAGCAAAATACAGAAAATATTTCCCATCAGATTAAGAGGACCTATAGAGTACATACCTTCATGGTGAAATATTGAAAGTTTTCTCTCTGGTATCAAGAATGAGACAATAAAAGCTATTATCACCACTTTTCAACATTTTGCTAGAAGTTTTAGGCAATGCAAATGGAGGACCAAAAAAGTAAAATACTGGATTGGAAGAAATCAAACTGTTCAGACAACATACTGGTATACATACAAAATCCAAATAAATCTGCAGATGAATTAACATAACTACAAAGTTAGTATAGCAATGTCTTCAGATACAAGGTAAATATAAAAATTTCAACTTTTTAAAAAGGATACAATTTAAAATTGTTTAAAAATACGTGGGGAAAAAATCCAACAAAAGTTGTGAATGACCTCTACACAGAGAATAGAAAGCATTATTAAAGGAAAGTAAAGATAACTTCCCTCACCAATTTTAGGAAGATACTGTGCACATGCAATGGAAAAATCAGTATATAAAAATGTCAGTGCTCTCACACTGAATTTATCATTTCACTGTAATTTGAACAGTACTAATTTGTCAAAATCAATAAGCTGACTTGAAAATTTATATGGAACAGCAAAGAACCAAGACAGTCTTGAAGAGGAATGAAGTTGGAAGACCCAACTACTAAACAAATTTATTAGAAAGCACAGTAATAAACCCAACAGGTTATTAAGAATGTACAAAAAAGACCACTGAAACAGAAAAGAAATTAGGGCGCCTGGGTGGCTCAGTTGGTTAAGCGACTGCCTTCGGCTCAGGTCATGATCCTGGAGTCCCGGGATCGAGTCCCGCATCGGGCTCCCTGCTCGGCAGGGGGTCTGCTTCTCCCTCTGACTCTCCCCCCTCTCATGCTCTCTCTCTCTATCTCATTGTCTCTCTCAAATAAATAAATTAAAAAAAAAAAAATCTTTAAAAAAGAAAAGAAATTAAAAAATGGTGAACTTATTTTATGACAAAGTTGACACTTCAACACAGTAGCAGAGCCAGAGGGAGATCCAACTACAGGAGAGTGATGTACTATAGAAAAATCTGATCCCCTGTTGCTGGCTCTGAAGATGGAGGGAGGGGTATGGACCAAGGAATGCAGGTGTGAAAAAGCAAAGAAATGGATTCTCTCTTAGGAGGTCCTGAAGGAGATAAAGCCCTGCAACAAACTGACATCAACTGGGTGAGACTCAGTTCAGACTTCTGACCCACATAATTATAAGATAATAAATCTGTGTTGTTTTAAGCCATCAGGCTTGTGGTAATGTATTAAGCAGCAATGTGAAACTAACACAAGTTCCAGTACAGGAAAGTATGAAACTTAGCCCCCAATTTCTCAGCATGCATAAAAATCAATTCCAGATAATTGTCTATGTAAGTGAAAACAGATATAGAAAGGTAGGAAGGAAAGAAAGAAAGCTCCTAAAGGAAATATAGCAAAATAGCTTCATGAACTTGGGCTAAACAAAATTCTGTAAATAGGAAAAAAAAAAATGGCACAAGGCAGAGATGAAAGCATAATAAAAGTTTCTACTTTTAATGTCATAAAGTATTATACAAAGTAAAAACATAGCAGAAAGTTGTACTTTCTTAATGGTAAGAGATACCAAGAGCAAAGCAAAAAGATACTCTAGGGAGTAGGAAAAACTAATTACCTATATTTAGTTACATATGTGATATATATATGTGTGTGTATGTGTGTGTGTTTTATATGTTTAGTTATACATGCGTTATATATATGTAGTTATATATGAGATATATATAACAAAGATATATATAGACCTAAGATCTGTAACTATTATAACTGTATATACAACTATATATACATATATAAGAACTCTTTAAATCAATAGAACTAAGAATTCTACAAATCAATAAGTTAAAGGCAGACATTCCCATAAAAAAAATCAAAAAGACTTGAGCAGATACTTCATCAAAGCAGCTACGTTTGTCCAGCAATAAAAATGAACATATTGCAGCTACATGTAAAATCATCGATGACTATAATACACAAAATGGCAAAAGAAGCCAGACGTATAACAGTACATACTGTGTGCTTGCATTTATATAATGTTCAAAAGCTAGCCTAATTACCCTATAGTTTTAGAAGTCAGGAGAGTGCTTATTCATGGCAGGAGGATTGTGACTAGAAAGGCTGAACAAGGAAGACTTCTCTGAGTAATTTTCTGTTTCTTCATCTGGGTGCCAGTTACATGCCAAGTCAATTCTAATTATGAAAATTTACCAAGTTGGCCACTCATGATTTGTGCATTTTTCAAAATAGATATATTATTCTTTGATAGAAAAGTTGACCATAAATAGAAGTAAGCAAACAGAAATATTAGTTCTTAGAGAATATAAGAAAAGTATTTATCTGGTTCATTGTAATCCTCCAATAAGTGGTAGCTCTGAAATTAATCTTTTAAACCTTTGTTTTTATCCTTCTACCTCTTAATAATGTGTAAGGAAACAACTTCCCTCTTTAATTTTACCACTCCACTTTTCATCAAGACTATATGAAAAACACTAGTGTTTATTTGCCTGTATCAACAAAGTTCTGAAATCAAATGCATAATTACGAATGCATGCTATAAATTGCTAAAATGTATTTAAGTGTTTAGAAATCTCCTTCAGAATCTCTGCAAAAGGTATCTACTTCCTGTACTTCCTCTAATTAAATCCACTTTTCATCAAGTACCAGTAATCAGTATTTTTTAAATTACTCTGAGTTTTTTTTATAAACTTTAATTTCTAGTATCTACTAGTATAGCAATGTTTTGTACAGTTTTGCCATATAGATAATGTACTATCCATATATACACATGTGCATGTATAGTGGGTGCATGCATATTGTATGTGGTATTTTTAATACACTTCAATTCAAGCAGGCTTTTATCATAATCTAACTTCTAAAATTGTATTATTGGAAAACACATTCTGTCTTCTGAAATATGGACTGAATAATGACCCTGTATGAACTTCTGAATATAATTTTATATCCTAAAAACCCAAGTTTAAGACAGGCATGTAAAAATGTGGTTGAATTTTGTTCACAGTTATTTATAACTTGTACTCTTCACCGTATATCCATGAAGTTTTCTTTAAAATTTACCCCATGAAGGAGCAGGGCAGGCATTATTCTCTATATTTCACACACAAGTGAAGTGAGACTCGGGTTAAGTGATTATCTCAAAATCACAAAGTTTCGTTAGTTTCAGAGTCAAAGCAAAAACAGAAACCAAAATGTCCAAGTCTTGTTTTTCTAACTAAATCCATTATTTTTGTCCCCTCTACTCTGGTCTCCCTCCCCCCTCCACCACCTGCCCTATTGCTTTGTGCACTCCTTGTACTTAAAATAAGAAAGCCCATGTGGGTGTTAAGAGTATGTTGGGAAGTTTCTAAGAATATAGGGGAATCTAAAAAATATGAACTTTGAAGTACAAGTAGGGTTTGGATTAGTGTTAAGCAGACAAGTGCCACCTAACACAGCATATGCAGCTGGGGATGAGCAAAGTGAATGATTTCTTAAACTGACAGTATTAGGATGGGAAGAAAAGAGAGATTAGGTTGCAAACAATTACAAGAAATGCAACCTATGCTGCAGTATTTCTACCCAAAGAATCAGTATTCCTTAATGAAATTCTCTAGCAATCTATTTAGACTTGAAGGACATATTTATGTTTTCAATTTAGCTCAGTTAGGATTAGAGGGAGGAGAGAAGGTAAGACTCCCCAGGTGAGAAGCCAGACAATTTGCCTTATAGAGACAAAACATTAGACACATTTCAAATGCCAGATGTTCACCATGACCCATTCAAGTCTCTTTAGTGCAATTTGCCTTAGTAAATGTATTTTCATTGATTTCAAAAAAATTCATATCAAACGGTTTCACAAAAGAAAAAAAGGAAAGACAAAAGTTTTCCATGCAAGGAGAGGGAAACATACAAAAATTGTTCTTTAAAGAGCAGGGGTCGGGGAGGAAACTACAAGTAAAGAATTGTATTTCTTATATTGTTGTGTTTTTAAGAGTCATTCTGGTACCTCTTGTTCTGTCTGAATTTGATGCTACACAAAGTTCTGTGATTTTTCTCTCCTGAATATATCGTGACTCTAGTTTTGTTCCCATTGTCACCTAGGCCATGCCTGTACCTTTCTATTGGTCCACCTTTTGCAATAATTTGTGAAGAAGCCATTACTTACCTTTCAGATTGGCAAAGATTTGAAAGTTTGACAATATACTCTCTTGGTGCAGTTGTGTGGGAGAAATGTCACTTTCCTATATCGTTAGTGGGAATGCAAATTGATAGAATTTCTATGGAGAGGTTATCAGCAATACCTAGAAACATTTCTTACACATATATATTTTCATCCAGCAATCCACCTCTAGGAATCTATCCTAGGGTTTCAAACCACTTCTAGGAATCTGTTCTACCATTATTCTAGCCAAAAATATGAAAAAAAAAAAAAAAAGATGCACCAGGCTATGAGTTACAGTACTATGCAATTATAAGACTGGAAACCACCTGTATGTCTATCAGTAGGAGACGGGTTGAATAAACTATTATACATTTACCCTTTAGAGTCCTATAAGAGGGAATGAGGCATATCTCTATAAACTATCATAGCATGCCCTTCAGGATATACTAGGTATAAAAGGCAAGGTAGAGAAAAATATGTTACCACTTAGCCAAGAGAAGAGGGAGATACAAATATAAATGCATATTTGCTGTTAATTTTTAAAAATGGAAAAATTATCACCAAATAAGTAGAAATCATTAAGAGCGGTATTAAGGTAGAGTTGTTTATAGATTTGACTTTGGAGACACATAACTGCATAATAACAAAACAAAAGTCAGTAAAAAGCAATGCTAAAAATCTATACCAAGATGAAACAAATGAACCTGTGTATCACATTGGAGGCATAATTAGGGGAGATGAACTATTCCAAGTGGCATTAAATACAACATAATTTGACACTCTATTCCTAGCAGGATATACCCTAGGAACAAAATTATCCACAAATAGACTGAAAGCAATTATATATTTGGTGGTATTTTTATTCTAAGACTGTTAGTTGTGTGTTGTTATTACAAAGAATAATCATGCTAGTGCCATGAAAACCAGGATGTTCATTGTAAAAGATATAAATGAAAGATGGAAAAATTAAGTAATAATCCTCTGTTCTTAAGTTTGAATTTAAAGCATGAGCTCAAAACATATATCTTAAAAACAAAGCTCTGTCCAAGAAAAGGTGTAAAACAGTGACCCACCATTGGGCAGTGAGTACTATTATTACCTAGACTGTGGCTTTCAAATATTACTTTTCATAAAAGTAGAATTTCTAGAGAATTTCTAGAATTTCTTAGAGAAAAGGCCAGTTTTAGGTCTGGCACAGTAAACATACATGATGAACCTGGAATATCTTGTCATACCTGAAAGCAAGGAAATTATCATACATTACTACTAGAACTTATTACTGGTCAAGGATGGAAAATTTTCAATATTAAACAGGTTTACAACTTAAGTAGCTTGCGACACAAGTGTATTTATATATATGAGTTCATGATTCTTTAAAAGCACTCATTTATCATTATTTTTGACAACTATAAATTAAAGGGAAGTATTCATCATGTATCCCTTTTCCACTTACCAATTTTACCCCAGGGGTCAAATAGTTAATGGTAACAAAATAGAAGTGTTTCCCCTAATAAATAAATAGAGAATGATTGAAATTGGTCATTGTTTTATAACTCCTAATGAACTAATGGATCTAGGCCATGATTACTCATGCCCGCTAACACCACAGAGAGACAATCTCCCAAAATACTGATATCACCCATGAGGTATGCTTGCCAAAGAATCAGTGCATAATCTGATCAAGCCTCTAATCTATCTATTAAGTTACAGGAAATACAAGAGACAGAGGAACATATTAAATACCATGAGAATTCAATCAGCAAAGTTCAAGTCATAGGAAGTTCTATAGAACAAAATGTCTAGTTTTTCCAACAAATCATTTTCAAAAGTTAAAGAGATGTTTGTGGAATCTATAAAGAAAAAAGGCTTGAGACCTATCAACCAATTATAATGCATGGACCTTATTTAGATTCTACTACAAATCTTATCTACATACATGCATATACATATATATAATACCTAATTATATATAAATTGTATTTAATTTTAAATCATTTTCATTAACTATAAATTACATTATTTACATATATTTAAATGTAAATATATAACATATATTTATATATTTTATATATAAATCGGAGTAATTCAAACTGAATAGATTTGACATTAAGATACTGTTTAAGTATGAAAATGATTTTATGGTTAAGTGTGTTAAAAGAATATTTATATTTAAGAAATAAAAACTGTTAAGCATCCAACTCTTGGTTTCATCTCAGGTCATGATGTTGCAGGGATTCTGTTCCCAAGTGGTTCTTGGTCACACCACTTTGAAGAATGAAGAGGTAGACCAGAGGAAGAGTGATGCACAGCAAGGCAAAGTGTATTGAGTGATAGTACAAAGCTCCCAGAGAGGGAGGGGACCTGAGAGAGTTGACATTTGGTGTTCAGATCTAGGGGGTTTTATAAGCTCTTTTGCATAACTATTTTAAGTAACCAGAGTGTGAGCCCCCTACAGATTGGCTGCTAAAGTGTACCAATCAGGGTTTTGATCATGTTCTTGTCTACCTATTAAGTTATTGTTCACGTGCTGTGCTGATGGTCTTTTGGGCTGATATTTGGATACTAACTGCCTCACCTTATGATAGTGACCAGTGTTTTATGGTTAATTGTTTTGTCTCAGGATGTCTTGCAAAAGTTATTTCTGCAGACGCTGCTAGACAGGATGGTATTGTGGTCTCGTCTAAGCTGTAAAATAGAATGCTATTGTGGTTTTGTCTTAGCCATCCCAGCTCCCTGGTTTTTGTTGTTGTTGTTGGGGACCCTGGCCCTGACTACCCAAGTGTCCAACTAATTCCTAACAATGATCTCAGGGTTGTGAGATCGAGCTCCACATGGGGCTCAGTGCTCAGTGGGGAGTCTGCTTGAGATTGTCTCTCCTCCCTCTGCCCCTCTCCTGGCTTGCACACACTTGCACATGTGCTTTCTCTCTCTCCTTCTCTCAAAGAAATGAATCTTCAAAAATAAATAAATAAAATACAACAAAAACTGAAATATTCAGAGGAAAGAACATCTTTGATTTGCTTCAAAATAAACCAGGTACAGGGGAGGTACAAGTAATGACTAGATAAAACAAGACAGGACTTAAGTTAATAATTGTTGAAGCTGGGTGGTACATGGAAGTTCATTATACTGTTTCTATTTTTTTTTTTTTTACATTTTAGTTTTTCATAATAGTACAAAAAAGGAAGAGCAACCCTGCATGGATCGGCCCTACGGTCTTGCACCCCACTCTTCCCTGGCTCTCTTTGCCTGTGCTTAAACCACCTACCCACCTTTATTGTATGTATCCTTTCTGAGCACCTTTCCTGCCCAAGGCTTTTCTGTGCTGTTCCTTCTGCATGGAGTACACTTCCTTACCCCTCTGTGCATTCCTAACTTCCACTCCATCCTTAAGACTTTGGCTCAGTTTTTACTTCCTAAAGGAACACCTCTGACTTTCCCTGCTCTAGACTCTTGTAGTCCCAGCTACCTCTCTTTTCTAGTAATTATCACACTTTTACATTAATTTACCTGATGATTTGTTTTTACTCTCAGCCCCAGCAAGCCCTTAAGTCCCTAAGAATAGAAGCCACAGCCATTTTACTTAACATAGTACCCAGTACCTATCTCAGTACATAGTACTCTTGTTAAAGAAAAAACAATTGCACATCATACTGGTTAAAAATGATGAAACAGATTTTATTCAGTACGAGTGCAGTAGCGTAGAGAGAGTTCAGGTAAACTGAGCTCAATTCCAATCTTTACGGAAGTGACTGGGTACTTGAAAAGGAAAATGAAATAGTACGGAGGGGAATGAACGAGGCTCAATGCAGATTAAGGCAAATAGAAAATTACAACAAGCAAGTAGGGATTTGTCAGTGTGATTAAGCCATCTGTGTCTGCTAACTGGTATTTGTCAAAGTCAGGCTCCTGCCTTCCTAGACAGCCTGGGAGACACAGGCCCTATCTTTCCTGATGATTATATTTCAAGGGGATGGCTCCCAGGTCCTTGAGAAAGACATTCCTTGCTGTAAAAGTTAAAATACATCTCGGAGACAGAGAAAGAAATTATAATGGCAAGTTTTCTGAAGTAAATGCTTTAAGAAAAAGGGTCTATAGGCAGGGGTTAACTGGAAAACACAAGTTTTTTTGGCAGCATCGAGCTTTCTCAGGGGCTTAAGGGGACTGGGGCAATCATCCTATGGACATGGCCTCGAGCTAATTAGAAACTATGTTAGTGTTCAGGTCTCTTAGTGGGGTAGGGGGGTGGGATCATTATGCTTAGAGTTGCAACTCCTATGTTGAGAAGAGGGCTCAGAGGAGCCTGTCTAGACTTTGGTCTTTGTTACTCTATAAATACTTGCTGAATGTTATACCATATCTGTCGGGGCAGGATGGGGGGAGGAGGAGAAGTATTCAGGAAATAAGAAGCAAGAGGTATTCACATTGGAGTTAAAAAAGAGCTCAAGTTTCAATAAGAATAGAAGAGAAAAAGTGCTTATTCTGGGGAGAAAAAGCTGGATCAAGATTCTCTGATGTTATCCTTTATATTATAATAATGAAAAATAATTAATAAAAAGCTTCCTAATATTATTCGATATAGTCTCTTTCCAGTCCTAAGAATAGCTGGGATTCTAAGTGGAAAAGAGAAAGAGAGATGTATTTCTCTGTGTCAGTTTCTGCTTTGGAGTTTAAAATAAAGAGAACAGGGGCACCTGACTGGCTCCTATTTCTCTGTGTCAGTTTCTGCTTTGGAGTTTAAAATAAAGAGAACAGGGGCACCTGACTGGCTCAGTCAGTAGAGCATGTAACTCTTGATTCAGGGTTGTGAGTTCAAGCCCCACATTGGTCACGAAGCCAATCTTTCAATCAATCAATCAATCAATCAATCATCAGTAAAAATAAATAGATCCTTAGAATGTATTTAATAAATAAATTAATAAATTAAAGAGAGCATTTGTATGGCATTATGAGTATGAATATCTACAAAGTTACCAATAACCAAATGGAGAAATTACTATAATTTGCTACAGGGTGAAGTGACCTCTAAAAGGAAACCAGAGGTGGATTCTGAAGTGCTTTATGAGTCTGACAGGTAAGAAAACCAGATAAGCAAGCTCTGAATTGCAGACCCTCATGTTTATTTTTACCTTTTTTTGGAAAACTCAAAAATGTTTCTTTATGAACTGGGGTTTAAGGAATGTGCCTTCTCAAAAATTTAGAATTCAGAGCACAAAACATTGCTAATTACAGAAATAAGGAATACATGCAGCTTCTTATCTTAATTATTTTACGTTTTCTTCTTTTGCAAAACACAAGCCAGTTTCCTGCTGAGATGTAATTCCTCATTCACAGAAGAAAGAAAACTCAGCTACAGCTAGTTGGGATCAGTAAGTCTTCCAAGGTTAATACTTAGAAAGGAAGCATGCCATAAAAATTAAGGCAGATGTGTTTGAATTGGGGGAAGGTGGCATTTTTATTCTTTGCTTTAAGTGGAGCACTCTAGACCCAAAAGATGAACTGCTGTGGAATGGTTGTGTGGAACAAACTGTAGAAACTTGGAATTCCTAAAGAAATACATGAACATTTCTAATTTCTTTTCAAACTAGGTCACTCACAGAGTAGTACTACCAGGAGCAAGATGTGAAATTTATAGCGTTCAACTGAAAAAAAGAGAAGCTTCTTAATGGTAACATGAAAGAAAACCTGAATAGTTTAGAAATAAGATGTCCTGAGAAGCATTTGGTGGGTATAAACACTATTAACATTTATGCCAGTCTTCTGGACCATTTCTTTCCCCACCTTTATTTTTTAACAAAAAAATTCTCCAAATGGTAGTTCATTTTATGAGTATAGTTTATTATGGTGGTTCTCAAACTTTAAGCAAAAATTATTCATGGAACTTTCTTTAAAATGCAGATTTCTGGACCTCTTTGCTAGCAAATCTGTTTTAGGTGGTCCGGATTGGGTGCCAGAGTCCATATTTTTAACTAAGCATCCAGGTAGTTCTAACACACATGCTCTATAAGCCACAATTTGAAAAATATTGATGGAATAAAATCTGTCACGGTATATGGCTGGAAACTCTTGAGCTGCATTTATAATATAATTATTATAACAGCAAAGCTAAATGTCAGGCATAAAGTTGATAATCGATATCTACTTGATAATTAATAGCTCTCAAAGTGAATTTTAATAAAAGTATAAAGTGGTATTATTTTAACTAGATTACAGTCCTATGAGAATCATCAGATTCTGATTATCGCCCCCTATTGCAAGAAAACGGGCTTCATACTGGTGTCCTACACACTACTATGGGGTTCACTGTTGGGCAGCTTGGTGTGGACTAGGATGATAATGTTCTTACAGGTAAGAGCATGGGCTTCAGATAGGTTTTCACAGTCCCTGTATATCGACTATCTGTGTACCTTTGAGACTTCCTCCTCCTTAAAGTAGGAATGATAATGTCAATGCCTATTTTCTAGGATTATGTGATGTTTAGATTTTTTTTTAAGTTTCAATAAGTATAGAAGAGAAATATATAGTGGATTTCCTTTAATACAGTAGGCATTTGAATGAAGAGGGAAAAAGTAACTTCATTTCTTGGCCCTCATAAGGTTGGTTTTATTGTCAAGAGAAAAGCAATGACATTTTTCAGAATCCGGTTCTTATGTTAGCCCAGAAAAGCTGAGAGTTGAAGATTTCAAGTTTGGGTCTTTGGGAATTTAGACATATTGCCTTGAAAATCATGAGAAACAGTGATTGTCTCACCTAGTGGCTCTGGCTACACACCCTTTGTCTTTCTCTGACTTATTTCACTTAGCATAATGTCATTGAGGTCCATCTATATTGTTGCAAATGACAAGATTTTTCTTCTTTTTAGTAACTGAATAATATCCCATTATGTATATGTATGTGTATACATATGTCACATTTTCTTAATCTGTTCATCCATTGAGGGATGCTTCAGTTGTTTCTGTCTTGGCTCTTGTTAAAAAACACTACAATGGCCATAAGGATACATACAACTTTGCAACTTAGTGTTTTTGTTTTCTTCAGATAACTACCCAGAAGTGGAACTGCTGGATGATATGGTAGTTCTAAGTTTCTGAGACATCTCCATACTGTGTTCTATAGTGGAAGCACCAATTACCATCTCCACCAAAAGTGCACAATAGCTCCTTTTTCTTCACATCCTTGCCAGCACTGTTTTTTTGTTTTGTTTTGTTTTTCCTTTATGAGAATAACCACTCTAACAGGTGTGAGGTGATATCTTTTCCTTGTGAGGTGATTGCATTTCCTTGATGATTACTGATGTTGAACAACTTTTTTTTTTTTTAAAGATTTTATTTATTTATTTGAGAGAGAGAGAATGAGAGAGAGCAAGCACATGAGAGGGAGGAGGGTCAGAGGGAGAAGCAGACTCCCCGCCGAGCAGGGAGCCCGATGCAGGACTCGATCCAGGGACTCCAGGATCATGACCTGAGCTGAAGGCAGTTGCTTAACCAACTGAGCCACCCAGGCGCCCCTGAACAACTTTTTATGTACCTGTTGGCCATCTGTATCTCTTCTTTGAAAAAATATCTAATCAGTTACTCTGCCCATTTTTAAATGAATTTTTTTTCCTTTTTGCTATTGAGTTGTATGAATTCTTTATATATTTTGGATTCTAATCCCTTTTCAGATTTATGATTTACAAATATTTTCTCCCATTCAGTAGATAACTCTAGGTTTTTTTGTGCTCTAAAGAAGCTTTTATTTTGATACAGTTCACTTGCTAATTTTTGCTTTTGTTGCTTTTCTTTTGGTGTCAAATCCCCCCAAAAAATTATCATTGAGACCAATCTCAATGAACTTACTGCCTATTTTCCTCTAGGAGTTTTATGGATTCAAGTATTACATTCAGGTCTTTAATTCATTTTGAGTTAATTTTTGAATAGACTCTAAAAGAGTGCTCCAGTTTTCTCGACACCATTTATTAATGAGACTTTTCTTTCCCCACTGATATTCTTGGCTTCTTTGTCATAAATTAAGTGAACATATATGTGTGGTTTTATTTCTGGAATTTTTATTCTGTTCCATGTTCATGTTTTTATAACAATATCATGTTCTTTTGATTACTGTAGCTTTGTAATATAGTTTGAAATCAGGGAGTGTGATGGCTTCAAGCTTTGTTTTTCTTTCTAAAGATTGCTTTGAATATTCTTTTGAGATTCCATATAAATTTTAAGATTGTTTGTTCTATATCTGTGAAAAATGCCATTGGAATTTTGATAGGAATTGCATTGAATCTGTAAGTTACCTTGGGTAGTATGGACATTTTAACAGTATTCTTCAAATCCATGAACAGAGAATAGCTTTCCATTATTTGTGTCTTCTTCAGTGTTTTTAATTAATACCTTATAGTTTTAGGTGTACAGGTCTTTTACCTCCTTGGTTAAATTTATTCCCAGATATGTTATTTTTTTGATGCAATTATGAGATCGTTCTCCCAATTTCTCTCTATGATAGATTGTTACTAGTGTACAGAAATTCAACAGATTTGTTTACAATGATTTTATATCCTGCAACTTTACTGAATTTATTGATTAGTTACATTTTGGGGGAGGAGTGGAGTCTTTAGAGTTTTCTACCTATACTATGTCATCTGCAAATAATGACTATTTTACTTTTTCCTTTTCAATTTGGATGCCTCTTTGTACCTAACTGTTCTGGTTAGGACTGCCAATATTATACTGAGTAAGAGTGAGGAGAGTGGGATTCTTGCCTTGTTCTTGATCTTAGATGAAAAGCTTCCAGCTTTTCATAATTGAATGATATTAGCTATCGGCTTGTCATTTATGACTTTTATTATGTTGAGGTACATTCCTCTCTACTCATTTTGTAGAGAATTTTTATCATAAATAATGTTGAATTTTGTCAAACTCTTCTCTACTGAGGTAATTTTTATTATTGGTTTTGTTAATGTGATATATCATGTTGACTGATTAGCAGATGTTGAACCATCTTTGCATCCCTGGACTTAATCTTGCTTGATCAATGTATGGTACTTGTAACGTTCAGTTGAATTTGGTTTGCTAATATTTTGTTGCACATTTTGTTTCTAAGTTCATCAGGGATATTGACTTATAATTTTCTAGTGGCATCCTTGTCTATTTTTGTTAGCACAGTAACGCTGGCCTCATAAAAATAATTTTGGAAGTGTTTACTCCTTTTTTATTTTTTGTTAGAGTTTGAGAAAATTGGTAATATTTCTTCTTTGAATGTTTGGTAGAATTTACCAGTGAAGTGGTCTGGTCCTGGAATTTGTTTGCTAGGAGGTTTTCAATTACTGATTTAATCTCCTTACTAGTTATCAGTTTGTTCTCATTTTCATTGTATGTTTCTAGAAACTTGCCCATTTCTTCTAGATTGTGAAATTTATTGACGTAATTATTCATGGTAGTCTTTTATGATCCTTTGCATTTCTGTGGTATCAGTTGTGATCTACTCTTTCATTTCTAATGTTGAGTCCTATCTCTCTTATCCTTGATGAGTCTCGCTAAAGATGTGTCAATTTTGCTTAAGAGCTGGTTCTTTAAAAAGATAGTTTCATTGTTCTTTTCTATTGTCTTTTTAGTCTCCATTTCATTTATTTCCCCTCTAATCTGTGTTATTTCCTTCCTTCTACTAACTTTGGGTTTCATTTGTTCTTCTTCTTCTAGTTTCTTTAGGTATAAAGTTAGGTTGTCTGAAATTTTTCTTGTTTGGAAAGTTAGCTAGTAGTGATAAATATTCTAATATATATATAGTCCTGTGTGACCATTACCATAAATCCTGCTGGCCATAAGAGCCAGACAATCTAGAATCATTAGCTGGGTATCAGTTGCAAAACTCTGGTGCCAGGCTTGTGTACAATCCCCTTTCCAGGAGAACGGAATCAATGAGCCTAGAGTGTACCTCAGTAAGCCCCTAGAGGTGTGTCAAACCAGAAGCCTTCCCCTCAGGCCTAAGCTCCAGGACAAGCAGACAAGCCTCTTTCACAGAAAAATGAAAGGGGGGTACATATGCTTTCTGTGCAGTATCCTGGGGATGACAGCTGGCCTAGAACTCTCTCCCTTGGTTACAGTCCCATGGGACCCAGCAATACAAGGTCTGCTGGCCAACAGAGCTAAGTGATAAGGGGCATCCCCTGGGCAGCAGCCACAAAAACTGGATCACCAGACGTGTGTACAGGCTTCAGTCTGGGAGATACTTTGCTCTGCGGTGCAGCAGAGGGAAGTTGCAAAGAGAGTGCCCACCCTCTGAGGTTTCTGGAGAAAATTACAGTGGGCCTTTAGATGGGTGTTTGTTTATAACTGGGGAGATAAGCTAAACACAGAAAGACTGGGTACTTAGGTCTCTTTCCTCTTCATGTGCCCAGGAGGTGGTAGCCACTTAAGAATGGTTTCTCCATTGGTAACAGTCCTATGGGACCTGTCAGCATAAACCCCATTGATCACCAGAGCCAGGTGATCTAGTGATGTCCCCCTGTGGCAGGCACAAAAACTGAGGCACCACACAAAGGTGTAAGTTCCTTTCTGGGAGATACCAGTGAGCTGGAGGAAGGCAGAAAGAGAGCACAAACATGGTGTCACTGGCCTTCAGCCCTCGAGTGCATTTCAGTAGGCACCTAGATGTATGCCAGACCGGAAAACTGCCCCTCAGGCTGAAGTTTCAGGATAAGAAAATAGGTGTTGTTCACAGAAAGCCTGGGAGTGTGTTTTAGTCTGCTTTCTAGTACCCTGGGGGAGGTAAATGGCAGACCGTCTCTCGGGTACAGTCACCTAAGACACACAAATGCAAGCCCATTAGCCACCAGAGCCAGGCAGCCATGAGATGTCTCCTGGGCAACAACCACAAGTGTAAAAGCTCTCCTTCAGGAGATGCTGGCTCTCTGGAGAGCAGCAGAGGGAGAGTGCAAAGATAGCTGTGTGTTTAATTAGATTCCTATCCCCCCTCCTGCCCCTCCACCCAAGTCAGCACTTTAAAATAACTAAGTGAGCTTCTTTCATATTAAGTCTGGGCACCTTTCCATGGGCTGCCTCTGCTCAGGCTCCTGTGGAGAGTCTACATGTGAGCCCTTTGAGGGCTGTTGCCGTGTTTGCTATAGCACTTGGGTTTTGTGGATATCTGAGCCCCATTGGTCTTCAAAGCCAGATGTTTTGGGAGCTCATCTCCCAGGTGCAGTGCCTGATGTGGGGTTCAAATCCTTTGCTCCTCAGGGAGAAGCTCTAGATTTTGAGTTCCCTCCTTGAGGATCTCCATGCCAAGAGTGGGGTTTATGGCAAGATTGTGTCTTAGCCTCTCCGTCCCACCTTGATGTGGGTTTTTTCTTATTTACCCAATGTGTACGAGTTGCTCAGATAGTTTTTAGATTCTTTTTCTCAGAGGAAACTATTCCATATGTAGCTGTAGATTCAGTGTGTTCTTGGGAGGTGAGTTTAAGATCTTCCTACCTTGCTGTCTCGAACTGGAATCCTCATATTTTTTTCCTTTCTTATAGTTTCCATCTGGCTGCTAAAAATCTTCACGTGTTTGTTTGTTGTCCAACTTTTCTACTAGATCCTTAAACCTGTTAATTATAGTTCTTTTATATTTCCTGATAGTTTCAACATTTGGCACTCATTTGAATTTGGTTTTATTGATTGTATCCTGACAGTGCATTTTTTTTCCTTACCTTTTTTTTGTGCCTTGGAAATCATCTGTAGAACAGAATAAACTGAAGAAAATAGTATTTATGCCCCCAAACAAATATGCTTCTTTTTATTGTTAGACATTCTTGTGAGGAGTTGAAGTGCTTTTGGGTTTTGTTGTTGCTATAATTACTCTGTATAAATTATATCATCTGCTTCACATTCCTCTAGCCTTACCTTGTATTTAGGGTAGGGTTTAACTTGTCATAAGATTTTTCCAAATATTCCTATTATACCTTCAGCTTTAGATTTTGCTCTCTGAATTTACACCTCAGAGAGTAGATCTCTCCAGGTTTTTGCCCCTTTCCCAGAAGTACACTCTTGTTGGCTGTTGTATGGCTTGGTGGCAGGATTCAGAGGTGGGATTCTATTGTTCTTAGCCATGTACTAGGTCCCTACATGCTGAAGGTATGCCTTTCTCAGTGAACTTGCTCCTACCCCTGCAGCAGTCTGGGCCTGGATAGTTTTTCTGCCCTGACTCAAGTAGAGCTCCCTCCACCCCCATTGTCTTCCTTCAGCCATAATGGGAGTACTGAGTGTTTTGCTACTCTTTGCCCAGTAGTTTAAGGCTTTTTCCCCTTAGGACAGAAGTTTCAGGGAGGGTTTTATCATAGAGGAGATGGCTGCTCTCTTCCTTGAGGTCTGCAGCCCACAGGAGGATTTCTTCAATCCCCTCCCCTTAGTACCCTAAGGTCCATGAAGAAAAGTCTGTAAATGGCTGCAAATTCCCTCTGTGTCCGCGTTCTAGGGATTTCTAAATTCTAATAGTAGTCAACTTAGCCCTAGTAATTAGCTAGAAATTTTAGCCAAAATCTCACAACTTATATGCTGGCTCCCATCTTCTTCCCGTGCTTTCCCCCAGGAAAATCATTGTGTACTTCTACTTAGAGGGGCTTGTCTTTCCTTAGATTTCAGACTAGTTTGTTGCCCTGCAACCTCAGTTCTCTGATCAGTTCATGAAAATTAAGCTTTCATAAATTGTCACTTTTTCAGGTGAGAGCAACACTGTAGTTTTTGTCATCCTGAGTGGAAGCCAGAAATCCACTTTAACTTCTTAAACATATGTTCAGGGTTTTTCTAAGTAACATAATATTAATCTGAAACATTTTAAATCCCTTAATTAAAAACATTATATCTAATTAAAGTTTCCTGTAGCAACTGGGTCCAGTCTTCACAAATGGAACTAGGAGTTTTTCTTATTTTGCATGTGTCTCTTGACTGAGGCCTCTAAAAGCAATTGATCTCATTTTAATCTTCACTGAATGTTATATTAAAAAACCTTGCTAAAATTTTATCTGTTGCTTATCTAATGCTTAAGACTTTGATGAATAACAGAGTTCTAAATCTCCTGGAGAAATCAGGTCTTCCGCTGTTGTTCTTTTCACTGATCATAATGTCCCTCCAACATTTTAAGATATTCCTGTTTAATTTCCATTTCAAAAATTCTCTCTGATCTTTATTATTAGACCTTAATAACCTGACAATTCGAGATTTAATTAGGGAGACCAAAGCTGCTTCATGTAAACTAGAAATTCACAGGGATTAATTAAGATGGTCAGCCCTTCCAGATTAGCTCAAACATCTACCTCAAAAAAATTACCAATTGTACAAAGCTTTTTTTTCCTGTCTGGTGCACTTAGGGAGATGTTGAGAAGGAAAATTTTCAAAGATGGGTACTGTTCACTGTATATATTCTTGGCATTCTATAGTGGCATTTGCCAACCACATCTAATATAAGATGTAGACCCAGAAAAAAAGTGAAAAAATCATATTTTAATCAAAATCTTCATCAAAGATTTTAATCTACCTATATTGTAATAAACCATTCTGAGGTTTGAATAATTTAATTGTAGTCAATTTTTAAGAGTTGGCATGTATTGACTAGTTACTGGATACCAGGCATTCCACTAAGAACACTATATGTACAATTTTATCTAATTTTCATAACATCACAGTAAGATAGATAATATTTATCTCCATTTTACAGAAGAACAAATGGGGGCTTAGGGAAGATAAATATTCCTGGGTCCCCAAGGCTAGAGAGGGGAGGAGCTATTTGTCTCCAGATGCCACTGTTAACTATACATAATGCTGTGCCCATAACATCATTTCTATATATCACATCCATAGCAGCATAGTGTCAAAGGAAAGAGCCCTGTACTGAGATTCGTCCTACTTGGGTTCCAAAGCTGAAACTAGATGTGGACTCCTGGTCAAACCACTACCCTCTTCTAGCCTCAGAAACCGCTCCGTTGTGAAGAATTGGGTCAGGTAGTTCTTTCAGATGCCCCTAATTCAGGAACTGGCCTTAAAGTTAGGGAGTAGTTAGGGAGTAACCTGCATAAACTAATTCATACTAGGCTATGAATGATCATCCCTAGATGCTTCAGGGACATTGCATTTTCAAAGAGCAAATGCCTTAGGAACCAAATGAGAACAAAAGCCATCAGGGAACCAGGAATGATGCCACCTCTAATTTCATCTGTAGTGCCTATCTTTCTTACTTTTTACCAGCCTTTCTTTTTCATTTGTTCATTCTGCTTATTGTTCAACTAAATATTCTGCCAGCCATATGCTAAAGTCGAGGAGATACAATAGATCATTTTAAAACATGGAAGGAATGGGAGGGAAGATCTTTCTGTGAGTCCAGATGAAGAGCTATATTTCAATAAACTTTCATATGGGCAACCACAGTATTGCTCATTTCCTAGCAACTGTTTTCATACTAATGTCCAAATGTCAGTAAAATGGTCAATTTTGTACTTCTCCCCAATACATAGTCAATATAGTAGACATACAGTAGTATTTTTCAGCAACATCATGAGTGGACTGGAAAGCTTGGATAGAACAGTTGAAAAGTTGTGAATAACCCGGTTTTAAGACAAAGATGCTTTCATCATGGTACATACGTAATTCACTGCTCTTTCAGTAGTCTAGGGTAAATTTACCTCTCCAATTGTCTCTTGATTAAACCCCATTTTTAGCAGAATCATTTCTACAGTAAGTAAAAGAGAAATAATATACGGTATTTGAGAGTTCAAGCTTGGGCATGAGACAAACCTGGATTTAAAATTACACTGTCCTTTACAAGCTGTATGTCCTTGAGAAGTTTAATTTATAAGGTTCAATTCCCTTCTCTGTAAAATGATGGAGGCAGGATGGTGTTTTAAAAAAAAAAACACAATACAACTGAGTACATTTAAAAAATCTTATAGGCTTTATTCAAAGATTCATGAATCAGGGAGCATCTGCTCTAGCAGACAGAAAGGAACTCCAATGAGCTGTACAAGATGGAGGACTTTTATAGGCAGGAGGAGAGGGAATAAGGAAATTACACTAAGCAAAAAGAGTGAATTTGTTGTTGCAAAGTTAGTTTCTGTTAGGAAATGGTAGGGGTCTATCAGGCAGATTATCTAATTCTGATCAGACTATTCCTGGTTGACTGGTTCAAGATAGTATTTCTGGAAAAACTAAAACTGTAATTAAGTCACTAAATCTCAGTTTGGTGACAAGGGGCTCATTAAAAGTGACTCCATTTTGGGCCTGTTGTCTTGTTTTTAACCAATGTATAATTAATGCCAATGGCACTTCATAGATAGAGGGACAAGTGGGATTTTATATTTAAAGCAGTCTCTGTTTAACAACATTTACAATTTGGCTTTGGTGATTTTTAAAGAGGTTCAATTATTTTTCTCCCTGTATAATAATTTACTTAAAAACTTTAAGCCCTAGAGCTTGATGTGTTAACTAATCTAAATACTTCCCCTTAAAGATCAGAAGAGCCGAGTGCTATTTCTTTGACATCACAAATTTAATGGCAATTCCTAGACTATATTTTACTTCTTTCCCAGATCAGTGCTCACCCTTCCTTTTTCCCCCCTCTAGTAATCAAAAAGTTGCATCCAAAAATATGGCTTTGTATGTTATGTACCAATTAAATGTCTCAGTCCTGGAAGTAGAGCTAAGTTCACATACTGGCTCACCCACTTCCCTGACTATGTGACCTTAGGGAAGTTATTTTACCACTCCGTGCCTTAGTTTCTTCTTCTGTAAAATAATAAAAGACAAATGAGGCAAAATCTCTAGCCAAAACCTTCAAAGGCTCTGCAGAGAGACAGATGGTAAACTGTTGTTATGATGTAACATTGGATGGAGGATGGCCTGGCTGCTACGAGAGCAGGTTGGAAGAGTACCATTTTGAGCGCAAAGGTAGTGGATCCTACTGCTGAAGTTGGAAGACTGTCTCCTCCACCTATTGCCTATGTAACCTTGGTAAGGTACTTGAACTTTCTATGCCCCATGTCCTCATCTGCAAAATGGGAATCCTAAGAGCATCTACTCCATAGAATTGGTATGAGGATTAAATAAGTCAAAGCACTGAGAACCAAGGCAGAACTTAGCAATAAATAACAGCTATTATAAATTGATTTTATTCATCCATATGTCCTCTTACTTAAAATAAGAAAAAAGTGTATGCTACTTTCCCAAATTATATGCAACACCTCTGACTCCCAGCTCTTACCAAAGCCTCAAAACTGTATAATCCACTCGACATCTACTTCCAGGTATTGCATTAAAGTTTAGATGCTCCAAATTGAACTTGTCTTATATTTAAGACCTCTCTCTCTCTCTCTCTATATATATATATATATATTTTTTTTACCTCAGTGGTACCCAAGGTAGAAACACAGGAACCTTTCTAGAGTTTTCCTTCCTCTTGACCCTCATATTCCACATCTAAATAGCCCCTGGATTCTGCCACTTTCACCTCCTAAGTATCACATTCATCTACCCATATTCCAAAGAGTGGATGAATCCTATCAGGGTAGGAATCCTCTTTCATGGATTCTCAGTGACTGTTACTCCTAGAGCTGGCAATAACAATGAACCAAACCTATTGGCTACTGGCCATCAGAATTTACAGTTTAAGGAGGGAGACAGATATTTAACAAATAATTGAAGGTATTTCTCACTTAATTTGTGATAAGTGCTGTGGAGGAAAAGTACAGAATGCAATAAGAACATATAAAGAGGGCAACATTTAAATATGGAAAACTTGAGCCTCAGATTGGGCCAAAGAGCTTTAGTGGCAGAGTCTGAAACAAACCAAAAGTCTTCTGAACTTACCCAAGTCGGACTTTTCTTATCCAGACCAAAGCATATCCTTTGCCACAAAGGACACAGGTGGCTGAGGTCTTCTGAAAGAACACGTCCCCATCATTGCAGCATCAGCTCAACCCAATTGCTATCTTCGAAATTGGAGGGTGAGTTAAATGGACATGGTGGCACTTAGTGTCTGTGGGATCCATTTCTTTCCCTTCTCATTGCCACTGACCTAATTCAAGGTAGCATTATTTCTCACCCAATTATCATCACAGCTTTCTCCTCATAGCCTCACATCCTTTCTAAAGACCCCAAGCCCTTCACACTTTTTATTTTTCAATGAAAATTTGACTGTGTTCCTTCTTTGCCTAAAGTCCTTTAGTGGCTTTAGATAAAATCTAACATCCTTAACAATATTGGCATGCTCTTGCATCTGAGGTTCCTGCCTTATATCTGCCCTTCTCCAGCTTTCTCCTTATTCTCCAGCAACAGAGGACTGTTTACCTTCTTCCACTCACTTTAGAATTTTACATGTGCTGTTATTTTACCTAGGAAGCTCTTGTGCAAGTACCCTTACTTTAAGCCTAAATCTTCGACCTTCATCTTGCACACATACTATTTCTTCACAGTAGCCTTTCTTGATACCCTCTCTCCCACTGTCAGCACACGCACCCCAATAATTCTCAACTTCAGTATGCAAAAGTATGATCTAAGGAGTTTAAGAATGTTGCTTCTCAAAGCCCATCCTCAGAGTATCTGGGGGTGGATCCAAGCATTTTTTTTTTTTTTAATTTTTACTAACAAATATCCCAAAGGTTACTGACCAGGTGGCTTTCAGACCACACTCTGAGAAGCCCTGGATGATGTTAACTTCTCTTGCTATGTGACATCAGAGTACGTTTGTTAACTTCTCCATGGAAATCTACACTGCTCTTTTAATTACTTGTTTTAAGTCTGTAGTCCCTGCTAATTCCTGTGCTGTGCTGCTAGGGCAGGGACTTTGTCTGTGTTGTTCAGCCATAATCCATAGCAGAGTAGATACCCACGAAATAACTTTTAAATTGATGATAATGCCTTACTTTTGTAGAATGCCTAATAATTTATGAAGAGCAGTACATGTAAATCAGGAAACAGGGCCTTGAGAATAGACGTGTATGCATGGCATGGAGGCAGCAAGCTTGAAACCGTGGGAGGCCGCTGACTTCAGGAGGGTGGCTGATCTTCTTGTTCAAACTCCTTTATTCTAGCTGCCTCCATACTGGTCTCTTCCTTCTCCTCTGCATGCTCTGGTGACATGTAAGCCTTAATTGAAGTGTGGGGTTCCTGCCACCTTCCATTTGCTCTGTTGATGAGCTGCCAAGAGAAAACACCAAGGACGAAATGCTGTCACTAGTGAAAAGACAAGAGGCTCTTGGTGATCCAAGGACTTCACTGCAGCTCTATGCTTGGAGGGGTCAGCCTTTGGGGGGAAAGGGTAGTTGATGGGAAAACTGAATCAGCATTCTGAAGGCCTCCTTTCTGTTTCCACAGAAACTTTTAGCAGGGGGAGGACTGAGGAGGATACAAAAAATCAAGCCTGCCTCAGGTCACCAAGAAGCAGCGATTCTCCCAGTTCACACAGTCCCCATAATGTGGTAAAAAATGTAAAAGGTTCAGGAAACCTGAGTTAAAATCCTGAGTCAACTGAGGTATATAGTAATGGTTAGTTAGTGGAGAGTTAGAACTATCCAAAAATGAAATTTCCTGAGCCTGTCCCTACCAACTATGATCCAATAGATCTGGGATCTGTTGTAGGTCCTCAGAGGACACCTTGAAATATTGGTGTTTTGATATGTACAAGTTTGGTACTCTTTCTGAGCCTTCTTTCCTCAACTGCAAAGTCCAGCCTGACCTACTTCATAGGATTACTTTAAGAGATAGTGAATTTCGTGATAGCCATAAAGTACTATAAACATATAGAGATTATATTACTAGAATTGTTGATAAGTGTTAATAATTATTTCCAAGAAATCTTTGAATTGTAATAGATGCTTTCTAAAGGCAACCCATAAAAAAGTGACCTAAATAAATAGCTATCAATTGGAATTTAAGGGTCTACTTAATTTATGAGGAACAGGACATATCTTGATTTTTGTTCTGTCCCCAGTGCCCCACATGGAATAGATGTTAAGAAATACTGTTAAGGGGGGCGCCTGGGTGGCTCAGTTGGTTAAGCGACTGCCTTCGGCTCAGGTCATGATCCTGGAGTCCCCGGATCGAGTCCCGCATCGGGCTCCCTGCTCGGCAGGGAGTCTGCTTCTCCCTCTGACCCTCCTCCCTCTCATGCTCTCTGTCTCTCATTCTCTCTGTCTCAAATAAATAAACAAAATCTTTAAAAAAAAAAAAAAAGAAATACTGTTAAGTAGGAAAAGAAATGGTATCTTTCTGATAGCTAGTAGATGACTTATCAGCCCCTCAACCTCTTTACTGAACACCAACCACCTGCTCGGCACTGTCCTGGGTCTGTGAGGCCACATGTCCTCTGGATTTGTCTTCTGTAAACACAAGATAAAGCCACATTTTTGGGACAGAGGAGGATTTCCTTAAAAAGCATTCCCTTGCAAATGCCTTGCTCCTTCAAAGAAAGGAGCTGTGGGATCCCTAGCTATATGGCAGAGATAACCTCAGAAGATTTGGGGAGCTTATCAATCTCCCTTCCCCCAGGTCATCCTTTTGTGCTCACCTGTATTCTGGTACTTGATTAGTCACAGCATGAACAAAAGTTCCCAACCCCACCTTGTGTTTACAAGGCAGCATGACAAGTAAAAACAGAGAAAGAACAGGTAGGCTGTTCCAGTCCACAGGGACAGAGTGAGGAGACTTACTGTAGTAAGGGTGGCTAAATTGCCATGGCAACGAGCAAGCTGATCACTTAGGCACCTTCACCCACTCTATATCCACAGCCTTTACAGAAAAAGGGAACGCATGTCCTTCCTGAGAGCTTTGGAATTAATGCAGTAGCTGTTTTCTTTACAAGGTGCCTAAATTCGTAGTCTATTTAGTTTTGTTTTTCTTTTCCAGGCTTCCTTGAAATCTGAGGGAATCCATTAAACTGCAGATTGTTCTTTGCCTTTTTAAGCTCTATAGATTTATATTTATTAATTTGATATTTACTGAATTTAAAACTAATTAAAGACAATTTATCCTCAAGTCCTTACAATCTAGAAGGAAAATAAAGCATAAGCAAAACTTACTATGATTCAAAAAAAAAGTGCCTGGAAAAGGTTGTGTAGACACTTTGCATTCAGAGTTAATATTCATGATTTCAACAATTCAAAAGTTATTGAAGTGGCCCAGGGCATGTTGGAATTTTGAGATGACTGAATTCCCTTTGGGTTAAGACTGGTATATGGGAATGAATCACATCACTGGCAAATGAACCAAGCTGCCTTCCCAATACCTGCATGTGGCTTCATTGCTTTCCAATCACTGGCATTTATACTACATCTATCGGTTAAGCATCTAAAGTATTGGAAAATATTTTAATTCTAAAATTTTCACTTTTATGTGGAAAGTGATATGGTGGTATTTTTGAAGATCTCATGGGCTCTTTCAAATATTAAGAAATTATTTCAGTGGGAAAGGATGTTAGAAATTAAAGAAATTAGAGAAGGTGAATATTTTGAGAGGTACTGTATGGAATTAATGGCATTGAAAATGGCTTTGAAGGGCTTGGACATATGACTTGGTAAGTGAATAAGTTTAATATGAGGAAGGACATAAAAACATGAAGAGATTAAATCAACAATGAAATACCACTAAACATCTATTAGAATGGCTAATTTTTTTAAAAAATGCCAATATGAATGCTGATAAAGGCCTAGAATGATGGGAACTCTCATTCATTGCTGGTGGAAATGCAAAATGGTACAGCCACTTGGAAAAATAGTTGGTCATTTTTTTTTCCAAGCTGAATACAATCACAATCCAAGGTATTGAATGTTTAAAGCCGCTTTATTCCTAATTACCAATAAATGGAAGCAACCAAAATATCCTTCAATAGGTGAATGGATAATTGTGGTACATTCACACAATGGAATAGTATTTAGTGATAAAAAGAGATGAGCTATTAAACCACAAAAAGGCATGAGGAACCTTAAAGAAACCATATGAAAAGGACACATACTGTAATTCCAATTGTGTGACATTCTGGAAAAGGCAGAACTATAGCTATGGATTAGTGGTTGCTGGGGTTACAGGAGGAGGGGACAGAGTTGAAATACAGAGGTGAACTACAGGATTTTTTGGAACAGTGAAAATGTTCTGTATGATACTATAATTATGGATACATGACATTATGCATCTGTCAAAACCCCCCATTGAACTTTACAGCATAAAACAGTGAACCATAAATATGTAAATTTTTAAAAAATCATTTAGGATGTTTAGGGATTCCAGGAAGGAAAGCAGATTTTGACAAGACAATCTAACTCTTCTATAAATGCATGAAACAACCTCACTGAAGAGAGTGGTGCAAAAAGGCACTAACCTAAGTAACTTAGGAAATGAATTGAGTTTGTAAATCTAAAACTGAAAGGAACCATACATAGTGACTGTCCTCTAGTTGATCCAGTTGTGCCTCACCTGAGTTATGAGTTAATAATTCTCATATTGTTATACACCTAAAGTGGGACTGAAGGATTAAATAAATGGAAGGCAGATCGTGGGAGACAGATTTATCACTGAAATATTTTATAGATAAGCAAGTTCTCTAGAATTATCCTTGTGGTGATGGATTAGAGCTGGAGACATCAGTTTGAACTAATATTTAGCTCTACAAATATTTCTATATGTAATGGTATGTATTTGTATTAAGCTATGTATATTCACAGGTTAGTATACCCACATATATTTCCTTTTTTTTTTATTTTGTTATATATTTACTTGCTCTGTCACCTGAGAGCAACGAGCATATCTAGTACCCAGATCTCCATTTCAAATACCACTCTCCACTAGAAATAATAGGGTTCCCTGGAGAAATGGCTGATTGTAGGACTGAGGCAGAAAATACAAAAGATGAGCCTGGAGTATTTCGTAGTGCAAAAAAGTGTTCAAAGAAAGTATTAAAAGACAAGAAAACCACATTGATTTAGGATATGTCAAAGGGACATAGAAGCCAACTGAAAGAGCTTTCAATTGACAAAGCAAAATGAATTCAACCAACAAAATACAGTATTAGATTATAACCCCAAATAAAAGGAAATACAGGCATGCCTCAGTGATAGTTCAGGTTTGGTTACAGACAACAGCAATAAGGTAACTATTGCAATAAAGCAATATTTGTTTTCCCAGTGCATATAAAAGTTATGTTTATACTATATTGTAGTCTATTAAATGTACAGTAGCATTTTGTATAAAGAAACAATGTATATATATTAATTTAAAATACTTTATTGCTAAAAAATATTAACCATCATCTGAGCTTTCAGTGAGTCCTAATCTTTCTGCTGATGAAGGGTTTTGCCTTGTTAATGGCTGCTGACTGATCAGGGTGGTGGTTGCAAAAGGCTGAGGTGGTTGTGGCAATTTTAAAAATGAGATAATAATTAAGACAATGAGACAAAATGAGGTTATTTCATGGATTTATAGAAGACAATGAGACATTAATTTTCCTGCATCAGTCACCTCTTCCTTTCGTGAATGATTTCTCTATAGTGTGATGCTATTTAATAGCATTTTACCCACAGAAGGACTTCTTTTGAAATTGGAGTTAACCCTCTGAAACCTTGCCACTGCTTTATCAACAAAGTTGATATAATATTCTTATTTATTTACTTTTTATTAAACTTTTTATTTTCATTTAGTTAACCTACAGTGTTATATTAGTTTCAGGTGTACAATACAGTGATTCAGTAACTCCATACATTGCTCAGTGCTCATCTCTATGACTGTACTCTTAATTCCCTTCACCTATTTCACCCATCAGTTTGTTCTCTAAGAATCTATTTTTTGGTTTGTCTTATTTTTGTTTGTTTTGCTTCTTAAATTCCACATATGAGTGAGATCATATAGTATTTGTCTTTATCTGACTTAGCATTATACTCTTTAGTTCCATCCATCATTTTATGGATTATATACATATATAGCCATACATATATATGTGTGTATAACATATATAAATAACATTTATATATATATATATATATATATATATATATATATATATATATATATATATAAATCACATCATCTTTATTCATTCATCTTTCAGTGGATACCTGGACTGCTTCCATAGTTTGGCTATTATAAGTAATACTGCAGTAAACATAGGGGTGGATATATCCTTTTGAGTTAGTGTTTTTGTATTTTTTTATTATGTTAGTCACCATACAGTACATCATTAGTTTTTGATGTAGTGTTCAATGATTATTTGTGTATAATACCCAGTGCTCATTACAATACATGCCCTCCTTAATACCCATCAGCTGGCTACCCCATCTTCCCATCCCCCTCCCCTCTGAAACCCTCAGATTGTTTCCCGGAGTCCATAGTTTCTCATGATTTGTCTCCCCCTCTTATTTCTCTCCCCTCAGTTTTTCCTTCCTTCCCCTAATGTCCTCCATGCTATTCCTTATGTTCCACATGAGTGAAACCTTATGGTAATGGTCTTTCTCTGCTTGATTTATTTCACTTAGCATAATCCCCTCCATTTCCATCCATGTTGATGCAAATGGTGGATGTTCATCCTTTCTGATGGCTGAGTAATATTCCATTGTATATATGGACACCATCTTCTTTATCCATTCATCTATTGAAGGGCATTGCCATTCCTTCCATAGTTTGGCTACTGTGGACATTGCTGCTATGAACATTGGGGTGCATGTGCCCCTTTTTTTCACTACATCTGTAGCTTTGGGGTAAATACCCAGTAGTGCAACTGCTGAGTTATAAGGTACCTCTATTCTCAAATTTTTGAGGAACCTCCATACTGTTTTCCAGAGTGTCTGTACCAACTTGCATTCCCACCAACAGTGTAAGAGGGTTCCCCTTTTTCCACATCCTTGCCAACATTTGTTTCCTGTCTTTTTAATTTATGCCATTGTAACTGGTGTAAGGTGGTATCTCAATGTGGTTTTGATTTGAATTTCCCTGATGGCTAATGATGATGAACATTTTTTCATATGTCTGTTAGCCATTTGTATGTCTCCTTTGTGTTCATGTCTTCTGCCCATTTTTTGACTTATTTTTTGGGTGTGGAGGTTGAGAAGTTCTTTATAGATCTTGGATATCAGCCCTTTACCTGTAATGTCCATGCGCTGCCTCTTAGTTTTGTTGACTGTTTCCTTTGCTGTGCAGAAGCATTTTATCTCAAAGTCCCAAAGGTTCATTTTTGCTTTTGTTTTCCTTACCTTTGGAGACATGTCAGGAAAGAAGTTGCTGTGGCTGATGTTGAAGTGGTTATTGCCTATGTTCTCCTCTAGGATTTTGATGGATTCCTGTCTCACATTGAGGTCTTTAATCCATTTTGAGTTTATCTTTGTGTATGGTGTAAGAGAATGGTCGTGTTTCGTTCTTCTGTATGTGGCTGTCCAATTTTCCCAGCACCATTTATTGAAGAGACTGTCTTTTTTCCATTGGATATTTTTTCCTGCTTTGTCGAAGATTAGTTGACCATAGAGTTAAGGGTCCATTTCTGGGCTCTCTATTCTGTTCCATTAGTGTATGTGTCTGTTTTTGTGCCAATACCATGCTGTCTTGGTGATCACAGCTTTGTAATATAGCATGAAGTCAGGCAACATGATGCTCTCAGCTTTGGTTCCCTTGGCAATTTGGGGCCTTTTCTGGTTCCATACAAATTTTAGGATTGTTTGTCCCAGATCTTTGAAAAATCCCAATGGTATTTTAATACAGATGGTGTTGAAAGTGAAGATTGCTCTGGGTAGCATAGACATTTTAACAATGTTTATTCTTCCAATCCATGAGCATGGAATGTTTTTCCATCTTTTTGTGTCTTACTCAATTTCTTTCATAAGTCTTCTGTACTTTCTAGAGTATAGATTCTTTACCTCTTTGGTTAGGTTTATTCCTAGGTATCTTATGGTTTTTGGTGATATTGTAAATGGAATCAATGCCCTAATTTCTCTTTCTATAGTTACATTGTTAGTGTATAGAAAAGCAACTGATATCTGTGCATTGATTTTGTATCCTGCCACATTACTGAATTGCTGGATGAGTTCTAGTAATTTGGAGGTGGAGTCTTTTGGGTTTTCCACATAAGGTATCATATCATCTGTGAAGAGAGAGAGAGTTTGACTTCTTTGCCAATTTGAATACATTTTATTTCTTTTTGTTGTCTGATTGCTGATGCTAGGATTTCTAGTACTATGTTGAACAATAGTGGCGAGAGTGGGCATCCTTGTCATGTTCCTGATCTTAAGGGAAAAGGAGTTTTAGGTCTTACATTTAGGTCTTTAATCCATTTTGAGTATTTTTGTGTATGATGTAAGAAAGTGGTCCAATTTCATTATTTTGCTTGTAGCTATCCAGTTTTCCCAACACCCTTTGAAGAGACTTTTTCCTTTGCATATTCTTGCCTCTTGTCAAACATTAATTGACCATATAAAAATGGGTTGTTTCTGAGCTTTCTATATATTCTATTGATTTATGTGTATTTTTTTGTGCCAATACCATACTGTTTTGATTACTAAAGCTTTGTAATATAACTTGAAACCTGGAATTGTGATACTTCCAGCTTTATTTTTCTTTTACAATATTGCTTTGGCTATTTGAGGTCTTTTGTTCCAGTTCTATAAAAAATGCTGTAGGTATTTTGATAGGGATTACATTAAATCTGTAGATTGCTTTGAGTAATATAGACATTGTAACAACAGTTCTTCCAACCAATGAGTGTGGCATAACTTTCCATCTGTTTGTGTCATCTTTAATTTCTTTCATCAATGTTTTATAGTTTTCAGAGTACAGGCCTATCACTAAGTATTTTATTATTTTTGGTGCAGTTATAAATGGGATTGTTTTCTTAATTTCTTTCTGTTGCTTCATTGTTAGTATACAGAAATGCAATGGATTTCTCTACATTGATTTTTATATCCTGAAACCTTACTGAATTCGTTTATCAATTCTAGTAGTTTTTTTCATGGAGTTCTTTAATGTTTTCTATATATAGTATCTTTCTTCCTTACTAATTTGGATGCATTTATTCCTTTTTATTATCTGATTGCTATGGCTAGGATTTTGAAAACTAAAAGTGGTGAGAGTGGACATCCTTGTATTGTTTCTAATCTTAGAAAGGTCTGTGTTTCACCACTGAGGATGATTTCAGTCATGGGTTTGTCATATATGGCCTTTATTATGTGGTGGTATGTGCCCTCTAAGTGTACTTTGTTGAGGGTTTTTAGCACGAATAGATGTTGCACTCTTTCAAATGCTTTTTCTGCATCTGTTGAAATGATCATATGGTTCTTATCCTTTCTCTTGTTGATACCATGTATCACATTGACTGATTTGTGAATATTGAACTACCCCTTGCATCCTGGGAGTAAATCCCCCTTGATCATGATTAATGATTTTTTAAATGTATTTTTGTGTTTGGTTTGCTAATATTTTGTTGAGGATTTTGTTTCTATGTTCATCAGAGATACTAGCATGAAGCTAATGCAGGCCTCATGGGAAAAGTTTGAGAACAATAGGTGTTAACTCTTCTTTAAATGTTCAGTAGAATTTGCTTCTGAAGCCATCCAGTCCTGAACTTCTGTTTTTTGGGAGTTTTCTGATTCAGTTTTGTTGCTGGTACTCAGTCTATTCAAATTTTCTATTTCTTCCTGATACATATCTGGGTGGGTATGTTTCTAGAAATTCATCCATTGTGTTGTCCAACTTGCATATAATTTTTGGGTGTCAGTTCTTTCTCCTCCTTCATTATTTTTTTTTAATTTTATTTTATCATGTTGTTAGTCACCATACAATACATCACCAGTTTTCGATGCAATGATCCACAATTTATTGTTTTCATACAACACCCAGTGCTCCATGCAGTATGTTCATTGCTTTTTTTAAGATTTATTTATTCATTTGGGAAAGGGAAAAAGAATCTCAAGCAGACTCTGCACTGAGCCTGGAGCCTGATGCAGGGCTCGATCTCACGACCCTGAGATCATGACCCAAGTCCAATACTCAACCAACAGCACCACCCAAGCACCCCAACTTCTTTTTCATTTCTGATTTTTTTTTGGGGGGGGGGAGTCCTCTTTTTTTTTTTGAATGAGTCTAAAGTTCTATTATATTTTTTAGTTTCTATTTCAGTTATTTATGTTCTAATCTTTATTTTTTCTTCCTTCTCCGAGTTTTGTTTTTCTTCACTTTTCTAGCTCCTTTTTGTGTGAGGTTAGGTTGTTTGTTGAGACTTTTCTTGTTTCTTGATGCAGGCCTGTATTGTTATAAACTCACCTCTTAGAACACCTTTGTTGTATTCTCAGAGATTTCAGTCCACTGTGTTTTCATTTGTCTCCATGTATTTTTTTATTTAATCTTTGATTTCATCTTTGATTTCTTAGTTAACCCATTCATTGTTTAGTGCCCTGTTATTTAACCTCCATGTATTTGTGCTCTTTCCAGATATTTTCTTGTGGTTAACTTCTAGTTTCATAGGGTTGTGGTCAGAAAAAATACATGGTATGATTGATTGAAATCTTTTTGAATTTGTTGAGGCCTAATTGTTTTTGTGGCCTAATATGTGATCTATTCTGAAGAATGTTCAATTTTTTTTTTTTAAGATTTTATTTATTCATGAGAGGCAGAGGGAGAAACAGGCTCCCAAGGAGCAGAGGGCCCGATGCGGGACTCAATCCCAGGACCCTGGGATCATGACCTGAGCCAAAGGCAGACGCTCAACCATCTGAGCCACCCAGGCGCCCAAGAATGTTCAATTTTTATGTTCATAGTACATCTTTAGTTTTTGATGTTGTGTTCAGTGATTCATCAGATGCATATAACACCCAGTGCTCATCACAACACATTCCCTCCTTAATGCCCATCACCCACCCCCTCCCTCTGTAAGCCTCAGGTTCTTTCCCAGACTCCAGACACTCTCATGGTTTATCTCCCTCTCTGATTTCTTCCCATTCAGTTTTCCCTATGATACTCTGTGCTTCCACATATGAGTGAAACTATATGATAATTGTGTTTCTCTGCTTGACTTATTTCACTTAGCATAATACCCTCCAGTTCCATCCAGGTTGATGCAAATGGTGACAATGCCTGACTTCAAGCTATATTACAAAGCTATGATCGTCAAGACAACATGGTATTGGCACAAAAACAGAAACATAGACCAATGGAACAGAGAGCCCAGAAATGGACCCTCAACTCTATGGTCAACTAATCTTCGACAAAGCAGGAAAAAATATCCAATGGGAAAAAGAGTCTCTTCAATTAATGGTGCTGGGAAAATTGGACAGCCACATACAGAAGAACGAAACACGACCATTCTCTTACACCGTACACAAAGATAAACTCCAAATGGATGAAAGACCTCAATATGAAACAGGAGTCCATCAAAATACTGGAGGAGAACATAGGCAGTAACCTCTTCAACATTGGTCACAGCAACTTCTTTCAAGATACATCTCCAAAGGCTAGTGAAACAAAAGCAAAAATGAACTTTGGGACTTCATCAAGATAAAAAGCTTCTGCACAGCAAAGGAAACAGTCAACAAAACTAAGAGGCAGCCCACAGAATGGGAGAAGATATTTGCAAATGACATCACAGATAAAGGGCTGGTGTCCAAAATCTATAAAGAACTTCTCAAACTCAACATTCAAAAAACAAATAATCACGTCAAAAAAAGGTCAGAAGACATGCAAATGGCTAACAGGTGATGAAAAAAATGTTAAACATCATTAGCCATCAGGGAAATACAAATCTAAACCACATTGAGATACCACCTTACACCAGTTAGAATGGCATAAACTAACGAGACAGGAAACAACAAATGTTGGCGAGGATGTGGAGAAAGGGGAACCCTCTTACACTGTTGGTGGGAATGAAAGCTGGTACAGCCACTCTGGAAACAGTATGGAGGTTCTTCAAAAAGTTAAAAATAGAGCTACCCAGCAGGGGAGGAGCAAGATGGCAGAGGAGTAGGAAACCTGGATTTCATCTGCTCCCAGGAATTCAGCTGGATAGGGATCAAAACATTCAGAACACCTATGAACTCAACAGGAGATTGAAGAAAAGAATACCAATAACTCTGAACAGAAAAGCAACCACTTTCTGGAAGGTAGGACATGCAGAGAAGTGAATTTGAGGCGATATTTGGGAGGACAGATGGCAGGCGAGGGGGCCTCCATCAGCCACTACTGACAAGTGATAGAGCAGCAGAGACAAAATCGGAACTTTTAGAAGTCTGCTCCGCTGAGGGACGTCGCTCCAGTGGCTAAGTGGGGGATGGAACACTCGCTGGGACAGTGCGGTCTCAGGACCCTTGGGGTCACAGAAAGACTGGGGGTGCCTGAGTGCGTCAGAGCTCCCATGTATCGGAGCAGGGAAGCCGACTGCAAAGACAGAGCAGAGGAGTGGGCTCTCAGCTCAGAACAGCCATAAACCATGATATGTGGCACAGCTGGGCCCCTGCTCTTCCAGCATGGAGACTCCCATTCCTCCCCTGGGAGGAGTGGCATGGGAGCACACCACAAGGATATGCTGGGTTTGGAGATTCCACATGGGGTCGGGTGCCAGAGATAGAAATGCTTGGTCACAGGCCAGGTGAGCACAGAGTGTGGCTGGAGACCAGGGAGACAGGAATGACTGACTGCTTTTCTCTGAGGAATGGGAACCCGAGTTCTCGGCTCCTCTGGGGCAGAGACTGGGAGGCTGCCATTTTCACTCTCATCTTCCAAAGCTCTACAGAAAGCTTGCAGGGAACAAAAGCTCCTGAGAGCAAACCCGAGCAGATTACTTAGCTGGGACCCAGCAAGGGTGGGGCAATTCTGCCTCCCGCAAAGACACTTGGGAACCAAGCAACAGACCCCTCCCCCAGAAGATCAGCAAGAACAGCTAGCCAAGACCAAGTTTACTGATCAATAAGAACAGCAGAACTCCAGCCCTAGGGGAATACTGTACATAGAATTCATGGCTTTTTTACCATGATTCTTTCTTTAGTCTTTCAAAGTTAATTTTTTTTTTGAATTTTTCTTTTTCCAACAACATCTTATCAATCCCTTCTTTAAAAAACCTTTTATTTCATTTTTCATTTTTAGAATCATATTCTATCCCTTCAGAGTAGTTACCCTTATTTTTGGTGTATATATATATATAAGTTGCGCTCTTTAAAATTCTGGGATACAGTTTCTTCTAACAGATCAAAATATAACCTAAATCTCTAGTGTGTTCTAGTCTCCTGCCTGATCACATTCTCTCCCCCTTTTTTTTTAAATCCTCTTCTTTCAACCAACTTATCAATTCCTTTTATAAGGGTTAAAATGATGAAGGGATGGAATAAAGATGAAAATTATAAGTTTTTCTTTAAAATTTTGGGAGGCACTTTCTTCTAACAGTCCAAAATACACCCAAAATCTAGTGTGTGACACTGATCTATGCACCAGACTGATCATATTTGATCATATTCTGTTTTGTTTTTATCTTTTTCTTTTTTTTTTTTTTTCCCTTTCTTTTCCCCTGGTTTCAGGTCTTTTCTGATTTGTTTAGAGTATATTTTCTGGGGACATTGTTACCCTGTTACCATTTTGTTCTCTCATTCATCTATTCTACTCTGGACAAAATGACAGATGGAAAAAATCACCTCAACAAAAAGAACAAAAGGCCATACCGACTGCCAGGGACCTAATCAATACGGACATTAGTAAGATGTTGGAACTAGTGTTCAGAATGTTGATTTTAAAGATACTAGCTGGCCTTGAAAAAAGCATGGAAGTTATTAGAGAAACCCTTTCTGGAGAAATAAAAGAACTAAAATCTAACCAAGTCGAAATCAAAAAGGCTATTAATGAGGTGCAATCAAAAATGGAGGCTCTAACTGCTAGGATAAATGAGGCAGGAGAGAGAATTAGTGATATAGAAGACCAAATAATGGAGAATAAAGAAGCTGAGAAAAAGAGACCTAAACAACTACTGAATCACAAGGGCAGAATTCAAGAGATAAATGATACCATAAAACGAAACAACATTAGAAGAATTAGGATCCCAAAAGAAGAAGAAAGAGAGAGGGGCAGAAGGTATATTGGAACAAACTATAGCAGAGAACTTCCCTAATTTGGGGAAGGAATCAGACATCAAAATCCAGGAGGCACACAGAATGCCTCTCAAATCAATAAAAATAGGTCAACAGCCCGACATCTAATAGTAAAACTTACAAGTCTCAGAGACAAAGAGAATATCCTGAAAGCAGCTTGGGAGAAGAGATATGTAACCTACAATGGTAGAAATATTAGATTGGCAGTAGTCCTATCCACAGAGACCTGAAAGGACTGGCATGATATATTCAGAGCACTAAATGAGAAAAACATGTAGCCAAGAATACTATATCCAGCTAGGCTGTCATTGAAAATAGAAGGAGAGATAAAAAGCTTCCAGGACAAACAAAAACTAAAGGAATTTGCAAACATGAAACCAGCCCTACAGGGAATATTGAAAGGGGTCCACTAAACAAAGAGAGAGCCTAAAAGTAACATAGACAATATACAGTAACAGTCACCTTACAGGCAATACAATGGCACTAAATTCCTATCTTTCAATAGTTACCCTGAATGTAAATGGGCTGAATGCCCCAATCAAGACACAGGGTATCAGATTGGATAAAAAAACAAGGTGCATCAATATGCTGTCTGCAAGAGACTCATTTTAGACCCAACGACACCCCCAGATTGAAAGTGAGGGGGTGGAAAACCATTCACCATGCTAATGGACACCAAAAGAAAGCTGGGATGGCAATCCTTATATCAGACAAATTAGATTTTAAACCAAAGACTGTAATAAGAGATGAGGAAGGACACTATATCCTACTTAAAGGGTCTATCCAACAAGAAGATCTACCAATTGTAAATATCTATGCCCCTAACATGGGAGCAGCCACTTATATAAGCCAATTAATAACAAAAGCAAAGAAACACATCAACAGCAATACAATAATAGTGGGGGACTTTAACACCCTACTCACTGAAATGGACAGATCATCTAAGCAAAAGATCAACAAGGAAATAAAGACTTTAAATGACACACTGGACCAAATGGACTTCACAGATATATTCAGAACATTCCATCCCAAAGCAACAGAATACACATTCTTCTCTAGTGCCCATGGAACATTTTCCAGAATAGATCACATCCTAGGTCACAAATCAGGTCTCAACCAGTACCAAAAGTTTGGGATCATTCCCTGCATATTTTCAGACCACAATACTTTGAAACTAGAACTCAATCACAAGAGGAAAGTCGGAAAGAACTCAAATACATGGAGGCTAAAGAATGAATGAATGAGTCAACCAGGAAATTAAAGAAGTATTTAAAACAATCATGGAAACCAATGAAAATGAAAACACAACTGTTCAAAATCTTTGAGATGCAGCTAAGGCAGTGCTAAGAAGAAAGTATATACCAAGAAAGTCTCAAATTCACAACCTAACCCTACACCTAAAGGAGCTAGAGAAAGAACAGCAAATAAAGCCTAAACCCAAGAATTAATACCTATTCTTCTGAAACTGTTCCAAAAAATGGAAATGGAAGGAAAACTTCCAAACTCATTTTATGAGGTCACCATTACCTTGATCCCCAAACAAGACAAAGACCCCATCAAAAAGGAGAATTACAGACCAATATCCCTGATGAACATGGATGCAAACATTCTCACCAAAATACAAGCCAGTAGGATCCAACAGTAATTAAAAGGATTATTCACCACAACCAAGTGGGATTTATCCCTGGGCTGCAAGGTTGGCTCAACATCTGCAAATCAATCAATGTGATACAATACATTAATAAAAGAAAGAGCAAGAACCATATGATCCTCTCAATAGATGCAGAAAAAGCATTTGACAAAGTACAGCATCCTTTCTTGATCAAAACTCTTCAGAGCATAGGGATAGAGGGTACATACCTCAATATCATAAAAGCCATCTATGAAAAACCCACAGCGAATATCATTCTCAATGGGGAAAAACTGAGAGCTTTCCCACTAAGGTCAGGAACACGGCAGGGATGTCCACTATCACCACTGCTATTCAACATAGTACTAGAAGTCTTAGTCACAGCAATCAGACAACAAAAAGAAATCAAAGGCATCCAAATCGGCAAAGAAGTCAAACTCTGTTTGCAGATGATGTACTTCATGTGGAAAACCCAAAAGACACCACCCTAAAACTGCTAGAACTCATACAGGAATTCAGTAAAGTGGCAGGATATAAAATCAATCCACAGAAATCAGTGGCATTCCTATACACCAACAAGAAGACAGAAGAAAGAGAAATTAAGGAGTTGATCCCATTTACAATTGCACCCAAAACCTAGGATACCTAGGAAGAAATCTAACCAAAGAGGCAAAGAATCTGTACTCAGAAAACTATAAAATATTCATGAAAGAAATGGAGGAAGACACAAAAAAATGGAAAAACGTCCCATGCTCATGGATTGGAAGAACAAATATTGTGAAGATAGTCAATGCTACCTAGAGCAATCTACACATTCAATGCAATCCCCATCAAAATACCATCCACTTTTTTCAAAGAAATGGAACAAATAATCCTAAAATTTGTATGGAACCAGAAAAGACCCGAACAGCCAGAGGAATGTTGAAAAAGAAAAGCAAAGCCAGTGGCATCACAATTCTGGACTTCAAGCTCTATTACAAAGCTGTAATCATCAAGACAGTATGGTACTGGCACAAAAACAGACACATAGATCAATGGAACAGAATAGAGACCCAGAAATGGACCCTCAACTCTATGGTCAACTAATCTTTGACAAAGCAGGAAAGAATGTCCAATGGAAAAAAGACAGTCTCTTCAACAAATGGTGTTGGGAAAATTGGACAGCCACATGGAGAAGAATGAAACTGGACCATTTCCTTACACCACACACAAAAAGAGACTCAAAATGGTTGAAAGACCTCAGTGTGAGACAGGAGTCCATCAAAATCCTAAAGGAGAACACAGGCAGCAATGTCTTCAACCTCAGCCACAGCAACTTCTTCCTAGAAACATCACCAAAGGCAAGGGAAACAGAGACCTCTTGCATTTCAGAGGGCAAAAATGAACTCTTGGGACCTCATCAAGATAAAAAGCTTTTGCACAGCAAAAGAAACAGTCAACAAAACCAAAAGACAACCGACAGAATGGGAGAAGATATTTGCAAATGACATATCAGATAAAGGGCTAGTATCCAAAATCTATAAAGAACTTCTTAAGCTCAACACCCAAAGAACAAATGATCCAATCAAGAAATGGGCAGAAGACATGAACAGACATTTCTCCAAAGAAGACATCCAAATGACCAACAGACACATGAAAAAGTGCTCAACATCACTCGGCATCAGGGAAATCCAAATCAAAACCTCAATGAGATATCACCTCACACCAGTCAGAATGGCTAAAATGAACAAGTCAGGAAACGACAGATGTTGGCGAGGATGCGGAGAAAGGGGAGCCCTCCTACACTGTTGGTGGGAATGCAAGCTGGTGCAGCCACTCTGGAAAACAATATGGAGGTTCCTCAAAAAGTTGAAAATAGAGCTATCATATGATCTAGCAATTGCACTACTGGTACTTAGGCCAAAGATACAAATGTAGGAATCCAAAGGGGTACATGCACCCCGATGTTTAGAGCAGCAATGTCCACAATAGCCAAACTGTGGAAAGAGCCAAGATGTCCATCGAAAGATGAATGGATAAAGAAGTGGTATATATACACACACACACACACACACACACACACACACACACACACACACACAATGGAATATTATACAGCCATCAAAAGGAATGAAATCTTAGCATTTGCAACGACATGGATGGAACTGGAGGGTATTAGCTGAGCGAAACAAGTCAATCAGAGAAAGACATATATCATATGATCTCACTGATATGAGGAATTCTTAATCTCCGGAAACAAACTGAGGATTGCTAGAGTGGTGGGGGGGTAGGAGGGATGGGGTACCTGGGTGATAGGCATTGGGGGGGGTATGTGCTATGGTGAGCGCTGTGAATTGTGTAAGACTGTTGAATCACAGACCTGTACCTCTGAAACAAATAGATGTTAAAAAAAAAAAAAGATAGCAGGAGGGGAAGAGAGGGAGACGAACCATGAGAGACTATGGACTCTGAAAAACAAACTGAGGTTTCTAGAGGGGAGGAGGTGGGGGGATGGGTTAGCCTGGTGATGGGTATTAAGGAGGGCACATTCTGCATGGAGCACTGGGTGTTATACGCAAAAAATGAATCATGGAACACTACATCAAAAACTAATGATGTAATTTATGGTGATTAACATAACTTAATAATAAAGAAAGAAATAGAGCTACCCTACAACCCAGCAGTTGCACTACTAGGTATTTACCCCAAAGATACATACGTAGTGAAAAGAAGGGACACCTGCACCCCAATGTTCACAGCAGCAATGTCCACAATAGCCAAACTGTGGAAGGAGCCAAGGTGTCCTTCAACAGATGAATGGATAAAGAAGATGTGATTCATATATACAACTTGAAAAGAGTGTGTATTCTGCTGCTTTAGATGGTATGTTCTCAATATATGTTAATTCCATCCGGTCCAAATGTGTCATTCAAAGCCACTGTTTCTTTGTTGATTTTCTGTTTGAATGTTGTGTCCATTGATGTAAGACCCAAACCATTATTATATTACTATTGATTAGTCCCTTTATATTTGTTATTAACTGCTTTAAGTATTGGGGTGCTTCCCTGTTGAGTGTATAAATATTTATAGTTTTTATATATCTTGTTGGATTGTTGCCTTTATTATTACATAGTGCCCTCCTTTGCTTTTTTTTTTTTTTAAGATTTTATTTATTTATTTGATAGAGACACAGCGAGAGAGGAAACACAAGCAGGGGGAGTGGGAGAGGGAGAAGCAGGCCTCCCACAGAGCAGGGAACCCGGTGCGGGGCTCGATCCCAGGACCCTGGGATCACGACCTGAGCCGAAGGCAGACGCTTAACGACTGAGCCACCCAGGCACCCCGTGCCCTCCTTTGCTCTTGTTACACTCTTTGTTTTAAAGTCTATGATGTCCAATTACTGGGTCATAGGGCAGTTCTAGTTGTAACTTTTTGAGGATCCTCCATACTGTTCTCCATTGTTTCCCAGCAATTGTACTACTAGGTATTTATCCAAAAGATACAAACATAGTGATTTGAAGGGGCACACACACCCCAGTGTTTATAGCAGCAATGTCCACAGTAGCTAAAATATGGAAAGAGCCCAGAAATTCATCAACTGATGAATGGAAAAGATGTACACACACATACACATACAATGGAATAAGACTCAGCCATCAAAAAGAATAAAATCTTGCCATTTGCAATGACATGGTGACATGGATGGAACTAGAGGGCATTATGCCAAGCTAAATCAGTCAGTCACAGAAAGACAAATACCATAGGATTTCATTCATATGGAATTCAAGAAATGAAACTGATAAACAAAGGGGAAGGGAAGGGAAAATAAAATAAGATAAAAACGGAGAGGGATGCAAACCATGAGAATCTCTTAACTCTAGGAAATAAACTGAGGGTTGCTGGAGGAGAGGTGGGTAGGGGGTGGGGTAATTGGGTGCTGGGCATTAAGGAGGACACTTAAAAGAATGAGCACTGGGTGTTACATGCAACTGATGAATCACTAAATTCTACCCCTGAAACTAATAATGCACCAAATGTTAACTAATCTGAATTTAAATAAAATCTAAAAAATCAATAAATTAAAGTATGTTTTCTAAGTATGCTACCCAGCTTTCTTTTGACATCCATTTGCATGATGAATGCTCCTCCATCTCTTCACTTTCAACCTGTATGTATCTTTAGGTCTGAAATGAGTCTCTTGTAGGCAGCATATAGATGGGTCTTTTGACTGGAGCCTTTAGACCATTTACATTCTAAGCAATTATTGATAGGTATGTATTTATTGACATTTTGTTACTTGTTTTGTGATTGTTTTTACAGTTTTTCTCTCTTCCTTTCTTTTCTTGCTCTCTTCTCTAATGATCAGTTGGTTTTCTTCTATATTTGGATTCCTTTATTTTTTGCAGATAACTGGTTTTTTATTTGTAGTTACCATAGGGTTTGTATATAACATCTTCTGCATATCAGTCTATATTAAGCTAATGGTCACTTAAGTTTGAACCCGTTCTTTACTCTTCTCCCCTCCATGTTTTAGGTATATGGTGTCATACTTTATATGCTTTTATTTTGTGAGTCCCTTGACTGATTTTTATAGATATACTTATTTTTACTGCTTTTGTGCTTCCCACTTCCCTTACTTTTGTTTATGGTCTTCCATTCCCACTAGAAGAATCCCTTTTAACATTCCTTATAGGGCTTAGTGGTCATGAATTCCTTTAACTTTTTTTTTTTGGTCTGGGAAACTTCTTATCTCTCTGTTCTGAATGATAGCCTTGCTAGATATTCTTGGCTGCAGATTTATTCCTCTCAGCATTTTGAATATATCATGCTATTCCCTTCTGGCTTGCAAAGTTTCAGCAGAAAAATCTGCTCATGGCCTTATGTGGTTTCCTTTGCATGTAACGGCTTTCTTTTACTGCTTTAAAAATGTTCTCTTTACACTATATTTTGCCATTGTAATTACTATGTGTCTTGGTGTGGACCTCCTTTGGTTTATTTTGCTGGGGGATCTGCCTCCTGGATCTGGATTTCTGTTTCCTTCCCCAGATTTTGGAAGTTCTCAGCTGTTATTTCTTCAAATAAGTTTTCTTCCTCCTTTTCTTTCTCTTCTCCTTCTGAGATCCCCATAATGTGAAGGGGATAGCTATGATGTTGCTGAGTTCCCTAAGTCTGTTTTCATTTTGCCTCACCCACTCACCTTAAGTACTTGACATTACTCTGTCCTCCAGATCATTGATTCTTTCTTCTATTTTCTCTAGTCTACTATTTATTCCCTCTAGTGTATTTTAAATTTTGTTCATTGTGGTCATCTCTCACTGGTTTTTCTTTATGTTAATGGTCTCACTGATGTCTTCCACTCTGCTCAAGTCCACTGAGTATCTTTATGATTATTACTTTAAATACTCTATTATGCATATTACTTATCTCTGTTTTGCTTCGGTCTCTTTCTGTGATTTTGTCCTGTTCTTTCATTTGGGTCATATTTCTCTGTCTCCTCATTTAGTCTAACTCTGTGTTAGTTTGTGTGTTAGGAAGGTCTCCTACATCTCCTGCTCTTAAAAGTAGTAGCCTTATGAAGAAGAGATTCTGTAGTACCCTGCAATCTCCCCGTTCATCAGAACCTTGCATTTCAGAGGTGTCTAATATGCCAAGAGAATATGTGTGATGAATATGCTCTGCTGTTGTGGCTGAACTGCTTTTTCCTTTAGGCAAGTTTATGTAGAGTCTCCTTTTGCCTATTGTGGGCAATGTTTGGTCACTGTGGTGTTAGTGGGCCAGTCTGGCAATGCCATGGGCTTAAGTCAAATCAGAACAGGAGTTTGTCAGAGATGCAGCAGCATCAAACTGTAGGGTGCATTCTCTGTGCTATCCCCTAAAAAGCCTTCACTGGTGAGTAGGGTCTGTAATCAGACCAGATGTTGTCTTCTAGCCCACTGCTAGGGCCTCCATCTGACTGGTGTGTGTGGTTATTTTTCCCTTCTCTCCAGGGCAGGAGTCACTTTGGAATGGTGCTAGTCACAATATTTGGGCTGCTTTCACACTGCCAGGCTTGTGGCACCATCCTATATGGACTCTGGACAAGAGCACATCCGAGAGGGTGGATTCACCAAAGCATAGTGCTGGGCAGGGGGAGAGGTGAAGAGGTCCTCTGCAGGAGGGGCCCTATAGCACCTGGCCTGAAGTGGGCTGTCTGGAGGAGTGGCTTGGTAGAACCACAGCATGTGGGGGTGGGGTTGCAGTGCTTGCAAGTTAGGTAGCAAGTCCTACAGGTGGCTTTGTGTGCTTGCTGCTGGGCTGGGAAGGGAAATGGCACCTGCCAGTTCCTTTGTTCACAGAGAAGTTCCCCAGCAATATCTGTCCCTCCAGGAAAATAATAACTCACAGACAATCCTGTGAGTCCATTTATTTTCTGATCACATTTCTACTTTTCCTACCCTCTTTGATGGGGCCTCTTCTCTACATTTGGTTGTGGAGTTTATTCTGCCAGTCTTCAGTCATTTTCTGGGTTACTTACCCTGATGTGAGTGTTATCTAGTTGTATCTATGGGATAAGGTGAGCCTAGGGTCCTCCTACTCTGCCATCTTCCCTGAAAGTCTAGTTTATGTAATAGTCTAAATCCTTTGTTCTCATTTCAACAATCTTCACAGCATCTTTATCGGGAGTAGGTTCCATCTCAAGAAACCACTTACGTTGCTACCATAAGAGGTAATCCCTCATCCATTAAAGTTTTATCATGAGATTGCAGCAATTCAGTCATATCTTCAGGCTCCTTTTCTAGTTCTCTCACTCTTTCTACTACATCTGCAGTTACTTCCTCCACGGAAGTCTTAAACCCTCAAAGTCATCCATGAGGGTTGGAATCAACCAACCAAAGCGTTCTAAACTCCTGTTTAATGTTAATATTTTTATCTCTACCCATGTATCAAGAATGTTCTTAATGATATCTGAATAGTGAATCTTTTCCAGAAAGTTTTCAGTTGGTTTTGCCCAGATCCATTAGAGGAATCAGTATCTATGGAAGCTATAGCTTTATAAAATGTATTGTATACATTTTATAATAAGACTTGAAAGTCAAAGTGACTCCTTGATCCATGGGTTGCAGAATGGATATTTTATTAGCAGGCATGAAACAACATTAATTTAATTGTACATCTTTATCAGAGCTCTTGGGTGACCTGCTGTATTTTCAATAAGCAGTAATATTTTGAAACGAATTTTTTTGAGCAGGGGGTCTCAACAGTGGGCTTAATATGTAGTAAACCATTTTATAAACAGATGGGCTCTTATCTGGACTTTGTTGTTTAATTTATAGAGACAGAGTAATTTAGCATAATTCTCAAGGGTCCCAGGATTTTCAGAATGGTAAATGAGCATTGGCTTCACCTTAGTAACCCACTGCATTAGCCCTTAAGAGGGTCAGCTTGTCTTTGAAGCTTTGAAACCAGGAACTGACTCTTCCCCCCTAGCTGTGGAGTCCTAAATTGTCTCATCTCCCATCTTTCATCTACACTGAAAATCTCTAGTTTAACCTCCTTCATTAATTATCTCCGCTAGACTTCTGGATAACTTGCTACAGCTTCCATATCAGTACTTGCTGCTTCACCTAGTACTTTTATGTTACGGAGATGGCTTCTTTCCTTAAAGCTCACGTACCAATCTCTGCTAGCTTCACACTTTTCTTCTGAAACTTCCTCACCTTCTCTCTGAGCATTCTTAGTATTGAGTAAAGTTAGAGCCTCACTCTGGACTAGGCTTTGGCTTAAGGGAATGTTGTGACTGGTTTGATCTTCTATCCAGACTACTCAAAACTTTCTTTATAGTAGCAATAAAGTTATTTCACTTTATTATTTGTGTGTTTACTGGAGTAGCATTTTTAATTTCCTTGAACAATTGTTCCTTTGCATTCACAACTTTGCTGACTGAGGGAAGAGGCCTCACTTTCAGCCTATCTTACCTTTTGACATGCCTTCCTCACTAAGCTTATTTTTAGAGTTTTGATTTAAAGTAAGAGACATGCAACTCTTTCTTTCACTTAGATACTTAGAGGCTAGGGGCACCTGGCCTCTAGTTAGTTAACTGTCTGCCTTCGGCTCAGGTAACACTGAGCCCCATTTCAGGCTCCCTGCTCAGTGGGGAGTCTGCTTCTCCTCTGCCCCTCCCCACCTCTTGTGCTCTCTCCCTCTTTCTCTCTCTCTCAAATAAATAAAATCTTAAAAAAATACTTAAAGGCCATTTTAGTGTTATTAATGAGCCTAATTTCAATATTGTTGTGTTTCAGGCAATAGGGAAGCCCAAGGAGAGGGGAAGAGATGGGGGAATGGCCAACTGGTAGAGCATTCAGAACACACAGCATTTTTCAGTTAAGTTTGCTATCTTATATGTGCATGATTTCTGGCTGCCCAAAATAATGGCAATAGTAATATCCAAAATCACTGATCATAGATCACCATGACAAATATGATAATGAAAAAGTTTAAAATATGGGGAATTATCAAAATGTGACATAGAGACATTAAGTTTCACAATGCTGCTAGAAATATGCTGATGAACCCTCTATGCAGTATTGCCACAAATCTTCAATTTGTAAAAAATGCAATAAGGTGAAGCACAATAAAGCAAGGTATGCCTTTATCAGTGTGTCCATACCTATATAAATCAGTGATTGAATAAATAGGTGGGGGAGAAGAGACAAATATCCAATGCAAAACAATCCCAAGTAATTAATGTAGATAGTCTACCCTCAAGGAGGGGAAATACCTAGTGATTTCTTTCTAAAGAACACAGTACACAAAGGCTAAAAAGGCATAACTTCATAGTAAAGAGACTAGACAAACATCTCATATTGATAGAATGTACCTGATATGATATGATGCAAGTAGCATTTTATGAGAAAAATGTCGGTCAAATTTCAGTAGAGACATTCTATAAAACCTAACCAGTACTCCTTAAAACCATCAAGGTCATCACAAACAAGGAAAGTCTAAGAAACCGTCACAGTCTAAGGAAATAGGACACCTAAATGCAATATGATATCCTGAATGTGTTCCTGGATTGAAAAGTGGCATTAAAGAAATCTTATTAATGGTAATGTATTAGTATTGGTCCATTTGTTGTAACAAATGTATGATACTCATATAAGATATTAATAGGGAAACTGGGGGGTATAAGGGCACTCCCTATACTGTTTTCTCAATTTTCCCATAAATCTAAAACTGCTCTGAAATTGTCTATTAAAAAAAAAAACTAAAAGTAGGGGGCAGAAGTGTTTGGCAAACTGAATAGCTGAGTTGGGCTGCAGTAGGAACTATATAGTAGTGGGAAATCAAGGTGGGGGTTATATCATGAAAGGCATTAGATGACAGACAGTGGAGCTTGGCTACACTAAAATCCATTCACAACCCACTTCTCCTTTGCCTACTTCCACCTTAGAGGCTGGAAAATGAAAAACTTCCCTGACTTAGGGAATGGATAAATGGCAGGGTTATAATGAAAATTCTCCTAGGAAAAGACACCTGGGAAAGTTGTTTTCTTCAAAAATAGGTTAGATTCACTACCACTTCTATCTTCCATGCCTTGAGTATATACATGCTGCCTGGTTGTATTATCTTGTACTAAGCCAGCATGGTAAGGATAGTGAGGGTAGAGAAAGAAGTTCTGTCTTTGATATACCTCTTAGGCACCTACTGGGTCAAGACTGCTTTCCTCCAGGCTTCTTGTTCTATGACCTAATTGAGTGTCTTTAGTATTTAAACTGCTGATTGTGTTGTTAGTTGAATCTGAAAGTATCTCTAATAGAATGGCTTTGAAGGCTAGAATGAAGAGAGAAGACTTCATGCACTAAACAGTAAGAAGCTCATCACAGCACTCCATTTCATTCATTCATGGGTGCATGCATCTTTCATCACTGAGGCATATAAACTTTCTAGTTCAGACAATGTATTAATATGAACTATTGAACAATTGTTCATTGAACAATTGAGCCTCTGCCAGGTGCAGCTCTAGATTTTATGGATATGCTAGAGAACTAAACAAATTTCTTATTCTCATCAAACTCACCTAGTTTGGGGAGGCAGATAAAGCAATCAACTGAAATGGTTTTAAATGCTAAGAAGAGAAAGAAAGCAAGATGAGAAGACAGAGATGAGTGTGTTTTAGATCAGTTGGTCAGGGAAGTTCTCATGGTAAGTGTCCATTTGACAATAAACCTAAATAAAATGAAGGAGAAACCATGGGGTGCCTAAGGGAAAAAAGATTCCAGGCTGAGGGAACAGCAAGGGCAGAAGTCTTTAGCATTAAAGTGCTTGAGTCACTATAATGTTTGAGGAGCAGCAAAGCAGCAGTGGAGTCAGATCAGAGTGCGGTGAGAGGACAGGTGGCAGGACATAATTTCACACAAACATGGCACATGGTCATAGAGGGTTGTGTAGGCCATGGTGAGGACTTTGGCTTTTATTTTGAGATACAAAGCCACTGGGGGATTTTCAGGAAAGGAATGATAGAATATATAAAGTGGGTATCAGTTAGGACTATAGCTACAGCAATAATCCAGGCAAAACATAATTGTAACTTCAACAAGAGCAGTATGGTGGAGGTAAAAAGCAGCAGTCAGAATGAACAAGGAACATATCTTAAACTTCTTTTGCCTCTTCTCTAGTCCTGGCACATTGTGCATGGTCATTCAATACAAGCTGAATAGAGGAATAAAATCTTGAAAAGAATAGATTCTTAAAGGGGAAAAAAATAGGGGAGGAAGACATGGAGTTTGGCTTGAAGGATGGTCAGGAAACCAGATGTAGGCATTGCCAAGCCTTACTCTTTTTTGAGCCCATCTAGCCAACCATTCATAAATAGATCCTGCATTCTGAGCCCAGCTCAGCCAGAACTGACTCTCTGCATGTTCTGTAAAGCTGTGCCTACAAGAGTGGCTAAGTGGAAGAAGCTTGGAAAAATTTTGTTTGAGAAGTGTCAGTAGATACAATCCCCCCAGCACTTAGTGATTCACAATTGCTTGAAAATGCGGCTGAGAAAAAATGTATGATCAATTTCCTGTAAGTGTGATTCGTGAGGGTTATTTGGGGCAATCAACATGTTTTTCTGCAAGGCTTCCTTCTGAGGCACAACTCCAATTTTGTTTGATGAGAGTTTTTCTGAAGGCCCTTGGAACATGATCTCTTATTATGTAGATAATCAGCAGAACCTGTTCATGCTTTAATACAAGCAACTGAGACCAAGAGCCATAATGGCTGAAATAAAATCACAGCTTTACTACGTAGCCCATTAACTGGTAAAAACTGCATCCTGAGGTCATAAATAGTTATTAGCCAGTTAATGACACCTATAGTCAAATCATTGTATTTACATCTGATGAATAAAAATGAGGCCTTCTTGGGCTTTTAATACTCAGACAATTTACTATAGTGTTTTAATATTATGAACAGAATTTCCAAAATTAAAAAGACCAATCTTTTCCCCTACATTGAAGAAACACAGTAAATGAAATAGGTAAAGAATTACATAAGTTTTTCCAGACTATTCCACTTTGTTTTAACATCTATCATCTTGGTATTCCTTAAAGGGTTTATATCTTTGGATATAGAATTCCATTTATATCATTGGAAATAGAATTGAGACTAGAACCAAGTCTCCTGCCCACACAACTGTGTGACTCTGAGTGCTTCATTTCACACTTCCAAGCTTCAGCTTCTCCCCTGTTACTTACATAAGGAAATTGGACTAGCTCACCCCCAAGCTCTTAACAGCTGGCTCTTCCATGCTAGGCACCCAAGACTTTATTCTGAATGACAGTAACAAATTAGCATTTAGCCTTTGTATGTTCTCTCTTGTGTTATTTTTTAAAAACCAGTTTCATGGACTGCCCTATTTCCCTAAATGGTCTCTGAAGTTGAGAAATTTAAAAAAAACTTGTTAAATCTAGCAGTAATCCTTCTCCTCCACTGGTAGACACAAATTAATCCACAGTATATTGTTTTTGGTTGATTTAACACCCAAGGATATGTACTTTGAACTTATTTTCCAGTTTGTTTAACTAGGGTTTCTGTTTTAATTGGAGCTATTTGGACTAGGACATAATATTTGCTCAGGCAGACTCCCTGATAAATATAGAAAACAAAATGTGATCCACAAATATCACTGAAAGGTACACATGTTCTGAAGTCAGTGGTTAAGAAAAATATTTTTTAAAACACTAGAAGTAGATGTTAAACATTACATTAAGAGTGACTTTGCAACTTCTCTTTCCTTGTCAATAGTTTTTTGCCAAAATTTGAACTTATGTGCATAGGCTGTGTGCTTGGGTATGTAAGAGCTTTATGAATGTGTGATAAAGTTTTATATGTGTTTCACTACTAATAGGTATCTATCAAGGTTCATTTATCACTTACTATGTGTCCAGGCCCCAAGAAGTACAGATGACATAAGATGATGACAATGTGATCACTGCCCTCAAGAATTCGGAGGTTTAGTCGAGACTAAAAGATTACATAATTAGATAAGAATAAAAGTGCCTATATCCAATACTTGTTTCTTGAGTTCTGACAATAAATGCTATTGATGTTTTCTGAAGAGGTAGATGAGTTAGGGAAGGCTTCCTTGGCCTTAGGACACCTTCAAAGAGGCACAAGACTTGGAATGGGGATGAGGAGAGGAAAGTAAGGGCATCTAAATGCAGGGAAGCCTCATCCCCAAATATATACCTGAACCTCTTTTAAAGAAATGTCTCCTTACAAAACAGTTATAAATAATGACAATCCTTTCTCCAATTTACCTCCTGCTCTACTTTCTAGAATGAAAAGAAACAGGGTTAGACTGAGGGCACCAGTTCTCATGGCCTGCTCATGTCAAGCCACCACAGTTGTAATTGTAAATGCCTGATGCTTGCTCCAGCATCACAACTCAAAATGACAACAGTGACCATTTTAGGAGCACTGACCATTTACTAAACATTTCCCTTTATCCTCTTCCCCTTCCTACTTAGACTTCTTCCACCTTACACTTCACCATGTTAGAACCAAAAGGACTTCTCAAGCAGTCGACACAATATAAAGGATTCAACTCTGCATCAAAGTAAAGGGACACACAGAACACAATAATCCTTATCTTATAACTACCCCTCAAAGTTGGTGACCTACTAGATTATGGAGGATGAGGAGGTGAAAGAAGAAATAAGCACAGTGTTATTTAATGTAGGAAGATTCCTGTCTTACTGAAATTTACCACCTCTGAAGCCTTCTAATGAGCTGTTTCCAGGGGCTACTTAGGATGTGGTATGTGAAACTCTCTCACAGTTATGTAATGTTTAGGGGTAGAAATGAGAAATCACATGTGTGGATCAAGCTAATTTCCCTGAAGTTTTAGTTGCACAGATTAGGAAAGGTTAATATCATACAATCTCTCTGAGCTTCACTGTGCCAAACAGGGACATGTAGGTACCCGGCTCACAGGACGTCTATGATGATAATGCAGGAAAAGCACTATCAGAGCACCTGGCACACAATACTTCACTACATGTTAGCAGTGGGTGTTGGCATTGTGCAGGAAAATGCAAACAATATGGAATGTGGAATCACAAAACCCCTGCTTTGAGTCTCAACCTTGCCAATTACTACACGGAATTAGGTTAGCAACTATCTGCGTGAACACTATTTTTTAAAAACTGGAAAATGGACATGAGAATATCTCCTTTTAGTCTTACCTCATGGATTTGTGTAGAGCCTCAAATGAAATAATGAGTATGAATGTGCTTTGTAAACTGTGAAGTACTCTGAAATTGTACTCGCTTTGTCCTCCACCACACACCCAACTAAGACTAGGCCCACACAGCCTTGGCTGCTTCTCCGTGAGCATTTCCTATTCCTTCTTTCTGGGAGGCTGCCACTGCCCAGGGCCCTGGGAAATTCTCTGTGAAATGGCTGATTAAAAGTGCCCAGTGATTTGCTTGGCAGACTGCCTGCAGTATTGTATTTGGAAGGCATGGAAATCTAATCAGATTTTCTGACTCGCCCAGATTGAGCAGCTGCATATACCATTTTTTTTTTTAGCATCTTTCTGGAGTAGCTGATGGGCCAATGGTGAGACGGTGTCAGCCTGGCATCAAGAACAGGTGGGGGTGGTCAGGTGGGACAGAGGAAAGAGCAATCAATGGGAAAGCGAGCGAGCAAGGAAGGGCCTCATTGTGGCCTGCTGGCTGCTTTTACAGTTTTCTGGGCTGTGTGATACTAACCTCTGAAAGGGACTCCTTCTGGAGGAAGAGTCAACAATCCACTCTGTTAGTAAGTTAGATATAATGGAATTTAAATCCTTTCTACACAGTAAGGATGGGGGAGTCAAAATGTAATATACATTTTATCAGATAATCTAATTCATTCCAAAACCTGGCTCTTCTTGCCACCATAGTGAGTGGAGAGGCCATTTTTTGTTCTGAGAAGGAAGGGGGTTGACAGATGTAAACGGCTTTGTCAGTGCTTTGTCAGTGCACTGCTTTGCAGAATCAACAGCTTCGAAGTGAAAACAGGTTTCCCTCCATGTTAGTTTATGTGTGGAAATAAATTTCCTAAGCTTGGCTTCAACCCCATGCATATTTTCAAATCAGGGGCTGCTGTCAGACTCAAATTTATAGCATGAGAGAGAATACCTTCTAAAGCCTTAAGTTTTCTGTTTCTAAACTTTCTAGTTTTTAAGAATAGGAGTTGCCTTCAAAGTGCTGTATTGTGGGCTGGAACGATGAGGCAACTCGTTTTACAACTAACCCACTTATATAACGTTGACAGTGGCTATGCCATTCTGAGTTTTGGTATATTCCTCTTTATTATACCATGTCACTCAGAGGCCAAGAGTACTACAGAGGTATTCCAGAGCCACTGTACAGTGGGAAGAGAAGAAAAATGTCAAATAGAACGGGAAGCCTCTGACTCCCACTAACGTCCAGCAAACTACCCCCTCTTTGTAATCATAGCAGCTCAACTTCTATCTGCTATATTGTGGCTCCTCATGAGGTTTCCTGTAAAAAAGGATTCCACTTCAGGGTTGGATAAGGATAATTTTTTGATCTTGATACTAATAATTTTTGATAGTTTGTTTTGTTTTGTTTTGGGTAACATCTACTGTGTTTTTTGTGTTTCACCTGGATCTAGCTCAATCATGGGAGCGTGAAGACAGGTTGAAAAGAACACTCTGCATAGATAGGCAACCCAACTACTGGTCCTATTTCTGCCCCTGTTTGACCTTGAAGAAATCCATTCCCCTTTCTCCACATCTCTAAGTGTCATTCCTTTATGGCTATTCTTAGATGCAGGACTATGGCACAGACAAGAATGGCTGTGATTTATGTATAATTCCTAGCATCTACTGTAAAACTATTCATGTCTGAAAAGTTATAAATCCCTGGTATTCCCTCACCACTCAGGGTATGAGCTGTTGGATAAGATCAATGTTTTTTAAAAACATTTTTTAAACATTTTTTATTTTTTATTAATAACAGAGGCTATTTTTTAATGGAATATTACATGGAAATCCTTATCTCTAGCATAAGAAGTCAAAGCCACTATTTAGAAGGAAGGTTAAGAGAATCGGGAGTCTTTACTATTCTTTCTTCCCTTCTGATTCCCACAGTGACCCTTATGGGGAGCCAGGGGCAACCAAGAATATGGTGGATGGTTTCCAGGGACACTTCTGGCTCCAATGCTCTATGAATCTTTGAGGCCATACCCTGGGATCAGCCAAGCATAATGCCATAGGATGTCTATATTAATCAAGATCTTATGGAAGGTGTGCCAGCCATGGAGGTATGTCACTTGGGTCAGTCTTAAAAAAAAAAACTTGCTGTTCAGCTGCAAGAAATTCAGATAGCTGATTGATAACCTCCAGTCATTAGTTCCTTTGGGATCTGCCTCACCTTTCCAGCTGAGGCCACATTTCTCCCAGGCATCCCCAGCCAATGATGGAGCATAATAGGGCTACTAGGATCTGGCTGTGTCTGCTCAATGTGTGTCACTTCTTTGCTTTACATTTCCTCATTTAGTTGGTCAAAACTTGTTAGATCTGCTTAATCCTACTTCTACATTTTCTCCTTCATGGGCATTAATCTCACCACCTAAATAAACCTCTTGCTTTACTGTCTATATTTGCAAAGCTTTCAGATGATCAACAGAACTCTTCTGAAAGAATATCCTATATTAACTTATTGAAATAGAAATGAAACTCCCTTTTTACCATAAACAAATGAGGAAACAAGGATCAGAGTGAGAAAATAGGGGTGGGGGGAGAGGAAAAGAGAATTCAGGCAATAATCATAGTATCTTTTATGTGGCTAATGGTTGGTAAATATTTCTCTTTTTGTCTGTGCCTTATGCACCATAAACTACAGATTCAGAACTAAGACTGGCCAGTCAAGTGCCCAGCTTCTCCAGCTGATTGGCTAAAGTTATTATCTTTCTCCTGCCATCAGAATCCTAGCTTGCTACCCAAGATCTGGGCCTACAGTTTGGCTTTAGTACTTGGAAAAGAACAGTCTTTCTATTCCCAGTACCTACCTCCCTTACTCCTTTACTGTAGAATCAGTTGTCAGTGAACTGATTCATGATCCTCCTTTTACTTATATATCTATCCATCAAGAAAATGTCCTTCTGAACTACAGTCTACAAAGTGGTATATTAACCCACATGGGGATAGAACACTCATTTAGACATTAATCTTGCGCTCAAGGAACTTAAAGACACAATAGACACCCACAAATTACATTCTGCCTTTTATTATAGTTATAAATGCCTGTAAGAAGTTCAGATGATGAGCCTCCCATTAGTAGTCAGAGGAGAAAATTAAAAAATGTAATTCCAGCTTACAGTATTAGGGATGACTTCGGGGGTGGGGGAAGTTACATTTATAGTGGGGCTAAGAATTAACAAGTTAACCTGTAGAAAGCTTATAAATAAGCCAATATAATATAAGTTGCTATTTGAGTCAATTATCTTCTCCTACTCCCTTTTCCAAGGTGGCAGCAAGGAGAAAAGCACAGATCACAGACCTGAGAAAAGGCTCGCTAGAACCTAAATCTATGAAACCAAAGCAGATGCAGATGCTGGAAAATGTCACTACTACACACATCTTTATCCCCACAGTTTTATCCTTTTTAGTTACACAGGGTTATCCTCACAGACCATCAGCACAGTCTTCAGATCACTGAGTTATTTCTGTAATCTGTCATATATTATTTTTTTTCCATATGGTACTTTAAGAGGAACACAGTGAGGGTAGGAAAAATGAAAGAATAAATCTGGAGAGTAAAGCATTCTGGAAGAGAGATGAAAATTCAAAAAGAAAGAATTTTCAAAATGGTACCCTCACTATGAGGTGAAAGTTTAGTGGAGGAGTATCACTTGGATACATTATCCTGGGTTTTCCCATATAACCCAAACGTAGATAAGGGTAATAGAAAATACTGTCTCCATTGTCTGTTCTGAAAGCTCCACGTAGGAATTGTTGGGGTTGGGATAGAATGTGAGGAATGGAGAAGGGAGTGACTCCTGACTCCTTTTCTCAGTCTCAATAGAGGAAGGAGACTCAAGTGGGCCCCATATTACTCCCTCTAGAGATAGCAACAGGAGTTCAAATGATCTTCCAAAGGCCACTTAAGAGACAGAATGAGTGGGTGAAAGGGTATGGAACTACTTCCTAAAGATGGGGTGGTAGAGTGGGTTCAAAGAGATGGTAAGTTCAGACAGAAGAATGGACCAAATTACACCATAGGTTTTTTTCCGGTAAAAGCTATTTTACAGGTATGGTTCCTAGTTGGAGAACTGAACATGAAGACCTATGTCAAATTGAGATATTCATTTGCAGATCAAAAAGCAAAAACTAAAAACAACCAAGAATCTCATATACTCTGGGTTCCTGATTTCCTTTACCATTGTTTCTATCTTTCCATGTGTTTCAAATCCTATGGCAGCCAATGAAGCTACAAACTCTCATTATAGGTAGAAAAATATTTTGGTTCTCTAAACTATATATTAAACATCATCATTAATTTAACTTGTACCCACTTTGGGGAAATGTGCTCCTCTGTCAGCTGTGGGTTTCCTTCCAATGTTAGGAAATGTGGCTCAGACTTAGCATTTGAATTGCCTAAGTTCAGCCCGGGAATACAATTTTGAAATGAGAAGTACAGACCTAACCTCATAATTATGTAGAACAGAAGACTGGCTACATGCTATGGTTTTGAGAGGAATCTGGATTAGGATTCCTTTGCTCTCCAGCCTGGAAAACTCACAATGGGACAGTCTTAGATGTACAGAGTCCAGAGTAATGAAAGCAGAATTGGAGGTCATTATAGAGCATGCTGTATATACTCCTTAATTTTCTTTTAGCCAGGGTCATAGAGAGTTGACCTGGAACATACAGAGATGCCCAGTGTTGCATCTCTCCAACCTAGCCACATATAATTAATCTCATTCCTGAGTATTACCTTGCAGAAAAAGAGAAATATTAACTTCTAATTCATGCTTCATGCTTTGCTGTCTCTGCTTACAACAATGTTTCCCTATTTGCAGAGCACTTACAGTCAATTTCCCAGTTAGGATTAATATTGCTTTTTCTGACTTCATCTTTTACTTTTTTTGAGGTAGAGTTGTCATAAAACTTAACCTTTTAAAATATGTAATTCAGTGGCTTTTATAATATTTACAAAGTTGTATATCTAATACCACCATTTAATTCCAAAATATTTTCATCACTACAAAAGGAAACTTCCAGTCACTCCCCATCTACCACGCCCCAGCCAGTGGAAGCCACTAATCTACTTTCTGTCCCTATGGATTTACCTATTTGGCACATTTAATAAAAATTAAGTCACAAAATGGTCTTTAGTTTCTGGCTTCATTCACTTAGCATAATGTTTTCAAGATTCATCCATATTATAGTATGAATCAATACTCCCTTCCTATACGTGGCTGAGTAATATTCCATTGTATCAATGTACCATATTTTGTTTAACATTTGAGTTGGACATTTGAGTTTCCACTTTTTGGCCATTATGAATGTTGCTATATAGGGTAATAAGTCTGATCATAGAAAAATATCTACTTTTATTCATCAATATAAGAAGATTCATAGCTGTGTCTCTAATATGGAAATGAAAAATGTTTTTAGAGAAAAAAGATTAGAGGATTGTAGTAGAGTTTGCATTTTTTCAGTCTTTTTTTTTTTTTTTTTGGCTTAGCTCTAATTCAACTTCAAATCCTCAACTATTTTATATTGATAGTTTCAATTAAAATAAGTACAGAAAAAAAATGCATGTAGTAGACTTTGTGCCATTTGTTTTCACTTGTCATTGAGGAATCTATTGGGGAACTTCCAAACTGTTCTACAATGAGACTGCATCATTTTACATTCTCACCAGCAATGTATGAGTGTTTCAATTTCTCCATATCCATTCCAATCTTTGTTATTGTCTTTTAGAATTGTTATTTATCCTAGTGGGTGTGAAGTGACATCTCATTGTGGTTTTGATTTGCCTTTCCCTAATGACTGATGATGATGAGCACTTTTCATGGCTTATTGGCCATATGTGTATCTTCTTGAGAGAAATGTCTTTCTTTTTAATAGAATCATTTACAGCTAGAAATTTCCCTGTAAGCACTACTGTAGTAACATTCTTTTCTTTTTTATGTTATTTTGCTTACCTTCATCTGGAAGTATTTTCTAAATTCCCTTTTGATTTCTTCCTTGGCTCATCTATTATTAGGATCTTTTTATATATATAATTTATAAATTTTCAAAATTTCCTTCTGTTATTGGTTTCTGAATTCATTCCATTGTGCCTGGAGAATATATATATATATATATATATTTATTTTATTTCAATCATTTCAAATTTATTGAAACTTGTTTTGTGGCCTAACCTACAGGTATCTTGTAGATAATGTTCCAGGTGAGCACTTAAGAATATTTACTCTGTTCGGGCACCTGTGTGGCTCAATCAGTTAAGTGTCTACTCTTGATCTCAGCTCAGGTCTCAATCTCAGGGTCATGAGTTCAACTGCCACATGCCTAACATGGAGCCACTTAAACAGTTACTCTTAGATGTAATGTTCTATAGATGTCTTTTATATCTAGTTGGTTTATATTGTTCAGATTTTCTATTTCCATGTTGATCTGTCCAGTTGAATCCATTGCTTAAAATGGGATATTGAAGTCTCTAATTCTATACATTTTACTTCATATATTTTGGGGCCCCATTGTTAGGTATGTGTATATTTATATTTGCTGTATACTCTGGATAAATTGACTCATTATTAAATATTGTTCTTTAGTAACAATTTTGGTCCTAGAGTCAAAATATTAGTCGAACCTGATAATAATATGGCCATTTTGCTCTCTTTTAATCACTGCGTGGTATTTCTTTTTATATCCTTTTAAACTATTTCTGTGTTTGAATCTAAAGTATTATGTCTTAGAGACAACATTTAGTTGGATCATGGTTCACTTTCAATCCATTTTGCTATTCTCTCCCTATTGAGAACTTAATAAATTTAAATTTGATGGGATTACAAATAAGGTAGAATTTATATTGGCCATTTTGCTATTTATTTTGCATGTCCTGTGTTGTGTTCTCCTACTGCTCTTTTTAATTTATTCTCCTTAGTGCTTCTTTTATTATATTATCAAGTTATTTTCTTCACGTTTTTTTCTGGAAATTACAATTATCATGCTAGTTTAATTTCAATAGTGTGTACAAACTGTACTCATATAGAGCTTTGTCCCCCTCCTTTGTGCTATTGTTATGCAAATTACTTTATACATTGTACAACCAGCAATATGGATTAATAACTATTGCTTTATGCAGTTTTCTTTCAAATCAGATAGGAGAAAAAAAGTTGCAAACAAAAAGATATGTATGCTTTTCTTTATATTAATCTATGCAGTTACTTTTACCAGTGCTCTTTAGAATTACTTTCTAGGGTAGCTTCACTGCATCATGAAGGACCACTGAGGAATTTTTTATAGGACAGGTAAAGGTGGTGATGAATGTTCCTGGTTTCTGTTCATCTGGAAATGGCTCAAGTTCTTACTTTTTGGAGGATGATTTGGCTGGATATAAAATTCTTGGTTGACAGGTTTTGTTTTGTTTTTTCATTTAGCACTTTGTGCTTTTGTTTTTTTAATTTAAATTCAATTAACCAAAATATATTACATCATTAGTTTTTGGTGTAATGTTCAATGATTCATTAGTTGTGTATAACACCCACTGCTCTTCCCATCACATACCCTCCTTAATGCCCATCACCCACAGTTACCCCATCTCCTCACCCAACTCCCCATCCACAACGCTCAGTTTGTTTTCCAGAGTCAAGAGTCTCTCATAGTTTGTCTCCTCTCTGATTTCTTCCCGTTCAGTTTCCCCTCCTTTCCCCTATGATCCTCTGCACTATTTCTTATGTTCCACATGAGTGAATCCATATGATAATAGTCTTTCTCTGTTTCACTTAGCATAATACCCTCCAGTTCCCTCCGTGTTGATGTAAATGGTAAGTATTCATCCTTTCTGATGGCTGAGTCATATTCCATTGTATATATGAACCATATCTTCTTTATTCATTCATCTGTTGAAAGGCATCTTGGCTCCTTCCACATTTTGGCTATTCTGGACATTGCTGCTTTGAACATTGGGGTGCAGGTGTCCCTTTTCACTACATCTGTATCTTTGGGATAAATACCCAGTAGTGCAATTTCTGGGTCATAGGGTAGTTCTATTTAACTTTTTGAGGAACCTCCATACTGTTTTCCAGAGTGGGTGTACCAGCTTGCATTCCCACCAATAGTGTAAGAGGGTTCCCCTTTCTCCACATCCTCACCAACATTTGTTGTTTCCTGTCTTGTTAATTTTAGCCATTCTAACTTTAAATATGTCCTCCCACTGCCTTCTATTTTTGATGGTTTCTAATGACAAATCAGCTATATTTCTTATTGAAAATCCTTAGTGCATGATCAGTTTCTTTTTCTCTCCTTTTAAGATTCTGTCTCTCAGGTGGAGGAGCAAGGTGGCATAGGAGTAGGAGACCTAAATTTTGTCTGGTCCCAGGAATTCTGCTAGATAGGTATCAAACCATTCTGAACACCTATGAACTCAACAGGAGATTGAAGAAAAGAATAGCAGCAACATTCTGAACAGAAAAGCGACCACTTTCTGGAAGGTAGGACATGCGGAGAAGTGAATCCAAGGCAATATACTGGAAGATAGACCACAGGGGTAGGGAGCCTCCTCAGCTGGCTACCAGCAAGTGATAGAGCAGTGGAGCACAAAATTGGAGCTTTCAGAAGTCTGCTCTGCTGAGGGATGTCACTCCAGTGGCTAAGCGGGGGGTGGAACTCTTGCTGGGACAGTGTGGTCTCAGGACCCTCAGGGTCAAAGAAAGACTGGATGTGCCTGAGTGCAGCAGAGATCCCAGGTATTGGAGCAGGGAAGCTGGCTGCAAAGACATAGCTGAGGAGTGGACTCTCAGCTCGGGTGGCCATACAAAATGATCGGCTGCACAGTCAGGCCACTGCTCTTCCAGCAGGGACACAACAAGCTGCAGATCCAGGGAGACTCCCCTTCCTCCCCTGGGAGGAGCAGTGCAGGAGCACAACACAGGAATCTGTTGGGTTTGGAGACTGCAAATGCGGTTGGGTGCCAGAGATAGAAATGTTTGGTCACAGGCCCAGTGAGCACAAAGTGTGGCCAGAGACTGGGGAGAAGGGAATGATTGACTGCTTTTCTCTGGGGGAGCACTGAGGAGTGAGGCCCCGAGTTCTCGGCTCCTCCAAGGCAGAGATTGGAAGGCCGCCATTTTCACTCTCGTCCTCCAAAGCTGTACAGAAAGCTTTCATGGAACAAAAGCTACCGAGAGCAAACCCGAGCAGATTCCTTAGCCCGGCCCCAGCAAGGGCGTGGCAATTCCACCTCAGGCAAAGACATTTGAGAATCACTGCAAAAGGCCCCTCCCCCAGAAGATCATCAAGAACAGCCAGCCAGGACCAAGTTTACCGATCAATGAGAATGGCAGAACTCTAGCACTAGTGGAATACAGCACATAGAATTCATGGCTTTTTTTCCCCTAATTCTTTAGTCTTTCAAAGTTAATTTTTTAAATTTTCTTTTTCACTTGTTCAATGAACATATTATCGATCCCTATTTTAAAAAACATTTTTATTTTTCATTTTTAGAGTCATATTCTATCCCTTCATTGTACTTAACCTTATTTTTGGTATATATATAAGTGGATCTCTCTTTAAAATTTTGGGATACAGTTTCTTCTAACAAACCAAAATATACCCTAAATCTCAAGGGTATGGCTTTATTCTAGTCTCCTGCCTGATCACATTCTTTTTTTTTTTTAATTTCTCTCTTCTTTTTTCAACCAACTTCTGACCAATTCCTTTTACAAAATCTTTTATAATTTTCATCTTTACACTTATATTCCATCCCTTCATTATATATACACAAAAATAATGGTAAATACAAGTTTTTCTTTCTTTAAAATTTTGGGAGGGAGTTTATTCTAACAGACCAAAATATGCCCAAAATCTGGTGTGTGGCACTGATCTATTTACCACCCTGATCATATTTAATCATATCTTTTTTTTCTTGTTTTCCCTTTTCCCTCCAGATTTGGGTCTCTTCTGATTTGTTAAAGGGGTCCTTGTTACCCTGTTAGCATTTTGTTCTCACATTCATTTATTCTCCTCCCTGTTAGCATTTTGTTCTCACATTCATTTATTCTCCTCTGGACAAAATGACAAGATGGAAAAACTCACCTCAAAAAAAAAGAGGCAGTACTGACTGCCAGGGACCTAATCAATACAGATATTAGTAAGATGTCTGAACTAGAGTTAGGAATGATGATTATAAAGATACAAGCTGAGCTTGAAAAAAAGCATGGAAGATACTAGAGAAACCCTTTCTGGAGAAATAAAAACTAAAATCTAACCAAGTCGAAATCAAAAGGCTATTAAAGAGGTACAATCAAAAATAGAGGCTCTAACCACTAGGATAAATGAGGCAGAAAAGAGGATTAGTGATATAAAAGACCAAATGATGGAGAATAAAGAAGCTGAGAAAAAGAGACCTAAACAACTACTGGATCATGAGGGCAGAATTCGAGAGATAAGTGATATCATAAGATGAAACAATATTAAAATAATTGGGATCCCAGAAGAAGAAAAAAGAGAGAGGGGCAGAAGGTATATTGGAGCAAATTATAGCAGAGAACATCCCTAATTTGGGGAAGGAAACAGGCATCAAAATCCAGGAGGCACACAGAACCCCCCTCAAAAATCAATAAAAATAGGTCAACACCCCAACATCTACTAGTAAAACATACTAGTTTTAAGTCTTAGTGAAAGCTTTCTGTACAGACTTAATTCTCAGAGACAAAGAGAAAAACTTGAAAGCAGCTTGGGACAAAAGGTCTGTAACCTACAGTGGTAGAAACATTAGATTGGCAGCAGACCTATCCACACAGACCTGGCAGGCCCGAAAGGACTGGCAGGACATATTCAGAGCACTAAATGAGAAAAATATGCAGCCAAGAACACTCTATCCAGCTAGGCTGTCACTGAAAATAGAAGGAGAGATAAAAAGCATCCAGGACAAACAAAAACTAAAGGAATTTGCAAACACGAAACCAGCCCTACAAGAAATATTGAAAGGGGTTGTCTAAGCAAAGAGAGAGCCTAAAAGCAACATAGACCAGAAAGGAACACAGACAATATACAGTAACAGTCACCTCACAGTCAATACAATGGCAATAAATTCATATCTTTCAATAGTTACCCTGAATGTAAATAGGCTAAATGCCCCCAGTCAAAAGACATAGGGTATCACATTGGATAAAAAAACAAGACCCATCAACATGCTGTCTGCAAGAGACATTTTAGATGCAAAGACACCTCCAGATTGAAAGTGAGGGGGTGGAAAACCATTCACCATGCTAATGGACACCAAAAGAAAGCTGGGATGGCAACCCTTATATCAGACAAATTAGATTTTAAACCAAAGACTTTAATAAGAGATAAGGAAGGACACTATACCCTACTTAAAGGGTCTATCCAACAAGAAGATCTAACAATTGTAAATATCTATGGCCCTAACATGGGAGCAGCCAATTATATAAGGCAATTAATAACAAAAGCAAAGAAACACATCAACAACAATACAGTAATAGTAGGGGACTTTAACACCCCCCTCACTGAAATGGACAGATCATCCAAGCAAAAGATCAACAAGGAAATAAAGACTTTAAATGACACACTGGACCAAATGGACTTCACAGATATATTCAGAACATTCCATCCCAAAGCAACAGAATACACATTCTTCTCGACTGCCCATGGAACATTTTCCAGAATAGATCACATCCTAGGTCACAAATCAGGTCTCAATCAGTACCAAAAGTTTGGGGTCATTCCCTGCATATTTTCGGACGACAATGCTTTGAAACTAGAACTCAGTCACAAGAGGAAAGTCGGAAAGAACTCAAATACATGGAGGCTAAAGAGCATCCTACTGAAGAATGAATGGGTCAACCAGGAAATTAAAGAAGAATTAAAAAAATTCATGGAAACAAATGAAAATGAAAACACAACTGTTCAAAATCTTTGGGATGCAGCAAAGGCAGTCCTAAGAGGAAATAGCAATACAAGCCTTTCTCAAGAAACAAGAAAAATCTCAAATACACAACCTAACCCTGCACTGAAAGGAGCTGGAGAGAGAACAGCAAATAAAGCCTAAACCCTTCAGGAGAAGAGAAATAATAAAGTTCAGAGCAGAAATCAATGAAATAGAAACCAAAATAACAGTAGAACAGATCAATGAAACTAGGAGCTGGTTCTTTGAAAGAATTAACAAGATTGATAAATCCCTGGCCAGACTTATCAAAAAGAAAAATGAAAATAAAATCATGAATGAAAGAGGAGAGATCACCACCAACACCAAAGAAATACAATTATAAGAACATATTATGAGCAACTATACGCCAGCAAATTAGATAATCTGGAACAAATGGATGCATTCCTAGAGATATATAAAATACCAAAACTGAACCAGGGAGAAATAAAAAATCTGAACAGATCTATAACCACTAAGGAAATTGAAGCAGTCATCAAAAATCTCCCAACAAACAAAACCCAGGGCCAGATGGCTTCCCAGGGGAATTCTACCAAACATTTAAAGAAGTAATACCTATTCTTCTGAAACTGTTCCAAAAAATAGAAATGGAAGGAAAACTTCCAAACTCATTTTATGAGGCCACCATTACCTTGATCCCCAAACCAGACAAAGACCCCATCAAAAAGGAGAATTACAGACCCATATCCCTGATGAACATGGATGCAAACATTCTAACCAAAATACTAGCCAATAGGATACAACAGTACATTAAAAGGATTATTCATCACGACCAAGGGGGATTTATCCCTGGGCTGCAAGGTTGGTTCAACATCCACAAATCAATCAATGTGATACAATACATTAATAAAAGAACAAGAACCATATGATCCTCTCAATAGATGCAGAAAAAGCATTTGACAAAGTACAGCATCCTTTCTTGATCAAAACTCTTCAGAGCATAGGGATAGAGGGTACATACCTCAATATCATAAAAGCCATCTATGAAAAACCCACAGCGAATATCATTCTCAATGGGGAAAAACTGAGAGCTTTCCCACTAAGGTAGGAACACAGCAGGGATGTCCACTACCACCACTGCTATTCTTCATAGTATTAGAAGTCCTAGCCACAGCAATCAGACAACAAAAAGAAATAAAAGCATCCAATTGGCAAAGAAGAAGTCAAACTCTTACTGTTTGCAGATGATATGATACTTTATGTGGAGAACCCAAAAGATTCCACCCCAAAACTGCTAGAACTCATATAGAAATTCAGTAAAGTGGCAGGATATAAAATCAATCCACAGAAATCAGTGGCATTCCTATACACCACCACCAAGACAGAAGAAAGAGAAATTTAGGAGTCAATCCTATTTACAATTGCACCCAAAACCATAAGATACCTAGGAATAAATCTAACCAAGGAGGCAAAGAATCTGTACTCAGAAAACCATAAAATACTCATGAAAGAAATTGAGGAAGACACAAAGAAATGGAAAAATGTTCCATGTTCATGGATTGGAAGAACAAATATTGTGAAGATGTCAATGCTACCTAGAGCAATCTACACATTCAATGCAACCCCCATCAAAATACCATCCACTTTTTTCAAAGAAATGGAACAAATAATCCTAAAATTTGTATGGAACCAGAAAAGAGCCCGAATAGCCAGAGGAATGTTCAAAAAGAAAAACAAAGCTGGCGGCATCACAATTCCGGACTTCAAACTCTATTACAAAGCTGTCATCATCAAGACAGTATGGTACTGGCACAAAAACAGACACATAGATCAATGGAACAGAATAGAGAACCCAGAAATGGACCCTCAACTCGATGGTCAACCCATGTTCAACAAAGCAAGAAAGAATGTCCAATGGAAAAAAGACGGTCTCTTCAACAAATGGTGTTGGGAAAATTGGACAGCCACATGGAGAAGAATGAAACTGGACCATTTCCTGACACCACACACAAAAACAGACTCCATATGGTTGAAAGGCCTAAATGTGAGACAGGAGTCCATCAAAATCCTAAAGGAGAACACAGGCAGCAACCTCTTTGCCCTCAGACACAGCAACTTCTTCCTAGAAACATCACCAAAAGCAAGGGTAGCAAGGGAAAAATGAACTATTGGGACTTCATCAAGATAAAAAGCTTTTGCACAGCAAAAGAAACAGTCAACAAAACCAAAAGACAACCTACAGAATGGGAGAAGATATTTGCAAATGACATATCAGATAAAGGGCTAGTATCCAAAATCTATAAAGAACTTCTTAAGCTCAACACCCAAAGAACAAATGATCCAATCAAGAAATGGGCAGAAGACATGAACAGACATTTCTCCAAAGAAGACATCCAAATGGCCAACAGACACATGAAAAAGTGCTCAACATCACTCGGCATCAGGGAAATCCAAATCAAAACCTCAATGAGATATCACCTCACACCAGTCAGAATGGCTAAAATGAACAAGACAGGAAACGACAGATGTTGGTGGGGATGCGGAGAAAGGGGAACCCTCCTACACTGTTGGTGGGAATGCAAGCTGGTGCAGCCACTCTGGAAAACAGTATGGAGGTTCCTCAAAAAGTTGAAAATAGAGCTACCCTATGACCCAGCAATTGTACTACTGGGTTATTTAGCCCAAAGATACAAATGTAGGGATCCGAAGGGGTACGTGCACCCCAATGTTTATAGCAGCAATGTCCACAATAGCCAAACTGTGGAAAGAGCCAAGATGTCCAGTGACAGATGAATGGATAAAGAAAAATTGGTATGTATATATATATATATATATATATATATATATATATATAATGGAATATTATGCAGCCATCAAAACAATGAAATCTTGCCATTTGCAGTGACATGGATGGAACTGGGAGGCTATTATGCTGAGTGAAATAAGTCAATCAGAGAAAGACATGTATCATAGGATCTCACTGATATGAGGAATTCTTAATCTCAGGAAACAAACTGAGGGTTGCTGGAGTGGTGGGGGGTGGGAGGGATGGGGTGCCTTGGTGATAGACATTGGGGAGGTATGTATTATGGTGAGCGCTGTGAATTGTGTAAGACTGTTGAATCATAGACCTGTACCTCTGAAACAAATAATACATTATATGTTTAAAAAAAAAAAAAAGATAGCAGGAGGGGAAGAAGGAAGGGGGCGATATCGGAGGAGGAGATGAACCATGAGAGACTATGGACTCTGAGAAACAAACGGGTTTCTAGAGGGGAGGGGGTGGGGGGATGGGTTAGCCTGGTGATGGGTATTAAAGGGGGCACGTTCTGCATGGAGCACTGGGTGTTATACGCAAACAATGAATCATGGAACACTACATCAAAAACTAATGATGTAATGTATGGTGATTAACATAACATAATAAAAAAAAAAAAAAAGAACAGTGTCCAAAGTGGTGGGATCTAAGTCTAATTAGAATGGGTCTAGGAGAGAACGGGAGACAGTGAGTATGAACAAGTCTTTAAGTAGATTTTCTATAAAGGAGAGAAGAGAAATGGGATGATACCTAGAAGGGAGAAATGACAGTATTTGTATATGCTGGCAGGAAAGGTCCATTAGTGAAAGGGAAATTTAATATCTCAGGAGAGAGTGGGGGAGAATTGCTGGCACTATGTCCTTATTAGCAAGAGTAGATGTGGCCTGGTACAATGGTGAAAGATGGAAGTGCAGATGACTCACTTTAGGGAAGGCTCCAGGCTCCTGGATCAAATCTCAGCTCAGAAATGCTCTTACTCGACAACTCTGAGTATGTTATTTAACCTCTCTACACCTTTGTTGGGCTTAAAAAATACTTAGCACAGGGCTCCATGGGCTGTTGTTATAAAAGGCAAAATAATGCTTAATTTTGATAACAAAAGGGAAACTTTCAGCAGACCTCCTGGATTGTCTACAGCATGTTTTTCTGAAATTTGAATTAATACTTCTCCTTCTTCCATATTTTCAGTGGCACACACAGATTTGTGTATTTTGCACACACTTTGCCTTGTACATGACATGGACTGCTCAGGAAAGTAATTATCCCAGCAAACTAAACTGCGTGAAAAGATAAACCGCTTAATGGATTAAAATTGCATATTTTATATAACCTGGTGGCACAAACAGCCTCATTCCGCTTATTGCATGTCTCCTAAATCTCTCCAGGACATCTACTGCTTTTGAGCTTTTCCTTCATCACCTTCTTTTCTCTGGTGGTGGTGAAACAGACTCAGCAAACCTCTCCTCTGGCACCACTGTTCTCTGTCTCCAGGAGATGAGCTACGAGGACACCCACTTCTCACAGAGACACAGGGGTTGTGACAATTTAATAGACTAGAAAAATAATTGAGAGAGAAAACCAACAATTCTTCCCTCCTTCTGGAGGAAGGTGATGGGGTTTCATTAAGGGCTCAGATGCTTAGGGGCTGTTGGCTGTTATTACAAGGGCTTTCTACTGGCAACTTTCTTGGACCAGTGTTAGTACAAAAGCCAAGTCACGTCAGAGCCATGTGCCACCGCAGCATGTCTTTAGCTTCACTGCACCTATCATAGTGCTGCCTCCACACTGGCCCTTGCAGTTTTGCAACAGAAATGGGAGAATCATTTGCTGATCAGATTGTCTATATGATTGCCAGGCAAAATAGGAGAAAGTGGAATTCAGTGAGGCAAGAGACATTGTAGTTAGAAATGTAGAAAGAATGGATGTAATCATAAGTCAACCACAAAAATTCTGAAGTCTATCCCCAGGGACCTTGCATTCCTCAGTCTCAGAATGAGCAGAGTTTTTCCTTCTGGAAGGCTGGGCATAGACGAGGGACTTAGAAAAAGTTCCTTTCAGCTCTAGGATGCTATATTCTAAACTTCTGACAGTTGTGGTATTTCCCCTCGCCCAAGCCCATGACCTACCTTGACCACCCCCGAGTGTAAGCATTAGGAATACCTGAAGTCTAAAGGAGTTCACATATTTACCATTTTCTTCACTCTTTTTGTTGACTTGAGTTTGCTGTATTTCCTTGCTACCTTACTTCACTTCAGCACCTACAGTGACTAGCTTATTGTAGGTACTCAGTAAGTACTGGCTAAATGCTGAAGTCTTGACACCAACTCAGTAATTTCGTTACAAAAACCAACACTTGTAAAAGCCCAAAACCCCACTATGAGTTCACATAATCAATTCCCTACTATCTAGACTGGAAATTTCCATGACTCTAAGCCCCATAAGTAGAGTATCTATACTCCCCCTACTCAGAAGAGAACCTTGCACATCACAGGTACCAAGGGAGTACTGATTGGCCAACTGACTTCTACAAAAGTGCTGGAGGGACCAGAGTATGCAAATAAGAAGGAAGTGCCCAAGTGAGTCTCAGTACATGAAAGCCTGTCTTTAGACTTTGTCAATGTGCTTGCATTCCAAACACATTATCAGCAGTGTCTAAAATGCCAAACCTTTCCTCAGGCAGAGCACCTCCCCATCCCTCCCTTCGCCCTTGCATTAGCTCTGACCCATACACTTCATCACTGAGTTCCATAAAACAAACTTTGACAAACTATATGGAGAAGAGATCCAAGATCATTCCAGATTTGAAAGCTGACCAGAAGAGTGATGATGGAGGGCCTGGGGTACTGGCACTGGAAACAGTGTTCCCTGGGCTGCCAGGAAGGCTGCAGTTGTCAGTGGGAAAAGAAAACTGAATGGTTTGTTCTGGTCCAGAAGGAAGAGGTAAGCAGTGGAACTTACAAGAACATAAATCTTAGTTTAATCGAACAAAATCAGCAGAAATTTAAAGCTGCTTTGTAATATAGTGAACTCTTCTAATGAATTATCCAACAAGGTCTAGGTGACCACTGAGAATATCAGAGAAAGGGAGTGATCAGTTAAGACCTTTGAGATTCCTTTAAACTTGAAAAAACAAGCATGTAAGAAATACACAAATCTATGATAATAAATTATTAGAAATATTATGTTATTTATATACACATATATAAATAAGTACATATATATATGTACTTAGTATGTGCCAGGAGCTATGCTAGCTTTTTACATTAATTAACATCATCCTTCTAACAGCCTTATGAGGTAGCCACTATTCTTATACCTATTTTAAAGATGAGAAAAATAAGTTCAGGTAACTTCTACAGGTCACCTAGTAGAAAAGCATCAAGGCTGAAATCCAAACCCAGGTAGTCTGACTCCAGAGATTGTATTGTTAACCACTATTTTTATTGCCTCTTCTTATGAAAGAAAATAATTAGTTCCTATGAACTTCTTTTAAATTAGGAAACTCAAAAGGCTCACCTGAGTGGCTATTTTAGCTGCCACCTAGAGAGTAGAAGCTAGATAGTTGTGGAGGGGGAGTCAAAGCTTTCTAGGAACAGGGAATATCACATGACACTGGAAGAGTACAATGCTTCCAAGTAGCCATGAGATAGCTGTTATGGGAGCAAATTTAGGAAGAGAGAGAGATTCACAATAAGACCAGAGTTCTGGGCAGGGGTCAAGTCACACAGGCTATGCTTAAGGACTTTGGATTATAACCTGTATAATGGGAAGGTCTATGAAGTAGGGAGGGTAGTATCATTGGCCTGTTTTTTAGATGGAGAAAGCCCAGTGAAGGCAACAAATTTGCCAGGATCCTTAGAAGGCTGTGTGAGAGTCAAAACTGGATTAAGAAGCTGCCTGTTATTATTGTAAGCCCTTGTGATGTGGGGTTGTTTGTCATTGTGGTATAACCAAGCAAAAGCAGAGCAGTACTGGGGATAAGAGTTACAGAAGAGCTGGGAAGATATAAGAGGCTGAAAGGAATAGTATATGCAAAGGCCCTGAGGCAGTAAAGGGGATGATAGGACGCAGATCCCAACAGGCTGAGGTTTCCTATCAAAGGAGCAAGCTGCATAAGAGGACACTGAAAAATGCAGCTGGGCCAGTTCCTGCAGGGCCCTTGTAGGTATGTAAGAATTTTAGATTTAACCCTAAAGGTATCAGAAAACCAAGGGTCAACAAGATAATGTTTGTGAAGATGACAGTTTTACTTTGCAAAGCTGTAAAGTATTAACAGATATATTTTGCATTAAAAATAAAAGAAGCCTTCTTACCCTGGAACATTGAAAGTCCCAGTCATCACATCTCCCTCCTAGTTTGGCCAGCATAAGTAAAAAAAAAGATCTAAGTAGGCACAGCATCATTATCACAGCTAACAAAATTAACAAAAATAATGTTTGGAAATTTTTATAATGGGATTTTTTTGGAATGAATAAAAGACTGAGCTTCACAAAAAAAAGAAAGTTCTAACACACACAACAATTTTTGAAGCCCTATTGATTTGATAAGAAACACTTTCATTTAACCAAAACATATCAGAGCTTAAAGTTCCACAGAAATCATGTAATTTTAAAGCCTTCATTCTTGGTGAGGAGACATAGATATGTCACAAGCTATTGATTTACCATTTACAGAGATGGTCTTAGAAATGTTGTTTCTGACCCCTAGCTCAGTCCAACACCACTGCTCTAAGTGCCACTGGGGAAAGCTTGGAGATTCTCCCTTGTTTTCAAGGGCAACTAGGGAATCAACACAGACCCAGTTCTACCAAAAATTGCTGCCTCTCCAGCTAATCCTTTTTTAATATATCAGTCTGAAGCATAGAACTCCATCAACATGTTTCATCTCTGTCAACATTCTGGAGAGCGTCAGATGGCATGGTTAATTCCCTGGTATCCATCTTACCTCTATAACAAGTGGCTAAGCCCAGACATAATTTAGGGTCCTGGACCTAGTCAGGAGGCACTGTTTGAAGTCAGTATTTTATCCATAGGCCCGATGGGAATATTGCTTATGACAGTTTAATACAGCTGCAGTATTATAGCAATTTATTTTTAGACACCTGTACCAATGCCCTCTCTTTCCACTTCCCTAAAGGCCACAGTGAGATATGTTTATATGAGCCCTGAGAAAGGACCATGGTAGTTGAGAGAGAAGACGAGGATAATCAACCACTGCTATATTGCCTACAAGTTACAGTAAATGTCAGTTTAACATAATAATAAATGTATATGCATTTCAAAATATACATCGGCTTAGAACTTCCCTGCCTTCCAATAGCCCAGAGAATACATTCAAAACAAATTTAGCAGGAATTCTAGACCTTCCATCATCTGTTTTCATGCCTTCTCTCTGTTCATTAGCTCTTTTGAATTGTAGACCTGTATTTCTAACCCCTCATGGACCAACACTCAGCATTTGTGTTGGAAGGTGGTTCATTGGACATCTTCCCACTGTAAATGTCCTATAAGCTGATCAAATTCAGTAGGAAACTATCTGCTTTTGAGTTCAATAACTGATTGCCACCCTCCCCATCAAGCTCAGAACCAATGGGGGAAAAACGGGGGAAGAAGATGAGGCCCAAAATATTAGCACATTCCTACTAAAGTTGGATAGGAGGAGCCATGGGGCTGATTCCAAAGTGGGATTTCTAACCCCCTCATATATCCCAAATTATATTTAACTACCTAGTCCCATGCCAAGTAGCACAAACACTGCCAGCTGCTTCAACAGCTCTAATATGCTTGGGTTAAAGTCAAGCCTAAGCCTGCCATAGGAGAAGTATCACATTGAGAATAGGCAATCCCGTGTGTTTGTGTGTGTGTGTGTGATGCAGATCTCAAAACAACAAATCAAAAAGGGAGCTGAGTAAGCATTTTCCAATTGTCTTTTTATTATCTCAACAAGATATCAAATGATTTTCTTTTTGAAGGGAAAAAATACTGAAAGGAAGGAAAGGACAGGAACTTTTCCCCCTGGACATATCCCTAAGTTCCTATGTTAAAAGCCAGCAGCAGAAATGGAGAAAATGGTTCTCTTTTACAGCCCCAAACCAGTCCCAATTCACGTATTTCTTCTCTGGTTAATATCATCACTCCTTACCCAGACATCAAGGGCTAGACACCTGAGAGTTCATTTCAACCCTCTCTTCTCCTTCAGCCCAAGCATTCAGTGAATTTCTGGGGTTTAGAGACTTTAACCTACGAAATTTTCTTGATATCCTTCTTCCTTTATGACCCCATCACTTGCAGCCCTCACTCTCTCCCTTCTGGCCACCTGAGTCCATCCCCCTGGCACAGTAGTTCAGGACATGAGCCGTGAATCGGATTCCATGAGTTTAGAGCCCAGCTCCATTATTTACCAGTTGGATGACCTGACCTTAGGAATATTATCTAACCTCTCTGAGGTTTCCATCAGATAGATTGTAATTTTCTTGTCTTGAAGTGTCCTTTTTCAGGTTCTGGTATGCCGACTACATAAAACAATATATACACAAAACTTAACTCGAGATGCATCAGATACCTAAATGTGGGAGCTGCAAACATAAAACTTCTAAATGAAAGCCTATGAGAAACTCTGTGTAAACTTAGGTTAGGCAGATTACTTAAATATGACACAAAAAAGTATAGCCATAAAAGAAAAAAAAAGTTGAATTGGATTTTATAAAAACTAAAATATTTTGCTCTTCAAAATAGATCAGTAAGTAAATAAAAATAAAAACTACACAGTAGGAAAATAGCCACAGACTATTTGCAAGTTATATATCTAACAAATAACTTTTATTCATAATATATAGATTCTTACAACTCAATAAGATGACTAAATTTTTTAAATGGGCAAAAGTTTAGAAATTTCATCAAAGAAAGTATACTGGGGGTATAGCTCAGTGGTAGAGCATTTGACTGCAAAGAAAGTATACAAATGGCTAATAAGCACAAGAAAAGATGTCCATTAGCATTAATCATGAGGGAAATGCAAATTAAAATACAAGAAATGCTACATCCTCACTAGTATGGCTATAATCAAAGAGATTGACAATACCAAATGTTGACAAGGATTTACAGAAACTAAACCCTCACATAGTGCTGGTGGGAATGTAAAGTGCTATAGCCCATGTTGTAAAGAGATTGGAAGTTTCTTAAAATGTTCAACACATACTTAACATAAGTTTCCACAAAGATTCGTGTAGGGAAGTTCTTGCAGTATTATTCATAATAGCCAAAAAAAAAATAAAAGCAACCCAAATGTGCATCAACTGATGAATGGATAAACAAAATCCACACAATGGAATATTATTCAACTATTAAGAAAAATAACCGGTCTACGTTAAATAGGATAAACCACAAAAACATTACACTCAATGAGAGAAGCTAGATACAAAAGAACATACAGAGTATAATTACATTTTATAAAATTTCCAGACATGGCAAATCTATAGAGACAGAGCAAAGCTGAGTGGTTGTCTGGTGTTGGGAATGGAAATAAGGGTAGGAAATAACTGGAAGCAATCAGAGGGAGTTTTTTAGGATGACAAATATGTTCTAGAACTGGATGATGGCAATGCCTGCACAATTCTATACATTCACTATAAACCATTAAATGTACACTTTGGTGGCCATCATGGGCCATGTAAAGGTAGAGGCCCGTGTTGTACTTGCCTGACCAGGAGAGGTCTGTGAGGCACTGCATGGGAAGACTTGAGGCAGTGTTTATGAGCTGCTGGTAGGCACCCGATACACCAGGCAAACAAGAGATGAGCATTCCAGGTATAAATAATTAGAGCTGCTAGTTAAATTTGCTATGTAAATTGTACCTTAAGGAAATGCTTAAAAAAAAAAAAAAAAAAAGCCCCACCAAATGTGATACCAAATCATATCCACCAGTTCAAAATAGGCAAAATTAATTTAAGGTGACAGAATTAGCATAGTGGTTTTCCTAGAGGAGGTGGTGTTGACTGGGAGTAATAGAAGGGAATTTTCTGGGGTGCTGGGAATGTCCCATTCCTTGATCTGACTGGCAATTATATGGGTATATTCACTTGGTGAAAATTATTCAAATGGCTGACCAAGCATGTGGGCTACTCTCTAAGTTAATACTTCACAAAATAAACAAAAACAAGAAACCGTGACCCATTTTAGAAGGGTGAATCCTGTTGCGGCCTATTGCTGGAATTTTCTCAAACTATGAGCTTGCTTTCATTTAGGGATCTTTACTTAAAAGATTGATGACAATAACAGGTTAAAACTAAACAAATCTGGCCAGCTCATTCTCCAGACCTTAGTGAGATTTTTCATGCACCAGAGAGATATATCAATTTCAAACATTTGGTTCCTAAGTAAAACCTACGCTTCTCCTACATTGTAAAGACATATAGGATATGTCTGTTAAGGGTACCCATTCAGGATTTTCCCTCTTTTAGAATACTATTAAATTAATACTGGCATGCTTTTCACAATGACATTTTAGAAATTCCAGTTCTATAGAGCACTTTAAAATGCCCTTGTCCTCTATAACACCATGAAGTGAACACAGGCCATTGGGGATATGAAAATAATACCAGATTATGATTTGTAATGATAGGGCCCAGTTAGGAGCTGGCTATGGTCCTGAATGTGTCACAGATTTTCAAGGCTGCTTGCATTGTCCCCCAAACTGGAAGTCATTAATCTAACTTTACCTAAGTCCTCAGTGTTGTGAAGGTCAGATGAGATGAAGTTTTTCGAGACACTTTCCCATGCATTTAGTGTCATCCAAGGCCACTTCTTGGTATTATTAACAGCAGCAAATATACAAGTTAGAAAATTTAACTTGCTTTCAGTTGTGCAGCTTTTAAAATTGAGGTTATAATGAGTTCCTTGAAAAGTGCCTTATCTGCAAATATTGTTTCTCCATTTGGTATAGAAATGGGTTCTCTAATGATCTGCATACCAAGCTTGAATTTGATATGATCCCAGTGGCAGTGTAATTCTGTAAAAGGAGACTAGATATAAATGTGGAAGTCCACCCCCACCACACCTAAGATGGATAAAACACACCATGGCTTATTGATGATACCCCCACAGGCTGAGTGGGTGGTTGGGGGCAGGAGATGGTAAGAGCACTTCTTTCCTATTGCACTTGACGTGATGCATTGGGGTTAAGGAATTAGTGGTTTGCAGCCCATCCCCCTTCTCAGAGTAGATTCTGACTTGCCCTCCTAGGAGGAAGCTCCTCACTAGGAACAACAATAATGATGATGATGAAAACAGCTAATATTTCTCAGATACTACAAGCCATACATTGTACTAAACATTCTATTTGCATTTATTCCTAATTAGTCTTCTACAGAGAAATTAAAAAGATTGTTTTGCAAATGAGATCATATCACTCCAGTGCTTAAAACCTTCTCATAGATTGCCTTTGCATATCGAGCAAAATCCTCCTATACCTCATCCTGTCTACAAGGCTCTTGTGTAGTCTATTTCTCTCTCTGAGCTAGCATGTGCTACTACTCTTCCTGTGGCTCATTTGCTCATGCTGGCTCAAAGTTTTTGCCTTTGTGGTTTCTTTTTCCAGGAATGTCTTCACTTGTGCTTATCATGGAGTGAGCTTCTTCTGTTCCCAGGTCAATGACATCTGTACAGAAAGGCCTTTCCTAAACATCCCCTCTGAGATAGACTCAAAAGGATTAAGTCATTTGCCCATGGTTACACAGGGGCAAAGCAACAATTTGAAACTTAGACCCTCCAAAGTAGGAATCAAAAGTATGTATCACTGAAAGAATCAGAGTAGAGGTTTTATCTTTATCCTAAGAAGACAATTTAAATGGAAAATTCTCAGATTCAGGTTGAAGTAAAAATTCTTCTTCACTCTGGGTTGGGTGTCTTTTTCTAGTTAGTCCAGAAAGAACTAAAATATAAATAAATAAGGTCACATTTTAGAGTGACAGAAAGGGAGAAAGTTATAAAGGAGATGAAAGTGAAGGAAAATTTATATCTAGTACCTGCCTTTAGGAGAGCTTATTCCTCCTCATTAAAGTAATTGTTGGGTTAATGCCAGATCTCTCCATCAAACAGGTCCAATGAGACATTGGAAACTGAATAAACATACTGCCTAATAACAAGTGATGGAGGTAAAAGGTGAAATTTCCACTTAGAAATAGCTATTACTTGTTGAAATTTCCCAGGGGCAAAGGGTCACCCAGCAGAGATAATTGCTAATTAAGATTGGACAGTCCAGGCAAGAAACGAGACCAGTACCGTAATGTTACAATGGGTCAGCCATTGATTAGATTCCTGGCTCTTGACTAAATGTCACAGAATGATTAACTGATTAATCCTTGGGCCTTTCTGGAAGGGACCCTATTTCAGCATACTAAGCTACAGCCAGTAATTCTACAGGTCTTCTCTTTGGCACAGAATCCTTTTTGGAAAATTTCCATGACTCACTTGCTCAATTTTACTTTCTCCCTTGCAGGCTTGTTCAGCTTCTGTTTTACATGGTAATGACTAGTGATTGTGCTCTCTTCTTTGGTAAAGGTACGACTTGGTTAATTTAATATTTCCCTCTGTATCCTTACCTATCTGTAGGACCACTCAGGTGAGAATGCCATGGACCAATAAAGCACAAAGCAAATTGTAAGCACTTACCTATAGACTATTTGGGGAAGCAGTATATTCCAACTACCTGAGTTCACAGCCCAGCTCCACTACTTACCACCTATGTCACTTTGGTAAAAGTACTTAACCTAATTTTCAGATCTCTTATCTATAAAAGGAGGAAAATACTATTATTTATTTCAAAAGGTTGTTGAAAATTAAATGAAATAACAAACAAACAGTTGGACTTACACTGAATCTTTAAAAAATATTTCTAGAATGAGCTTAAAAAGGAAATAGTAGGAACATTAGACTACAAATACTAGCCTCTTTCCACATCTGGTACTCCCAGGGGAATGACTAGGAATATTCTCATTCTCCTAGTTAGAGTTCAAAAGAAGCAGAAGCAGATTCCACTAGCCTGAGATAGACTAAATCTGATAATAAACCCCATTATGATCTTGGAGAATGTGACTTTTTATCAAGTGATAGAAGAATAATAGCAACTAATTATTGAGTTTTGTGTGCCAGGCACTGATCTGTGTACTTTATATATGTGAAATCATTTAATCCTCCTAAAACCCAATGGAGTTAGTACTAAGAGTGGCAGAGACAGTAGGCAAACTCAGGCCACTGCCATGTGACTCCAGAGTGAAGTAATGTGAACATTCCCTTGTATACTCTAAATTCTTATCTAGTTAATCCTTATACTTGTGCACTGAATGCACAAATTGCTGGAGTGATGTCCTTGTAAAGACAGGAGATGGTGGCATTCTCTAAAACACTATCAAGGTTTTTTTTCCCCTCTCTACTGGATCTTTCCCATCAGATTATAAATATGACATTATTTCTTTCATCTTAAAAAGCAAAACGGGAACAAAACAATTAACTTTACTCTGCAACTGCCTCCCCATTTCTCTGCTTTTTACAACATAATTCCTAGAAGGTCTTCTATAACATTCTTTCCAAAGCCTCTCCTCCAATTTTCTTGAACCCACTCTAATTAGACTTTTACCCATCTTTCTAACTTTTTTTAAGATCACCATTGCTCTATCATATTGCTAAATTCAATGTTCCATTCTCCTTTCTAATCTTACTTGACCTATCAGTAACATTAGCTATAAAATCAGATCTACCTTGATAAACTTCCTTTACTTGGGTTTCCAGGATACCACACTTTCCTGGTTTTGCTTCTACCCCTTCCATTTTAATCACCTAAGGTATTTTTTCCTCTTTTCACCAACCTCTAAATATTGGATCAAGCCATGGACTAATCCTTGGTTTTCCTTCCTTATCTCTTTTTGGTATAAACATGCCACTGCTATATTGATGACTATCAAATGTATATCCCCTGTCCAGAACCCTCTCCCAAATGTAAACTTGTTTAAATAAATGCAGGTCTTAAAAAGTTGGCATGCCACTTTCTGACATTGTTTCTTCTTTTACTTTCAGAATGCTTACAATCTCTTATTGTGCACCCCACACTGATGGGCTCCAGTGCAAGGCAGATTTCTTATGCAACTCATATTATGCTAGAAATGCTCATATGTCAATTCTCTCTGGTTTTTAAGCTCATATATAAATTATTCATATAACAATTGTAAATATCTATATATTCAACATTGGAGAACCTAAATACATACAGCAAATAATAAAATACAAATAAATTGACAGTAATACAAAAATAGTATGCAACTTTAATACCTCACTTACAACAATGGATAGATCATCCAAGCAGAAAATCAGTAAGGAAAGTGTCTTTGAATGATACATTAGACCAGATAGACTTATCAGATATATACAATTCAGTTTCTACCCCCCCAAAAAAACCAGAATACACATTCTTTTCAAGGGCACATGGAACACCCTCCAGGATAGGTCACATGTTAGGCCACGAAACAAGTCTCAATAAATTTATGTAGATTGAAATCATATTATGAATCTTTTCCAACCACAGTGATATGAAACTAGGCATCAATTACAAGAAAAACATTGGAAAAAACACAAACTTGGAGGCTAAACAGCATTCTACTAAAATAATGGGTCAATGAAGATATCAAAGAGAAAATTTTTTAAAATTATACTAAATGTGAGGCAGGAGTCCATCAAAGTCCTAAAGGAGAACACAGGCAGCAACCTCTGCGACCTCAGCCACAGCAACTTCTTCCTAGAAACATCACCAAAGGCAAAGGAAACAAGGGCAAAAATGAACTATTGGGACTTCATCAAGATAAGAAGCTTTTGCATAGCAAAAGAAACAGTCAACAAAACCAAAAGACAACCGACAAAGTGGGAGAAGATATTTGCAAATGACATATCACATAAAGGGCTAGTATCCAAAATCTATAAAGAACTCATCAAACTCAACACCCAAAGAACAAATGATCCAATCAAGAAATGGGCAGAAGACATGAACAGACATTTTTCCAAAGAAGACATCCAAATGACCAACAGACACATGAAAAAGTGCTCAACATTGCTCAGCATCAGGGAAATCCAAATCAAAATGTCAATGAGATACCACCTCACACCAGTCAGAATGGCTAAAATTAACAAGTCAAGAAACCACAGATGTTGGCAGGGATGCGGAGAAAGGGGAACCCTCCTACACCGTTGGTGGGAATGCAAGCTGGTGCAGCCACTCTGGAAAACAGTATGGAGGTTCCTCAAAAAGTTGAAAATAGAGCTACCCTATGACCCAGCAATTGCACTACTGGGTATTTACCCCAAAGATACAAATGTAGGGATCCGAAGGGGTATGTGCACCCCGATGTTTAGAGCAGCAATGTCCACAATAGCCAAACTATGGAAAGAGCCAAGATATCCATTCACAGATGAATGGATAAAGAAGAAGTGGTATATACACACAATGGAATATTATGCAGGCATCAAAAGAATGAAATCTTGCCATTTGCAATGACGTGGTTGGAACTGGAGGGTATTATGCTGAGTGAAATAAGTCAATCAGAGAAAAACATGTATCATATGATCTCACTGATATGAGGAATTCTTAATCTCAGGAAACAAACTGAGGGTTGCTGGAGCGTGGGGGAGTTGGCAGGGATGGGGTGGCTGGGTGATAGACATTGGGGAGGGTATGTGCTATGGTGAGTGCTGTGAATTGTGTAAGACTGTTGAATCACAGACCTGTACCTCTGAAACAAATAATACATTATATGTTAAAAAAAAAAAAAAAAAAAAGGATAGCAGGAAGGGGAAAATGAAGGGGGGGGAATCGGAGGGGGAGAGGAACCATGAGAGACTATGGACTCTGAGAAACAAACTAAGGGTCCAGAGGGGAGGGGGGTGGGGGGATGGGTTACTCTGGCGATGGTTATTAAAGAGGGCACATACTGCATGGAGCACTGGGTGTTATACGCAAACAATGAATCATGGAACACTACATCAAAAACTAATGATGTAATGGTGATTAACATAATAAAAAAAGAATGAAAGTAAAAAAAATTATATTAAAAAACATGTATATATGTGTGTGTATATATGTATATATGTGTATGGATAGATATGTTTATCTATATATAAAGAGAGATATAGATATATACACATACATCTATCTATATATATAGATAGATGTATAGATATACACATACTTATATCCATCTTTCTGTCTATCTAGAGATAAACAAAAATACCATGGTCCAAAACCTTTGGGACACAGCAAAAGCAGTTCTAACAGGGTATTTATAGCAATACAGGTCTACCTCAAGAAACAAAAAAATCTCAACCAACCTAAGCTTATGCCTAAAGGAACTAGAAAAAGAGAAACAAAGCCCAAAGTTAGTAGAAGGGAGCAAGTAATAAAGATGAGAGGGGAAATAAAATAGAGACCCCCTGCCAAAAAGAAATAAAAAATATCAATGAAAACAAGAGCTGGTTCCTTGAAAAGATAAAATCTATAAACCTTTAGCCAGATTCATCAAGAAAAAAAGACAGGACCTAAATAAATAAAATCAGAAATGAAAAAGGAGAAATAACATCTGACATCCCAGAAATACAAAGGATTATAAGAGAATACTACAGACAACCCAAGAAAAAAAAAATGGATAAATTCCTAGAAACACAATCTTCCAAAACTGGAACAGGAAAAAAGAAAAAATCTGAACAGAGCAATTCCTAGCAGCAAAATTGAATCAGTAATTAACTCCAAACAAAAATTCAGGACCAGATAGATTCAAAGGTGAGTTCTACCAAACATTTAAAGAATAGTTAATACCTATTGTCCTCAAACTATTCCAAAAAAAAGATAAGAGGAAGAAGATCTTCCATAAATGTCATTGAAGCCAGCATTCCCGATACCCAAAACAACTTTCCAAAAAATAAATAAATAAAAATAAAGAAAATTACAGGCCAATGATCCCTGATAAACAAATGCAAAAATCCTCAAAAAAGTATTAGCAAACTCCATTTAACAATACATTAGAAATATCATTGACCGCAATCAAGTGGGATTTATTCCTAGGATGCAAGGATGGTTCAATATTCACAAATCAGTCAAGATTATATACCACATTACCCTTTTTTTTTACCCCTTTCATATTAATGGCTCCATTATATCTACTAAGGATGGTGAGGGATTGAAAGAAATGTTCAGAGAAACCAATCCTTACTATCTGCAGTAAAAGACCTATTAGCATTGAAACACTTCATCATCCTTGTATTATAATGATATCATACTGTTTTAATGATATTTTTCATTCAATAATCATTACTGTTTCCCTCCTTTAGAAGAAGAGAATGACAACCACCATCTAAGAACTGGTTGAGGGGTGTGTGGGTGGCTCAGTCGGTTGGGCATCTGACTCTTGGTTTTGGTTCAGGTCCTGATTCTGGGGTCCTGGGATCCAGCCCCACATCCAGCTCTGCACTCAGAGTGGAGCTAGCTTGAGGATTTGTCTCCTTCTTCCTCTGTCCCTCCCCCAGCTTGTGTGTGCTGTCTCTCTAAAATAAATTAGTACTAAAAAAAATAAAGACTCCAGTTGATGAAATTAGAGTAGCCTCAGTTTACTCAGGTGTAAAATGGGAAAAGAAATCCCTACTTTCAAAGGGTAAGGTAAAAATTGTCTAAAAAAATTATATTACTTATTAAAGTATATAATATATAAATATATATAAAGTATAAAATATATAAAAACAATTTATAATTACAATATATACAAAATCCCATTTTCACAAGGGACCATGAAATAGTCCAGCATGTAGTCTGAAGCAGTATCTGTAGAATTTTGACTACAGGTAGACAATTGGGCTGTCTCATTTCAGAACAAAGCTAAAACACAGTCTCTCAAATCTCAATTTACATCAAGAGGATTCACTTCCAGAAGATAATCTCTTTACTTAACATAGTGTATATGCACATGAACTACAGTCTTCTACAAATAAAAAGATGGTTCTGTTTCCTTTTGATACCTTCTTTAAATCCCCCCACCCCCTTAAGTTTAAAAAAAAAATGAGAATAATTACGTTGCCTCATAAGGCTGAGGATAAATTCCTCATGGCTTCCACAACATATGTCCTTTTTCTTTCTCCTGGAAGTTCACATGCCTTGAAAATGAGGTCAAAGAATGAATGTACAGACAACTGCTATAGTTATTTTAACCTCTACAGGATGATGAAGGCTTCAAATATTAGACGGGGTTATTTTGCAGAGGTTGGCAACCACTTTCCTTCTAGGCATGAAACCAGAGGAATAAAGCCAAATGCCTAGACAAAGCACATCTCGGATATGTAGATTATGAAATAATAAAAATGATTTACTTGAGGGGTTATGGATTTGGCTTCTCTGGCACTCACCACCTATCATTATTAATGTAGGATTTAGACCATTTCTTGAATACTAGGCAATGGGCCTGGTATTGCACTAGGAGCTTATACAACAATTTAAATCTTCTCAGCAATCATTTTTGGTAGTTTAGTAGATCCAAGCTGTACGCTCATTTTACCTAATGGCTAAGGGAGTTTAAGTATCTTGCCTAATATTAAAAAATAAAATAAAATAAAATAAAATAAAATAAAACAAAAAGCAAACTCTTCTCACAGTGCAAAAAATATTCTCTATGGAAATGATCAAGTGTTTCATTTTTTTTTTTCTGACTGGAGGGGAAAAAACAGATAAAAATTATCTCTAAACTAATAGAAAGAAATGTATACCTTAAATATGAGATTTAAACAAAGGTACATCTAGGAAATAGAAAGATGTGACCTGGCAGGATTTTATGTGTAATGAAAGTTGAAACAATTTGGCATGCAATTGAGATTATGAAAACTGTGAGATGCAGAATTCAGATTAGAAGAGTGAGTGGTTTTTCTGGGTGCCATCCTTGAAGAAAGACTTTATACTGCCATGCCAGTGTTTTAGGAGGAAAATTGCCAAAAGGAAAAAAAAAGATTTTAAAATTAGGTTCCATGGGAAATAGCTGAACAACCTAAGGTTATTTGACTGGGAAGTATAGATCCTAAGGCCCTTAAAATCCTCAGTGAATCAAAGGAAAGAGAGATTCATCATGTACCTTGTGACAGCAATTTAAATTTCTGGATGTTGCAAGAAGTCAAAATGTGTTTTTGATATTGGATTTAAATAGAACAGTTCAAGCTGTCCAAGTCCAGATGAGAATAAACAGCCTTGAAAGGCAACAAGTCCTCTACTGTCTGAGGTATGTAAGCAGAAACAGAAAGAGGGTTTGTGTAGGTTTGTGTTTAGACTGGATTATGCATAGTCCCCAAATTACAATGGTTTGACTTATGCTTTTTCAACTTTTTAATGGTGCAAAAGCTATATGCACCAAGTAGAAACAATATTTCAAATTTGGAATTTTGATCTTTTTCGTGATATGTGGTTCTATACTCTGTGATGCTGGGCAGTTGCAGCAAGCAGCAGCTCCCAGTCAGCCACACAATCACAAGGGTGAACAACCAATACACTTAAAACTACTCTGCACCCATACAACCATTCTGCTTTTTACTTTCAATTAATATTTCAATAAATATTGAAAGTAAAAAAGCAGTATTCAGTAAATTCAATGAAGAAGTATTTCATTGAAAAATAAAAAGTAAAAAGCAGTACTCAATAAATTCCATGAGATACTCAATATCTTATTATGAAATATGCTTTGTGTTAGATGATTTTGCCCAACTACAGGCTACTGTAAAAGTTCTGAGCACATTTAAGGTAAGCTAGGCTAAGCTATGATGTTTAGTAGGTTAGGCATATTAAATGCATTTTTGACGTACAATATTTGCACTTATAAAATCAGGATATCAGGTGGTATCAGGATATCACCCCATAGCAAGTTGAGTAAGATCTGTAGATTACTCTTAAGCTCTCCTGAGAATATTCAGGATCTTTGATGTCATTTTTTTTCTGACATTTCTGGAATTTTGAGATAAATTTGTATGACACAGGCTTTAAGAATTACCTAGACTTCTAGTATTTTAATAACAAATGTGAAAAGTTAGCCATTAGTTGACTAGCCCATGGAGTATATACATTGCTCTGATTTTAAGGTCAGCAACTTTATTGTTTTTTCTTGTTCACTATTCCTCTCAGAATGATCAGAACACTGTATCAGGTTCTAAGTTATTTCCCAAAATAAATTTAATAAGCTTTTCCTTCTCAAATAAAATGGTATACATACATATAATATATATATAAAGATATATAAAATTATAAAATTATACACACACACATATATATGTATAGATAGATATTATATATAAGAAGGGTCACAGCCCTTATATAAGAAAGGTAATAACCAACTTCAAGATTTTTCATGACTAGGTTTGAAATAGGTTGACTCTAACTTTAGCACTCAAAGTATGCTTTGAGACTTAAACAGTTGTGTTTTCCATCATACAGGTCATGGAACTGAGCCTTTGTGAAGTTAAATATCTTGTCAAGTGTCTCACAGATAGTAAAGTGACACAGTTATGTGTTAATCTCAGATCTGAATGAGTTGGACTTCCTAATTGGGTTAGGAGTAAAGAATCAACCATGTTAGGACCCCACCTGGCCTGCCAAGTGACATCTACCACACCACAGCAGGAAGCATATAACTCCATTTGAGTTAACTTAGCAAAAACTCAGAAATCAGAAAAAAATACTGCCTGGTGCCTTGAAAAATAACCATCGCAGAAGGAATGGCTAGATGGCCTCACTGCCTTAGAGTTTAGCTTGAAGGAAAGCATTGGTATGACAGAAATTCCCTTTGAGCAGTACTTTGAAGCATACACCTCCCTATATGTCTAATCTAAGACGTATTTTCTGATGGAGTTTGGGGGGGGGGGGGAGGTGAGAAGAAAGTGCTGTAAAGTACATACAAGAGAAACCCTAAAAGGCTATCAGCAGATTTTTTGGCAGAAACTTTACAGGACAGAAAGGAATGGCATGATATATTAAAAGTGCTGAAAGGGAAAAATCTGCAGCCAAGAATACTCTATCTAGCAAGGCTATCATTCAGAATAGAAGAACAAATAAAGAGTTTCCCACACAAAAACTAAAGGAGTTCATGATCATAACCAGCCCTACAAGAAATATTAATGGGGATTCCTTGAGTGTAAAGGAAAGACGATAGGGGCACTTGGGTGGCTCAGATGGTTGAGCATCTGACTCTTGATTTCATCTCAGGTCATGATCTCAGGGTTGTGGGATCGAGCCCTGTGTTGGGTTCCAAGCTCAGTGGGGAGTCTGCTTGGGATTCTCTCTCTCCCTCTCTCCACTCCCCCTCTTTCTCCCTCTGCCCCTCCCCGTGTGCGTGTGCGTGTGCACACGCACGCGCGCGCACACACACACACACACACTCTTTCTCTAAGTAAATAAGTCTTTAAGAAAAAGACCATGAGGGCACCTGGGTGGCTCAGTCGTTAAGCGTCTGCCTTCGGCTCAGGTCATGATCCTGGGGTCCCGGGATCGAGTCCCACATCAGGCTCCCTGCTCAGCGGGAAGCCTGCTTCTCCCTCTCCCACTCCCCCTGCTTGTGTTCCTGCTCTCACTATCTCTCTCTGTCAAATAAATAAAATCTTTAAAAAAAAAAAAGAAAAGAAAGAAAAAGACCATGAGAGTATGAAAAGTAAAAAACAAAACAAAACAAATCCAAAAACATAAAAGCAGTAAATATGTTTTTCTGCAAAAATCAGTCAAGGGATTCATAAAATAAAAGAATATAAAGATTTGTGACACCATATACCTAAAATGGGGGGAGGGGGGAAGAGAAGTAAAGAATGGGTCCAAACTTGTGACTGTCAACTTAACATAGATTGATACATGCAGAAGGTGTTATATAAAAACCTAATGGTAATCACAAATGAAAAACAAGTAATAGATATGCAAATAATAAAGAGAAAAGAATCCAGGTATGTCACTAAAGAAAGCCAACAAACCGTGAAAGAGAGCAAAAGAAAGGATCAGAAAAAAAATCTATAGAAACAACCACAAAACAAGTAACAAAATGGCAATAAATCCTTATCTGTCAATAATTACTTTGAATGTAAATGGACTAAATGCTCCAATCAAAGGACATAGAGTGTTAGAGTAAATAAAAAAAGAAAAACACAAGACCCATCTATATGCTGCCTACAAGAGACTCATTTAAGACTGAAAGGAGGGAATGGGGAAACATTTATCATACAAATGTATGTCTATAGAAAGCCAGGGTGGCAATACTTATATTGGACAAAGTAGACTTTAAACAATAACTGTAAGAAGAGACAAAGAAGAACACCAGATAATAATAAAGGGGACAATTCAACAAGAGTATATAATAATTGCAAATATGCACCCAACATGGGAGCATTCAAATACTTAAAGCAGTTAATAACAAAGGAAGTAATTGTAGTAATACAATAGTAACAGAGGACTTTAACACCCCACTTGCATCGATGGACAGATCATCCAAATAGAAAATCAAAAAGGACACAGTGGCTTTAAATGACACACTGGACCAGATGGATTTAACAAACATATTCAGAACATTCCATCCTAAAACAGAATACACATTCTTTTCAAGTGCACATGAACATTCTCCAGAACAGATCACATATTAGACCACAAACAAGTCTCAACAAATCCAAAAAGATCGAAGTCATACCATGTATCTTTTCTGACCACAACACTATGAAATTAAAAATCAACCACAAGAAAACAATGAATGGGTCAACCAAAAACTCAAGGAAGAAATTTAAAAATTACATGAAAACAAACGAAAATGAAAACACAATGGTCTAAAATCTTTAGGATGCAGCAAAATTGGTTTTAAGAGGACAATTTATAGCATTACCTACCTCAAGTTTATAGTTCTAACTTAAGAAGAAAAATGTCAAATGAACAACCTAATCTTATACCTAAAGGAGTAAGAAAAAGAACAAAATATAAACCCAGCAAAAGGAAGGAAATAATAAAAATTAAAGCAGAAATAAAATATATAGAATTTAAAAAAATAGATCAATGAAACCAGGCATGATTCTTTGAAAAGATCAACAAAATAGATAAACCTCTAGCCAAACTCATCAAAAACAACAAAGAGGACCCAAATAAACAAAATCACTAATGAAAAATAACAACCAATACTACATAAATACAAACAATTGTAACAGAGTATTATGAAAACCTATAAGCAAACAAATTGGACAACCTCAAAGAAATGGATAAACTCCTAAAAACACATAATCTATCAAAATGAAAGCAGGAATAAATAGAAAATTTGAACAGACCAGTTACCAGCAATGAAACTTGATCAATAATCAAAAGACTCCCACCAAACAAAAGTCCAGGACCATATAGCTTCACAGGTGAATTCTACCAAATAAGTAAAACAGAGTTAACACCCATTTTATCAAACTTTTTCAAAAAACAGAAAAGGAAAGAAAACTTCTAAATCCATGCTATGAGGCCAGAATAACCCTGTAACAAAACCAGATAAATACACCACAAGAAAAGAGAACTATAGGCCAGTATCTCTCATGGATATAGATGCAAAAATCCTCAAAAGAATATTAGTAAACTGAATCCAACAATACATTTAAAAAAAAATCATACACCAAGATCAGGTGCAATTTAGTCTTGGGATGCAAGGGTGGTTCAATATTCACAAAACAATCAACATGACAGGTGATATCAAAAGAGAAAGGATAAAAACCATATGATAATTTTAACAGATAGAGAAAAAGCATTCAACAAATAACAAAAACATATTAATGATAAAAGACCCTCTGCAGAGTAGGTCTAGAGGGAACATACCTCAACATAATAAAGGCCTTATGTGAAAAACCCACAGCCCACATCATACTAAATGGGGAAAAATAGAACTTTTGCTCTGAGGTCAGGAACAAGAAAAGGATGTCCACTCTCACCACTTTCATTCAACGTAATACTAGAAGTCCTAGCCATAGCAATTAGAAAACAAAGATGTAAAAGCCATTCGAATTGGTAAGGAAGAAATAAACTGTTCATGATTTGCAGATGACATGATATCATATATAGAAAACCCTGAAGATTCTACCAAAAAACTACTAGAACTGATAAATTCAGTGAAGTTGCAGGATTCAAAATCAATGTACAGAAATTATTGCATTTCTATACACTAATAATGAGGCAACAGAAAGATAAATTAGGAAAACAACCCCATTTGCAATTGCACCAAAAATAATAAAATATCTAGGAATAAACTTAACTAAAGAGGTGAAAGACCTGTATTCTGAAAACTATAAAACACTGATGAAAGAAATTCAAAAGGACATCAAGAAATGGAAGGACATTACATGCTCATGGGTTACAAAACAAATATTGTTGAGGGGGGCGGAGCAAGATGGCGGAGGAGTAGGAGACCTGGATTTCGTCTCCTCTCAGGAATTCAGCTGGAGAGGGATCAAACCATTCTGAACACCTACAAACTCAACAGGAGATTGAAGAAAAGAAGAGCAACAACTCTCTCATCAGAAAAGCGACCACTTTCTGGAAGGTAGGACATGCGGAGAAGTGAATCCGAGGTGATATTCGGGAGGATAGACGGCGGGGGAGGGGCCTCCGTCGGCCACTTCTGGCAAGTGATAGAACCACGGAGCACAAAATCAGAACTTTTAAAAGTCTACTCCGCCGAGGGACGTCACTCTGGTGGCTAAGCGGGGGGTGGAACCCTCCGGGACAGTGTGGTCTCAGGACCCTCGGGGTCACAGAAAGACAGGGGGTGCCTGAGTGTGGCAGAGCTCCCAGGTAACGGAGCAGGGAAGCCGGCTGCAGAGGCGGAGCCCAGGCGAGGGCTCTCAGCTCGGGGTGGCCATAAACCGTGATCCGCGGCACAGTCGGGCCCCTGCTCCTCCAGCAGGGACCCAACAAGCAGCAGATCCGGGGAGACTCACCTTCTTCCCTGGGAGGAGCGGCACAGGAGTGCACCGCAGGGATCTGCTGGGTTTGGAGACTCCACCCGGGGTCGGTGCCAGAGATAGAAACGCGCAGTCACAGGCCGGGTGAGCACGGAGTGCGGCCGGAGACCGGGGAGACGGGAGTGACTGACGGCTTTTCTCTGGGGGCTCACTGAGGAGCGGGGCCCCGAGTTCTCGGCTCCTCTGGGGCGGAGATTGGGAGGCCGCCATTTTCACTCTCCGCCTCCAAAGCTGTACGGAAAGCTCACAGGGAACAAAAGGCCCAGAGAGCAAACCCGAGCAGATTACTTAGCGGGAGGGGGCAAGGGCGGGGCACTTCCGCCTCCGGCAGAGACATTTGGAAACCACGGCAACAGGCCCCTCCCCAGAAGATCAGCGAGAACAGCCAGCCAAGACCAAGTTTACCGATCAATGAGAATGGCAGAACCCCAGCGCTAGGGGACTACTGCACATAGAATTCACAGCTTTTTTACCATGATTCTTTAGTCTTTTAAAGTTAATTTTTTTTAACTGTCTTTTTGTCTTTTTATTTCTTTTTGAATTTTTCTTTTTCCCTTTTTCAACCAACATCTTATCAATCCCTTTTTTTTAAAAAAACATTTTTATTTTTCATTTTTAGAGTCATATTCTATCCCTTCATAGTAGTTACCCGTACTTTTGGCTTATATATATAAGTTGTTCTCTCTTTAAAATTTTGAGATAGTTTCTTCTAACAGATTAAAATATACCCTAAATCTCTAGTATATGGTGTTTTCTATTCCCCTGCCTGATCACATCCTCTCCCTTTTTTTTTCTTTTTCTTTTTTCTTTTTTTAAATCCTCTTCTTTCTTTTTTCAAACAACTTCTTATCAATTCCTTTTATAAAATTTTTTATAATTTCCATTTTTACAGTCATATTCCATCCCTTCACCATATCAACCCTTATTTTTGTACATATATAAGTTTTTCTTTCTTTAAAATTTTGGGAGGCACTTTCTTCTAAAAGACCAAAATATACCCCAAATCTAGTGTGTGGCACTGATCTATATACCATATAGATCATATTTGATTACAGTCTGTTTTTTTTTGTTGTTGTTGTTGGTTTGTTTTGTTTGTTTTTGTTTTTATCTTTATCTTTTTTTTTTTCTTTTTCTTTTTTCTCTCTTTCCCTTTCTTATCCCACTGCTTCAGGTCTTTTCTGATTTGTTTAGAGTATATTTTCTGGGGACGTGGTTACTCTGCTAGCATTTTGTTCTCTCATTAATCTATTCTCCTCTGCACAAAATGACAAGACAGAAAAAATCACCTCAACAAAAAGAACAAGAGGTAGTACCGACTGCCAGGGACCTACTCAATACGGACATTAGTATGATGTCAGATCTAGAGTTCAGAATCATCACTTTAAAGATACTAGCTGGGCTTGAAAAAAATATGGAAGTTATTAGAGAAACCCTTTCTGGAGAAGTAAAAGAGCTAAAATCCAAACAAGTAGAAATCAAAAAGTCTATTAATGAGGTGCAATCAAAAATGGGGGCGCTAACTGCTAGAATAAATGAGGCAGAAGAGAGAATCAGTAATATAGAAGATGAAATGATGGAAAATAAAGAAGCTGAGAAAAAGAGAGATAAACAACTACTGGATCACGAGGGCAGAATTCGAGAGATAAGCGATACCATAAGACGAAACAACATTAGAATAATTGGGATTCCCAGAAGAAGAAGAAAGAGAGAGAGAGGGCCAGAAGGTATAATGGAGCAAATTATAGCAGAGAACTTCCCTAATTTGGGGAAAGAAACAGGCATGAAAATCCAGGAAGCACAGAGAACCCCTCTCAAAAATCAATAAAAATAGGTCAACTCCCCAACATCTAATAGTAAAACTTACGAGTCTCATAGACAAAGAGAAAATCCTGAAAGCAGCTCGGGAGAAGAGATCTGTAACCTACAAGGGTAGAAACATTAGATTGGCAATAGACCTATCCACAGAGACCTGGCAGGCCAGAAAGGACTGGCAGGACATATTCAGAGCACTAAATGAGAAAAATATGCAGCCAAGAATACTATATCCAGCTAGGCTGTCATTGAAAATTGAAGGAGAGATAAAAAGCTTCCAGGACAAACAAAAACTAAAGAAATTTGCAAACACAAAACCAGCCCTACAGGAAATCTTGAAAGGGTTCCTCTAAGCAAAGAGAGAGCCTAAAAGCAACATAGACCAGAAAGGAACACAGACAATATACGGTAACAGTCACCTTACAGGCAATACAATGGCACTAAATTCCTATCTTTCAATAGTTACCCTGAATGTAAATGGGCTCAATGCCCCAATCAAAAGACACAGGCTAACAGACTGGATTAAAAAACAAGACCCATCGATATGCTGTCTGCAAGAGACTCATTTTAGACCCAACGACACCCCCAGATTGAAAGTGAGGGGCTGGAAAACCATTTACCATGCTAATGGACACCAAAAGAAAGCTGGGGTGGCAATCCTTATATCAGACAAATTAGATTTTAAACCAAAGACTGTAATAAGAGATGAGGAAGGACACTATATCATACTTAAAGGATCTATCCAACAAGAAGATCTAACAATTGTAAATATCTATGCCCCTAACATGGGAGCAGCCAATTATATAAGGCAATTAATAACAAAAGCAAAGAAATACATTGACAACAATACAATAATAGTGGGGGACTTTAACACCCCCCTCACTGAAATGGACAGATCGTCTAAGCAAAAGATCAACAAGGAAATAAAGACTTTAAATGACACACTGGACCAAATGGACTTCACAGACATATTCAGAACATTCCACCCCAAAGCAACAGAATACACATTCTTCTCTAGTGCCCATGGAACATTCTCCAGAATCGATCACATCCTAGGTCATAAATCAGGTCTCAACCGGTACCAAAAGATTGGGATCATTCCCTGCCTATTTTCAGACCACAATGCTTTAAAACTAGAACTCAATCACAAGAGGAAAGTCGGAAAGAACTCAAATACATGGAGGCTAAAGAGCATCCTACTGAAGAATGAATGGGTCAACCAGGAAATTAAAGAAGAATTAAAAAAATACATGGAAACCAATGAAAATGAAAACACAACTGTTCAAAATCTTTGGGATGCAGCAAAGGCAGTCCTAAGAGGAAAGTATATAGCAATACAAGCCTTTCTCAAGAAACAAGAAAGGTCTCAAGTACACAACCTAACCCTACACCTCAAGGAGCTGGAGAAAGAACAGCAAATAAAGCCTAAACCCAGCAGGAGAAGAGAAATAATAAAGATCAGAGCAGAAATCAATGAAATAGAAACTAAAAGAACAGTAGAACAGATCAACGAAACTAGGAGCTGGTTCTTTGAAAGAATTAACAAGATTGATAAACCCCTGGCCAGACTTATCAAAAAGAGAAGAGAAATGACCCAAATCAACAAAATCATGAATGAAAGAGGAGAGATCACAACCAACACCAAAGAAATACAAACAATTATAAGAACATATTATGAGCAACTCTATGCCAGCAAATTAGATAACCTGGAAGAGATGGATGCTTTCCTAGAGATGTATCAACTACCAAAACTGAACCAGGATGAAATAGAAAACCTGAATAGACCTATAACCACTAAGGAAATTGAAGCAGTCATCAAAAATCTCCCAACAAACAAAAGCCCAGGGCCAGATGGCTTCCCAGGGGAATTCTACCAAACATTTAAAGAAGAAGTAATACCTATTCTTCTGAAACTGTTCCAAAAAAATAGAAACGGAAGGAAAACTTCTAAACTCATTTTATGAGGCCACCATTACCTTGATCCCAAAACCAGACAAAGACCCCATCAAAAAGGAGAATTACAGACCAATATCCTGATGAACATGGATGCAAAAATTCTCACCAAATACTAGCCAATAGGATCCAACAGTACATTAAAAGGATTATTCTCCATGACCAAGTGGGATTTATCCCTGGGCTGCAAGGTTGGTTCAACATCCGCAAATCAATCAATGTGATACAATACATTAACAAAAGAAAGAACAAGAATCATATGATCCTCTCAATAGATGCAGAAAAAGCTTTTGACAAAGTACAGCATCCTTTCTTGATCAAAACTCTTCAGAGTATAGGGATCGAGGGTACATACCTCAATATCATAAAAGCCATCTATGAAAAACCTACAGCGAATATCATTCTCAATGGAGAAAAACTGAGAGCTTTCCTCCTAAGGTCAGGAACGCGGCAGGGATGTCCACTATCACCACTGCTATTCAACATAGTATTGGAAGTCCTAGCCACAGCAATCAGACAACAAAAAGAAATCAAAGGCATCCAAATTCGCAAAGAAGAAGTCAAACTCTCACTCTTTGCAGATGATATGATACTTTATGTGGAAAACCCCAAAGACTCCACCCCAAAACTGCTAGAACTCATACAGGAATTCAGTAAAGTGGCAGGATATAAAATCAATGCACAGAAGTCAGTGGCATTCCTATACACCAACAACAAGACAGAAGAAAGAGAAATTAAGGAGTCGATCCCATTTACAATTGCACCCAAAACCATAAAATATCTAGGAATAAATCTAACCAAAGAGACAAAGGATCTGTACTCAGAAAACTATAAAATACTCATGAAAGAAATTGAGGAAGACACAAAGAAATGGAAAAACGTTCCATGCTCATGGATTGGAAGAACAAATATTGTGAAGATGTCAATGCCACCTAGAGCAATCTACACATTCAATGCAATCCCCATCAAAATACCATCCACTTTTTTCAAAGAAATGGAACAAATAATCCTAAAATTTGTATGGAACCAGAAAAGACCCCGCATAGCCAGAGGAATGTTGAAAAAGAAAAGCAAAGCCGGCGGCATCACAATTCCAGACTTCCAGCTCTATTACAAAGCTGTCATCATCAAGACAGCATGGTATTGGCACAAAAACAGACACATAGATCAATGGAACAGAATAGAGAGCCCAGAAATGGACCCTCAACTCTATGGTCAACTCATCTTTGACAAAGCAGGAAAGAATGTCCAATGGAACAAAGACAGTCTCTTCAACAAATGGTGTTGGGAAAATTGGATAGCCACATGCAGAAGAATGAAACTGGACCATTTCCTTACACCACACACAAAAATAGACTCCAAATGGTTGAAAGACCTCAATGTGAGACAGGAGTCCATCAAAATCCTAAAGGAGAACACAGGCAGCAACCTCTTTGACCTCAGCCGAAGCAACTTCTTCCTAGAAACATCACCAAAGGCAAGGGAATCAAGGGCAAAAATGAACTATTGGGACTTCATCAAGATAAAAAGCTTTTGCAAAGCAAAGGAAACAGTCAACAAAACCAAAAGACAACCGACAGAATGGGAGAAGATATTTGCAAATGACATATCAGATAAAGGGCTAGTATCCAAAATCTATAAAGAACTCATCAAACCCAACACCCAAAGAACAAAGAATCCAATCAAGAAATGGGCAGAAGACATGAACAGACATTTCTCCAAAGAAGACATCCAAATGGCCAACAGACACATGAAAAAGTGCTCAATATCGCTCAGCATCAGGGAAATCCAAATCAAAACATCAATGAGATACCACCTCATACCAGTCAGAATGGCTAAAATTAACAAGTCAGGAAACGACAGATGTTGGCGGGGATGCGGAGAAAGGGGAACCCTCCTACACTGTTGGTGGGAATGCAAGCTGGTGCAGCCACTCTGGAAAACTGTATGGAGGTTCCTCAAAAAGTTGAAAATAGAGCTACCCTATGACCCAGCAATTGCACTACTGGGTTATTTAGCCCAAAGATACAAATGTAGGGATCCGAAGGGGTACGTGCACCCCGATGTTTATAGCAGCAATGTCCACAATAGCCAAACTGTGGAAAGAGCCAAGATGTCCATCGACAGATGAATGGATAAAGAAGATGTGGTATATATATACAATGGAATATTATGCAGCCATCAAAAGGAATGAGATCTTGCCCTTTGCAACGACGTGGATGGAACTGGAGGGTATTATGCTGAGTGAAATAAGTCAGAGAAAGACATGTATCATATGATCTCACTGATATGAGGAATTCTTAATCGCAGGAAACAAACTGAGTGTTGTTGGAGTGGGGGGTGGGGTGGGAGGGATGGGGTGACTGGGTGATAGACACTGGGGAGGGTATGTGCTCTGGTAAGCGCTGTGAATTGTGCAAGACTGTTGAATCTCAGATCTGTACCTCTGAAACAAATAATTTAATATATGTTAAGAAAAAAAAAAAGAAGAAGAAGGTAGCGGGAGGGGAAGAATGAAGCGGGGGAAATCGGAGGGGTGGACAAACCATGAGAGACGATGGACTCTGAAAAACAAACTGAGGGTTCTAGAGGGGAGGGGGGTGGGAGGATGGGTTAGCCTGGTGGTGGGTATTGATGAGGGCACATTCTGCATGGAGCACTGGGTGTTATGCACAAACAATGAATCATGGAACACTTCATCTAGAACTAATGATGTAATGTATGGGGATTAACAGAAGAATAAAAAATAAATAAATACACCAAAACTTTACTTGGAAAAAAAAAAAAAAAGAAAACAAATATTGTTAAAATGTCTATAGTATCCAAAGCAATCTACAGATTTAATGCAATCCCTATCAAAATACCAAAATTCTTCTCACAGAACTAGAAGAAATAATCCTAAAATTTGTATGGAGCCACAAAATTCCCCAAATAGCCAAAGTAATCTTGAAAAAGAAGAAAAAAACTGGATGTATCACAATTCCAGATTTCAAGTTACATTACAAAACCATAGTAATCAAAACAGTGTGGTATTGCCATAAAAATAGACACAGAGATTAATAGAACAAAGGTCAGAAATGAACCCATGATTATATGGTCAATGAATGTTTGACAAAAAAGGCAAGAATATGCAATGGGAAAATGTTTTTTCAACAAATGGCTTTGGGAAAACTCTATAGCTATGTGCAAAGGAAGGAAACTGGACCACTTTTTCACACCATACACAAAAATAAACTTGATTTGAAAAATAAACAGATTAAAGACCTTTTGACCTTGGCCGTAGCAACTTTTTTCTAGATAGGTCTCCTGAGGCAAGGGAAACAAAAGCAAAAATAAACTATTGGGACTACATCAAAATAAAAAGTTTCTGTGCAGCAAAGGAAACAATCAACCAAACTAAAAAACAACCTACTGAATGAGAGAAGATATTTGCAAATGACATATCTGTTAAAGGGTTAGTATCCAAAATATACAAAAAAAATTGATATAATTCAACACCCAAAAAGCAAATAATCCAATTAAAAATGGGCAAAAGACATGAACATTTTTCCAAAGTAGACGTCCAGATGGCCAACAGACACATGAAAAGATGCCCAATATCACTTATCATCCAGGAAATGCAAATTAAAACCACAATGTGCTATTACCTCATACCTGTCAGAATGGCTAAAATCTAAACACAAGAAACAACAAGTGTTATCGAGGATGTGGAGAAAAAGGAAGCTTTGTGCACTGTTGGTAGGAACACAAACTGGTGCAGTCACTATGGAAGTAGTATGGAGGTTACTCAAAAAATTAAAAATAGAACTATACTATAATCCAGTAATTGCGCTATTGGGTATTTACCCAAAAAATACAAAAAAACTAATTCAAAAGGATACATGCACCTATGTTTATTGCAGCATTATTTATAATAGCCAAAATATGGAAGCAGCCAATTGTCCATTGATTGATGAATGGATAAAACACACACACACACACTCACACACACAATGGAATATTATTCAGCTGTAAGAATGAAATCTTGTCATTTACAACAACATGAATAGAGCTAGAGTGTATATGCTAAGCGAATTAAGTCAGGGAAAGACCAATACCGTATGATCGCACTCTTATGTGGAATTTGGGAAACAAACAAGCAAAGGAAAAAAAAAAAAAAGACAAACCAGGAAAGAGACTTAACTATAGAGAACAAACTGATGATTACTAGAGGGGAGGTGGGCAGAGGGATAGGTAAAATAGGTGATGGGAATTAAAAAGTACACTTACATTGATAAATTATATATATGTTATATATATTATATATGTTATATGTAGATTAAAATGATATATTTACATATATAAATATATAATATATATTTTATAATATATATATTCCTTTATATATAACATATATATTAACAAAAGGCGATCTCATACCAACATACCATTACCTGGGTGATATCTTACTCTCATTTCACCATCTTATTTCTTTCCTTATTATTCTTAATTATTATTATTATTATATAAATAATTATTATTATTTGATCTTGGTAAGGCTTTCATTCATTTTGCATATATGTTTATTTACTTAATAGCCTTCTGGGAATTTTATACTATTACAGTTTTCCCAGCTCAGACTATTATCAAACATATTTTAATAATATAGGAGTATCAATTTCACCTTCCTTCTTTACTCTGGCTACCAAATAATTTCTAAATTTCTTTTCCAAAATTCATAGCCTCCTCAAAAATGATCTCCAGCCCTATTTAATTGCAGAACCATTGGAATACAAATATAAAAAGATACACTTTTTCACCTTTGTTCAACCCACCATATCATCCATATCACAGAGCACAGTTCTTGTCCTATGCTATGTCCAACATAAGAAGCACTAAGTAAATGTTTGTGGAAGTGAACTGGAATACAAAAAATGAAAATATTATGTAGGTCTGAGATTTTTTAAATTTTTATTCGATTTATTTAAACTTAAAATTCACCCATCCTCCTGCTTCCCCACACACACACCACCCCCACAACCACTGATTTGTTTTCTGTATGTCAGGTTGGGTTTAGTTTTGTTTTGAGATTCCACACCTGAGAGATTATATAGTATTTCTTTTCTGACTTATCCCACTTAGCAGAATGCTCTTAAGGTGAATCCATGTTGTTGCAAATGGCAGGATTTCCTTATCCATTTATCTGTCAGTAGACACCTAGCTTGTTTCCATATCTTGGCTACTGTAAATGATGCTACAATGAACATGGGCATGTATGTATCTTTTGAAATTAGTATTTTCATTTTCTCTGGATAAATACCGAGAAGCAGAATTGCTGGATCATATGATAGTTCTATTTTTAATTTTTTAAGGAACCTCCATACTGGTTTTCCATAGTGGTTGCACCAATCTACATTCCCACCAACAGTGCATGAGGGTTCCTTTTTCTCTACATCCTTGCCAACTCTTGTTATTTCTGGTCTTTTTGATATTAGCCATTTTAATAGGTATGAGGTGATACCCTACTTGTGGTTTTGATTTGCATTTTCCTGATGATTAATGATGTTGGGAATCTGTAGGTCTTCTTTGGAAAAAAATGTCTATTCAGATCCTCTTCCTATTTTTTTAATTGGATTGTTGGTTTTGTTTGTTGTTTTGCTATTGACTTGTATGATTTTTTGGTAATATTTTGGATATTAGTCCCCTTATCAGATATATGATTTACAATTATTTTCTCCCATTCAGTAGGTTGCCGTTTCATTTTGTTGATGGTCTTCTTTGCTGTACATAAGCTTTTTAGTTTAATGTAGTCCCACTTGTTTGTTTTTGCTTTTGGTGTCAGATTTAAAAAAGAAAAAAAATCATCAGCAAGACCTATGTCAAGGAGCTTATGGCCCATGTTTTCTTCCTTCTTAAATTCAAGTCTTTTATCCATTTTGAGCTAATTTTTGCATATGGTGCAAAATAGGAGTCCATTTTTATTCTTTGGCAGGTGGCTATCCAGTTTCCCCAACACCATTTATTTAAGAGACTGCCCAAATTACTCTTTTCTTATTATTCTGCTGAAAACTTGACTCCCTTTTGATCAATACTCATCCTACACCTTCTCAGTTGTTCCCATCATAATGTCAGCTTACATGTTCTCTAACTTTTCAATTAAATCACACTCGTTCTTTCCTTTGGAATTTTGGAAGATCTGTATTTACAGTGTCTTCTCACCCTGTGGGAGCATTTTGCTTTTCGAAACAAGTGTGAATAAGCTAAAGGGGTAAGTAAAAAGAAACTATGATTTTAACTTAAAAAAATAAAACCACCCCAATGAGAAAGTTACCTGTATAGGTTTAGTTTCCTAGCCTTTGAAATCCCAGGGTTCAGACAGAAGTATCACTCACCAAATGCAACCTGCCTCTTTCCTATAAACAATGGGGGTCATGTTTATATTATTGGGTCAGAGAGAAAACAATGAGTCTTGTAGGGACTAGGTGTAGACTCTGGTTGACAGGAAAGGGTTTGTGTCTAATTGCCTGGCTTGACGGAAAGCACAGGAATGAAAGAAAGATGGCAGGTCTTGTAGTCTGACAGACCGGTCCTTGCATTGTCCCCCTGCCACATTCTGCCGGAGCTTTATTTATTTATTTATTTTTTTAAGATTTTATTTATTTATTTGAGAGAGAGAATGAGATAGAGAGCATGAGAGGGGGGAGGGTCAGAGAGAGAGGCAGACTCCCCGCTGAGCAGGGAGCCCGATGCGGGACTCGATCCCAGGACTCCAGGATCATGACCTGAGCCGAAGGCAGTCGCTTAACCGACTGAGCCACCCAGGCGCCCTCTGCCGGAGCTTTATTATTAATACCCACTGAAGACTTAACTTCCATCAGTGCCTTACATGCATTATCTCATTTCACCCTCAGAACCATAAGTTAGCTACTGCTGCTACCAATTTTATGGACGAGGAAACAGGTGTAAAAGCAGTTGAAAGGACTTATCCAAAGTCACATAGCTTTAAAGTAGTGGGCTTATAATTTGATCCAAAGTTTACCAATCTGTAAAGTTTGTCCTCTACATTTATTATTTTTAGTTTCTAAATGAGAAAGGCTTAGGGAACTTGGACTTAATTTTTAGGTTATTGTCAAGTAACATATATGCTATGTATTGTTCACTCAAAAAAGCTGACATAGGATCTCCTGCAATGTGATGACTGAAATTCTCAGCATATATGATTATTCATCTAGAATCACTCATTGAGAGGCAAATGCATTAATAGCCATTCTAGAATGTCAGAGTAGGAATAAAAGATTTTGAGCGGGAAGAAGAAACTACTGGGACTCCAGACAAGCTCTCACCAGACTCAGAATCACTGAAGTATCCCTGCATGACTGGGGGAAGGACAGGGCCCTGGTCACTTAGAAAAGGTGAATTAGAGAGGAAGGAGTACAGAGATGGACATAGCACAATGAAAAGAGCTCTAGAATTATAGATAAAGGAGGCAAGGGAAGAGTTAGGGCTCAAACTCAGGCCTTTTAAGTCCCTGAGCTGAATTTTCTTATTTATATAAGTGAACTAATCATTATTGTCTCTCTGTGAGTTGTCCTGGGGTATCAAATGCACATAAATAGGAGACTGCTCAGAGGCCCAAGGCCCTTCTGGCCCATAGATATTTGGTGTGGGCTGAAAGAGCAGTCCTTCAAAGAGGAAAAAAAAGATGATGATGATAGAGAAGAGAATGATTTTAGGTAGGGTATGCAGTCCTCTGTTCACCGTAGACTCCACCAGTCCCAGATGTTTTTATATTTTTGCTACCTGTCTTCTTTGCAGGCATTTGTGTTTGTTCTTCTCCTAAATAGTAATCATCCTTTATGATCAAGATGGGATACAATGAACTTCACTTGTGTCACCAATTGACCCAATCTTCTATAAAATATTAATAGAGCAGCAGGCCTACACTATGAGGTAAGGGAGTAGAGATTTGGGAAAATGAGTATCCCAGCCACATGTTCAACTCAGAGGACACAGGGCAGTGGAGCAAAGAACATGGTTTTATAAGATCTTGCCTGATATTCTAGAGCAGCTGTCACTCTCCTAGCTGGAGAATGATGCTATTAAGACTGGGAAGAAGGTGGGGACAGGATCCTACCATTGACAATTCCCTTTTCTATAGGTATCCTGAGCATCGAGGGATTTATCAAGTAACAGATGCTACACCAGCTAGGAGAACAAGAAAAACCAAATGCACAGTAGAGGAGAAAAGATATAAAAGAAGAAAGTGAATTTTGGCATCCAAAAGGACTGATCATTAAGCAGTAGTAAGAATTTAAAAGCCAAACTCTGAAAGGCCTTAAACAAGTGCCTCTGGAGTGTTCTGGCAGGCAGATGAAGAGGACAAATTCAGGAATTGCAATTCACATAGCAACTAGCCATTCAGCTTGAAAATAAATCTACTCTGGGGGCGCCTGGGTGGCTCAGTCGTTAAGTGTCTGCCTTCGGCTCAGGTCACGATCCCAGGGTCCTGGGATCGAGCTCCGCATCGGGCTCCCTGCTCCGCGGGAAGCCTGCTCCTCCCTCTCCCACTCCCACTGCTTGTGTTCCCTCTCTCACTGTCAAATAAATAAAATCTAAAAAAAAAAAGAAAAAAAAAGAAAATAAATCTACTCTGGTCATTATTTACCCAGCAGTTATCTTTGATTGCTAAATGAATCTGTGACACCTAATGTTTATTCCCCAATTCTTTGATGTATGGTGTCAACCAGGCATTTAATAAATGTCAACTGAGATGCCGTATTTAAGGGAATATATTCAGTGAAAGATTAAATTAGGCACTGCAGCCTAACCACCTACTGTGTAGGAAAGTATTCTGTGCTAGAAAATAACATTACATTCATAAGGATAAAAAGAATTTCAAATAAGAGACTCAGGATTTTCCTCCCCCAAATGCAAGGTGTGAGTTTTCATCCTCAAACCAGGATATGTGTGGCTTAGCCTAGTTTCAAATGCCCTCCTGGTGCAACCCTTGTCTATCATGGCCTTTGAGACTCATTTCCGCCCAGGTATTTTCCCTGATTAGCCCCATCACACTATCATTCTTTGTATCCCAACTCCTCTGGTCAAAACATTCAGGCAGAACAGAAAGAAAACTGTACTTACAGTCTGAACACCAGAGCTTCAGTAATAAGTCCCTTCCTCCCTACCATGTGACCAGTGGACTTCAGATCACCCATCAGTACAACAGGTGTTATACAAGGCATGTGTTATCAGAGCTATAGCATGTTCACCATTGCCTTCTAATAGCTGCACCATTGTTTTCACTATGTCTGGCTTATTAAAACTTGATTGGCCTATTAGAGGACTATTAGAAAGAACAGAGTTAAGAAATATGGCAAACATATTATGCATTCAAGTCCATGTAAGATGAAGACAGATTCCAGACATGCAGAGAAAAAAATGCAAACCAGAGTTGTGGCAGTTATGGGTTAAATAAGAACAACTGTAGTAGATAGTGGTAGTGGACAGCTGCGGAATTCTGCTCCAGCGCAGATTACAGTTGTGCCCTCTTTGCACGATCAGCTTGAAGTTGGTAGTCCTCAACCAAAAGTGATTCAACAAAGTTGAATCCACGGTGGGACTTATCTCTGTAGGCCTCTATAAACTTTAGGACAACTGTTTGTCATCAAATCTGGCCTAGTGAAAAAATATCAAGACCTACTCCAAAAAAAAAAAAAAATCACAGCTATAAATGTTCAGAGAGCCACACCCTGGCTAGTAGTAAGTGGCTTTCATACAATTTGATTCCCTACCATACCTGAAAGAAACATTGCATTCTTAGAAACATGGTTGTTATAATTGAAAAAATCAGTATTATTTTATTTTTCCCTTATTTTTGGTTCATCTACTCTCTTCATTTCCATTGATTATATTAAAAATAGCTAACATTGAGACTTCTTAGATATCAAACATTGTACAACTACTTTATACAGCAATATCTTGTTTAATCCTCATAACTGATCCTTTTACAGAGGAGGCAATGGATACCTAGAGAAATGAAATACCAGGGACAAAATCAAAGAATAATTGATAAAGTCAGAATATGAACCAAGTTCTGTCTGATTTAGTCAGGAGTGTTTTTGTGACCTGAGTGATTTTGTCTCTGGCGTTGCTTTTCCTCTTATAGGAAGAGAACTTCTACCAACAAGAAGAGATCAAGCAGAGTGGCTGTGGCCTATCTTTGGCTTCTTCACCCAGCATCTGAAGGTACCTTTCTGGATTATTTACAACCTTCAATCCATTCTGCCTATTTCTTTGTTCTCCTCCCACCATGGAGACCAGCTACAAAGATCTTGAATTCTACTGGTTAATCTGACTTGTGCTCACTTCCTCGGCCTAGTGTCCATCTATTTTATTTGCCCCATTTCTTAGGGAGTTTAAACTCACTTATTGGGAAATTTTTCAAAGCTACTAAGATTTTATTATCAGTAGGCCACATGACCTGATCCAAAAGCCGGAAAAGACAATGCAATACCATGAATTCCAGTTACATATCTGTCTTCAAGCCTGTATTTCTTAATGATAGAATTGGTCTATCAGACCCAGTTAGGTATTTTCTAAGCAGGATAGTTAGGGAAATTATGATTTTATTTGGGTACTTTTTGAGAGCAAATGTTTAGAGCCATTATAATTTAGCTATAATAGTTTAGCTTTGCTAAAGAAAACAAACCTTTTGGCTATACACCCAAATATTTCTTATAGGCTGTTAAGATAACCAAGCCTTTTATACATTTTTTTCTTTGCATTGGGAAATTGCTTCTTAAATTAGAACACTGAAAGCATGTATCCTGAGAGATTTTTTCAGACAGTGTAAATTTTTGAATTTAAATAAAAGATGGGTAAACATTAATGAAGGAACTATGTTAAAGACCTGAACTCCACTGAAGGTTAAATTCTTTTCACTAAAATCCACACCTGCTCATCACTTGACATTTTACCCCTACCCTGTTAATTTTTGTGGTCTCTGAGTTTCTGTAATTGGCCTCTCAGATTTCCTATTTAGTGAAGTGTCTGAGGTATCCAGTATCCAAATTTGTCGCACGTCTGAAATGCTCAGTTTGGCTGTTTCAAAGAACCATCTGGATTGGATTCAGCTGTGATGCATCTGGTTAGATTGGTTATAGGCCAAATTAAAAAAAAAAAAATACACTGGATGGAGTTGCCTTTCAAGAGTCTGATTATTTTTGCTTTAAATGCTTGGCCATAAAATCATAAAGTTAGGAAATAGTCTCAGTGGGTAGAAACCATGTCAAAGAGTCATCTATTCTAGTCTTGACTTACTATTTGGGAAATTCTTCTTCACGTTTAATCAAATATTTTCTTTCTACAATTAACAAAAAGCCACATTGCTTTGTTTAGCTTCAGCATAGAGGGTGAAGTCTTCCAGGCAATCCTGCAAAGTTGTAAATGATCACCATAAAATTGTCATCACATAGATGAGTTTAGATTAACTGGGGATTTCAGGTAACTGATTGCTGGCTAAAAAAAAAAACCCTCTTCTGATCAATGATTATTTGTATTGATAATATTTCTCCCAAATGTCTGATTTCACTTTTTGGTATAGTAATTTTACTCCTCTGTTTTTTAGTGATCTAATTTTTATGTGTAAGTATTTGGGTTGTGTTTCACTGAACCATCTCAAGTGTTGGCACTGAATTTCTAAAATGGAAAGGCTTATGAAAGCAACCATTATTCCACAGAGCATCCAGTGCTACGTTATTTATAACCTGCCGAGGATCTCAGGTGACTTTTTAAGACATGTTCTTATTCATTCAGCCTCTTCTTAACAAGGTTTGTCCCGAACAGAAAACTGAGGACTGAATGGAATTCATCCAAGTAGATTAGGAATGCAGAATAGCACCTGTCCTGACAGATGACCCATCACAGGGTACCCAGTCATCTCCTAACCTTTCTCTGAGAAAGGCACCCAAACCACACTTGTTTGCTTCTTTCTTGTCTCAGAAAATGTCACCACTTCCATCCACTTCTCAAGTCAAACCAGAGTCATTTTTTTTTATTACTTTTTACCTCTACTAGAACAGCCAATTCATCAGGAAGTCCTAACCCGGGGGTGCCTGGGTGGCTCAGTCGTTAAGCGTCTGCCTTCGGCTCAGGTCGTGATCCCAGGGTCCTAGTATCGAGCCCCGCATTGGGCTCCCCGCTTGGTGGGGAGTCTGCTTCTCCCTCTCCCACTCCCCCTACTTGTGTTCCCTCTCACTCTCTCTCTTTGTCAAATAAATTAATAAAATCTTAAAAAAAAAAAAAGGAAGTCCTAACCCCTCTGCTTCCAAATTGTTATCTCCAGTATATCAACTTCTTACCAACTCCACTGTAATCAGCCTTTAAAAGTGACCATTATCTCTCATGTCTAATAGTTTCCTACCCGGACTACCTGTTTTCACTTTTGTCTCTGTATCTTCCATTACTTTTAGGCAAATAAAACCATTATAATCTTGCATTCAGGGATCATTATCAAAGTTAACACACCTTAGTATATATGTGTCTGTGGATCTTTTTCTATGCATGTATGTATACATGTATGTTTTGTTTTTTTAACCAAAATGAGAACATAGTGTACCTATTTTTAACTTGTTTCTGATGATAATACTACCTCTATATTTCAATAATTTAAAAAATTTCTCTAATAATCCTGAAATGTTTTTACAGCTATTTTTCCCTATTCCGGGATCACACTTTAATTACACTCTTAATATAGCATAGTCCTTTTTTTAGGTTTCTGACTTATTGAAAAGACTGGACCAATTTTCTTAATATCTTAATATCTTTTTTTTTGAGAAGTCTGACTTCTTGTAATGTAAATCATTTCTTAAACATATTAATGATTTCCAATGCATGTAGAATGAAATCCAAAATTCCTATTGCCTAAAAGCCTTATGATCTGCCTCTGCCCAACCTCACTGGCTTGATCTTCTAACCACTCCTTCCTCTTACTCACAAAATACCAGCCATACAGGCCAAATTTCAGATCCTCAAAAACTGCAAGCTTTTCTTACCTCAGCACCTTTGTAACTGCCCTCTTCTCTCTGATCTTACAGCTTTCATGTTTCAGTTCTAATAACACTGCTTCTGAGAGGTTTCACCTGTTTTCCAATATAAAGTAGTCATCTTCCCCTATCTTTGATGACTACAATGAACCATGGTCCTGTTTTCATGCACTTGTGTAATTTCCTCCCACACAGTCTGGGCTTGCCCATCAGACTTGATTTGGCCAGTGGGACATTGAAAATATGACAGCTACATATGTTTGAGGAACACTTGCACATTGGGGTTTGTGCACTTAATATCCAGCTATCATTCTATAAAAAAGTTTGGGAAGGATGCAAAATAATGACGAGGTAAAGAGACCCTGGAGAATGAGAGGTCATTTTGGATGTTCCAGCCCCCAGTGACCTCCCAGGTGAATGTGGCTGCATAAGTAACTTTGGCTGTGGCACGTGGAAGAAGAGAATAACTTGGTTGAGTCCAGTCAACCTACAGATTCATGAGTGTCAACGAGTCATTGTTGCTATAAGACAGTACATTTTCAGTGGGTTTTTACACTGTAATTGATAATGATACAGTTCCTCTTCATTTTAGTGTACTTCACAGCATTTATCACCACCTGAAATAATCAGACATTCCTGTCTCCCTGATTAGAGTCTATCTCCTGCCATTGTAAGCTCCATGAAAACAAAAATTTTTCTGGATTGTTTACCACTGTATGAACCTACAGGGTCTATGACAGAGCCTGCCACCTAGTAGGCACTCAGTAAAATGTGTTTAATGAATGACTAAAAAACTGCAAGACTTAAGAAAAGTTTGGGGAAGATGTATAAAAGGCAAGCTAGAGCAGATTCGAAGATCATCCAAGCCAATCTTGTTATTAGTGAGGAAATGGTAGCCCAGAGAAGAAAAGGTTAGAGCAAGGCCTAAACAATAGGAAAGAATCTGTAAATTGGATCTTCTGAAAAGAAAACCACTCATAGATTAGGAATCCCAGATCCAAGAATACAAAAAGCTCTGTAAATACTAAAAGTGTTACCTCCAAAAAAATGATTTCAGACTGAAAGCACTGGAGCTGTTTTCTTAAACTCTGTCTGGAGTAGAGCTCTATGGTGCTTGAGAAGGTACTCTTGGCCTTATCACTACTCTTTCTGTGAAACCTCTGGGTTGTCACAATTGTACATCTGGACTCTAAATGCTTGGTGGTGACTTAGACCCCCACAGAAGGCTGGTCTCCCAACTCCTACTACAGCACTTTCCCTTGCCGACATCCTGCCCCTGAGCTGTGTTGTTGTTATTTTTTTAAACCACAGTATCACCCAGATTTACTCTGTGACACTGATCCAAGAAACTACCTGGACAAACTTATCAGCCTCTATTCTTTATTTACATTACATCAGGCCCTCTGCTAAGTGGTTTTTATGCATTCTTTCATTTAACATTCACAGCACCTCTTAGAAGTAAATACTATTCTAGTTCTGATGTACTGGTGAGTAAACTGTGCCTCAAAAAATTTAGGTAACATGTCAAAGATTTAACAGCTAAAATAAGTGAAGCAGTCCTGCTTCAGATCTCTATCTGCATGTCTGCACATCTTAAAACCTACTGCCTTTTCTCTGTGATGCCTCAACCCTCATGGGTCTGCATGTGCCAACATCAGTCCGGTTCTCAACCCTGGATATCCCTTCACTGGGAGGTGCCTAATGTTTTGAGTTCAAATCACTGTCATGCTTAAGCTCAGAATTTGTGAATGTTTAGTTGATATGTCACATCTCCCAAGTGGCTCAGGAATAGTTCATGCCTTAACTCCCCCTAAAGTATCTAATCTTGCATCTTTCAAATCTGCTGGCAGCCTAGTGAGAAATGTATTTTGGGATAGAGGAGCTCTAAGAGCTTGGCTATATGAAAGAGAACTTCCCCCATATCTGTATTCTGGCATATTCTGCCCTGTGTAAATATTTAGTTATGTTTAAGAGTGGGAAACAGTCATTTTATTTAGAACCTTAAGCTTAAAGAAACCCAAACACCATTTATTCCAGGATTTTTAGTAATATATCCTTTTCTCCCCATCCTGTCATGCAAATACAGTACATAAGAGATCAGAATCCTGTTTCTCTGATTTAAGGAGGGGTGTGTGTGTGTGGTATTTGTAGTGGTAAGGATGGGGAGAAGTTAGCAATATCTGGCTCCCTGGCTTTCTGCTTTTGCCAGACAACCTGAGGCTGGAGAAAGTCACTACTCAAGGTCACACAGTTTTCCAGATGACAATATAGTTATCAGTAAGTGTTGACACCTAGCACTTCGATGCTAAAACGCACAACTTAATTCATTGTACATACCACCTCCTTACCAGCGTAGTAGGCAGTGCCTTTTCTTCTCCTGTCTCTCTGAGAAAAGAATTGCTTCCCCCTATTTTCCAGGCCCACCTCCCTGGATCTCCTCATGGTACACACTGGTTGCTGCCTCCAGACTGGGTTGCCTAGCAACTAAGCTCTGCAGGCTTCCTAATAGACAAAGGCTTTTCCTTCCAGTTCAACTGCTGTACTAATGCTTATTGTTGACAAGGGAACAACTCCCTGCTGAACATACTCTGTAATCTGGAGGCAGATTTAGGGACATGGTGCCAGGAGCTATGGACATCTCTCCTAAGTAGGGAGGGGAATAGAAGTTTGAGGGCCAACACATTTGACTGCATGGACTATTTCATGCATTGATAGATGACTATGCATCCATTTCTACTTGGTCACTCACCAGAAATTATATTATAGGAGGCATTTTGTCCAAGTGGAATCTGAATTGAGAGAACCAGTCATGTCACCATCTTATTGACCCATACCACCCATAGAGAAATCATCTGATATTGCGAGGTATACACAACCACACAGTTTGAAATTATTTCATTCCTATCTGGTAAGTGTCTCAGATATAAACTTCATTTACCTAGAAGCCCTTGAATTCATAGAGTACTTACCAATCCATCTCACTGGATCCTAACATTAGGCCATGATCAAGGTAACACAGAGGGTATTCTCACTTAACTGAAGATGAGGGGACTCACCCAAAGGTAGATAGGGAGAAGGAGACAAAGATTACTCTTTAAAACCAGTTCTTCAGAGTCCTCTGGCTCCAGGTACTTGTTCAGCTCTGGGACAGATGCATCTTCATATGAAAATTGATTCTATATGTGTAGCTTACCTGTGGTGAAAGGAGGGGCAAAGGGTCATTTTCTAAAGGAGTAAATAAGCTTGGAGGAATTTAACAACTTATTCTGTGTTATTCAGCAAAACTGACCCTCTCATCTTTCTGAATCAAGGCAATCAGCCATTAAACACTGTATTACTGATGTCTCCATTGCTTTATTCCGAGATAGCGTGTGAATGCATTTATAAAGATATGAAAGCAACTAAGTTTTACATATAGATAGATGACTGACCAAATGCAATTAATACACTAAACCACTGAATAGTGCATGATTTCATAACCTTTATTTCCTAGGAAAAAAGTAAGATAATAAACTTAATGATCATAGCCATTGTGTCTGTCTTCCTTGCCTTTCTGTCTTCAATATGCCTGCACAGAGCCCGGCATATAGAAGTCATACCTTAAATATTTATAGAACTAAAGAATAAAGAAAAAAATAAGGAACCAGTATGTTACCCATTATAGTGGGAAGATCTTATGTTCCAATTTCTACCTCATATCATCCAGTTAGACCTTAGGTTCAGAATGAGGAAGATTTTTCTTGCATTTTAGTATTGCTCAAATCTTGCAATGCTTTCCACAGGAAAAATAAAAGATCTTTCCTTTGAAACAAGACTAGACACCCAACCCCAAGTCCAGAGCCTACATAATTTAGATAGAGAACAGGAAGATTCAAGCAAACCAAAATTGCCCTTCTTACCCTCAGTATTTTAACTCCTCTTCTTCCACTCATTATTACCCCATCTTTTAACATAATGTTTGTCCAAGATGTTGTGGTTACCTAGTTCTATAATCCATTATTTTTAAGGCAAGTTTATCATAGCACATATAGCATAGTAATCAGAAGTATAAAATTTGGACTCAGAATGACCTAGGTAAAAGGTCTTTTCTCCTAGTGGCTTTGTGACCCTTAGGCATCATTGAACCAGTTCCTTATAAGCAAAATGGGAATTCTAGCACCCATGTCAGTGCAGTGGTAGACATTTAGTAAGATACAGCACGTAAAGCTTTCAGCTCAGTTCTGGCATAAAGGGCTCAATAAATGTCAGTTTAAATTATAATAAATAATAATTTAAATAAGTAAATATTTGGGTTTATACTGAGTTTTTTTTTTTTGAGGGGTCCACATTCTTTCATCGAGGCTCAAAATGTCTCAGACTTTTCAATCAACACATGGAAAGAGTTCTCAGTACATTTCCAAGAAACATATTCAAATAGCATTTAACAAAATTTAGTACCTTTCTAGATCTGGGGAGGAATTCTAGAGAATGAGCAGGCTAGACCTTTTCCATGAAGGAGTTTGCTGTTGGTACACTATTATCTCCCTTCTCTTCCCACCTCCACCACCTGGAAGGAGGAATTATTCAGTACACACTGTCCCTGCTCCTCCCTATGCTGGATAGGAATACACCATGTTTTTCCATCACATGCTAGATTTTTCTGACACCATCTGTTCCCCTAAGCCCACAACACACAGTTTGCCTTGCTGTCACAACTCTATTTGAAAATGTCGAGAAGAAATGTGATGAATGATTCTGAAGAATGTTGTTTACCTACCCACCATCTACCGTTGAGTGGTAGGGATTTGAGGCTGGATAAAATACTGAGATTCTATGATTAGCCCTACTTAATACATCACAGTTTGAATGAAAGAGGCAAGGGCTGATTCCAAAGATTTTCACCCCAGTAAGGACCTGTTGCTACGGATCATACCTTAGCTCTTATTTACTAAGTTCTTAGTTTCCACTAGGCACTGTTAACCACCTTCCACACATAACACAATCCTCAACACCCCAACAAGAAGGAAGATGCTGGTATCATCCACTCTCATAGCTGAGAAGGTACAGATGTGGGAGGGTTTATCTTCTCATACTCATACAGCTAGTAAACGGCAGAGTTAAAATATGAATCCAAGTCCTCTGTCTCTAGATTCTCTGTCCTTGACCCATACAATGCCTCCCACAAGAACAGTAAACTAAGAACAAATTGGCTTGCACTCTCTGGTTCCGCTATTAAGAAGATTTCATCTTCTTAGTTCTATTTTGCTATTATTGTATTCCAAAACTGTAAGGAAGTTAAGGGCAGAGGCCATGAAATACTTACATTTACACATACACACACATTCACAGCACTTTGATCATGCACAACAGGTGCTCAGTAAATATCACTGATTTATCAAATGGAGACTCTCACCAGGATGATTAAATAATTTACCACCCAAATCAGGGTATGCTTGAGAGGGAAATGGGTTCTTTTCCAACAATAGCTATAAATTGAGATGATCCTGGACAAATTAGACCACGTGTTTATTCTAGTTATAACCTCTGTTAATCTACTCAATGTTTTGAGTCCCCTCAGATGAAGGTTAGAGACAGCTTTTGAAACAGTTAAATTAGAACACCAAAAAAATGGAGCCATCTATCTTAAACACAAACCCAGAAGCAGACTATAAAAAAGACAACCTGGATGTCACCCTGATTTTGTTTTCCCTTTAATAAATGTGTTTGTAATTTTTTTCCCACTCCTTAGCAGATGCTACCTGATTTGTGCTCTGGCTAATGTCACTCACGTCAAGAGCGTTGCCAAATGCAATGAGGTGCGACTGACACCAGGAAAGATGATGAGCAAGGAGAATGGCAGCTGGCTGCATTTCCTTCTTGCAGAATTTTAATGAATCAAGGAGCATCCTGATAGAGTACATCTGTACATGCTAGAAGCAAAGCAGAATCCTCTCCGCCCAAACTCTGAGATCTAAAAACCCTCCAGTAGGCTCCGCCCTCACGACAGGACTGGATGGGTCCTGAATAGAGGATGAGGACCCAGGAATATATGCCACAGCTGCAGAGCTACAGGGAAAACTGCAGAGGGGTGATTACAAAGCTGAAGTTCTCACTCACTCTGTGCCACTCTCTAGCTTTGTGACTTAGGCAAACTATTTGTCTTAACTGCAAGCTACTTTAAGCAAAGGCAATAAAACAATTAGTTTATCTCAGGATCCACAGGTATTTCATGGAAGCCAAGGGCAGGAACACCACAGGGTCTCAGAAGCACTGCAGATCTAGGAAGGGACCTCACAGTTCTTCTTTCATTATTGCTGTTTTCTGTGAATTTGCTTCTCTATCTTCTCTGTCAATATTTCTCCACTTCCCCCCCCCCCCAGTTTTCTGATGGAAGACAAAATAACCCAAGTTTTCATGGTATCAGTCTAGCCACTAGGAAAGACTGATTCTCAATTCTCATTCTCTTTTCCATGTCTGATTCCTGCCTAAGATCTGACTGGCCCAGCTAGTGTCAGGTATTTTCTTCAGGCTCAAAAGCATGAAAAGAGTAGACATCAATTTTAGATAACATTCCTGAGATCCATTTCTCTGACTCAATAGAAGGTGGATTCATCCCCATTGCAGAGGAACTGTTTGTGAGGTTGAGATATTTTCAAAGGTGTCCATTCACGTGTTCACTGTATTCCCTCAAAAGTAAAATCCAACTTCTCTCCCGTTTTGTGGTTTTAAGTCTTAAAGGATATTATGTACAGGGGGGAAAAATGTGGACTTCAAAGGGCTTTACATCTGTCAGGCACTATCTTTAAATATGAGTGACCCTGTGAGTCAGATGCAAAACAATTATATTAAGCCTATATACTCCAGATTCCCAAGTTGTAGTCCTCTTTCTACAGATACCTGGTAGGTCATTGTCATTGCCAGAAAAAAAGAAAAAACTTTCTTCATATGAATGTTGTAGGCTTAGAGTTCACTGACAAGTCAGAACCCTCTCCGTCTCTACGTTTGTAATTAATTCCCTTATTTGCATTATGTAAATAGTACCTTGTATAAATTCATATTTGTAGTTGTTATCATTAATAAACTCAGTTATTATTTCTCTAATGGAGCCCTGAGATGCTTATTAGAAATGTAAACAGAATATAAGGGGTGCAGAAAGCATGAATATTTAGTAATACTGACAGATTTTGTTCATGACCTGCCATGATTATTAATATTACCATTAATTTTGCCCAGGCAAGTTGTCAGCATGGGTACTAAGTATGAGTCAAGGAAGACTGAATTCTCCAAGAAATGCCACTAAAAAAGAACAGAACACATATCTCACTCAAGTTTTGAGATAATAGTCAATCCATCAACAGATCTTCACTAAGGCCTGTGATGGGTCAAGATTCAACAATGTTGGGGGTTAGGAAAAGGCTAGGATGTGAAATATTATTTTGATGTTTTTATTCATAGACCCCTCCACATATGTCTGATCTAGAAACTTTTTCCTCCCCAACCCTCTATAGAAATGACTTGATGAAAAAAGCATTAGTTTAATTCTGACTCTGTAACTTATGGGTTTCAAATTCCTTACCGGGGGGAGGAGGGCATAATTAAAATATCTGCCCTGCATAAGTGGAGCTGACAGAGAGGGAATATTTTGTCAATGAGCAGCAGAGAAGAGTTGACAGTCAAGGTTTCAGGCATGGTTCACCTAAGAAAGCCTGAAGTGATACATGTCCTGGGTAAACACATGAGCTATCTTGCATAGAACCATTGAGAAACAAGATCCATCATGTGACACTCTTTATAGGTAAAAACACAAGGAGATTCCCACTTCTAAGAAAAAGATGGAAAGGTATAGATTATTGAGTGGTGATGCCATCTGAGAGGGTAAAACTTGAGATGAAGGAAAATGGACAGAGACTAGGAAAGGGGGAGGTAATGGGAGAAAGAAAACAAAAGATAACATTTAGGCAGAGTTCAAGGCAGGCAAAAAAATATTTCAACAGGAGGAGAGGCTTTTCTTTATACTCTCAAGGGTGCACATATGCAAACTTGCAGATACAGAGACACATAGTTATATATTTCCTCCACACACAGACATCACATATATACACAATCTCCTCATATTCCTCATTATGTACAAATCATGTGTCCATGAACACATATACTCCCACAAATCACACACACTCACACACACACACACACTTCCCCCCCATCTTGCATATTTCCTCTCATCCAAGAGAGTATCAACAGCATTTCAGCAAAGCTGTCTGAAACAAACATAGAAATGAAGCACACAAATATATTAAAGACAGACATAGGGACAGAAGCTGTCTGATCAAGAGTCAGTCAGAAAAACAAGACCTAACAAAATGCCAACAGACAGGTCAGCATGACCAACTCCTGCTTCCTTAAAGCAGTTGGTACTTTTTCTGTATTTCTGTAAATAGAATTAAAGATGGAAGAAATTCAGGTTAATGGCTGAGTACTATCATTAGCCAGATTGGTGTCCATTTTGGAAAGAATATTTTAGTGACGTGTTTACTAAATGGTCCTCCTCAAATTCTAACTAAAGTACAAAGTTATAAAAACATAAATCACTATACTTCTTGATCCATATACCCAAATGCACATAGGAATTAATTGAGACACAAACATATACATACATACTTGAACATCTTTAATTATCAAATATATCACTCCAAATGCCCATCTGCAGCTTTGGTTGTTAAGTAAGCTTTTATTTATTTATTTTAAAGATTTTTTATTTTTTGAGAGAGAGAAAGTGAGTAAGTGCATGAGCGGAGGGGCAAAAGGAGAGGGAGAAGCAGACTCCCCGCTGAGCAGGGAGCCCAACATGGGGCTCCATCCCAGGACACTGGGATCATGACCCAAGCCAAAGGCAGACACTTAATTGACTAAGCCACCCAGGCACCCCTGGAGTAGGTACCATTATCTCCATTTCGTGAATGAGGAAACCGAGGCACAAAGGAATTATGCTGAGAAAGCGGAAGAGCTTGAATGTGAACCCATCCCTATGCCAACTAGTAGTAACTGCCTGTAATGCCACATGGAGTACTTTTAACTGTATCTGGGCTTGTAAAGAAGGAGTGCTATAGTTTCTTTTTTTAATTTAATTTTATTAGGTTAGTCACCATACAGTACATCATTAGTTTTTGATGTAGTGGTCCATGATTCATTGTTTGCCTATAACACCCAGTGCTCCACTCAATACATGCCAGGAGTGCTAGCGTTAATGGATGAAATGTGTCATGGGTAGAAAGATGAGTAGAGTATGCATAGTGAGTATTTGCAACACTCATCTGGGCTCCAGAGGATGAGCAACAACTAACTGTATATGTGACCCTGCCCAAAAGGTCAGGTGAAAAGTGAAGAAATCAAAGACAGTATCACAAGCTTAGCAACATTGTGATGGGTTTGAACACCGTGAGGACTTCTTGGCACAATGACAGTTGGCTAGAACAGCCTAACATCCTGAGATCTTAGATCATTATTTTCTAGTTTAGAATATGATTTCACAACTACAACCTTTGCTTCTTAAACTCCACCCATCTCCACATCTGTTATTAAAAATAACAAAATTCAATCAGCAAAGAAGTTTCTTCCATGTGCTTATAATACAGTGAGGATTTAAATGCACATCCACAAGTCATATGACAGTTAAAGAAAGTGACTTTGCATACTTAAGTTCAATGGAGAAGAAAAGTAAAGGATAGTTGAAATTCTAACACTTAAACACCACTCAAAAGGCTTAACAGTACCACTAGTCCAAAAACGTATTAACATGCTCGCCTTTCTTAAAGAATATGATGCTTAATAGTGAATATTGATATGGATAAGAACACTCTCAATTTAATCTTTACAACTTTGGAAGCTCTGTTTGAAAACTTATCCAAGATTACCCAGTCATTTTGAGCAGTTCTAGAACTATTACCAGAACTTCTAAAACCAGCTTATTTTTTTTTCTATGGCCTCAAGTTTGCCATTCGGGGAATGGGTGAAAGCATGTCTCAATCTCTTACAACCAAGAGTCTATGGGCTGGTGACTGCAGGGAAGAGGGCTATGGGCTGTGACTGTGGGACAGCCTGGCACTCAGTCTGGCTTCCTTTGAATCACACTCTCAAGTGACAGAATTAACCAGCCACGGAGATGGAGTTCACTGAACAGGAAATATGAGGCTGCCAAAAAAAAAAGTTAAAGCAATCTAAGGCTGTGTTAAACAGAACAACAGCCATTTATTTTTTCCCTACCCTCCTTCAAGAAAGATTTAATGGGGCAATAGACAATAGTGTCCAGAAACAAGTAGATGAAAATTTCACTCCACTTTTGGTTTATTGAAGTGAGTCCTAAATTCCATTAAAAAAATACCTCACAAGGTCTTTTGAGAAACTGGAGCTCATCTATTTAGGGTGACCAGGATGATGATGGGGCACAAAATCTTGGCATGTGGTGATGCCTGAAGAAACTGAGGGTATTTACTCTAACAGAAAGACTTTGAAAACAGTTACATTTTAACTAATACTTAAAAGTTCTGTAATATTCAAGAGTGTTTGTACTTTTTTATGCTGTTTTAGAGAACCGAGTAAGACTGATAAGTGGAAGTTCTAAAACCTGTCCAAAAATGAAAAACGATACCTATGAAGTAGTGATTGCCACTAATATTAGAGCTATTCAACAAGAAGCACATTTATAAACATCTCTACAAATCCTTAATGTCAGGTGGCTGGAAGGGACTTTTAAAACCACTCAGAGTCATATACATTCTAAGATATCTTTTCATCTTTACTAGACACTGGTGTGAAAGATTTGGTATGCTTTATTTGCTAAACACAAGAAGTAACTTGGGCTAGGAAGAAGAGTGAGGGTTTTTCTATAAAAAGCCTCAGAATGTTTATCAAAATTAAGTAGAGAGGAAGCATGTCACATTATTGAATGGACCAAGATGTCTGTCATGAGATATCATTCACTTCCATCATCATAGGATTTATGATTTTATTTTCCCCACATAAAAGCAAAAAATGTCCCATCCATACAGACTTCTGAGCTTCTGAGCTATAGATTATACTGGCAGCCATTCAGGAAAATTGGACAATAGCAAATCATTTATCATTGGTGGGTAGCATTAGCCCTGCTCCTTTCAACTGAAAGGGGCTTCAGGAGCAATCCCAATATCCCATTCTTTTCTCTCTTTATGAAATCTACTAAGTCATTATCCTTGCAAGAATCAGCCAGACTGATCAAGCTATTTGTAATGCAATTACATCATCATCCCACCCCCGCTGAATATCTCATTATACATCTAAAGAAAAGAATGAAAGTATTTTTTCATCCGTTGTGCAATTTCCAGTTTAAAAAAAAATAAATCTCTCTGCATCTCCAGGAGGAGTTATATCAGATTTTCTTTACCTTGCTTTGCTGATACAACAGTAGACACAATAGCTGTATGGGGCAATTTTCTAGCCAACTTGCTGGAACTGAGCAGTGCAGGATGAGAGATTGTATTCAAAATTCACTATCACAGTTCTGTCTTTCCAAATGAGTGAGATCTGACTCTCATTCATAGAAGAGGATAATAAAAATAACAATGCCTATAACAGAAAAATAAAAACCCTTTCCTTATAGTAGATGTTAAATATATTTAGAACCAGGGGCGCCTGGGTGGCTCAGTCAGTTAAGCGTCTGCCTTCAGCTCAGGTCATGATCCCAGGGTCCTGGGATCAAGCCCCGCATTGGGCTCCCTGCTCTGCGGGAAGCCTGCTTCTCCCTCTCCCGCTCCCCCTGCTTGTGTTCCTTCTCTCACTGTGTCTCTCTCTATCAAATAAATAAATAAAATCTTTTAATAAATAAATAAATAAATAAATAAATAAATAAATAAATATATTTAGAACCAAAGACTACAAATAAGACCATAAATAAAAAGTTTAATATTTTAAAGGCCCAGGCAGATGAGGCAAATATGTAAAAAAGACTGGTTACAAAGCAATAGAAAGCATAGTGTTGGCATGCAGTTGGAAATTCTGTGCCCTGACTAAGCGTCAACAACAACAAAATGTGGCTTAACCAAATACTTGAAGGTTCCCAGCTTGTAGACTCCCATTTGAGCTGGAAACCAGATTGAGTGGTATTCAAATCTGACACCAAATTCAAATTAAAAAAAAAAAAATTCATGCCTAGGCCCCATACTAGGTCAGTTAGATAAGCATTTCTGTAGGTGGGAACCACCACCAGTGTGATTTTAAAATCACACTAGGTGATTCTCATGTACAGCTAAACATGAGAAACAAGATGAGAAAACTAAAGCTGAAAAAAGTAAAAGGGTTTGTTCAAGATCATATTAATTAGCACTTGGTAGGCAGCAAGTGCGGCTTAATTATCAATGATTAATTTCTTAAGTTCCAAGCCAGAAGATGCCCAGAAGCAAATACATAGTGGAAGTAATACAAGGGTAATGTGCAAAAGTTGTTAAGATTATTTTTTGATTCTAGCAAATACTGAACCAGTTAGGGACTTAGCTACATTAATGATATGATGTACCTACTTTAGTGCCTATAACATGTCCCAAATAACTAAATATTTAAAATACACTTCTCTCTTTAAATGCTATAACAATCCATTGAAGATACTGATGTACAGGGAGACAAGTTAGGTTGCCAAGTACACAAAGGTAATAAATTTCCAAAGACAGATTTAAATCTATTTGAGGTAAAATTTACATTTGAAGGAAATGTGCAGATTTAAGCTGAGGATTCCATGAGTTTAGCAAATGTATACACCCATGTAACCAACACTGCAATTAAGACATAGGACATTCCCATTACCCTAGAAAATTCTCTCATGTCCCCTTTCAGTCATTCCACCCTCCATATGGTTCTCATTTCTATCACAAGGAACTAGAACTTCATATAAATCAAATCTTACAGTGTGTTCTGATTTGGTTCTTACTGTTCTGCTCAACAGACTTTTTGAGATTCATCCATATTGTTCCACCTATCAGTAGTTTGCAGTTTATGTAGCTGAGGAATATTCCATTATATGATTATACCATAATTTGTTCACCTATTGTCCCGATGCTGGTCATTTTGCTATTGGTAGTAAAGCTTTTTGACCATCTATTAGTGAAGTTTAACTATAAACAATCTAGTTCAAGCCTTTTTTGTAGAAATATATTTTTATTTCTCTTGGGTAAATACTTAGAGGTGGAATTCCTGGGTCAATAGACATAGTTGCATGTTTAACTTTATGAGAAACTACCAAACTGTTTTCTCAAGTGTTTGCTCTATTATATGCATCCTTTTCTGAACAAAGAGTTCCAGTTACTCCACATCCTCAACATTTGTTGTTGCCACAATGAAGTGGTATTCCATTGTGGTTTCAATCTGCATTTCTCTAATAACTAATAATGTTAAGTACTTTCTTAAGTTCATATTCACTACTCACATATCCTTTCTTGTAAGAAAGTGTCCAAAACTTTGTATGATAAAACAAACAAAAAACCTGTTTCTCCTTTTATTATTGGTTTGTTCTTTATTTACTCTGGATCAAGTTCTTTGTCAAATATGTATTATAAATATTTTCTCCCATATTATAACTAAACTTTTTTTCTTTCAATGAAAAGAAGTATGGTTTTGTTTGGTTATTTTGGTGACTTTTTTTGTGGTTTAGTGCTTTCCTTTCCTAAGAAATTTTGCCTACCCCAAGAGCATTAATATATTCTTCTATGTTTATTTTTAAAAGCTTTAGTTTAAAAAAAAAATTTATTTTTACATTATCTCTACACCTAATGTGGAGCTTGAACCCACAACCCCAAGATCAAGAGTTGCATGTTCTACTGAGCCAGCCACGTGCCCCCCAAAAGTTTTAGTTTGTTTTTATGATTAGATCTATAATTTATCTAAAATAATTAGTTGCAGTTGAGACTCATTTCTTCCAAGTGTTTATCCAGTTATTCTAGCACCATTTGTTAAAAAGACTTGCCTTTTCTCATTGAATTGCCTTTGAGCTTTTATTGAAATTGACTATATGTGTATGGATCTATTTCTGAACTCTACTTTGTCTTATTGATCAACTTTTATATCCTTATGCTAATACTGTCTTGATTACTATGGTTTACAGGAAGTCTTGATATCAAGGATTATAATTCATCTAACTTGGTTCTTTTTCAAGATGGCCTTGAATGTTGTAAACTCTTTGCATTTTCATATAACTTTTTTTCATATTTTTATTTAAATTCCAGTTAGTTAACATACAGTGTAATATTAATTTCAAGTGTACAATATAGTGATTCAACACTTCCATACAACACCTGGTACTCCTCACAAGTGTCATCCTTAATCCCTATCACCTATTTCACCCATCCCCTCACCTACCTCCCCTCTGGTAACCATCAGTTTGTTCTCTATAGTTAAGAGTCTGTTTCTTGGTTTTCCTCTCCACCCCCCACCATGTTCGTTTGTTAATATTATTTAGCCATAAAAAAGAATGAAATCTTGCCACTTGCAATGATGTGGATGGAGCTAAAGAGTATAATCCAAGTGAAATCAGTCAGCCAAAGATACCCTATGATTTCACTCATATGTGGAATTTAAGAAACAAATGAGCATTTTCATATAAATTTTTAAAAATTGTTTCCATAAAAAAAGTTGAAAGTTTGCTTGACACTTTTTAATCAAAACAGTATTCAACTTTCCAGTTCATTAACATGGTATCTCTATCGATTTAGGTCTTCTTTAAATCTCTAAGGAATATTTTAAAGTTTTTAGTAGAGAGGTCTCATATCTTTTTGTTAAATTTATCTCTAAATTTTATGGGTATCTTTTGTGCTTTTAATAATATATATATAAATATAAATACAATAAATTTATATTTAAATAAATATAAAATACAAATTTTATATTTAAATTTCATTTTCCAAATGTTTGCAGCTAGTATATGGAAATATCTTATTTTATATTGATATTATATCAATCACTACCTACTGAGTAATTATAATGTGCCAGAAACTATACTAAACATCCTCTATGAAAATCATTACAACAATCTATTAATTAAGAGACAAGGCAACTGTGGCAGAGATAAATTAATTATGTAGACAAGGACATAAAGCTAATAAAGTCTCAAAGTTGAATTAAAACCTAAGTCTTTAAAATGTTAAACTCCATATTCAAACCACTGTGCTTTGCTTATGTTATAATATGGATGTCTTGACTATCATAGCCTTGAGGGTTTAATACTACCAGTCAGTGGGTTTTCATGGTAGATTCTCGAGCAGGGAGATAACATTTTGAAAGAGATGTTCTAAGGAGCCTATCCAGATGGAGGTGGGAAGAATGAAATGGATGGAGTGATGAGAAACAGACTACATAGTGTCAAACATCCCACACATTGCCTGCTCTAACTTGACTCTATTTCTTTACATTCACCAAGAGTTAAGTTTCATGTCACCACTTTGGAAAACAGTCTGATAGTTCTTTAAATGATTAAACATAGTCACTATATGACCTAGCAATTCTACAACTAGTTATGTACCTAAGAGGAATGAAAACCTATGTCCACACAAAAACTTGTATGCACATGTTTATAGCAGTATTATTCATAGTAGTCAAAAGGTGGCAACAACCCAAATGTCCATCAACTGAGGAATGGGTTAAGTGAAATGTGATATATCCAAATAACTAAATATTTTGGACCATAAAAAGAAATGAAGTACTGATACACACTATAACATAGCTGGACCTTGAAAACATTATGCTAAGTAAAAGCAGTTGGTCACAAAAGACTCATAATATGATCCTATTCATATGAAATGTCCAGAGTAGAAAAATCTGCTAAATAGAAAGTAGATGAGTGATTGCTTAGGGCTAGGAAGGGGAGGAGAGAGGGGACAATATCTAACTGGTATGGGATTTTTTGAGGTGATAAAATATTATAAAATTGACTTTGGTGATAGTTGCAAATATTGGCAAATATACTCAAAACCATTGAACTGTACACCTTAAATGTATGAATTTATATATTATGTGACTTATATCTCAGTAAAGCTATTAAAAAAAAGAATGAAGTTCCTATTCTTTTTCACAGCACAATGCCTGATACCTAATAGGTGTGCAACAAATATTTGTTGGAAAGATAAAAAAGAATAAAACACTACTATTAGGACTCTGCTATGTCCAAGTACTGGGCTAAAATGAAGGAGAAATGTTGCAACAATATAAAAAAGTAACTTTCTTTCCCTTATTTATTCAACCATGTAATAAATCAACTGGAACACCACTTATTATTCTAGGCTTCATTTAACTAAATCCTTTACTTATTTTGGGGCTCTTTCTGGAGTACTGTTGTCATCCATTATTACTGGCATTTTCAACAATGCTTTGCAGCATGACCTTTGGTAGGTCACTTTAATTTTCCTAGCTTGTTTCTAAAAGAATTCTTGAAAGTAACCTTGAGAAGGTGACTAATGAGAAGAGCCAGGGAAGCAGAAAAGAATATGGCTAGAAACTATAACAAGCTATAACATCACTAAATACAATAAGCAATCTTGTATCCCTTGGCATTTTTGCCTCTATAATTTTCAACTAAAAAAAAAAGAATCTTTTGACTGTATCAGTAGATATATATATATCCCATATATGGGTAATACTTCTTTTTTCTCAGAAAGAATAAAGTATCAATATCACTGAAGCTGCTTTGTTATTTTTCTCTCTTAAGTCCTTTTTGTCCTAAAAAGTTCAAACAGAAAAGTACCTTAGAGATTAGTCCAATGCTGTCCAAAATTTAATGTAAACCACCTGAGGATTTTGTTAAAATGCAGAATCTGATGCAGTAGGTCTGGAAAGAGGTCCACAATTATAGAAAGCTCCCAGGTGATATGGATATTGCTGTTTCACAGACTACACTTTGAGTAGAAAAGTTCAATTTCAACCTCTTCATGTTATAAATGAAGAAATCAAAAGAAAGACAAGAAAAGGAAACTTACTCAAAGTCACAAAGCTTTGCAGTAGGAAGACCAGGACCAGATACAAAACCTCTAAAATCCTAACTCAGGGTCCTTTCGACTACATGCCATACATCAGAAACCCAAAAAGCATTTCCTCTTCATTCTGTAGTCATCAAATTTTGAAATGTTCTGAGATTATTATACCTAACAAGCAAAAATCCCCATATTAGTTTGTTTTCTGCCCTACCAAGCTCTTAAGAACATGAAACATGAGAAAACAAAATCAAACTGACTTTTGCCATCAAGGACCAACTGTTTTCCTCATAAATGGGCATTCTAGATCCTAGCATGAGGTCAATCTCTGTTCTATCTCCTGTCACCAATGTGATTGGAAATACAGATATATTTTAGCTTAAGCAAACCATTCTTTTTAACAGATGTCTTGAAGAAAAAGATTCATAAAACTTTCAAGAGAAAAACCCCTATTTCTTACCTTGCCACTATAGATAAATGAGAGGATTTTATAACTCAAATATATGCAGACTTAATAGAATACAAGACTATATGCATATGTTCGTATATGCAGAGAACATTTTTGAAAAATTACACAAACAATGACTAAATTTACTCACTATATAATAATCAGAAGTGCATACTCTAGGAAAAAGGAGAAGGGCCTTTTAATTTTTCACACTTTTTATTTTTGGTCTTATTTTCATTTTGCCACATGCGTAAACAAGTAATGTTTAAATAAGGTTAATAAAACATGCTATGGAAAATTTTAATTTCTAAAAAAGGTCACAGTAATATTTTCGGTTCCACATGTCTCTCCAGAACCTTACGATTTTCCATCAAGAATTGGAGCCTATTTTCCTTCCCCTTAAACCTGAGAAGATTTGTGAATTTTCCATCCAATGGAGTGAAGTGATGCTATGTGATTTCCAGGGCTAGGTATTAAAAAGGATTCAGCTTCCACCTGGATCCCTCTTTTGGGGGATGCTTTTACTGAGAAACCAAATGCCATACTGTGAAGAGACCCACGTTTACCTGCACAAAAAGATCCTATGGAGAGGGCTATGTACAAAGTAACTGAGGTCTTAGTCCACAGCCTTCATTAACCACCATACCTGTGGGTTAACCAGTCTTCACATGATTCCAGTCCTCAGGATGAATCTTCTAAATGAAACCCAGACATCATGGAGGGAAGACAACCATCCTGCTACACCTGTCTAAATTCTTAACTTGGAGAATCCATGAATAAAATAAATAGATATATATTTATCCTAAGTTTCATAGTACTTTGTTATGTAGCATTAAATAGCTGGAATAAATTTTCATACCTGGAAAGTAGGTCACTACCATCACAAAAGTACCTAAAACCAGCAGGGTGACTTTGGGATTTGGTGGTGGGCAGAGACTAGCAAAAACACATAGGAGAGTATTAATGAAAACTTAAAGCCTCTTAATAAGTCTATCAGCAGAACCTTGACAGCCCTCAGGAAGATTCTAAGTAGGAGATTAAAGGAAAGGGAGAAAAGTGTTACTGCAAGCTGAAAGAAAGAAGACACTTCTTATGTAGTGGTGGGAAGTTTGGAAACACTATCTCCTATGATAACATGGAAATAGAAATGTATTCAATAGTTTGGATAATTGAGCCATGGAAATTTCCAGGCAGATTGCAGAAGGTGCCACTTGGTGCCACAGGCTTCTACAGCAGCCTAGAGTCAATGTAAGAAAACAGAGAAATGCTAAAGGAAGGACTAGTGAATATAAAGGAGCCAGGATTTTCTGGGTTTGGAAATAACAGCGTTTCTCATTTCCAGCCTCTCCAGGTGGTAAAAGAGGCTAAAATTAATAAATGGCTTTGTTACAGAAATCGTATCTGGGGTATTGTCAGGAAAACATGATCTAAAGATAAAGTCAAGTGTGTGACTTTAAAACTCTAAGATCTCAAAATAATAATAATAATAAAAATAATAATAATAAAATAAGGTGGTATCTCAAACAGATAAAAGTCCACTTAAGGAAGATGGCAGTGTAGAAGAATCTGAGCTCACCTCCTCAGATTTATATACATAAAACAATCTTCTCTAAAAAAGACCTGAAAACTAGCAGAGTAGCTCCTCCACAAGGAAGGAAGGAAGGGAAGAAGAAAGGAAGAATAAAGAAAGAAGAAAAAAGGCCAAATCCAGATAGGTAAAAGGGGCAGACAAGTGGTCTTTCCTGAACCCCTGCCACCTATCCCACAACACATAAGAGGAAGGGATATCACAAGTGTGCAGCTCCACACAGAGGAGAGGTTCGAGGTAAGAAAATCATCAGTCCTCTATTAAAGGGCTTGTGCACAGACTCACTCACTCACTATGAATCCCTACAGTGGGGTCAGTAGCTTGAGAAGTGCCTGGGTGGTTTGTGAGGAAGATTCATGGACTAGTCTTATGGGGTATACCAAAGGGCCAGAGGGTCTTTTGGAGATCTCCCTAGGAACAGAGGAGCTGATAGATGGTGTTGGGGGGGGGGGGGTGGAGGGATGGGGGGCAGGGTTGTTTGTTTTTGTGTTGTTTTGTTTTTGTTTTTTGGGTTTTTTGGGAGGGGTTTTGTTTTTTGTTTTTTTGTTTTGAACTCTGCTGCCTCCTTCCTTGCTAGCCTGGTGCGGACAAGTGCCATTTTTGGTTCTCTCAATTTTCCTTACTAGTGCCACTCACCCTGTCCCATATTCCCCTGCAACTCTATCCTACAATCCAATCCAGTACTCATCCACCACAGACCCTGCCCCTCAAGATCCAGCATGGGGGCTCACCCCATCCTAGTACTTACCTACCATGGCCCCTTCCCTGCCAGACCCAGTGCCAAGGTGTGCCCTGGGCTGGCACTCCTCCACCATGGCCCCTACTCTGCCAGATGAGATGGTGTGCACATCCACACAGGGATATCTGTGAATGCCCATCCGGGGGGGGGGGGGCTTGCATGTCTGGGCCCCATAAAACTAAAACACTAGGAGTGACAGGATTTGGCAAGCTACCACACTGAGGGCTCTGGACAAACAGACTCACCACCTTCCAGTGGCAATTTCTTCAAAATTGGGAGAGACAGCTGCTTCATTTAATACGTAGACACAAAAAGAGTCAGGAAAAATGAGACAGAGGAACATGTTCCAAAACAAAGAACAAGATAAAACCTCAGAAAGCCACTAATGAAATGGAGATAAGCAATCTACCTCATTGACAGTTCAAAGTAACAGTCATAAAAATGTTCATTAACATAGGAAAAGAATCAATGAACACAGTGAGATCTTCACAAAAGATATAGAAAATATAATAAAGTTTCAAGCAGCAGTTATACAGCTGAAGAATACAACAACTAAACTGAAAAATACACTAGAGGGGTTCAACAGCATACTAAATGAAGAAGAACAGATTAGCAAGCTGGAAGACAAAGCAATGGAAATCACCCAGACAGAGCAACAAAAAGAAAAGAATAAATAAGACAAAGTGAAGATTCCTTAAGGGACCTTTTGGTCAACATAAAGCTGAATAACATTTGCATCTGCCAGAAGAACGGAGAGAAAAAGGACCAGAAAACTTATCTGAAGAAATAATGGCTAAAAACTTCCATAATTTGGGGGAAGGAAACAGACATTCAGGTCTGGAAAGCATAGAGAGTCCTAAATAAAATGAACCCAAAGAAATCCACACCAGGAAAAATTACAATTAAAATGTCAAAAGTTAAAGATAAAGAGAGCATCTCATTTTTTTATTTAAATTCAATTAGCCAACATATAGTACATCATTAGTTTCAGATGTAGTGTTCAATAACTTATCAGTTGCATATAACACCCAGTGCTCATCGATAAAGAGAGCATCTTAAAAGCAGCTAGAGAAAAACAACTTACTTATAAGAAAAATTCCATAAAGCCATCAGCTGATTTCTCAGCAGAAACTACAGATCAGAAGAGAGCGGCATGACATATTCAAAGTGCTAAAAGGAGGGAAAAAAAAGAAAAAGAAAGAAACCTCCCAACCAAGAATTCCCTACTTGGCAAAGTTATTCAGAATTGAAGGAGAGATCAGATAAGCAAAAGCTGAAAGAGTTCATCAACATTAAACTAGCCTTACAAGAAATGTTGAAGAGACTTCTTTGAGCTGAAAGAAATGGACTAATAATAAACATACAAAAGTAAAAATCTCACTAGAAAAGGTAAATATCAGTTAAGGTGGTAGATCAACCACTTATAAATCAACCACATTAAGTAATAAAATTAACAAAAACTACACTAATCAGTTAAGAGGTATACATAAAATAAAAAGATGTAAAATGTAACATCAAAAATATAAAACATGGATGGGTAAATAAAAATGTAAGGTTTTAGATATGTTCAAATTTAAGTTGTTCTCAGCTTAACAGACTTATACACATAGAGTGCTATATGTAAACCTCATGGTAACCACAAAGCAAAAACTCATAGTAAATAAACAAAAATGAGAAAATAATCTAAACACAATACTAAAGAAAGCTACCAAACCACAAGGGAAGAGAGAAAGAGAAGAAAGTAACAGAGAGGAACCATGGAAACAGCCAGAAAACTATTAACATAATAGCAACAGCTATATACTTATCAATAATTAAGTATATGTTAAGTAAATTGAATTTAAAAAATTTTAAAAATTTAAAAAAACATAAATAGTATCCTACTAAAAATAATAACAATAATAATAATTACTTTCTTTTTTTATTAACATATAATGTATTATTTGTTTCAGGGGTACAGGTCTGTGATTCATCTGTCTTACACAATACACAGTGCTCACCATAACACACACGCTCCCCAATGTCCATCACCCAGCCACCCCACCTCCCCAACCATACCTCCCCTCCAGCAACCCTTAGTTTGTTTCCTGAGATTAAGAATCTCTTATGGTTTGTCTCCCTCTCTGGTTTCGTCTTCTTTCATTTTTTCCTCTCTTTCCCTATGATCCTTTGCCTTGTTTCTCAAATTCCACATATCAGTGAGATCATATGATAATTGTCTTTTCTGATTGACTTATTTTGCTTAGCATAATACCCTCTAGTTCCATCCATTTCATTGCAAATGGAAAGATTTCGTTTTTTATGGCTGCATAATATTCCTGTGTGTGTGTGTGTGTGTGTATCCCACATCTTCTTTATCCATTCATCTGTGGATGGACATCTGGGCTCTTTCCATAGTTTGGCTATTGTGGACATTGCTGCTATGAACATTGGGGTGCATGTGCCCCTTCTTTTCACTACCTCTCTATCTTCAGGATAAATACCCAGTAGTGCAATTGATGGGTCGTATGGTAGCTATATTTCAACTTTTTGAGGAACCTCCATACTGTTTTCCAGAGTGGCTGCACCAGCTTGCATTCCCACCAACAGTGTAGGAGGGTTCCCCTTTCTCCACATCCTTGCCAACATCTGTCATTTCCTGACTTGTTAATTTTAGCCATTCTGATTGGTGTAAGGTGGTATCTCATTGTGGTTTTGATTTGGATTTCCCTGATGCCAAGAGATGTTGAGCAGTTTTTCATGTGTCTGTTGGCCACTTGTATGTCTTCTTTTGAGAAATGTCTGTTCATGTCTTCTGCCCATTCCTTGATTGGATTATTTGTTCCATGGGTGTTGAGTTTGATAAGTTCTTTATAGATTTTGGATACTAGCCCTTTATCTGATATGTCATATGCAAATATCTGCTCCCATTCTGTCAGTTGTCTTTTGGTTTTGTTAACTGTTTCTTTTGCTGTGCAAAAGCTTTTTATCTTGATGAAGTCCCAATAGTTCATTTTTGCTTCCCTTGCCTTTGGCGATGTTTCTAGGAAGAAGTTGCTGTGGCTGAGGTTGAAGAGGTTGCTGCCTGTTCTCCTTTAGGATTTTGATGGACTCCTGTCTCACATTTAGGTCTTTCCCCACTTTTAGTCTATTTGTGTGTGTGGTTTAAGGAAGTGGTCCAGTTTCATTCTTCTGCTTTTGGCTGTTCAATTTTCCCAACACAATTTGTTGAAGAGACTGTCCTTTTTCCATCAGATATCCATTCCTGCTTTGTTGAAGATTAGTTGAGCATAGAGTTGAGGGTCCATTTCTGGGTTCTCTATTCTATTTCATTGATCTATGTGTCTGTTTTTGTGCCAGTACCATACTGTCTTGATGATTACACCTTTGTAATGGAGCTTGAAGTCTGGCATTGTGATGCCACCAGCTTTGCTTTTTTCTTTTCCCCCAACATTCGTTTGGCTATTTGGGCTTTTCTTGTTCAATACAAATTTTAGAACTGTTTGTTCCAGCTCTGTGAAAAAAAGTTGATGGTATTTTGATGGGGATTGCATTGAATGTGTAGATTGCTCTAGGTAGCATAGGCATTTTCGCAATATTTATTCTTCCAATCCATGAGCATGGAATGTTTTTCCATTTTTTGTGTCTTCCTCAATTTCTTTCATGAGTATTCTATAGTTTTCTGAGTACAGATCATTTGCCTCTTTGGTTAGATTTATTCTTAGGTATCTTATGGCTTTGGGATGCAGTTGTAAATGGGATGGACTCCTTAATTTCTCTTTCTTCTGTCTCATTGTTGGTGTATAGAAATGCAACTGATATCTGTGTATTGATTTTATATCCTGCCACTTTACTGAATTCCTGTATGAATTCTAGCAGTTTTGGAGTGGAGTCTTTTGGGTTTTCCACATAAAGTATCATATCATCTGCAAAATGTGAGAGTTTGACTTCTTCTTTGCCAATTTGGATGCCTTTTATTTATTTTTGTTGTCTGATTGCTGAGGCTAGGACTTCTAGAGCTATGTTGAACAGCAGTGGTGATAGTGGACACCCCTGCCATATTCCTGACCTTAGGGGGAAACCTCTCAGTTTTTCCCTGTTGAGAATGATATTCACTGTGGGTTTTTCATAGATGGCTTTTATGATACTGAGGTGTGTACCCTCTATCCCTACACTGTGAAGAGTTTTAATCAAGAAAGGATGCTGTACTTTGTCAAATGCTTTTTCTGCATCTACTGAGGGGATTGTAAGGTTCCTGTTCTTTCTTTTATTAATGTAGTGTATCACATTGATTGATTTGCAGATTTTGAACCAACCTTGCAGCCCAGGAATAAATCCCACTTGGTCATGGTGAATAATCCTTTTAATGTACTGTTGGATCCTATTGGCTAGTATATTGGTGAGAATTTTTGCATCCATGTTCATCAGGGATATTGGTCTGTAATCCTCCTTTTTGATGGGGTCTTTGTCTGGTTTTGGGATCAAGGTAATGCTGGCCTCATAAAAATAATTACTTTAAATGTAAACAGACTAAACTCTCCAAGCAAAAACAGAGTGGCTTAGTGGATTAAAAAAACAAGATCCATCTATATGCTGCCTATAAGAGACTCACTTCAGAAGTAAGAACAAACACAGATTGAAAGTAGAGGGAAGAAAAAAGATATTCCATATAAGCAGAAATGAAAAGAAATCTGGCATAGTTCTATCAGACAAAATAGACTTTAAAATGAAGACCATAATAAAAGACAAAGAAGGACATCACATAATGATAAAGGGGCTGATCATCAAAAAGCTCTAACATTTATAAGTATGTACGTACCCGATATAGGAGCATGAAAATACATAAAGCAATTATGAATTAACCTAAAGGGAGGCACTGACAGCAATACAGTAATAGTAGGGGACTTTAATATTCCTCATATGTCAGTGAATAGATCAATCAGACAGAATACCAATAAGGAAACACCAACCTTAAACAACACATCAGCCCAGATGAACTTTATAGTTCATTCACATGTGTACATGGAACATTCTCCAGGATAGATGTCATCTTAGGCCACAAAACAAGTTTCAATGAATTTAAGAAGACTGAAATCATATTAAGCATCTTTTCTGACCACAATGGTATGAAACTAGAAATCAGTTACAGAAAAAAAACAGGAAAAAACAAAAATGTGGAGATTAAACAATATGCTACTAGACAACCAATGGGTCACCAAAGAAACCAAGTAAGAGACCAAAAAATACAGAGACAAATGAAAACAGTAATATGCCATACCAAAATTTATGTAATGCAGCAAAAGTAGTTCTAAGACGAAAGTTCATAGCAATACACACCTACCTCAAACAACAAAAATCTCAAATAATCAAACACTTTACACCTAAAGAAACTCAAAAAAGAACAAATGGACCTTAAAGTTAGTTGAAGGAAGGAAATAATAAAGATCAGGGAGGAAATGAAATAGAAACTAAAAGAATTTTTTAAAAGATCAATGCAACTGAAAGCTGGTTCTTTGAAAAGGTAAACAAAATTTACAAATGCTTAGGCTAACCAAGAAAAAAGGAGAGAGGGCTCAAAATCAGAATTGAAAGAGAAACTACAATTAATACCACATAAATACAAAGGATCATAACAGAATACCACAAACAATAGATGCCAATAAGTTAGATAAACTAATAGAAATGGACAAATTCCTAGAAACATACAATCTTCCATGACTGAATCATAAAGAAATAGAGTATCTGAGTAGACTGATTACTAATAAGGAGAAAAAATCAGTAATCAAAAACCTCCAAACAAAAGTTCAGGACCAGACAACTTCACTGGTGAAATCTATCAAATATTCAAAGATGATTTAATACCTATTCTCAGACTCTTCCAAAAAATTGAAGGGAATTCTTCCAAAACTCATTTTAAAAGGCCAGCATTACCCTGATACTAAAACCAGACAATATTGCAAGAAAAGATAACTATAGATCAATATCCCTGAAAAACATAGATGCAAAAATACTCAACAAAATACTAGCAAACCAAATTCAACTATACATTAAAAGGATCATACACCATGATCAAGTGGGATTTATTCAGGTGATCCAAGGATGATTCAACATCTGCAAATCAATCAATATGATGCACATTAACAAAATGAAAGATAAAAATCATATCATCTCAATAGATGCAGAAAAATTATTTGCCAAAATTCAACATCCATTTATGATAAAAATGCTCAACAAAGTGGGAATAGAGGAAAAGTACATCAACATAATAAAGGCTATATAGGACATACCCAAAGCTGACATCATACTCAATGGTGAAAAGCTGCAAGATTTTTCTCTAAGATCAGGAACAAGACAAGAATGCCAACTCTTGCTACTTCTTTTTAACATGGTATTTAAAGTCCTAGCCACAGCAAGTAGGCAAGAAAAAGAAATAAAAGGTATCTAAATCAGAAAGAAAGTAAAATGGTCACTATTTGAAGATGGCATGATACTTTATGTAGAAAACCCTAAAGACTCCACTAAAAAACAGGATAAATGATTTCTGTAAAGCTGCAGGATACAAAATAAATCTATAGAAATAATGGCATTTCTATATACTAACAACAAACTAATAGAGAAATTATAACAATCTCAGTTACAATTGCATCAAAAACAATAAAATACCTAGGAATGAATTTAACCAAGGAGGTGAAAGATTTCTACACTGACAACATTAAGACATGGATGAAGAAAACTGAAGATGCCACTAATAAATGGGAAGATATTCCATACTTATCAATTGGAAGAATCAATATTGTTGACCCAAAGCAATCTACAAACTCAATGCAATCTCTATCAAAATTTCAATGGCATTTATCACAAAACTAGAACAAATGATTCAAAAATGTGTATGAAAACACAAAAGATAGCAAATAGCTATAGTGATCTTGAGAAAGAAGAACAAGCCTGGAGGTATCATGCTCTGTAACCTCCAGCTATATACCAAAGCTACAGTAATCAAAACAGTATGGTAGTGGCATAAATATGGACACAAAGATCAGTGGAACAGAATTGACAACCCCAAAATAAATGCACACATAAATGCACACTTAATTTATGACAAAGGAGCCAGGAACATACAATGGAGAAAAGACAGTTTCTTCAATATATGGTATTACAAAAACTGGACAGCCACATGCAAAAAATGAAACTAGACCACTATTTTACACCATACACAAGAATTAACTCAAAATGTATGACCTGAAACCATAAAATTCCTGGAAGAAAACATAGGTGGTAAGTTTTTGGCATTTGTTTAGTTATGTTTTTGTAGATTTGACCCCAAAGACAAGGAAACAAAGCAAAAACAAATGGCACCACGTGAAACTGAAAAGTTTCTCTACAGCAAAGAAAACCATTGCCCAAATAAAAGGTAACCTACTGAATGTGAGTAGGTATTTGCAAATCACATATCCAGCAAGGAGTTAATATCCAAAATACACGAAAACTCATACAACTTAATGACAAAAACAAACAACCTAATTAAAAACTGGGCAGAGGATCTGAATAGACTTAAAAAAAAGTAAAAAAGACATACAGATAGCCAACAGGCACATGAAAAGGTATTCAACATCATAAGTTATCAGGGAAACGCAAATCAAAGCCACAATGGGATATCACCTCACACCAGTTAGACTGGCTATTATAAAAAAGATAAGAAATAACAGCATTGGAGAGGATGTAGAAAAAAGAGAACACTATACACAGCTTGTATGAATGTAAATTGGTATAGCTACTATGGGAAACAGTAGGGAGATTCCTGAAAAAGTTAAAAATAGAACTACCACATGATACAACTATTCCACTTCTAGGTACTTATCTGAAGAATACAAAAATTCTAATTTGAAAAGATGTCTACACCCTGATATTCACAGCAACATTATTTACAAGAGCCAAGATGTGGAAACAACATAAGTATCCATCAACAGATGAAGGGATAAAGATGATGTGGCATATATACACAACAGAATACTAGGCATAAAAAAGAGTGAGGTGTTGCCATTTATGACAACATGGATGGACACTGAAGGTATTATGTTAAGTAAAATAAGCCAGAAGAGAAAGACAAAAATAGCAGGACTTCACTCCTATGTGGAATCTAAAAAAATCTCAACAAAGCAACACAAGAAACTCATAGACAGAAACAACAGATTGGTGGTTACCATAAGGAAGGGGGACTAGGGAGTGAAACTGACAATAGGGGTCAAAGTATGGTGATGAATGGTAATAAGACTTTTGGAGGTGATCACTTTGCAATAAATATATATGTCAAATATGATATTGTAATCCTTAAATGTATATAATGTTATACGCCAATTTTACCTCAATTTTTAAAAGTCCATTCAAAGATCTTAAGGGTGGGGCGCCTGGGTGGCTCAGTCCTTAAGCGTCTGCCTTCGGATCAGGTCATGATCCCAGGGTCCTGGGATCCAGCCCCGCATCAGGCTCCCTGCTCAGTGGGAAGCCTGCTTCTCCCTCTCCCACTCTCCCTACTTGTGTTCCCTCTCTTGCTGTCTGTCAAAAAATAAATAAAATCTTAAAATAAATAAATAAATAAAGATCTTAAGGGTATACTGCAGAGATCCTCTCTGTTTAAATGTGGGATTTCTAATAAGGTATTTTCCATTTGTAGCCTAACAAGAAGTCTGAGGTAGATAAGGACTTATCTCAACAATGTTTGTGGCGATGGTTTTTGTTTGATGGAGTTAACCCCAGTAAGATTAGTAGCAAATCTATAACACTTATGAGATAATTGTTTTGAGAGAAATACTGCTAGACATTTCTTATGGAAATGAAAAGATGACTCACTCAGAGGGCAGATCCACGAGCCATAGAGAATCACTCACAGGAATCCTGAGAACCAAAGAACCAGCAAAATATGCCTCACTAGATGACAGAAATTCTATTGACCAATGACTGATTTGTGCCTTCTAACTTCTCATTTTTAAATCAAAGTGTCTGCAGTTGTTATCCTATGGCAGTTTCACCATGGTATGTTGGGTACTCTGGAGAATAAAACTGTCTCTATAGACCACACCTCTTTGAATTAAGAGAAACTCCTTTAGAAGCAGTACTGACAGGTTGCATCCAAGGAACCTCACCTACTCTTGTACTTGTTTCAGATGAGATGAAACTGAATGGTATGAGATTTGGTGAGAGTACTGACAGAAAGGTTAATGTATCTTGCACATATGTGGGGAGTATATGAATTACTGTGGTCAAGGGTTGACTGAGGCTAATTATATTTTTCAACAATAGTCATAGAAGTATTTCAGATCCCATATGTTCATCTATAACCTTGATTTTACCCATCAGATTATAGAGTATATTTCTCCTCCCCTTGGACCTTGACTCTCTTGTGACTACTCTAGCCAACAAAGTATGCTGACCGTGATTCTTTATTTATTTAAATGCAATTAGCCAACATATAGTACATCATTAGTTTCTGATGTAGTGTTCAAGGATTCATCAGTTGCATATAACAACCAGTGCTCATCACATCATGTGCCCTCCTTAATGCCCATCACCCATTTATCCCATCCCCCCACCCACCTCCCCTCTAGCAACCCTCAGTTTGTTTCCCAAAGTCAAGAGTCTCTCATAGTTTGTCTCCCTCTCTGATTTCTTCCTATTCAGTTTTTCCTCCCTTTTCCTATGATCCTCTGTGCTATTTCTTATATTCCACGTATGAGTGAAACCATATAATTGTCTTTCTCTGACTGACTTTTTTCACTTAGCATAATACCCTCCAGTTCCATCCATGTCGATGTAAATGGTAGGTATTCATCCTTTCTGATGGCTGAGTCATATTCCATTGTATATATGAGCCACATCTTTTTTAGTCATTCATCTGTTGAAGGGCATCTTGGCTCCTTCCACATTTTGGTTATTGTGGACATTGCTGCTATGAACACTGGGGCACAGGTGCCCCTTCTTTTCACTGCATCTGTATCTTTGGGGCTGACAGTGATTCTATATAATTTCTGAGACTAGATCTTTTTTTTTTTTTAAGATTTTTTTTTTTTAAAGATTTTATTTATTTATTTGAGAGAGAGAGCACATGAGAGGGGGGAGGGTCAGAGGGAGAAGCAGGCTCCCTGCCGAGCAGGGAGCCCAATGCGGGACTTGATCCATGGACTCCAGGATCATGACCTGAGCCGAAAGCAGTCACTTAACCAACTGAGCCACCCAGGCACCCGAGACTAGATCTTTAAAAGGCAGTTTGCACATGCTCTATTTAGAATATTGGCCCTGGAGAATCTAGCCACCATCCCTTGAAGAAGCCCAAGCCAGCCCATGCAAAGAGGTCCACATGGAAGGGAATTTTGATACCTAGCCAACGGCTAGCATCACCACCAGAACATATGAGAGAACAAATCTACAAATGATCACAGCGCCTAGCCTTCAAGTCTTCCCTCAGAGTCTCCAGACAGCAAGGCAGCAGAGACAAGCCATGTTTGATGTACCATGTCTAAATTCCTGACCCACAGAATTTATGAACGTAGCAAATAATTGTATTGCAACACTGAGTTTTGGGGTATTTTATTTTGCACTATTAGATAACCACAATGGTAAAAGGAGGGTCTACCTGCAACATTTTCATTTTGATTAGTAATCAGATAAATAAAACCATTTTTAAAATGCTTTCATATCCAATAATATATTTGATTTATATATAAAAAGCATAGTAAACATTTTCATTTATGAATTACTATAGCAGACTCTTCTAATAAAGATCAGTGATCTAAACTCACAGCTTTTAAAATTAAAATTGAACCACAGAAACCTAAAACCACAGAAATTAAAGTGACTTGACCAAGATCATCTACTAGTAAATAACAAAGCCACATTTTCTGAATAAAAATTTTTCTGACCCAAATTTTCTGCCTGTAAATCTAATGCTTATAATAAATATTAATATCATGTTCATGAATACCCATGAAACTCAAGTATAAATTAGGGATATTGGCCCCTCCAAAGAAATAACAACCCAGCACCCCTAGGAATTAAAATTCTCTGATTTAATAAAGTGGAAAGAAATGCTTGTCTACTCCCATGCTCCTTGGGAAGGCACCATTAAATTCCCTGTGAATTGTATCAGAATGTTTATAGAAAAGATGAATATATAGCTTACACATCAAACTAACTAGAATATCAACTCCACCATGAGAGTATAAAGTATGCCTGTTTTGTTCAGTATTATATTCCCAGTGACTCAAACAGTATCTGACATTTGGTAAGTGCTCATAACTTTGTATTACATTAATAAACCCAGGAATATTTCAAAAGCAATCTTCCCCCATTCACTGTGCTATGGGCCAAACTGTGCCCACCCCTCAATTCATAAATCCTTAGTTGGAGATGGGGCCTTTGGGAGGTAACTCAGTTTAAAGGAGGTCATTAGAGTGGGACCCTAATGATGGGATTAGTGCCCTTAGATGAGGCACCAGAGAGCTTGCTCTGACTCTCTCTTTGCCAGGAGGAAGACACAGCATAAAGACAGCCATGTGCAAGCCAGGAAGAGGGCCCTCACCAGAAGCTCAATCAGTCATCACCTTGCTCTTAGACTTCCCAGCTTGCAGAATTGTGAGAAATAAATCCCAGTGTTTAAGCCACCTAGTCTATGGTATTTTGTTATGGAAGCCTGAGCTGACTAATACAACTCTAAGGCTCTAATCAGGTAAATTCAGAATAAATGATAGGAAATAAAGTTTAGAATCCTACACTGAAAACTCCAAACCTCATGAGGAATTTACAATTCATCTAATTAAAGTCCTCTGTTTTACCACTGGGGCAAATGAACATCTGCCTCAGGTCACATGACTACTTGATGTCATAAAACTGCAGAGGCATCTCCTATTTCAATGTCATTTTTCTAGGTCTGGTAAATGTATTACTTCCAAAGATCTATGCAGAACAGAATTAAAATACAGATTCAGAAAAACTAATATATCATCAAAGAAGAATATGATATTTTCATCATGTCCCTAACCTCTGAAACTAAGATTTCAGAGAACAGCCAGTTTTTTCCAACTCTGTCTCTTGGGTTATTGCTTGAAGCAGACTCCTTATGTGGTGATCTTTGGAAGATACTGCTGATTTGTGTCTAGATTTCTTATTGTATGTAAGTGGAAACTAAGATTCAGGAAAGATAAAGAGGACTTTTTTCAGCCTTGCAGTTACAAAGAGAGGGTTATAAAAAAGAGATAACCTCACCTTTATTTAACATTTGAGTGATTAGTAAGTGTCATACATTGAACTAAGTGTTTTACCATCAACTTTTAAAACTTTCTCACCAACAAATAAGGTAGAAACAACCAAAAGTCCCATTTATAGATGAGAAAAATGGAGAACAGAAATCATTTGTCCCAAATCAGACAGCTAATTCGTGGCAGAACTGAGATTTGAACCCAGGTATGCCTGACTCTTAAGTCCATGACATAGCTTATAAAAAGAGCATGTCCTTTGACCCAATGGAGCTGCCCCCACATTCTCCTTCCCCTACGTTTAGGATTCTGTGATGAGACTCACATGTAATCAGAGGTCTCCTTTAATGAAAAGAAAGTACTTTTGCAAAGAACACTCTTTCCTACTGAACATTACTGTCCTATTTCCCTTACTCCCTATAGAACATCTTCATCAATGTTGCATTTCATTACTGACTACAGGGTCTCAGGCTTCATTACACCTCCTCTAGAATACCCTCTTGTGTTTTCCTCCATTTGCTAACATGAGGATTGGGGTGGAGAGAAAGTCAGCTGGCCATCATTTAGCCAGCTGATCTGTGGAAATTCACGCATCAGTGCCAAGATACAGGTCCTAGGAAAGAAGTCCAAAAGCTTGCCACATCCCATTTGTTTTCTTTAAAGGCCACTGCACTGGCTGTAGACAGATGTCTGGAAGGCTACATATGAGGATATTTACTCCACGCCTACCCACAGATGTCTTTACCAAGTTTCACAGCCTAAGTTTGATTTCTTTCCCAAGTTTCAACTCATAACTAGGGATTCACAGAAGTTACAGCTGAATATATATTATCATTCCTACTTATGTCAGCTAATATTTGAATACTTACGTGCTAGACAATGTACAAAACAATAATACCTCATTTATTTTTTTTTAAGATTTTATTTATTTATTTGAGAGAGAGAATGAGAGACAGAGAGCATGAGAGGGAGGAGGGTCAGAGGGAGAAGCAGACTCCCTGCCGAGCAGGGAGCCCGATGCGGGACTCGATCCCAGGACTCCAGGATCATGACCTGAGCCGAAGGCAGTCGCTTAACCAACTGAGCCACCCAGGCGCCCAATAATACCTCATTTAATCCTCACATGAACCCTTTAAAGTAAGCATTATCATTATCCCTGTTCTACAAATGAATAAGCTAAGAATCAGAAGGACAAAGTCACTTACCCAAGATCACATAGGCAGTAAGAAATGGAGTTGATTTTAAAATTCAAGTAGAGCCTATGTTCTTTCCCACTGTGCTATAAAAGCTAATAGAGATGATGATATTTTTATTAAGGGTAACAACACCAGCAACAAAATACACAACCACAGTCTACATTGTGCCACACACCTTAGATGCACTAGTTCATTTAGCCCTCACAGTTCAGCTTTACAGAGGGTAAGTAACTTTCCTCAGTGCTGCACAGCTCGTGACAGCATCAGGATGGGGCCAGTTCCAGTCCAACCACCCAAGCTCTAATTAATTAGCACCACTACCATCTCATTTTAAAGCTGGGGAAATGGAGGCTCTGAGAGGGAAAGTGCCAGATCCCTATTTCCACAAGAAGCGAGTCAAGAAGTCTGGCGGTGACCTCCCTCAAGCCTGGATTACCAACTCCCAGGAAAATGTTCTCTTCTTAGTGCCACCTATGAGAAAATTCAACCAGACCTCATTTCAAGCAGTGGAGGAGTGTTCTGAGACACAGTGAGGGAGAGAGTGGCCTTGGAGCCAGAAAGTAAGAACTGAGCCGTTTATTAACTACTTCACTTTGACTAAGATACTTGTCTCGGGCCCCTCCTCTATCACTAGAGAACATATTATATGATTGGAAAGTTTTGCCATTAGCGACTATTCCAAGACAGTGAGTAGGCAAGAGCTAAACTAGGCTGTAAAAATATTAACTGCTATCATTTGAGACTAAATAGATCTCTATGGGTCAAAGTAATAAAAAGTGCCTTAATTGAGAAGGTGGCACCTAAGGTTGGTTCTGAAATATATGAGAATAATAACTACTTTTTATTATGTTCTTACTATGTATCAGGTCCTGAAATAGGTAATTTTCATGTATGATTTCTATTTCTCCTTATGAAACCCTATGCATTTGCTATTATTATGATTTATATTCTAGAGGTATAGAAACGGAGGCTCAGAGCAGTGCAAGGTAAAAGAGCTGGCAGGTGACATAGCCACGATTCAAACTGGGATTTAGACTCCATCATTGCATTATGTTGAAAAGTTGGCTGGAGAGACAACTGTGGGAATGGCTCAGTGAAAGCAACAGGCATCCAGGGAGTTAAATTCTCCACAGAAACTAGCAGTATGTGCATTCTACAATATGGAAATTGGTATTGCAGACACTCCAAAATAATAACCTAGCTGTGCCCTCTGCTTTCAGGCAGGACAAGCAGCACCACCAGTCTGTATATTTCAAGGGGCTTGAAGGATACTCCCAAGATCAGATATCTCGATAATCACCTCCTTTTCCCATGACAGTACTTCTTGCTTAATCTCTTGCCTTGAAGCCCTCTGTAAATTCACGGACATCCAGATCTCAGGTAATAACTGCTCTGTCTACCCTACACGTATCTGTTTTCTAGGCCACAGATTATAAATAAGGGCACTGAGATATATTAAGTTTGTTTCAAAGACAGAAATCTTTATGTAAATACAAGGTATATGGAAACCTAGAATAGGCGGCCTTGGACAATACCATAGACACATAGCCAAATGGAAAGTGGAATGCATAGTCTTTCCTGCCCAGAACAGTATTGAAGCCAGAAGCAGCCCTGGAAGTCAGCTAAACCAAACCACCTATGTTACAGAAGCAAAGCGTAGAATGAGTTGAACAAATTTCCACAGATGGCTAATGCTGAATCTAGGTTGGTACCCAACTTCCAGATTTGCAATTTGCTGCTCTTCTTCACTATGCTACCTTCCCCCTCACATTTCTATCACTGTTAGGTCGAACCCATTGCTTTTCATTTGAATCACTTGCCAGTTTCTCTGAAGCCATGGTCCCAGCAGCCATTGCTTTGTAACTATCTGTCCCTCATTAAGGCACTCTCTTTGCTGAACTTTTCACCTTCTGCATGCTTGGTTCTCTCAGAGAGAGGCACTGGAAGGGTCTCATTAACTGATGGGATGCTGATGTGACTCTTGCAGGTGCAAATGTGCCCATCCTACTGAGCTGGCCCTGGATACACCATGCAGAATAGGCCTCCCCTTTGACAGGAAACCCAAGAGGATTCTGAAGCAGGACAACTGTCAGTGTGTGGGGAAAGAATAGCCTGTTGTGAGCTGAACAACTTCTCAGTATAAAAATCCATTTGATTTTACATAAGGAAGGCTGAGAGGACTCAGTGAATAATGGTGGAAGTTCATTTACATTTTAAACGAATACAACATTTGCTTAGGGGCAATACTTTCTCCTAATACTTGAATCTGTAAAACACACTACTCCTTTTTCTCTTTTTTTAAATCCTTTTCCTTAACATCAATAAATAACGACATTTCTGCTGCCCAAAGGTGTTAGTATCTGTATACCTTTTAAGCATAAAATCAAGACTGTCTTCAATGAATGACTGATCTAAGCCATCTAAGTGTTTCCATGAAAGTTAATAGACTGAGCGACTCCTGGGATTCTGTTTACTTAAAATGCAGACAAGTCTTACTGGGGACAGATTCCCCAGCCAGACCTCCAGCCTCTCCTTCCTTTGCAGAAGGAAAAGAAACATTGCTTGGCAAGAATGATTTCACAGATGCTTCAGTGATTCCCAAGGTGATTCCATAAAGAAAACTCCACTCCCTTCAGGCACCGAGGGCCACATGAATTGAGTGGGCTCATCATTTGTCACTCAAGGAAATTACATTTTGAAACAATCAACTGAGAAACATCAAGAGTTGTGAGAAAGAACCCTGGCAGGAGAAGAGGTAATGAATTTTCTTAGCACTAGCTTCTCAGACAAGGTTTAGAGAGCCTTTGTATAATTAAGTTCTGCCCGGTTATTTCATAGAAAAAGATACAAACAAAAAAGACCACAACAAGGTACATACTCTTACCCTCCCACCCCCACACCCAAGGAAAACAAGACTTCCACAGAAGACTCTGGCTCCTTGTTTCATTCTTTCCTTTAGTTGATCAGTCTTTCTGGTTTTCAGAATCTTGCTTACCTCTCCATAAAACTAGGAGAGAGGGTTTGCTTCCTCTTCCTTCCATATTGATGTACTTCCTCCATTACCATCAGTGGGATGGCAGCAGAAACATGAATTACCAGGAGAGTTATCAGGCTGATATCTAGACTAGAGTTCCCAAAGTTCGGTTGCACTCTCTCTTTAGTAAGATATTTGATTGTGCACTCTCAGTATATTTATTTCTGAATCTATACAGACTCCATATTATGTATATTATAAATATATGCAAAAATTTTAAGTATTTAAATCAATATATTAAAGTAGACATGAACATAAGTTCTAACTTTCCCCCCGACCCAAGCCCTTGTGTTGCCACTCAGTATGCAGGCATTCCACTTTGAAAACCTCTGATCAAAACCATCACTGAATGACCTCTGTCTCCACACCCTGTTTCACTCTGCCTCCACTGGGAATCAACCCAGAATCAGACAACAACCAGTGACAGAGCAATTCTAGTGCTGAGGTGAGAAGCAGGAAGTGTGGGAGCTTTAATAAGTTGTCAGATCTTGAATGCCCTGTACTTACGAAAATCTAACTGTTCAACTGTTGTTCAGGGGTTACAACAGTTCTATCATCTAAATAATCCTTTTCTATTTGTATCTGAAATATTCCTTTTTCTCCAATAAATCCCTGTAATGAATTTATTGGGTACAAGGCATTTTGGTAGGTGCTTTTCAGGTGTTCTTACTGGTGTAATTTCAATAACACTAAGAGAGAGGGAGCTTAATTTCCTTTTTCCCAGATTAGAAAAAAAAAATTCATTGAAATCTCACAGTTAAGTGGTAGACCTAGAGCATTCAAACCCTAGTCTGATGCTAATTATGTCAACTGCATGATCTTTACAATAATACATATCATCTGTGCCATTCATCTGACATTTAACATGTACTATCTTTTACAATAATAATTAGCTGGACTTTCAGGCTCCTTCAGCAAGCCATTTCTGAGAATTCCTACTATGATGTTGTCTGTCCTAGCACTGAAATTCCTCCATGAACTTGCACTGAGTATGTGCTAGGTGTCAAGAATGATACATGAGCAATCTCACTTAATTATTCTGGTCATTTTCCAGCATTTTGTAATTATACTCACGTTAAAAATGAAAAATAAAATGTCATAGATTGGTTAACTTTCTAGCCAAGATCAGCAATTTTGTAAGGAATGGAGTCAGAATTTGAACTGTGCCTAATTACTAATACCTTATACCATTGGATCTTTTCATATGCTCCTTATTATGTATTAGTCTCTCTCCATACATTTCACTGATGGGTATGCTATCTATGCATTTCACATGTTCCTGTGATGTGTGACTGATACCTCTATCAGCATCAGTCACATGGTAAATGACAAGTGAGTGATTCAGCGCAATGGTTGTTTATTCTCCTTCTATGATGAGCTCTTTTGAAAAGGGATAATTGCTGTTAGATGCTAAAGATTATACTGAACTTCATTTTATACATAGATTTGGAACTGTAGTATGGGCCTTTCTGTTTGGCTTCTTTCAACTGAATATAATATTTTCAAGGTTCATCCATGTTATAGCTTATACTAGTATTTCATTCCTTATTAAAGCAGAGTAATATTTCACATTTCACTTTATGGATACATCACATTCTCTTTCTCCATTCATTAGTTGAGGGACATTTGTGTTGTTTCACTTTTTGACTATTATGAATAATGCTGCTAGGGACACTTGTGTAAAAGCTTTTGTGTGGACATATGTTTTCATTTCTCCTTGATATATATCTAAAATGAAAGGGAAAGAAAGAATATTTTAGGAAATAATGGCCAAAAACTTGTCAAATTTGATGAAAAATATTTATCTACACATCTAAGAATATTAATTAACTCTAAGGAGGATAACCTAAATAGTTCTACATCCAGACATATCACATTTAAACTACTGAAAATCAAAGACAAAGATATAATCTGAAAAACTGCAAGAGAAAAACTATTCTTCACATACAAAGCAGTCTCAATAAGATTAAGAGCATACTTTGCATCAGAAATCTTGGAGGCCAGAATGCAGAGTTGTGACATATTAAAAATGCTCAAAGAAAAAGAATACCAATCAAGAATTCTATATCCAGCAAAAATCTAGACAAATCCATAAAGATGTGTGGTTCCCAGACACTGAGGGGTAGTAGACAGAAATACTAAAGAATAGGAGGTTTTCTTTATAGGATGATAAATATGCTGTAAAATTAGAAGTGATGATTACACTCTGTGGATATACTAAAATCCAATGACTTCTATACTTTAAAGTGAATTTTGTGATATGTGAATTGTATCACAATAAAGCAGTTTCTTAAATAGAATCTGGTACACAGTAAATACTATATTAGGGATAGCCATTACTATCTCTTTCTAATTATTTTTATTATTTTTAGCTTTATTTTTTTCATCATGGATCATTCTGGTAACTGTGTACAGAATGCACTATTTGGGGGCAACTGGGGAAGAGATGGGTGCAGTATATTAAGGCAAGAGAAAATGGTGGCCTGGATGAGGTGACTATCCAGATAGAAACAAGTGGTAGGATTCAGGATAAATTTTCAGGTAGAGTTCCCATGGTGTGAAAGAAAGTATTATATTTGGATAGGATTTCTGAGTGACTGGATGCCTGTTATAACCCTTGGTGAACAAGTAACCACCAACTCCCCAAGTAAATACAGATGCTATCAAAGGGACCCCTTGAATATAGAGACTATTTTCTTTTCCTGTCCAGTGGCTGGTCTCAAACCTGTTTCAATCAGATACCTCTTGTTCTTGAAATTAAAAAAAAAAAAAAAAAAAAAAAGACAGCCTTTTTTCAAAATGATTATTCTAAAGATTTTCATGTGGGAAGTCTTGAGACTTCCTCATTGATAAAGTACAATTTGAAGGAAAGGAACCAACTCAGACTCAGGACCCAAGGGATGGGTGGTTGACCTCCTGGTTCAGCAAATATTGATGAGATCTTGGAATTCACGAAGAGAGCTCTTGATTCACTCTGCAATAAGCAAGGAGTCATTAAGTCTTTTAATTGGTAAAGAGGAAACAGCTGCCCAAAGGCATGGAATTCCAGGCCATTTCCTGTCAGTTGTTAATGTCAGGCATGGTATTGAAAACCTTCAGTGATTTCCATGCAGTGCTCTAATTTAGCTGAAGTAAGCTGGTCAGGTAATAATTAAAACCACAGAGGCCATGTCCTCCACTGTAATGATCTTTAGGGGAAATGCCTGAATTGGACCTTTATGAATTGATGATTCCTTATAAAAATAATGGGTTGGAAAAATCCCCCCACCAAATTAGGCATTAAAAATAAAGTAATTCCAGAAATGAGACTCTTGAAGATAATGGGAATTAACATTTAATGGGTGCTAATAATATTCTAAGACTCTGCATATTACTTTATATGCATTGTTTCATTTAAGCCTCACAAGGCCATGATGTAGGTACCATTATTGCCCACATTTTAATACACTCAACATCACAGGTACTAAGGGGTGGGGTTGGGATTCAAATCTAGAGTATTTCATTTCAGAGCAGACACAATGTGCATTGCCAAAAATAGTCTCTATTTTCCTGTAGCCCAATGTGAAGATATCTGAGGTCATGACATGCTGAGCCCCTTCATGTCATCTGACCCACCTCAATGGTTTTTTTTTCCAGTTCATATTTACTTACAGCTTAATATTTGTCAGATATCTGATCAACTAAGAAACATGAATAAATTGACCATCAAAATTTCAAGCAATGCAAAATAAAAAAAATTATATGCCTAGCTCTCTGTTAGATATTTTAAGTGGGAGATACAGAGGTCATATAAGATTTAGCCCTGAAATATCTTTGAACAAACAGACATAACCAACCAATCTTGTAGAGTGCAATCTAAGGCAACATATATGTTCTATTGTGTATACCAGGAGAAATAATAGCTAAATGAATTCTGAATACCTTCACAGATTGTCTGAGGACTATAAAGCTCCACTTTAGTGACTACCAAAATTCTGCCTTGACCGGTGAAGAAATTTGGTGGTCAGAAAGGAGGACTTTTTTATCTTAAGAACAATTACATGGTTTATAGAACTTGCAAAAGAATCTAAAAAACTGTTTCCACCTGCTTTCAAATTGCAGAATTATGGAATAGTATGGTAGTTCACAAGAGAACAAACAAACCTGAGATATGAGAAGGAAAGCACACATGGAACCTATCTTCTAAAGGCAAGAGTATCCCAAGAAGTGGCAGATTTCCTTCTTGTGGTTTTAGAACTAATGGTTAGAGGTCAGTAAGAAAATATTCTCATATGTATTTACTAACAGGGACATTCTATTAGTGAAATATTTTTAATGGTCATTGGAAGCTGTACATTTTTTTTGTTTTAGAGTTGTGGGGATAAATACCAATGAAGTAGAAACACAGCCACGCTGGCCCCACAGTGGTTTGTTCAGCTGACTTTGATGTCTTCCACACCACACCCATGATAGGTTAGTCTAATGTAATAGCATCCTTATACCTGTACCCATTACATCCCGTGTCCCCTCCTCTTGTAACACTCCAAATTACCCATTCTCCCCCCTACATAAACTCACAAAATCTAGTTAACTATTTGAAGACTGCCCTATATCCTCACCCACCCTGATGAATTTCTCCCTTCTTTGAATGCATGTAACATGTATTCTTTGAGTCTTACAATACTATCTCTTTCTTTTTTTTAAAGATTTTATTTATTTATTTATTTGAGAGAGAGAGTGAGAGAGAGAAAGAGCACAAGAGGGGGGAGCGGGAGAGGGAGAAGCAGACTCCCTGCTGAGCAGGTAGCCCGATGCGGGACTCGATCCCGGGACTCCAGGATCATGACCTGAGCCGAAGGCAGTCGCTTAACCAACTGAGCCACCCAGGCACCCAATACTATCTCTTTAGTATACCTCTCAACCAATCTAATTTCCCAAGGAGAAAAAGGCAAATCCGAGGGCGATGGGAAAGATGGCAGAGGAGTACGGGACCCTATTCCAACCGGTCCCCTTAACTGAGCTGAATATCTACCAGACCACTCTGAACACCCATGAAATCAGCCTGAGATGTAAGAAGATATATCTGGATCTTTACAAACAGAACATCACTGCAGTTGGTTTTGAGGTATATGAAGCAGGGAGCCCTGATTCCACAGGCAGATATCAGAAGACAAATAGAAGAGGGAGGGAAGCTCCTGAATCCTGCACCACTGGAGCACAAAAGCCTCTCTCAGAGGGGACCAGGCACAGACTCGCAGACCGTTAGCAGCAGCCACAGCAACTGCTTTCAAGACATGTCCCCAAAGGCAAGTGAAACAAAAGCAAAAATGAACTTTTGGGACTTCATCAAGATAAAAAGCTTCTGCACAGCAAAGGAATCAGTCAACAAAACAAAGAGGCAACCCACAGAATGGGAGAAGATTTTTGCAAATGACACTACAGACAAAGGGGTGATACACACGATCTATAAAGAACCTCTCAAACTCAACACCCAAAGAACAAATAATCAAGTCAAAAAATGGGCAGAAGACATGAACAGACACTTCTCTGAAGAAGACATGCAAATGGCTAACAGATACATGAAAAAATGTTCATCACCATTAGCCATCAGGGAAATTCAAATCAAAAGCACACTGAGATATCATCTTACACCAGTTAGAATGGCAAAAATTGACAAGGCAAGAAACAACAAATGTTGGAGAGGTTGTGGAGAAAGGGGAACCCTCTTACACTGTTGGTGGGAATGCAAGTTGGTACAGCCACTTTGGAAAACAGTGTGAAGGTTCCTCAAAAAATTAAAAATAGAGCTACCCTATGACCCAGCAACTGCACTACTGGGTATTTAACCCAAAGAGACAGATGTAGTGAAAAGAAGGGTCATATGCACCCCTATATTCATAGCAGCAATGTCCACAATAGCCAAACTGTGGAAAGAGCCAAGATGCCCTTCAACAGATGAATGGATAAAGAAGATATAGTCCATATATACAATGGAATATTACCCAGCCATCAGAAAGGATGAATACCCAACTTTTACATCAACATGGATGGGACTGGAGGAGATTATGCTAAGTGAAATAAGTCAAGCAAAGAAAGTCAATTATGATATGATTTCACTTATTTGTGGCACATAAGGAATAGCATGGAGGACATTAGGAGAAGGAAGGGAAAAATGAAGGGTCGGGGAATTCGGAGGAGGAGATGAACCATGAGACTATGAACTCTGAGATACAAACTGAGTGTCTTAGAGGGGAGGGGAGTGGGCAAATGGGTTAGCCCGGTGATGGGTATTAAGGAAGGCCTGTATTGCATGGAGCAGTGGGTCTTATACGAAAACAATGAATCATGGAACACTACATCAAAAATTAATAATGTACTGTATGGTGACTAACATAATAAAAGAAAATATTGAAAAAAAAGAAAAAGGCAAATCCATATCTTCTACCTCCTGGGTAATTCTGACACTGAACAGCACGAATACAGAAATAAGATAGGTGGTCAAAAACACCACAAATAATATATATTCCAATAATAGGTTACCAGGTACTCCTACATACCCTATTCAGCTGAATTCTGACAACAATTTACTAATGCAGTTGTTGAGAAAACAGAAGTTGAGACATTTAAGTGATGTGCCTAAGGTCTCACAGGTATTAAGTAGCAGGAGTTCTGCTCCTCCAAAACTGAGCCTGATGTGATTAGGTTGTCTTGCTACAGGATTTCATAGTACTCTGGAATTCTATATGCTCTTTGCAGAATAAATATATCAGCAATTATTTTTTGATTTTACTTTCTTTCTTCCCCAGTAACTCTAATAACTCCATATGAATAGGACTCTGTCTGGTTCACTTCAATACTTTCTATAGACTCTGGTATATATAGGCATGAACTAAATGTGTGTAGAAGAAAGGGAGAAGGGGAAAAAAAAGTTGGGGTGTTGAGAAATGTCAGACTGGATTTTATTTATTTTATTAATTTTATTTTATTATGTTATGTTAGTCACCATACATTACATCATTAGTTTTTGATGTAATGTTCCATGATTCATTGTTTGCGTATAACACCCAGTGCTCCATGCAATATGTGCCCTCCTTAATACCCATCACTGGGCTAACCCATCCCTCTATCCCCTCCCCTCTAAAACCCTCAGTTTGTTTCTCAGAGTCCATAGTCTCTCATGGTTCATCTCCCCCTCTGACTCCCCCCCCTTTCATTTTTCCCTTCCTACTATCTTCTTTTTTTTTTTTTAACATATAATGTATTATTTGTTTCAGAGATACAGTTCTGTGATTTATCAGTCCTACACAATTCACAGCGCTCACCATAGCACATACCCTCCCCAATGTCCATCACTCAGCTCCCCCATCCCTCCCACCTCCCACCACTCCAGCAACCCTAAATTTGTTTCCTGAGATTAAGAGATTAATGGTTTCATCTTGTTTAATTTTTCCCTCCCTTCCCCTATGATCCTCTGTCTTATTTCTCAAATTCCTCATATCAGTGAGATCATATGATATTTGTCTTTCTCTAATTGACTTATTTCGCTTAGCATAATACCCTCTAGTTCCATCCATGTTGTTGCAAATGGCAAGATTTCGGGGTTTTGATGGCTGCATAATATTCCACTGTCTATATATACCACATCTTCTTTATCCATTCATCTGTTGATGGACATCTTGGTTCTTTCCATAGTTTGGCTATTGTGGACATTGCTGCTATAGACATTGGGGTGCACATACCCCTTCAGATCACCACATTTGAATCTTTGGGGTAAATACCCAGTAGTGCAATTGCTGGGTCATAGGGTAGCTTTATTTTCAACTTTTTGAAGAACCTCCATACTGTCTTCCAAAGTGGCTGCACCAGCTTGCATTCCCACAAACAGTGTAGGAGGGTTCCCCTTTCTCTGCATCCTCGCCAACATCTGTCGTTTCCTAACTTGTTAATATTAGCCATTCTAACTGGTGTGAGGTGGTATCTCATTGAGGTTTTGATTTGGATTTCCCTGATGCTAAGTGATGTTGAACACTTTTTCATGTGAGAAATGTCAGACTGGATTTTAAGTCTTAAATCAAAAACCCAGATTTTAAGTTCTTCTATGTTACATACATTTAGGCAAATTCAGTTAGACTGCTTCTGGAAAAGTGGGGAAGAGCATTGAAAAGGCAAGATAGAGAAGAAAGAAATTAGGAAAGCATGATTCCATACATCATTCCCTATATGAGCATAGTGCCCGAGAGTTAGTGTGAGTTGGGAGATAAAAGTAATTTCCCTCAGCAGGTGTCTTTCTCACCTGCACTTCACCAAGTGAGCATCTTACAGGACTGAATGTGATTTGTGTCTAAAGACACACTGTACTTTTTTCCATGTAACACAACCATGAGAATACACTGTGTCTATTTATCCAAAGAAAGAGATATCTGTTCTGTCATTGGAGGAAAAACAGGCAAATAGGTATCTGCTCTGTCATTGGAGGAGAAACTGGCAGAAGTCCTGTTGGACTTCTGAGGTATTATGCTACCTGTGCCTAGTGTATTTTCAAGGCTAGTTACAGCTGAACTCTATTTTTGATTCACATGCTGACTTGAGAGCTAACTCTTTCTTAAGATGAGGCCTGACTACTTCATTAGTCTTCAGTGACCCACTAGTTCTACTAAACTTTCCTTTTACTTAACCCCTTGACATTCTATAATTTTAGAATAGAATTTTCCTTTAAATTTTTTCTTCTGACTCACAAAATATTGAGTATGAATAGACACCCCCCTTTCCTTCAGAATACCTCTAAAATACTGCTAAGAACTTCAAAACAAATAAAATAATTCACACACACACACTCCTTAGAGAATTGCATAAGGTATTCTGTAAAATCAGTATGGCTGCTATGCACTCAGTATTGAGCTGGTCTTTGTAAAGGGGTCTTCACCTAAGAAAGTGGAGATTCTCTGCTATTGAAGCCGAGGTTAATTAATTGCTTTATAGAAAAGATATGCTTTCATGAGAACCTGAGATTTGGTTTTTAAGCCCTTTACTGACTTCTGTTGTTACCTTCAAAAATGTATTCCCCAGCTTTGAACTTATCCTTATCACTTTAAAGAAAGGTCAAAAGAAGTGATATATATAGTTGTCTCCATCCTTGGCAAGGCAACTTCCTACTCCAGCTACTCCAAATAAGTATTTAAGTCAAAACAGTATGTCAATATCAAGACAAGTTTTTTAACCCATCTAAGACTCTCCAGTAGGGAAATTCTGGTGCTACCAATATTTGCAACCATGGTCTGGTTTGAAAAGATGGAGGGTAATACAGGAGAGCAATAGCCCATTTGTATTTGTCATGTATTTCAAGTATAATTAAAATTTCCAAGATAACTCCTGGGGCTACCTTAAATACATGGTGAAAAATAAAGGCCCATATGGTTGGATTTAGGGTATGTCCAGGTCAATTAACAATATCTTGCACAACCCCAGATACCCTTTAGAAATTTTACCTTTAAATATGTATTCTTCTGAGCTAATGGGTCCCTTCCCCTATTAAAAGGCAAATTCTATTGGCAGGGCAACCTCTTAAGCCTGTGTTTGTTATTCAGTGGCAGAGGTATAGAAATACAAAGTTAGTTGCTGGGCATGAAAGCCCCCTTTCCCCTATTCCATAATTTGCCAAGGTAGCCTTTTACACTTAGGCCTCTAGATGTGATAAATGAGTATTTCATATGGCTTTGCCCAAGAGGCTGCCCACTCTGCCAAATTTTTGTCTTCTTGAACCTCACAGAACATGAAGCCTCTTCATTCTATTTACTGAGAGGTACCCAGTCCTGGAAACCTAGGAAGCACAGGAATTCAGAAGAGAACCCTAGAGCAGAGACAGAGCTAGGAGGGGAGCAGGGGGCACTTTCTATACCAGTTATGCTTTTATATAAATGAATAAATATAATCATGGAAATGGCTTTTGTTAAGATTCTGATGAAAAGATATTGGAGGAAACAGTGATAAAGCCAGACCTTGGGAATCATAGAAAATACAGGAAAAGTGTGGTAACCTTTAATGTCAATACACCTCCATCAACCAACAGTACAGACAGGGCTCAATTCACTAGCTCCTTCCACAGTCATGTCCCACAGCTGATCCTACCTATGGCTTTGCCGAAGAAATCACCTATTCTAACTCCCCCATTCACATTTGGGGTGACTGACACATGGTATCAAGAAAAAACTATTTGCTTATGGACAAAAATCTAGTTTTAGTGGTTAAAACAAGAATAGAACCTGATAGGGTTCAGGACAGGCTGCTCCAGAATGAGCCATTTTGACATACGGATTATTTTAAGCTGAACATAACCAAGGCCCAAAAGACTCAGGAAGAGCTTTTTACCTGTCCCTTTAGTGTCCAAAAGAATTTAGATAGGTGACCTGGTTCAGGAAGAGCGCTATCACCAGAGACAAGTACAAAGAATATGGGGTGATAGGCTGCGGGGGGAGCCCCAGTGGGCCTGTTCGTTCCACTGTCGCTGCAAGGCATGATGGCATGACAAACATTTGTTTACCAAATATTTGCTCTTCCCATCTTCCTATTGTCTTCCTTCCCTTTAAAGTCCCAGACCCATAACCCATTCTCTTTTGCTCAGGATGGCATATAAACCTCAACTGCCTGATTCTCTTTGAGCCTCATATCTTTGAGGTTCTCATACATATAAAATTAAATTTGTTTGATTTTCTCCTGTTTATCTTAGGCCAATTTAATTATTAGACCAGCCAAAGAACCTAGAAAGGAAGAAAGTTTTCCTCCCCCCAAAACTTGATCTTTCTTGTACACAACTTAGCTGGTGGCTTTGTTTAGGACAGGGTCTTAAATTATATTCATTCTCCCATGAACAGTTCTTTTTTCCAGAACCATGTCAAGCTGTGAGCAGTAACAAAATTCCTAAGAATTACTCAATTCATTCTCAGGACAGACAAGGACTTAAGTGCCTAAATTAAAAAACAAAACAGAACAAAAAACCTTGGAATTATCTAGTCCTTCTGCCAAGTGCAGAATTTCACACTAATTCATGTCCATTCCCTCCCCACAACTATGTCTCCCATTTATAATCACTAAATATGCCAGGTTCACAACGTCTCCCCATTTGGGTGCCCTATTTGAATCTGTGTATAAATATTCACTCCTCCAAATGTTCTATTTGAATACACAAAATATTCATTTCAGCACAGAGTGCATAAATTCAGGGATGGAGGCGTGTGGTGTACTGGAGAATAGCACTGATTCAGGAGTCAGCCTGTGGAGGTGTGGATATGGTTCAGCTGTATGTTCATTATAAGACCTTGGTTGGACACATTGATTTCCTTCTCTGAAGATGTTTCCTGATCCTGAAGCTGGGGAAAATGAGACTTTTCATTTTCCTCTCATGGATGGGAAACTCATATGAGATTGTGGACACATTAAAAAAATGTCTACAGGGCGCCTGGGTGGCTCAGTCATTAAGCACCTGCCTTCGGCTCAGGTCATGATCCCAGGGTCCTGGGATCGAGCCCCACATTGGGCTCCCTGCTCAGCGGGAAGCCTGCTTCTCCCTCTCCCTCTGCTTATGTTCCCTCTCTCGCTGTGTCTCTCTCTGTCAAATAAATAAAATCTTTAAAAAAAATAAAAATAAAAAAATGTCTATAATCCTCACTTTAAGAATAAAGGAGATAAATATAATCAAAGACATGTATTTGAAGAAATTACAAGAAAACTTTGAGTCAAGTAATATGGACTCAGTTCCAATCTTTTCACTAACATGTTTGTGTTTCTTCTCCGGTATGCAGTGTCTCCATCAGTAAAATGCAGGATCAAGACTGAATCTTTTATGTCTCCAGTTTGATTTCTGGCTGATTGAGTCTGCAGCATTATTAAGCAGTACTTAGTTGCTGCCTGAGTTTAAGTATAGTCATACCAGTATTTGAATTAACACTTCAGATACCTTCAGAGCCAGGATTCAGCTACTCTAGTGTGAAAGATAGGATTATAATCTGGAGCAAAATAATTTGACATACATAATAACTAAAAGCGATGTAAAATCCTGAATTGGGTCCTAGAACAATAATAAAATGTAGTTTCCCTTGCTGTGCAAAAGCTCTGTATCTTGATGAAGTCCCAATAGTTCATTTTTGCCCTTGCTTCCCTTGCCTTTGGAAACGTGTCTAGCAAGAAGTTGCTGTGGCTGAGATTGAAGAGGTTCCTGTCTGTGTTCTCCTCTAAGATTTTGATGGATTCCTGTCTCACATTTAGGCCTTTCATCCATTTTGAGTTTATCTCTGCATATGGTATAAGAAAATGGTCCATTTTCATTCTTCTACGTGTGGCTGTCCAATTTTCCCAACATCATTTGTTGAAGAGACTGTCCTTTTTCCATTGGATATTCTTTTCCTGCTTTGTTAAACATTAGTTGACCATAGAGTTGACGGTCCATTTCTAGGCTCTCTCTTCTGTTCCATTGATCTATGTGTCTGTTTTTGTGTCAGTACCATACTGTCTTGATGATGACAGCTTTGTAATAGAGCTTGAAGTCCAGCATTGTGATGCCACCAGCTTTGGTTTTCTTTTTCAATATTCTTCTGGCTATTCAGGGTCTTTTCTTGTTCCATACAAATTTTAGGATTATTTGTTCCATTTCTGTGAAGAAACTTGATGGAGAGATTGCATTGAATGTGTAGATTGCTCTGGGTAGTATAGACATTTTAACAATATTTGTTCTTCCAATCCATGAGCATGGAATATTTTTCCATTTCTTTGTGTCTTCCTCAATTTCTTTCATAAGTGTTCTGTAGTTTCTAGAGTACAGATCCTTCACCTCTTTGGTCAGGCTTATTTCTAGGTATCCTATGGTTTTTGGTGCAATTATAAATGTGATAGATTCCTTAATTTCTCTTTCTTTTGTCTCATTGTTAGTGTATAGAAATGCAACTATGCACAATGATTTATGTGCATTGATTTTATATCCTGCTATGTTGGTGAATTCCTGTATGAGTTCTAACAATTTTGGGGTGGAGTCTTTTGGGTTTTCCACATAAAGTATCATGTCATCTGCAAAGAGCGAGAGTTTGATTTCTTCTTTGCCAATTTAAATGCCTTTTATTACTTTTCATTGCTGAGGCTAGGACTTCTAGTACTGTGTTGAACAACAGTGGTGAGAATGGACATCCCTGCCATGTTCCTGACCTTAGGGGAAAAGCTCTTCATTTTTCCCCATTGAGAATGACATTTGCTGTGGGCTTTTCATATATGGCTTTTATGATGGAGGTATATTCCCTCTATCCATGTACTGTAGAGAGTTTCAATCAAGAAAGAAGGCAGTATTTTGTAAAATGCTTTCTCTGCATCAATTGAGAGGATCATATGGTTCTTGTCCTTTCTTTTATTAATGTGATGTATCATATCGATTGATTCATGGATGCTGAACCACCCTTGGAGCCCAGGAATAAGTCCCACTTGGTTGTGGTGAATAATCCTTTTCATGTACTGCACAGGAAAACAGTCAACAAAACTAAAAGGCAACCAATGGAATGGGAAAAGTTATTTGCAAATGACTTTCCAGATAAAGGGCTAGTATCTAAGGTCTATAAAGAACTTTTCAAACTCAACACCCAAAGAACAAATAGTCCAGTTGAGAAATGGGCAGAAGACATGAACAGACATTTCTCCAAAAAAGACATACAAATGGCCAACAGACACATGAAAAAATGCTCAGCATCACTTGGCATCAGGGAAATACAAATCATAACCACAATGAGATACCACCTCACATCAGTCAGAATGGCTAAAATGAACAAGTCAAGAAACAACAAATGCTGGCAATGATGTGGAGAAAGAGGAACCCTCTTGCACTGTTGGTAAGAATGCAAACTGGTACAGCCACTCTGGAAAATGGTATTGATGTTCCTCAAGAAGTTAAAAACAAAGCTACCCTATTACCTAGCAATTGCATTACTAGGGATTTACCCCAAAGATCCAAACATAGTGATCTGAAAGGGCACCTGCACCACAATGTTTATAGCAGCAATGTCCACAATAGCCAAACACTGGAAAGAGCCCAGATGTCCTTCAATAGATGAATGGATAAGAAGATGTGGTTCATATATACAATGGAATATTCCTCAGCCAAGGATGAAATCTTACCATTTGCATTGATGTGGATGGAACTGGAGGGTATTATGCTGAGCAAAATTAGTCAATCAGAGAAAGACTATCATATGGTTTCACTAATATGTGGAATATAAGAAACAGTGCAGAGGATCATAGGGGAAGGAAAGGAAAATGGAATGGGAAAAAATCAGAGAGGAAGACAAACCATGGAAGAGTTAACTATAGGAAACAAACTGAGGGTTGCTGGAGGGGAGGTGGGTGGGGGAATGGGGTAACTGGGTGATGAGCATTAAGGAGGGCATGTGATGTGATGAGCACTGGGTATTATATGCAACTGATGAGTAACTGAACTCTACATCTGAAACTAATGATGTACTATATGTTGGATAATTGAATTTAAAAAATCCATACATTTAATAATAAAGAGTGATAGAGGAGTCATACAGTTACAATTTTTTTAAATGTAATTAAAAAAACTGATGCAATATGAATAAAATGTGTGGTTAGCTAATACTATTGTTCCAATGTTAATTTCTTGGTTTTGATAGCTGTACTATATGGTTAGATAGGATGTTAACATTAAGGCAAGGTGGATGAAGGGTCCATGGGTACTCTCTGTACTATCTTACCAACTTTTCTCTCAGTCTAAAATTATTTCAAGATAAAAAGAAAAAAACACTATATTCCACAAAAATCACACCAAGTGCATGTTGAAAATGCAAACTTCTCCAATTTCAGAGATAAGGAAATGATAGTCCTGGAGCAAGACTCAGGAGTCTGCCAACAGGCACACAAGGAGATCCTGATGCAAATTTATTAGGGATCATAGTGGGAGAAACTCGGATCTGAAAAAACACTGATCCATAACCAAAATGTGTGATTATATGATTAAATAAAAAAATATAACTGAGGCTGTAACAAGGCTTTTGGGTGAAATCTAGGTTTTGTTTCTACCTCTGCCAGTTACTGTATAAAATTAAGCATGTTATCTGATGGGCCTCAGATTCCTCATATATAAAGAAAGAAGGTAGATCTACAGAGTTCTAGTGCCATTCCTGTATAGTGCATAAAAGGAATATCCAGAATGGTCAATAGTAGTCTGTAAATCCTTACTCTGGCAGCCATACATCTCTCCCAGCACCTCTGTAGATTCCTTTTCTCTTATGGCATTCAACAAAACTAGGCTTTGTGCAGCATCATTCCCATGTAAGCAAATATCTGGCCCTGAAGTGAGTTAAACACAGCCAAAGGGAGACACAACCATGATGAAAAAACACAGCCACTGTAACAAGGTCAGCAGCAGGGGACATTAGATTTTGAATTTGCTTTATTGAGTAGAGAAGCAGAGACTATAGTTCCAATAGCATGCCCTTTCGCTTTGTGAAATAGAAATCCTAACTTCCATCTGTAAAGGCTCAGGGGAAATGAAATGACATCTTTGGCTCTAGGCCTTTCATTAGAAAGTGGTTTTATACCAGATCAGGCCACAGACTCATAGCTACCATGTCTCTACAGAGACTCTGCCCAGAAGAAGAAAGATGGATCTAAGTCATCTCAGAGCAACTGAATTTAGAAGTGGCACTGAGTAGAGTCTTGGGATTTCCTCTGGTTTCTTACTGGATTGGTCATCTCTGCTAAGTATGTGAGTACTCAAAGACATTAGCATGAGTTTATACTTCCCAAATTGGAGACTAGGTGATATATTCAAATAAAAGTTCCTATAGGGCAGATAATATGCTAATCTCACCCCATTCAAATTCTGTTGACCTGACTCAACAGTTTAGGTAGATGAACAATTTTTAAATTACCTATATATCAACTCTAGGCACAAAGTATATCAAAAAACATATGACACTAACATTTTCTGAGTGCAAAAATATTACTTGCTATTATAGAACATAATTGTTCAGCATATTTAAGTTTCTTAAACCTTTGTTTCTTCATTTGTGCAGAGAGCTAGTAACACCTACAAAATTATATTTGATCTTGACAATAATTCTTTGAGTTTTATTTCACGTGACCTTATCCACATATAAGGAAAAGGAAAGTGAACTTAAACATCTCAATATCTCTACTTAGACCTTATGTGCAGTTAAGTTTAAGAGTTTGGATTTAAACCCAGATCCAACAACCCTAAAACTCACACATCATTTAGGATGACTCCAGGAAAATGACTGCTAATTATGGGATTTTCCTGAAAGTCAAAATGAATTTGTCTCTTCGAACCATGAGAGACTATGGACTCCAAGAAACAAAACTGAGGATTTTAGATGGGAGGAGGGTGGGTGGATGGGTTAGCCCAGTGATGGGTATTAAGGAGGGCACGTATTGCATGGAGCACTGGGTGTTATATGCAAACAATGAATCATGGAACACTACATCAAAAACTAATGATATAATGTATGGTGACTAACATAATAAAATTAAATTAAAATATATATAAATAAATAAATAGATTTGTCTCTTAAACAAGAACATCTGGAGGGGAAATGGATTCCCCCTTTTATATCTGGTTTGTCAGTGTGATAGTTTGTGATTAAGTATGGTTTCCTTAGAGTGAAATGTATTAGCTATGCAGAAACAGTCCCCATTGACATTTGGAAACTGAGATCTACCCTAAAGTGAAGTATAATGAACAGAAAGGTTTCCATCTATTCATTCCAGAGATGCTGGTCTTCTGGATTAAGAATTAGGACAGAGTAGGAAAAATTAGTCAATAAATTGGAAGACAGTATAACTAAATCAGGAGTTTGGTTTTTCTCCTTTATGCTTTGTTTTGTTTATGTGGAGGGAAGATCATGTTATTTATTTTGACAGGACCATTACTTAATATTGTGTACATTTTCAGTTTCAGAAACATTAGAAGACATCCTTACATTCCCAATTACTATGTATTTGTTGAGATATTATGGTAATTTTCAGGCAGATGACAATAAAATTACTTGAAGTCTACATTTAAAAGTGTCATCTCTATTTATGAGGATACATGTTTCAGTGTAGACACTTCCTGATTTTAAACTATATTACAAAGCTGTTGTAATCCAAGCAATATGGTACTGGCATAGAAACAGGAACATCGGCTAGTGGATAACTTTAAAGAGTTCAGACATAAAGCTACACATATACAGTCAACTAATGGTCTTTGACAGTGGTGCCAAGAATGCACAAGGGGGAAAGGAAAGTCTCTTCAATAAATGGTTTTAAGAAAACTGGACAGCCACATGTAAAATAATACAGGTGTACATTTATCTATGCCACTCACAAAAATTAACTCAAAAAAGATCAATGACTTAAATATAACACCTGAAAGCATAAAAACTCCTAGAACAAGAAAGTTCCTTGGCATTGGTCTTGGCAATTATTTCTTGGTTAAGTCACCAAAAGCACAGGCAACAAGAGCCAAAATAAGTAGGACTACCATAAACTAAAAAGCCTCTGCACAGCAAAGGAAATATATTGGAAAGGCAACCTACAAAATGAGAGAAAATATTTTCAAACCATATATCTAATAAGTGGTTAATATCCAAACTAAAGAAAGAACTCATAAAATTCAATAGCAAAAACCCAAGCAATCCAATTTAAAAATGGGCAAAGAACCTGAACAGACATTTTTCCAAAGCATTTAAATGGCCAATGGGTTTATGAAAATGTTCTCAACATCACAAACCATTAGGGAAATGCAAATCAAAACCATAATGAGTTATCACCTTAACACCTGTTAGAATGGCTATTATCACAAAGAAAAGATACAACAAATGTTGGTGAGGATGTGGAGAAAAGGGAACCTTTACACACCACTGATGGGATTGCAAATTGGTATAGCCATTATGGAAATCAGTATGGTAGTTCCTCAAAAAATTAAAAATAGAACTATCTCACGATCCATAAATCTTACTCCTAGGTATATATCTGAAGGAAGTGAAATCAGTATTTTGAAGAGATATCTGCACATCTATGTTCATTATAGCATTATTCACAATAGCCAATATATGAAAATAATCTAAATGTCTTTCCACAATGAATGAAAAAATACATGAGATATGCATGTATTTAAATATATATATGTGTGTGTAGGTATATACATATATAATATGTATTACATATAATGCCATATATGTGAGATGTATACATATATACACATATACACATGCATGAACACACACACAGGAATATTATTCAGCCATAAAAAAGAAGGAAATCTTGTCATTTCCAACAACTTGGATGAACCTAGAAGACATTATGCTAAGTGAAATAAGCTAAAGAAAGATAATTATATGGTATCAATTACATGTGGAATCTAAAAAAAAAAAAAAATGATTTCATAGAAACAGAGAATAGAATGGTGGTTTCCAGGGGCTGGGGGAAAGAAAGAAGTGCAGAGATGTAGGTCAAAGGGTACAAACAGTTATAAGTTAAGTTCTGAGGATCTAATGCACAGCATGATGACTGTAGTTAAAAATACAGTATTTGACACTTGAACATTAGCAAGAGTCAATATTAAGCATCTCACACCACACACACACACACACACACACACACACACACACAGAATTAACTATGTGAGGTGATGGATGTGTTAATTATCTTGATCTTGGCAATCATTCCACAATGTATGTGTGGGTGTGTATATAAAATTATCACATTGTATACTTTAAACATATACAATTATATTTGTCAATTAGTATTCAATCAAGGTTGGAAAACAAATTTATCATCAGATAATATCAGAGCTGTGCTTTGCCTCAGAATCACAAAGGGGAAAAAGGAAAGAATCATCTGAAGGTGGTCTTAAGTCAGAGGATAAAGTCCATTATCATTGTAGACAAGATACTAAAGCAGGAAAATTCCAAGAATTCACAGGAGAAATGAAGAAGTGCTCAGAGATTGTGGCACATTCTTTTCTTGCTTTCTGCTCAGGTTTTCCTCTTCACCTGGGCTCCACACAGACTTAGAAAGCCCATGATCTTGGATCAATTCTACGATCTTCTCTCTCTGCTCATCTGATCAGGTGGCCCAGCATTGCTAGAGAAATTCATTTCATGGGTAAATTGGCATCTCTACAACTTCATGAGCTGGACCTACGTACAAGCTTTATGCCTTTTTTTTTTTTTTTTTGGTCAGCTCACTTTCCCACCCTTTTTGGGGATTTTCCAAGTCTCTATTACCCTCTTTAAGCCCAAAACTTGGCCTTTACCTCTCTCTCTTACATGGCCGTATCTCCTATTTCATAAAACAAATGAGACCACCAAATGTGATTTGCATCAACTTCCTACTCTACTCCAACCTGTAATTCACCTATATCTATACCAATCCTCACCTTTATTACTCCAGTCTTTAAAAATAACATACTGTGGTATTCCCGCCAGAAGCTGCTCTTACATTCACATTCCCTTTTCAACTCTGTTCATATATTCAAGTGTAGGCTGAATGACTTCATCTGGATCTCCCATAGCTGTCTTAAATACAAAATGTCTAAACCCCTATCTTCCCCACATTATTTTTTCCTATGAGTATTCTTGATGTCACTTGTTGATACCACAAAGCTGTAAACCTGAGGGTCATCTCTAACTTTCATTCTTTCTCTCACCTTCACAAGCAATATAATCATTTATCTACTCAACCATTAGGAATCCTACTGATTTTGTCTTCTAAATACTTCTTGAATCTGATCTGCTTTATTTCTGGATATTATTTCTCCTCTGGACAGCCTTCTAGTGATGTGATGGACTACAGTGGGTTTTTTTTTTTTCCTTTTAATCCTGTTTCTACCTTGTGCCCAGAGCTATTTATATAAAATGAAAATCTGAACACACTGATGCTTTACCTAAAACCCTTCACTGGATACCTACTGACCTACTTTTCCAAGCCCATCTCCCACATGAGCACTATACCTGCTTAGAAAAACTCACTCTTGGCCTTCTCTCTTAAGCTAGAAAAAAATCCAAACCTATGTATAATTCTCTGTATTTGCCTACATACTTCTGTTCATGTTATTTCCCCTTAATTAAATGTTCCTTAACTCTCCCCTTTGCTCTATGATAATTCTTCACCTAACTTCACTTTCATTTTACAACTTATTTCAGACATTACCTCCTCTAGGAAGACTTCAGTAAGCATTATTATTGACAGACTAGGTCAAATGACTCATATTCTGTTCTCCCATAGTACCCACTACATGATTTCATCAATGCTCTGACACGTTATAATTTGTATTATAATATTTTATCTTTTTCCCCTCCACTACAATCCAAGTTTTAGAGAAGAACAGTGAAACTATACCCCAAGTTCAGTCTGCCACCTGTTTCAGTAAATAAAGTTTTGTTGGAAGACAGCCATGTCCATTTATATACGTATTGTCTATGTGCTTCTATACTACAATGGCAGAGTTGAGTGGTTGTGACAGAGACCATATGGCCTGAAAAGTCTAAAAATTTTAAACTATCTGACCCTTTGCAGAAAAAAGTCTGTCAACCTCTATCTTGGAGGAAATTAACTGTTTCTTACTACTTTTGTATCCCATCACCTTACAAAACTACTGTGTAGTGTAAGAGTTTGGTATTTCTTAAATAGATGTACCAAGTAAATAAAAGTAGTTCTGAAGTTTCTCAGCCAATTCCATTAATTAGTCATCTACCAATAGGACTTATTCAAGATCAGATTATGAGGTTGAAACATTTAATGCAATTCTAATGACAGAAGGGTCCTATGTAGGCATTTTAGCAGTTTCTCCTTAGGAAATAAATTTTGAATATTATTTTTAGGGAACATTAAGCACCTTCTAACAAGTACTTTCTTTTTCTCTCTCTCCATGAAAGAAAGTATTCTCAGATGAAAGAAAACTAAGAAAAACTATTGCTTTAAAACAGTTGCTAATGCAAGATCTTCAGGCAGAAGGAAAATTATACAAAAAGAAAACCTGGAATATCAGGAATGAATAAAGAGCAACAAAAATAGTAAATTTATATATGATAAATAAATAATACTATGTTCCTATTTACTTTTTAAATATATACTTGGCTGGTAAAAGTTAAAAATTTAACATTGGCTAGAGGGCTTTTCAAGGGATGTGTATGTAATGTGTAAGAAAACTGTGACATAAAGAGGGTGGGAAGATAATTCTATATGGTGGAAAGGTGTGAACATTTTGCTTGTGAAATGTAAAACATTGGTTCTACAGAAAAGTTATTTGTATTATAACCCCCAGAGAAACCATTACCAAAATATAGGATGAGATAAAGTTAAAAAACACAGTAAATAATGTAAAGTAGTAACCATCTTTACTCTGGTTTAAATAACACCAGGAAAAAAAAAAAAAAAACAGAGAAGAGAGAACAGAGAAACCAGAAACAGAAAGAACAGAAAACAAATAGGAAAATCATAGACCTAAATCTAAAAATATCAATATTACAGTAAATTTAAATGGTCTAAGCACAAAAGTTGAAAATCAAAGATTGTCAGGATGTATATAAAAGAATCAATTTTATCTATGAGAAACTTATTTCAAATATAATGATAGAGGTAGGTTAAAAATCAAAAGATTAAAGAGAGATGTCATATAAACATTAACCAAAAGCAGGTTAGGATAGCTACATCAATATAAGACAAAACACATCAAAACAAAATAATAGAGAAAAGGGGCATTACACAAGAACAGGATCAAATCATCAAAAAGAAATAACAATCCTATGGCCAACAGGCACATGAAATGATGTTCAACATCACTGAACCTCAGGGAAATGCAAATCAAAACTACAATAAGATGTCACCTCACACCTGTCAGAATGGCTAAAATCAAAAACACAAGAAACGACAGGTGTTGGCAAGGATGTAGATAAAGGGGAACCCTCTTGCACTCTTGGTGGGAATGCAAACTGGTGCAGTCACTCTGAAAAACAGTATGGAGGCTCCTCAAAAAGTTAAAAAATAGAACTATCCTATGATCCAGCAATTGCACTACCAGATATTTACCCGAAGAATGTAAAAATACAGATTCAAAGGGATACATGAACCTCGATGTTTATAGCAGCATTATCTACAATAGCCAAACTATGGAAATAGCCCAAGTGTCTGTTGACTGATAAACGGATAAAGAAGATGTGGTATATATACACAATGGAATATTATTCAAACATAAAAAAGAATTTGCAATGATATGGATTGAGCTAGAAGGTATTATGCTAAGTGAAATAAGTCAGAGAAAGACAAATACCATATGATTTCACTCCTATGTGGAATTTAAGGAACAACAACAAAACTCAAGGAAAAAAAAGAGAGAAGAGGGAGACAAGTCAAGAAACAGACTCTTAACTAAAGAGAATGAACTGATGGTTACCAGAAGGGAGGTGGGTAGGGGAATGGGTTAAATAGGTGATGGGGACTAAGGAGTGCACTTGCTGTGATGAGCACTGGGTGCTGTATGGCATTGTTGAATCACTGTATTATACAGCTGAAACTAATATTACACTGCATGTTAACTAACTGAAATTTAAATCAAAACTTAAAAAGAAATAATCCTAATTATGTATATACTTAATAGAACTTCAAAAAAATGAAGCAAAATCTAACAGAACTGGACAGATAAACAAATCTACAATTATAGCTGGAGACTTCAACACTCCCACTCCCCTGAGCAATAAATAGAACCAATAGACAATAAATCAGGTTATAGAAGAACTAGGCTACACATCATCAACCAATTAACTCTAATTGACATTTTTACAATACTTGACCCAACAGCATAATGTATACCCTTTTCAAGTTCACATAAGAATGCTCACCAAGATAGATCATATCTCAGGTTACAGAACAAACCTTAGCAAATTTTAAAGAACAGAAATTGTACAAAGCATTTTCTGTGACATCAATGGAAGTGAATGAGAATTGAATTACAGAAGGATAGGAATAAAAACTCCAAACACTTGAAAATTAAACATACTTCTAATAATCCATGGATCAAATAGGAAGACTCTGAGGAAATTAGAAAATACCATGAACAAAAACAAAAATACAACATTCCAAAGTTTGTGGAATTCAAGCAGTGCTGATTTAAATGTACAGTGTTAAATGCTTACATTTAAAAAAAGAAAAAAGGTCCCAAATCAACAAACCAAATGTTCATTTTAAGAAACTAGAAAAATGGGGCACCAGGGTGGCTCAGGAAGTTGAGCATCTGATTCTTGGTTTCACTCAGGTCATGATCTCATAGGTCTTGGGATGGAGCCACCCACCTCCGGATTCAGCAGGGAGTCTGCTTGAGAATTCTCTCCCTCTGACCCTCCCCCCACTCATGTGCACGTGCATGCTCTTTCTCTCTAAAATAAATAAATCTTTTAAGAAAAAGAAACTAGAAAAGTAAGCACAATCATAAGGAGGGAAATGGCAAAGGTAAGAGAAGCCCATGAAATATAAAAGTAAACATAATAGAGAAAATCAATGACACTAATAGCTAGTTCTTTGGAAAGATCTTTAAAAATAACCGATAAACTTCTGACAAAACAGAAAAGAGAGAAAGACAAAGCATATTTAAAAAAAAAATTAACATTCATTCATGATAACAGTCTAAGCAAAGTAGGAATATAAGGAAACAACCTAATAGAGGGCAAGGGAGGGTGTATGTGTATGTATGTGTATGCAGGCCTACAGCTAATATCATATTTAATACTAAATTGCCATAGCAAGAATGAAAGAGATTCTGTTAAATTAAGGCAATATTACATTACTATGTATATCAATTTAACGACCTGAATAAAATCGGCTAATTCCTCAAAAAACACAAACTACCAAACAGATGCAACAGGTAAACTGAATAGATCTAGAACCATTAAGGAATTTAATTCCTATTTAAAAGTCTTCAGAAAGAGAAATTACCAGGCCCAATGGTTTCTTTAGTGAGTTCTATAAAATATTAAAAGAACAGGCAATATCAATTCTACAGAATATTTCCAGAAAATTGAAGGGAACAATTTTCTCCTCATTATGTAAGATGTGCATTATCCTAATATCAAAACCAGGCAATGACATTGATCAGGTTCCACCATCAACTCTACAGCATTCAAGGGCTATACCATTCAAAACTATGGAAATCATATTTTCTGCCTAATTTATATTAATAAATTTATTAATAAACACCGTATTTTTAAAAACTGGTTATTACAGTCCAAGAAAACTACAAACCAATATCCATCATAAACATAAACATAAAAATCCTTTACCAAATACAGCAAATCTAATTCAACACTATATAAAAAGAATGATACACCACAATTAAGTGGGGTTTCTGACAAGAATGTACTCTTGGTTCAATATTTGAAAATCAATGTAATCCACCATATTAACGTCTAAAGAATAAACACTACAAGATGATATAAATTGACACAGACAAAGCATATTAAAAAAAAATCAACATTCATTCATGGTAACTCTCTAAGCAAAGTAGGAATACAAGAAAACTTAATCTAATAGTGTGTGTCTGTCTGTGTGCCTACAGCTAATATCACATTTAATAATAAAAGATGGAATGCTCTTTCTCAACAATAGAGAATGTGGCATGGATATCAATTCTCACCACTCCTATTCAACACAATAGAAGTCCTAACCAGTGAAATAAACATAGAACAAGAAATAAAATAGCTATGAAAAGAAGATGATGGTAGATAATCCCCAGAATCCACATAAACTTAGAACTAATCATTCATTTTAGGTCACAGGATACATCAACACACAAAAATCAATTGTATTTCCCCAGATTAACATTGAACAATTGGAAATACATTTTTTTATTGTACAAGAGTTCCAGAATAATGAAATAGGTATAAATCTAGCAAAACATGTACAGTATCTGTACAACAAAATGTTGGTGAAATTAAGTTTAAAAACCTAAATAAATGGGGAGATATAGGATGTTCATGTATTGAAAAACTTATCTTATAAAGATGTTAATTCTCCCCAAATTAATTTATAGATTTAATATGATTCCAAACAAATCCCACCGGAATTTTCTATAGATATAGATGACTTTATTCCAACCTTTATGTGGAGAGACATTAAGAATAACGAAAAGAAATTTGAATCAGAAAAATAAAGTTTCAGAAATAACAATATTTTATTTTTTTAATTTTATTATGTTATATAAGTCACCGTACACCATTAGTTTTTGATATAGTGATCCACAATTCATTGTTTTTATATAACACCCAGTGCTCCATGCAGGACGTGCCCTCCTTAATACCCACCACCTGGCCAACCCATCCCCCCAGCCCCTCCCCTCTAAAACCCTCAGTTTGTTTCTTAGAGTCCATGGTCTCTCATGGTTCGTCTCTCCCTCCTGTTTCCTGCCCCCTTCATTTTTCCCTTTCTTCTCCTAATGTCCTCCATGCTATACTTCCTGTTCCACAGATAAGTGAAGCCATATGATAATTGATTTTCTCTGCTTCACTTATTTCACTTAGCATAATCTCATCCAGTCCCATCCATGTTGATGTAAAAGTTAGGTATTCATCCTTTCTGATGGCTGAGTAATATTCCATGGTATATATGGACCACATCTTCTTTACCCATTCATCTGTTGAAGGGCATCTCAGCTCTTTCCACAGTTTAGCTATTGTGGGCATTACTGCTATGAACACTGGGGTGCATATGGCCCTTCTTTGCACTACATCTGCGTCTTTAGAGTAAATACCCAGTAGTGCAGTTGCTGGGTCATAAGGTAGCTCTATTTTCAATTTTTTGAGGAACCTCCATACTGCTTTCAAAGTGGCTGTACCAACTTGCATTCCCACCAACAGTGTTAAGAGGGTTTTCCTTTCTCCACAACCTCTCCAACATTTGTTGTTTCTTGCCTTGACAATTTTTGCCATTTTAACTGGTGTAAGGTGATATCTCAATGTGGTTTTGATTTGAATTTCCCTGATGGCTAATGGTGATGAACATTTTTTCATGTGTCTGTTAGCATTTGCATGTCGCCTTTAGAGAAGTGTCTGTTCATGTCTTCTGCCCATTTTTTGACTTGATTATTTGTTTTTTGGGTGTTGAGTTTGAGAAGTTCTTTATAGATCTTGAGTACCAGCTATTTATCTATACTGTCATTTGCAAATATCTTCTCCCATTCTGTGGGTTGCCTCTTTGTTTTGTTGACTGTTTCCTTTGCTGTGCAGAAACTTTTTATCTTGATGAAGTCCCAAAAGTTCATTTTTGCTTTTGTTTCACTAGCCTTTGGAGATGTATCTTGAAAGAAGTCACTGTGGCCGATGTTAAAGAGCTTACTGCCTATGTTCTCCTCTAGGATTTTGATGGATTCCTGTCTCACACTGGGGGTCTTTCATCCATTTTGAGTTTATCTTTGTGTATGGTGTTAAAGAATGGTAAGGTTTCATTCTTCTGCATGTGGCTGTCCAATTTTCCCAGCACCATTTATTGAAGAGACTGTCTTTTTTCCATTGCATATTTTTTCCTGCTTTGTCAAAGATTATTTGGCCATAGAGTTGAAGGTCCATATCTGGGCTCTACATTCTGTTCCATTGGTCTATGTGTCTGTTTTTGTGCCAGCACCATGCAGTCTTGGTGATCACTGCTTTGTAATATAGCTTGAAATCCGGCAACGTGATGCCTCCAGCATTGTTTTTCTTTTTCAACATTTCCTTGGTGATTTCAGGGTCTTTTCTGATTCCATACAAATTTTACGAATGTTTGTTCCAGCACTTTGAAAAATGTCATTGGAATTTCGATCAGGATGGTGTTGAAGGTATAAATTGTTCTGGGTAGCATAGACATTTTAACAATGCTTATTCTTCTGATCCATGAGCATGGAATGTTTTTCCATCTTTTTATGTCTTCTTCAATGTCTTTCATGAGTGTTCCATAGTTCCTAGAGTATAGATCCTTTAACCTCTTTGCTTAGGTTTGTTCCGAGTTATCTTATGGTTTTTGGTGCTATTGTAAATGGAGTCATTTCTCTAATTTCTCTTTCTACAGTTGTATTGTTAGTGTATAAGAAAGCAACTGATTTCTGTGCATTGATTCTGTATCCTGCCACATTACTGAATTGTTGTATGAGTTCTAGTAATTTGGGGGTGGAGTCTTTTGGGTTTTCCACATAAAGTATCATGTCATCTGTGAAAAGAGAGAGTTTGACTTCTTTGCCAATTTGAATACCTTTTATTTCCTTTTGTTGTCTGATAGCTGTTGCTAGGACTTCTAGTACTATGTTGAATAGCAGTGGTGATAGTGAACATCCCTGCCGTGTTCCTGACCTTAGTGGGAAAGCTCTCAGTTTTTCCCCATTGAGGATGATATTCACTGTGGGTTTTTCATTGATGGATTTTATGAACTTGAGGAATGTTCCCTCTATCCCTATGCTCTGAAGATTTTTAATCAGAAAAGGATGCTGTATTTTGTCAAATGCTTTTTCTTCATAAACTGAGAGAACCATATGGTTCTTCTCTCTCCTCTTATTAATGTGTTCTGTCACATTGATTGATTTGCAAATGTTGAACCACCCTTATATCCCAGGGATAAATCCCACTTGGTCATGGTGGATGATCCTTTTAATGTACGGTTGGAACCTATTAGCTAGGATTTTGTTGAGAATTTCTGAATCCATATTCATCAGGGACATTGGTCTGAAATTCTTTTTGATGGGGTCTTTGCCTGGTTTGGGATTAAGGTAATGCTGGCCTCACAGAATGAGTCTGGAAGCTTTCCTTCTGTTTCTATTTTTTGAAACAGCTTCAGTAGAATAGGTATTATTTCTTCTTTGAATGTTTGGTAGAATTCCCCAGGGAATCCATCAAGCCCTGGACTCTTGTTTTTGGGGAGGTTTTTGATCACTGCTTCAATCTCATTCCTGGTTATTGGCCTATTCAGGATGTCAATTTCTTCCTGTTTCAGTCTTGGGAGTTTATAGGTTTCCAGGAAGGCATCCATTTCTTCCAGATTGCTCAATTTATTGGCATATAGTTGTTGATAATAATTTCTAATAATTGTTTCTATTTCCTTGGTATTAGTCGTGATCTCTCCCCTTTCATTCATAATTTTATTAATTTGGGTCTTTCTCTTTACTTTTGGATAAGTCTGGCCAGTGGTTTATCGATCTTATTAATTCTTTCAAAGAACCAGCTTCTAGTTTCGTTGATCTGATCTACTGTGTTTCTGGTTTCTAATTCATTGATCTCTGCTCTAATCTTAATTATTTCTCTTTTAATGCATGGCTTAGGCATCATTTGTTGTTTTTTTTCCAGTTCTTTAAGGTGTAAAGTTAGTTGGTGACTTTAGGATTTTTCTATTTTTTTGAGTGAGGCTTGGATGGCTATGTATTTCCCCCTTAGGACCACCTTTGCAGTATCCCATAGGTTTGAGACCAATGTGTTTTCATTCTCACTGGTTTCCATGAATTGCTTAAGTTCTTTGATTGATCCAAACATTCTTGAGCAGAGTGGTCTTTAGCTTCTAAGTGTTTGAATTTCTGCCAAATTTTTTCTTGTGATTGAATTCCAGTTTTAAAGCATTATGGTCTGAGAATATGCAGGGAATAATCTCAATCTTTGGGTATCAGTTGAAACCTGATTTGTGACCCAGTATGTGGTCTATTCTGGAGAAAGTTCCATGTGTGTTTGAGAAGAATTAGTATCCTGTTGTTTTAGGGTGGAATGTTCTGTATATATCTATGAGGTCCATCTGGTCCAGTGTGTCATTCAAAGCTCTTCTTTGTTGATTTTCTGCTTAGATGATCTGTCTATTGCTGAGAATGGAGTATTGAGGTGTCCTACAATTAATGTATTGTTATCAGTATGACTCTTTACTTTGGTTAACAGTTGGCTCATGAAGATGGCTGCTCCCATGTTGGGGGCATAGATATTTACAATTGTTAGATCTTCTTGTTGGATAGACCCTTTAAGAATGATATAGTGTCCTTCTGTGTCTCTAACTACAGTCTTTAGTTTAAAATCTGATATAAGAATTGCTACCCCAGCTTTCTTTTGAGATCCACTGGCAAGGAAGATGGATCTCCATGCCTTCACTTGCAGTCTGGATGTATCTTTAGATTCAAAATGAGTTTCTTGTAGACAGCATGTGGATGGGTCCTGTCTTTTTATCCAATCTGCAACCCTGTGCCATTCTATGAGAGCATTTAGGCCTTTCACGTTGAGAATGATTATTGAAAAATATGAATTTATTGTCATCATGTTGTCTGTGAAGACCTTTTTTTTTTTTTTTTTTTTTTAGATTGTCTGTGTAAATTTCTGTTCTATATCACTCTTGGAGTCTTGCAGGGCCAGCTTAGTGGTCACATATTCTTTCAGTTTCTGCTGGTCTTGGAAGCTCTGCATCTCTCCATCCATTCTAAATGAAAGCCTTGCCAGATAAAGTATTCTTGGCTGCATGCTCTTCTCATTTAGAACCCTGGATATGTCTTTCCAGGCCTGTCTGGCTTGCCAGGTCCCTGTGGATAGGTCTGATATTATTCTGATGTTCCTCCCTCTGTATGTAAGGAATCTCTTCCCCCTAACTGCCCTTAAGATTGTTTCCTTGGTTCTAAGATTTGTTTTACTATTACATGCCGGGGTGTTGGCCTGTTTTCCTTGATCTTGGGAGGGGTCCTCTCTGCCTCTAGGACACAAATGTTTCTTTCATTCCCCAGATTAGGGAAGTTCTCAGCTATGATTTGCTCAAATGTTATCTCCTAGTCCTCTCTCTCTCTCCACCTCCTCAGGGATCCCAATAATTCTGACATTGGAACGTTTCATGGTGTCACTTATTTCTCTGATTCTATTTTCGTGGATTTTGAGCTGTTTTCCCCTGAACTCCTCTTTTCCCTTCTTGTCTATTAATTGTTCTTCTAGATCACTAATTCGTTCTTCTGCCTCGCTTACCCTAGCTGTTAGAGTATCTAGATTAGATTGGATCTTATTGATAGCATTTTTAAATTCTGCAAATTCAGCTTTCCTTTCTGCCCTTAGGGACTCTGTGTTGCCATTAATCAATTTCTCCATTCTAGCTATTGTCTTCACAATTGCTACACTGAATTCCATCTCCAACATCTTTGTTATATCTGTATCCATTTGTAAATCTGTGGCATAAGTCATAGTCTCTGAGTCTTTCCCATTTTGGGGGTTCCTCCTCCTAGTCATCCTGTTGAGGGGTGGTTGAGGGAATGTATAGAGTGCAAATTATTGAACACAACTCAAGCAAGATGCCTGTTTTATGGGGACTTTAGGTTTGCTGGCCTCTTGTTTTCCCAGCCTGTCTTCTGGGGGAGGGGCCTGCCACACTGTTATTCAAGCAACCCTGTTTGGGCAGAGTTGCCCTGCACCTTGTGGAGGGTGATGGGTTCAGTGAAAACTGGTTGTTTGGGGTTTTTGTTCTCTGGCGGCTTTCCGCATCTCTTCCAAGAGAGCAGGAGAGATAGTTTCCAACCCTCTGCCTCAGAGCAGAGAGATCGCAGTCTGTTCTTCAGTGAGCTCTCCAGGCCACACTATCTCCATTTCTGTCTGTGCTGCTATAAACTGCAGCATCCTGTGTTGTGGGCCCCTCAGCAGCACCCCCAGTCCTCACCTCCAGGTCTGGCACGTCTCTGCCCTTTGTGCTTCTAAAACTGCCAGCAGCCCACAGTTTCCATGTGTGGCCCTGCCACTCCAGGCTTCCGTCTGGGGGGCTGCCTAAAGTTCTTTCCCTGTCGCTACTGGTCTGTGAGTCTGTGCCCCATCCCCAGCACAGGAGGCCATCACTCACCGGTGGTGTAGGATCCTGATGGCTCGGCTTCCTCCCCCTTCCATTTATCCTCTGGTATCTGCCTGCGGAATCATGGCTCCCTACTTTGTACCTTGAAACCAACTGCCTGCAATATTGTTTGTAGAGATCCAGATCTATCTTCTTACATCTCAGGCTGATTTTGTGGGTGTTCAGAGGGGTCTGGTAGATATCCAGCTCAATTCTGGCGACCAGTTGGAATAGGGTCCCCTACCCCTCCGCCATCTTTTCCCTCCATCCATTTTCTACCCACAATACTAAATTTTAAGCTTACTATGGAGTTACAGTAATCAAGACAGTGTGGAATTGACAGTAGTATAAACCAAGAGAAAAGAGTCCAGAAATGCACCAGCACAGATGTGGCTAAAAGATTTTTGACAAAAGTGCAGGGACAACTCAATGGAGGAAGGATAGTCTTTTCAACAAATGGTGCTACAACAACTCGACAGCCATCTATTAGCAACAAAAAAATTACCTCAACTTAAATCTCACATTTTATATAGAAAATAACCCAAAGTACATTATAGATCTGAAAGTGTAATATAAAACTATGTATTTTTCAGAAGAAAACCTTAGAATCCTCATGACCTTGGGTTAGGCAAAGAGTTACCTTTAAAATAGTGTTATTTGAGTCACTTTGATGAATCTATTTTAATCTAATCAAGTATAGCTTACTACTAGCATAATTATATAAATATAATTAATCTAAATAGTGTATTTGAGATACATAAGATATTATAAGACATAAATTTATGATGTATAATTTATCTAACATAAAATTCACCCAAAATATACAAATGCAGTGGCTTTTAGTATATTCACAGAGTTGTGAGATTATCACCATAATCTAATTTTAGGACTTATTCATCACTCTAAAAAGAAATCTTGTACCTATTCACAGTCTCTCCCCATTCCTGCCATCTTCCAGCCTTAAGCATTCACTAATCTTTCTTAGAATTCTGACACAACTCCAAAAACATGGCCCATGAGAGAAAACATGGACAAACTGGACTTCCTCAAAATTAAAAACTGATGCTTTACATAGGACAGACCCTATGGAAAGAATGAAAAGATTGGGAGAAAATACTTGTAAATTATAGTTCTAACAATGAGCTTGAATACAGAATATACAGAGACCCTTCTAAACTCAACAGTAACAAACACCACAATTTAAAAAATGGGCAAAAGATTTAAACAGATACTTCATCAAAGAAGATGTATAGTGGCAAATACTCACAGGAAAGGCTTTTTAGCCATCACAGAAATGCAAATCCATCTTGCAGTTTCTTATTAAGTTAACCATATACTTATCATATGCCCCAGAAATCCAAGTTCTGAGTATTTACCTTAAAGACAGGAAAACTGACACTCATATAAAAACTCATACCATGAGAGACTATGGACTCTGAGAAACAAACTGAGGGTTTTAGAGGGGAGGGAGTGGGGGGATGGGTTAGCCTGGTGATGGTATTAAGGAGGGCATGTACTGCATGGAGCACTGGGTGTTATATGAAAACAACGGATCGTGGATCACCACATCAAAAACTAATGATGTATTGTATGGTGACTAACACAACATAATAAAATAAAATTAAAAAACTTATACACAAATGTTTGTAGCAAATCTATTCACAATCACAGAATGCAAACAACCTAAATGTCCTCCAGTAATTGAATAGAGGGCTACTACTATTCAAAAAAAATTGATATACTTAACAATGTTGGTGAATTTCGAAGGCATTATGCTGAGTAAAAGAGGCCAGTCTCAGAAACTTACATTCCACCTGATTCCATTCCATTCTCATAAAGACAAAACTATAGTGACGGGGAACAGATCAATGGTTGCTAGGGATTAAGGGTGTGAGAAAAGTCTGAATACCAAGGAATAATATGAGGGAGTTTTATGGGCTAATAGAATTTTTCTATATCCCAATTTTGGCAGTGACGACATGAATCTATACATGGATTTATAGAACTATTTACAGACAAAAAAGTCAATTTTACTGTAAATATAAAAATTAAACTGAAACACAAAGAAAACAAGACAAGCAAAAGCATATCAAATATGAAAACCTACCACTAGCTTCCCCTACTTATCTGATTTCCTCTCCCCAAAACAAAAACCTACACATTCTTTCCTTCACAGTGCTGGGCTTTTGTTCATTTATGTTTGTGTTCGTTTATGTTATGTTTGTGTGAACACTCGTGTAGCATTTACAATGTGAAGAGGAAAGAGCATTCACTTCTGGCTGGAGAAAAGCTAGAAAAAACATGTAAAGTTCCATGGAAAAGTTGGCCTATTCACTAAATACTGAGAAATAGAATTTTAGTAAGAAGAGATGAAGGGAAAATAATTGGACATGTCCTTGTTTGAAGGCAGAAAATAACCTGCCTCATTTGAGGAGGTTTCAGTGTGTTTGGAACCTGGAATAAAGTTAATTTGGAAATTAACTGGAGAGTTCATCTGGCAAAGTTAGACTGAGGACAGGTCATAAAAACCTTGATTGCCAGACAAAGGAGTTTGTACTTTACTTATATCCTATCTACCTGGTAATAAAAAGCATCTCATGTCCTATTCCTTGGCCTTATTATATGGATCTTATTTAAAGCAAGTTTTACATCATTAAGGTCAATAATAAGTGTTAGAAGATGGATTCCAGTATTCACTTTATCACTGATTTATTGTGTGGTCTTTGGCAAATTAACTTCAGCATCATACCATACCATACATAACATACAAAAATTATGCTAGCCTTTCTTATTTTGCCAAGTTTATCTGACAGATGAACCTGATAATAATGCAAAAGGAATTTCTAAAATGTAATGTAAAGCATTTTCTCAAAGTATGGTCCTTGGGTCAGCAACATTAGCAAAACCTGGGAACTTATTAGAAATGCAAATTCTCACAACCTACCCCAGACTTACTGAATCAGAAAGGTTGAGGGTGATGGCCAGCAGTGTGCATTAACAAGCCCTCTTTGTTATTTTTATGCATGCTAAAGCTTGAGAACCACTGACATAAAATATTATACTAATATACTCAAGTGCTATTAAACACAAACTGCAAGCCTCAGTCCACTCTCAACGTTACAATCTCATATGAAGGGACAATGTCTTATTGGTAGCCAGAAAATCAGATATTCTTCATTGGCATTTTGTTTTTTGCAAGTCATGAAGCTATCAAAAGCTGATTTTCCTAGAGGAATAATTACTTTCAGAAATATTTAGCACTCTATATGAGAAGGATCAGGAATGATTTCTTCAAGAGAAAAAAAAAATAGGGAGTTTTTCTTCACTGATTTGTATTTTGATGAAGAAATTTTGCTTGCGAGAATTGATGTCAGCACACTGACCCACAGTCACAACAAATTTGTCAGTTTACTCAATGAATCATCTCTAATGTCAACATTTTCCCCTATACCCCAAATGCTCTTAAGCATTATAAATCCCTGCTGCAAACAATGGCCATTGCTAGTCAGAGGACAAAGCACAATTGACAAGGAGGTAGGTAGAATACTTTTCTCTCTCAGTACAAAATAATAAAGATATATTTATGTGTAAATATATCAACATGAGATATCATCCAATTAAATAATTGAAATAGATTGCCCAGTATCTCACTCAACTAAACAATTAGAAAACAGTGAACTTGTTACTGTCTTAATCGGTATCTTCTTTCACTGATTCAGAAGCTGTTTTTCTAAAAGATGGTTTGCTTGGTTCAAGTTATCACCATTATCATCACCATAAAATATCAGCTCTGTCCCTGAATCTGAGAGTTCCCTATAAGCCAATGTTGTCAGGATTAATTCTAGGAAACATTTAAATTTAGAAAGCACTTGTCTTTGAATTCTGCTTCTATCAGCATATAAGAAACACAACAGGTGGAGAATCTATTGACCAGGCACCAAGTTTAGCTATGAGCTGACTATATAATTATAATTAGACATAGGCCTGTTTTCTCTCTATAAAATAAGAGGAACTAAGAACATCTATAGAAAGGGGCCTCATAATCTTTTTTCTGCAACCATTTGTTTTCTTTTAATGCTCCCTCCCTGTTTTCCACAAAGCATTCAATTTCTCCATTCTGCTTACATTCGCCCTGTCTCCAGAAGAAATAAGTTAAATAAACTCATTACTATTTAGGCCAGCGGTCACAAATTCAAATGCCTGCAGGTTAATAAAGTTATCATAATGCTTGTTTAGGTATAAAAAATGTGTACTAAGCAGCTTGTCCTGCAACCAAGCAAAGCATATTTAGTTACGTTATCTTTAAAAACTTACATAATGGCATATGTAATAAAATTCTCAGATAAAAATACCTGTACTAGTTGTAAAAGTTTGAAACCATCAGTTTGCATTCCCTGGTTTAATTCTTGAGTACTTCATACCATAGTCACTGTCAAGTTAAGCCCCTATCCTCTCTCTCATAGTTAAAATAGAAGATGACTACATAAGTTAAATGATGCTTCACCATGAGTCATTACTGATATTTAAGTATTGTCTACTAGTTAAAGATCCTCTCAAATGCCATTTTTACATTTAATCTTGTTTTTTTCCTATCAAAATATATAATGTCTTTCTTTGGTTTATATTCCTATTGCATCTTCTTTACCTCTGAGTAAAGGGATTAACTTATTCCACCTGTACTAAACATGTATTAGGTAATATGGCACTTGTGAAATCTTAGATTATTTTATAATCTGACACCAGGGATTGTGCATTATGCTCTTTAACATAATTTAGAACTGTGCCTGAAATATCTCTAAATCAGCCCCAAAAAAGAGACGGCTAAAAATGGACTTTTATTCATTGAAATAAAATAACCATGCATAAGCGACTATTCTTAACCAAATATAAGCACTAACCACAGTCTCCTTCACTATTATAGATTCCCACTCACACATTTCCATGAAGTAAACATCTTTGTGTCTTACAGATTTAACTATTCTTTACCCATAGGATTTTACTATGAAGAAAAGGCAAATGTTGGATAGAAAAAAAAAAAAAAAAAAGACTGCCTGCATTGGGAGATTAAGGAGGAAGCAAGACACAAAACTTTTCATACACCATAGAACACCGATTCATTTCTAAAATGTTTTCCTTTCTTAAGTCCTTATTTACTAGGACCTGTTGTCAGGCTGTGATTAAACACACTGATCACTAACTCCTCCCTCTTAACAAGACTAGCAATCAGTTCTCTTAAAGGAAGTCTGATTGCCCCCATTGGGAAGGCTTAAATATTCCAGATGGCTTTACAGAGATTTTGGGTTTTGTCCAGTACCACGGACAGCTCCACTTATTCCATCTACAATGGCCTGTGTACAAGTCCTTCCCACAAGTGTTATTATGCATCCTTTGTCCAGCATTTTTCACAATACCAAGTACATGTTTTTCTCTTTTACTAAGAGATACAGTGACATTTTCAGATGCTGCATCCACATTTCATGGGCATTAGACTTCTCTCTGAGTGATCACCAAGCTATTATAGAAAGTTCTTTGATGAAGCACATAAGTCAATGACAAAAAAATAATTTCTGCCAAATCAAGAAAATCTCAAACTTGGCATCTTTTTTTGTCTAATGTTTTTATGAGTCATTATTGCTGTCTTTTTTTTTTTTTTTAAGAGGCATCCTCATTATTATTAGGGTGTCATCTGATAGAGGCAAAGAAAGAAAAAAAAAACAGACCTCAAAACTACCATTGGCAAGGCTTAAGATTTTAGATGAGAAAAGAACTGTTAAGGTTTTAGTGAAAATAAGTGTTCTGCTGATGACTGATTTGTTTCAATAGGGAGAAAAACAATCCCAGAAACCATAGTTACAGATACAAAGTTGGCATCTCATTGTCAGATCACAAAGACTTAGCACTCTAAGTCACTCCCAAGAAAGTAGGACCCAATAGGTCAATGAGACTCTATCCCCCTCTAGTGTCTCTAGTTTAAGAAGGGAATCAATCTTCCTTCAGGCCATGAATGAAAAATATATCCTTTATACTGTGCTATGGTATATTATGCTATGGTAAGGGGTCCATTTGTAGTGTACTTCTCATTCAAAGTGGTCATGAAGAATCTCGGTAAATCCTCAAAGGTCTTCCTTTAATTCAATCTACAGTTCCCCAGAGTGGAAAAAGCAGCATGGATTTCTTCCACTAACTGACCTACCATTACATTTGCATATAATCAAGAAGGTGGTCTCGAAGTTCTACTAGCCATTCTAAAATTGTGCACATAAGTTAATATCATCCGATATATAACTAATGTCCCTGTACCTGGTCAATTTGTTCATGAATACAATCAAAAGAGAATTTTTTTTATTATTATGTTCAGTTTATTTTTAGCCTGGATGCTATTACTAGATCAATATATAATACTAAATAAATGGTGCCTACTCCCTGAAAAAATCTCCTCTTTAAAATGATAGGTTTAAACAAGATGTGCACCATGAATTTTAGAATTCTACAAAATAGCGCAGTTCTTTGATCAAGTCATCTTAGGTCTCTAAACCTCAGTTTCCTTTTTTATGAGGATGATAAATACATCTTTTCTACATCATATATGAAAGGCAGACTACTGACATAAAATTCCAGAGTGATTTCAGCTAGACAACTCCATTGTATTTTCTTTTGTCAGAGTTATGTTCTTCAATAGTCAGTATTTCATAGCCAAGAAGTGTAGGGGCTCTGGAGTTAGACTATCTAAGTTCCAAACTCAGCTCCATTACTTATAAAGCTATGGTACTTTAAGCAGGTTACCTGTAACCTCTATTACTATAAATTCCCTCATTTGTAAAGTGATGCAGATAATGATGATGATGACAATAATAATAATAGGAGGAACAGAAGAAAGAGGAAAGTGTTAATTATTGACTATAATAAGAGCATCTGCATGGTAAGGGTAAAGGCAAGAAAGCAGGTAACAGTAACCAAAACAGTAATAGCAGCAACTACTTCAGCTGTACCGAGCATTTGCCATGTACTGGGTGGAGACTGTGCTAAGTGTTTTGTACGTATCATGTCCTCCATATCCTTACCTGTGCCCCTCTCCTCCATTTTTTCACTTACAATCATCTTGCAAAGAGAGATCATTTCAGAATTCTTTTGTGAAAAAAAATTATGATTAGAGAATACTTTCCATGCCCTTTTATTTGATTCTAGAAACAACCTAGGGGTTAATTATTGAAGTTATTATTCCCATTTTATGAGATAGATCTATTCTGAGAGGTTGCAAAGTTCATAAATATGAGACCAAATCTCCTGATTGCAAGGCTGGTATTCTCATTATCCTACTTCACTGCCTCCCATTGCAAAGACCCACCAGGTAAGCAAATGGCACAGGGCTAATTACTGATGGGCACTGAAATGGAATGGTTTCCCACCGAGGAAATCTGAGTACAGGGACAGCTGGATATCTTTTGAGTCCTCCCTCTGCCAAAAGTAGATTCTGGCCAAGGAGTTATTTTATTCATCAAATGCCAGAGGGTTGAATTTTTATGTAAGCTCAAGACTGAGTTGGCTAGCCAAAAGCAGGCAAATAAAAATTGCATGAAGTTTGGAGTAGGCTGGGGGTGGGTAGCAAGTCTCCCTGCTGACTTGGCCTTTACTGCATGAAAGAGAAAGCTGAACCTCAGCAAGCCTTGTGTGCATCCTAGAGAAACTCATTTGACAAAAAAATAAACCTGTATGAAGGGAAATTTATGAGGCTGTAAAGGCCAGAGGAGCTGACCATCTATTTTTTTTAGAAGGAAATGTGGAAAATAGCAACTCTCTTTTTTCCCTTTGTTCATTCAAGATATATTTAATGCCCACTTTGTATTCAGACATGCTAGGCACTGGGAAGCACATATAAGAAACAGATCATATTCTTATGTTCAAAGTCCAAGGCTGAGCTCTGAAGAATAGAAAAAGATGGTCCCAGCCTCAAGAAGCTCACATCTAATAGGAAAGAAAACACAGCAAACTACAATGCTACAGCACCATAATACTACAATGCTACTGCTAACAGAGGCAGATCCTGATCAGTACAATCACAGAAATGGCTAAGTACTATAGGAGGAGAAAGGAAGGACAGAGAAATTCTGATGGGGTAGTTATGGAAGCCTTCACAAAGGAAGTGATATTTTAGGTAAGCCAGTGATAATATTTGACTATCAGTATTTCAGGGAAAAAAAAAATAAGACTCCTAGAAATGTTGAGGCATCAAGGAAGGCTGAATAGTGGAGGCAGTTGTCCCATTCCAGAAATATCAAACACTACTTTTTAAGATAACATCTTAATGGAAACAGTAAAATGGGAAGAAAGTGATTATTGCTAATGTGATATAGCAAAAGCAGAAACAGTGAAGCTTTTAAGAGCTGGCACTAGGAGTCAGGCACTACTAGCTTCAAATCTCAGCATCATCGGTTTTGAGATTTGTGAGCTCAATTTAATTCAGTTAAGGTCTCTAAACTTCAGTTTTCTCAGTTGTGAAAGGGGGTAGTACAACCAACTTAGGGCCAATGGGAACATATTAGTAAGCTTGTTAATAATATCTAAAGTGTGAAAGTATTTAAATTAAGAGAAAGAGTGCAGAGTCCTAACCGATGTCCAGGAATTGCGCCAGAAAATAGTGGATTAAGCTTATGGGAGTAAAAAGTCTGTGAGAGAAATAACTCAATTTGAGTTGAATTATTTTACTTGATATTCAACCTTTTTGGGAAATGTCCCTCCTTGTGGGCACAGTTGTATATCAACACAGCTAAAGACCAAGTAGAGAACAGTGGTCAAAATCAAGTATTATGCCCTGCTTATTATGAGCTCTTTACTTGATTATTTTCTCATTGCAACAAAAATCAGTTACTGCCCAAAAGCATATGCATTTCCATAAGAAGGCATGAATTTTAAGTGGTCTTTGACACCTAGGGTAGAAAATTATATCAGGGTGCCTGATGGAAGAAGTCCTTCATATAGAAAAAGTATGAAACACTTAGCAAAGATGAAAATTTTCAGTATAATAGTATTTTATTACTCCTGATGCTCTTCCCCTTCCTGAAAACCTTGACCCTTTACTTTCTCCTATCCTACATCCATTTCACCAGAAAATACTCTTTTAAAATGTGTCTAGAATCTGATCACTTTTTTTCTTCTTTTTTTAACCTTCAGTGCTCTCACTTCAGTCCAAGCCACTATAATCTCTCACTGGACTATGACAATGGTCTGAATTGGTCTCCTCTTTTCCACACAATAGCTAGACAGATGGTTCAAAATCATATCAGATCATGTCGATCCTCTGCTCAGAACCCCCAAAGGCTTCCCATTTGCTCAGTTTTTAAAAAGCTTATTTGATCTGACGCCATTACCTAAACCCTCTGTTTCTTGCTCAGTCTTCTCCAGGTATCCTGGGTTCTTTGCTTTTCCACAAACATACCAAGAACCCTCAAGGCCTTTACATCTCTCTCTTTTGCTGAACCACTCTTCTTTTAGGCAACATCATGGCTTACTGACTCCCCTTATTCAGGTATTGTATGTAGTAAGAGTCCCTCCCAGATTAACACCTCTGAAAGAGTAACAAATCCTTATTATAATCTTTTCTTCCCAACCTGCTTTTTATTTCATAGCATATATTACCATCTGATAGAATAAACATATTTTCAATTGCTTGTTTCCACCTACCAGACTAAAGCTTCATAAGGACTAACACTTTGCTTTGTCTGCTGCTGGAATCCAGTGCCCATTATATATGTTGAATAAATACCACCAGAGTAGGCCTTCGGAATTGAAATGTAGTAACTATCTCCCTTCACTGTTTAACTTCAACCTCAGAGTCCTAAAGACGCACCAACCATATAATACAAATATCCATTTCAAGATATTGCTGTTCATTGACTTAACACTAAAATGAGATGCTGAAAACTTGAAATGTTTATTAATGTACAAATCGATACTGAATGAAAGCCATATTATTAAATACATCATAGTTTATTGGATCTTAAAGACCCTATATTGCTTTTTACTAAAGGTAGAAGAGGAATTGCAAGCCCCAAGTTGAAGATGAAAAAAATAAATAAAACCAGGAGTTCATACTTTAAATAGCTACTTCATAAATATATAATCTATTTTTACCTCATTAAAAATAATGGTCAACATTATAGAATTATTGCTGGAGCTATTATACTCACTTATCTGCTATTTTTATTAATTTTACAAATGCATCGGTCTTATGAAAGCACTGAAGATTGTAGAAGTGTAAAGTGTATATAGCCAAAATATCAAAATTGTTTCATATTTAATTAATATGATTGGGGGGGAATATGGCTTGAACTCATGTTTCAACAGATATTATTGCTTTGGGGATTTTTTAATTTTATTTAATTTTATTAAGTTACGTTAGTCACCATACATTATATCATTAGTGTTTGATGTAGCGTTCCACGATTCACTGTTTTCGGATACACCCAGTGCTCCATGCAGTACATGCCCTCCTTAATACCCATCACCAGGGTAACCCATCCCTCCACCTCCCCTCCCCTCTAAAACCCTCAGTTTGTTTCTCAGAGTCCATAGTCTCTCATGGTTCGTCTCCCCCTCCGATTTCCCCCACCTTCATTTTTCCCCTCCTTCTCTTAATGTCCTCCATGCTATTCCTTATGTTCCACAAATAAGTGAAACCATATTATTGCTTTGAAAGCCATGTAGATACTTTAGATTTTTTTAAAGTAAATAAAAAAAATATTAAGTAATTAACAGTAGAGGTGTTACTTAGATGTAGCAAAAATTATGAAGGTTGTGAGTTACTTAAGTTTGAAAAATGCTGACACACAGTATTTTACTTTACCTTTGCAAAAATCCTGTTAGGACACTATTAATCCCATTTCTCCCTTCAGAGAAAAAAACTGATACTCAGATGAAGTAAACTACTCAAGATCTCATAGCTAATATTCTAGAGAACTGAAGCTAAAATCATGTCCCCTGAATATAGTTTGTATCCTCCTTTCCACTAATCTAACATAATCAGAGGACTCTTTGATCTCAAAACCAACAATGGCTATCAAAGATTAGACCGGGATTGCAGGTTAGCAACCCATCATCTGGATCTGGCCCATGGACGGATTTTGACTGTACCACAATGTACAGTTTATAAATTTGAACTTGTAGCCAATATTTTTTAAAACCCAGGAAATTTCACATTTAAAAAAATGTATTTTTCTGGCTTCCTTTGAAAATTCCAAACAGTCAGACGACAAACAGTTATATATAAGCAGAAAGTCAGCTGGAGTTGAGTCCCATGCATGTGGATATATTCTCTAGAGTGATAGCATCCCCAGATGGCCAGCTACAGTTTTGGTACCTGACTGTTAGTACAGGCATTTTGAGCTTTGAGACCACTGGATTATGGAAGAGTTATGTTTTAGTCAATGGGGTTCTGGTTCTTTTCTTTAAGTTGAATAGAGAAACACTGGATAAAATTCAATCAAATTAAACTAACAGGACCACAGAAGCTTAGTTCAATACCTGAGGCTGAATTGGTACTACATAATTACAAGTGTACTTCTGTTCAGTCTCCTGTTTTCATTCCCTTGTGTTATTGAAAGGGATGGTCTGGAAAAGACAATATTTTCTGAATAGTGGTTCACTGATCCCTTGCATCAGAATGATCTGGAAAGCTTGTTGTAATGAACATTTTCTGGGCCCCGGTTTGAGATGCATTTGGCTGGATCTTGCAAGGTAACATCTGAACCAGGGCCTCATATTCAGACCATCTCTAGAGTCCAGTTACCTTCAGTTGGAGCTGTGCCTCAAGGGATGGCATTTACATCGAAGTCCATATGAATGGTGTGCCTGGAACGGTACAATCTGGCAACCCTGACTCCCATATATTTTGGTTCAGGACACCAGAACAAGACTGGAACAAAAGTAAAAATATTTATAGGAAAACAAGACAAATGCAGAAACACACAAAGATTTCTCTGGGCTCAAGCAGCCAAAGACAGAAATTTGTCATAAGCACCAGCACCTGTAAGTCAAGTCTTGGCCCACCAGGCCTCATGATCTCATCCCAAGTTTAATACTGAGCATCACTTTAAAATCCTTCCTGTGAGAGTAAATTCCCCCAAACACCTTGGTCCCACTAGTGAAATTTTTTTTTCCCTAAAAAAAAATGGAAATAATCCCAAAGTGACTGTAAATTCCAAACCCTTTACCAGCAAGGGAGGAGGCTCTTCATCTGTTATGCCTCAAAAGCTATGAAGTAAGTCATAGAAGAACACAGAAACCACAGCTAAGCTTTTTGAGAACTGCTGCTAGAAGAGCTTCCACAGGGCCAGGACAACACACACTAATGTTCCTTCATACCCTGCAATTCTACCTTTGTTTTGTATTTGAAAAAAAATAAAAATCATAAGCCCCCAAATTCTGTGCTACTTGTGTGCTAGCCATGGACTAAAGTCTGAGCCAGCTTCTCATGCACAGATAGGTTTCATCCCAGTAAAAACTAAAGTTGTAAAATTGGTAATACGTGTCATTTACCACCTTCCTACCCCCATCGTGTTAGGTCTGTGTCAGCCCTACCAAAGTACCGAACCTACTTCTTACCCTCGCTATTTAAATATTAAATGACAACACAATTTGCTTGCAGTGCAGGAGTTAGACAGCAATCTTGTCTCATATTTGTAAGCACCATGAAGACATCGCCAAGGAATAAAACCCCACAAAAACTGTCAGACAGAATTGTGCAAAACAAATTCAGCTTCCTGCTTGAGTGAACATGCACTGCCCCCTCGTGGTCACAAGGAGCCACAGGCCAGAGTACACAACAGGAGCAATGCTCAGGCAGCCTTAGAAATGGGGTCCAAAACAAGCCATTTGGTGTGATTGGTGGTGCTGATTTATAAAGCCGCTTTTGTCCCTGCTCATATGGCAATCGCAGTAACTGGCAGTAGTAAGCTTAACAAAGCGACAATCTCAAAAGTGTGCTCGGCTCCTTTTAGACATGGACAGTCTTCCGTGTTACTCAATCTTCCGTTGGTTCATTATAGATTTCTTCAACAAACACTGATTGATTGCCTACTAATAGCAAATAATTTTTTTCTGGATATTGGGTATATCTATGGGGAAAATAGAGATAATCTTTGCTCTTGTAGTGCCTGTTATTTTAAGAGTGCTGGGGATATATACATTAATAACGCTGATGGCCTAAGTTTACTGAATGCAAAGAGAAGTGCCAGGTTCATATTGAATCCTCCCTCCAGATGTTAGAAAAGAAGGCAGAAGGCATCGTCTTACCACTATACCATGCTGCCATTCTAAAACAGACGGCCTCTGTTGGAAGGGTTCCAAAAGACCATAAAGCAAACTCTCGCATTTGCAGGGGTGGCCCAATAGGGTTGTGATCAAGAGCACGGACTTTGGGTTCCAGGGTCAGTATCCACCTTTCTGAATTTCACACTCTCCCTGTTTTTATAGAGATCACAAAATTAAGTTGTAGTGTTGTAGTGAAATTTTAAGGATGAAAATGTAAGTGCCCAGTCAAGCAACTGGAAGGGGTATTTCAGGTAGGCACGGGGAGGAGGCTGGCAATCATTCAGAGGGGGCAACAGAGTGTTGTTCCATAAACTACTGCTCCTTGTATTTCTGTTTTTCATTTTTTTTTTAATCTAGAGAAAAAAAAATCTGATTTTCACACTTTTGCAGAACAAATAGAACTGTGACTTTTGTGTTCTTTCAAAAGGTTTGGCACATTCCAAATGATCACATTTTTTTGACTCCTTTCCCACATCATGGAAGCATGTTATGCCAGGTCATTAGGGAAGAGCACTCAAAGATACCTGCCATTTTGATACTGATACTGTACTTAAGGTGATAGACTCATAATTGGATTCAATAAATGTTAAAAAAAAAAAATCATGCCTTAAGATTATAGACCATAATTGTCATTATTAATAATTGATAATAATAATTAGTACTACACTGCTACTACTTTGAGTAGATCTGCCTAAAATGGCCCTCAGGCAACCAACAGTAGCCCAAATCTAAGAGTTTCATTCAAAGCATGTCATGTCCAGATCATTTTGAACACTGCCTCCTGGGAAACTGATGCCATATGGAAGGAAAAAAAAGAAAGAAAAACAGCCAGGTGACAATGAACAGCAGAATCAGGGCCACCACAGATGTGCAGTTAGTCTCATACTCCTTGGTGGCCTTTTAGGTGGGAACTTTTATGGTAATGGAAAGGCAAATCACCAAACCATAGAATCAGAGTTGAAAGGAGCTTGAGGATCATGTAGTCCAAGGGCCATTCTTTTATGGGCCAGGCAGAGAGCACACATAAGTGAACTGGCATAGTGGTGAGAGGACCTTGATCAACCAAGGAGTGATGAATGTTCTGTCTTGAGAGCACAGCCACAACACAGAACCGGCCAAGTGTTTTAATGCAAGAATGTGGACCACTCTTGCCAGATCTGCAGATATTCCAAGCAAAGGGAGAACTCTAGGATTTATATATTATTTCCCAATTTTTTAAAACACGGTACAGGTCAAACAAAGCAGGTGGAAAAGGAGTGCTGAGCCCACAGACCTCCCATTTGCCACTCTGATTTTTTATTTAAGATTTTATTTATTTATTTGACAGAGAGAGACAGCGAGAAAGGGAACACAAGCAGGGGGAGTGGGAGAGGGAGAAGCAGGCTTCCCGCGGAACAGGACGCCCGATACGGGGCTCAACCCCAGGACCCTGGGATCATGACCTGAGCCAAAGGCAGATGCTTAACGACTGAGCCACCCAGGCACCCCAAGCACTCTGAATTTTTAAACAGAACAACATTTTAAAGGGAGGAACCTGAAGTCTAGAATGGGGAAGGGATTCTTCAAAGGACACATGGTTAGTCAACAGTCAAGACAGAGACATACAACAACCTAATCTGTACCTCAAATTATAAGGGTACTGATGATTTATTTCTTATGCATTATCTTTTCTATCACATATATCTTGCTACATCTGGCATTTGGCAAAAATCTCAACTAGAATGATACAAGCAGAGGACTTCTCATCCATGGTTGGTCCCTATGGTTTTCCAGGAAAGAAACACAAAAACGAAAAACAGCAGGCTGGTTTGGGTAAGAAATGTAGCCCAGATGCATTGAAAATACTTGGAGAAAAAAAGAAAAAAGGATGTATTTAAGCTGAATTATTATTATTTTTGTGCTTCTACAAGCAGTTTACATCTGGAATGAGTTATCCAGTTAACGTAATGAGATTTGGGGCCATAATCATCTTTAAATAGGAGAAAGGAATTATAGAGGAACTTAATTACCAATCTAAAATTCCTACTGGGACTTAGAAAGTTTTCGTTACAGCCCCATTTTCAGATGTGAGTACCCAGTGACTTGGAAAAGTCACTTTACCTCTACAGCACCCCTGGGGTGATTAATCTCCCTCAATTCCAAAACTGTTCAATTTTTTTTTTTTAATGATTAAAACAAATATCTAGCAATCTGGCACCTGGGACAAACAACAGAGAGCTCAATGCCGCCCTGGAGGGATCCATGAAGGAGGTAACCCTGGGCGTGTTGCCCTTGACCTCGGGTACTGCAATTTCTCTCTTCACTGCTGTCAAGATCCTGGGCCCAAGGCTGAAGCTGAGCCTGCCATTGCTACCAGGGAAATGTTGTGAAATGAAGGGGACAATTTGCTTAGAGAGAACATTGTATAAAACTTAACTCCAGACTTAAATACATTATTTAAAAAGTCTGAATCCTCTAAATTTCTGGGTCCCAGGTCTTCAAGTATGGTTCATGGCTTTACTGAAAGGAAGCTCTTTTTCAGGTGCTGCAGACTGAATTATGTTCCCCCCAAATTCATATCTTGAAAGCCCTGACCCCCAGTGTGGTTGTATTTGGAATAAAGCTTTTAGGAAGTAATTAAGGTTAAATGAGGTTACAAGGGTGGGGTCCTAATCCATTAGAGAGGTTTGGTAGCTTTCTAAGAAGGGAGGGAAATCTCTCTCTTCCCTGACACGTGCACACCCAGAGAAAAGGCTATGTGAAGACACAGAGAGAAAGCAGCCGGCACCTTGATCTTAGACTTCCCAGCCTTCGGAACGGTGATAAATAAATGTCTGTTGTTTAAGCCCCCAGTCCATGGAAGTTTTAGTAGCAGCCAAGCTGGCAAAGACACCAAATCTCCATCTCATCTACTGGAGTGATGCTTTACGGTTCCATGCACATGCACTTTCATTTTATGCTCTCTTACGCACTGGGCAATAGAAAAGTTGGGAGTTCCTACGTCAAGGATGCCCACTCTCACCACTATTGTTCAACATAGTACCAGAAGTCCTAGCAACAGCTATCAGACAACAAATTGGCAAAGAAGAAGTCAAACTCTCTCTCTTCACAGATGACATGATACTTTATGTAGAAAACCCAAAAGACTCCACCCCTAAATTACTAGAACTCATACAGCAATTCAGTAATGTGGCAGGATACAGAATCAATGCACAGAAATCAGTTGCTTTCTTATACACTAACAATACAACTGTAGAAAGAGAAATTAGAGAAATGACTCCATTTACAATAGCACCAAAAACCATAAGATAACTTGGAATAAACCTAAGCAAAGAGGTAAAGGATCTATACTCTAGGAACTACGGAACACTCATGAAAGACATTGAAGAAGACATAAAAAGATGGAAAAACATTCCATGCTCATGGATCAGAAGAATAAACATTGTTAAAATGTCTATGCTACCCGGAGCAATCTATACCTTCAGCGTCATCCTGATCAAAATTCCAATGACATTTTTCAAAGTGCTGGAACAAACACTCCTAAAATTCATAAGGAATCAAGAAAGACCCCGAATCACCAAGGAAATGTTGAAAAAGAAAAACAAAGCTGGGGGCATCACGTTGCCCGATTTCAAGCTATATTACAAAACAGTGATCACCAAGACAACATGGTACTGGCACAAAAACAGACACATAGACCAATGGAACAGAATAGAGAACCCAGATATGGACCCTCAATGCTATGGTCAAATAATCTTCGACAAAGCAGGAAAAAACATGCAATGGAAAAAAGACAGTCTCTTCAATAAATGGTGCTGGGAAAATTGGACAGCCACATACAGAAGAATGAAACTCGACCATTCTCTAACACCATACACAAAGATAAACTCAAAGTGGATGAAAGACCTCAGTGTGAGACAGGAATCCATCAAAATCCTAGAGGAGAACATAGGCAGTAACCTCTTTAACATCGGCCACAGTGACTTCTTTCAAGATGCATCTCCAAAGCCTAGTGAAACAAAAGCAAAAATGAACTTTTGGGACTTCCTCAAGATAAAAAGCTTCTGCACAGCAAAGGAAACAGTCAACAAAACAAAGAGGCAACCCACAGAATGGGAGAAGATATTTGCAAATGACACTACAGACAAAGCACTGATTTCTAAGATCTATAAAGAACTTCTCAAACTCAACACCCAAAAAACAAATAATCAAGTCAAAAAATGGGCAGAAGACATAAACAGACACTTCTCCAAAGGCGACACACAAATGGCTAACAGACACATGAAAAAATGTTCATCATCATTAGCCATCAGGGAAATTCAAATCAAAACCACATTGAGATACCACCTTACACCAGTTAGAATGGCAAAAATTGACAAGGCAAGAAACAACAAATGTTGGAGAGGTTGTGGAGAAAGGGGAACCCTCTTACACTGTTGGTGGAAATGCAAGTTGGTACAGCCACTTTGGAAAACAGTGTGGAGATGTCTCAAAAAATTAAAAATAGAGCTACCTTATGACCCAGCAACTGCACTCCTGGGTATTTACCCCAAAGACACAGATGTAGTGAAAAGAAGGGCCATATGCACCCCAATGTTCATAGCAGTTATGTCCGCAATAACCAAACTGTAGAAAGAGCCGAGATGCCCTTCAACAGATGAATGGATAAAGAAGATGTGGTCCATATAGACAATGGAATATTACTCAGCCATCAGAAAGGATGAATACCTAATTTTACATCAACATGGATGGGACTGGATGAGATTATGCTAAGTGAAATAAGTCAAGCAGAGAGAGTCAATTATCATATGGTTTCACTTATTTGTGGAACGTAAGTAATAGCATGGAGGACATTAGGAGAAGGAAGGGAAAAATGAAGGGGGGGAAATCGGAGGGGGGAGAACCATGAGAGACTATGGATTCCGAGAAACGGACTGAGGGTTTTGGAGGGGAGAGGGGTGGGGGGATGGGTTGGCTGGCTGATGGGTATTAGGAGGACATGTACTGCATGGAGCCCTGGGTGTTATACAAGAACAATGAATCATGGATCACTACATCAAAAACTAAAGATGTATTGTATGGTGACTAATGTAACATAAAATAAAATTTAATTCAAAAAAAAAAAAGTTGGGAGTTCTTGACGTCCTGATGTGGAGACATACACAGAGATATCAAGTGACTTGCTCAAATCATGGAGAGGGGGGGTGGCCAAGACAGCATCAGACCTTGGGGCCAACTCCACACCCAACCCTTCTCCGTGCCCCAGAAGCAGATGCTCCCATGCTGGAGATCAGCCTCCTCCAACCGTAAACTCTTCTATCAAAGGGACTTTGGTGACACTGTGCTAGCTTCCCACTGGTCACCTTTCACCCTGCAGCATGTTTCTAATTAGTATGAGAGGGAAGGGGGGGTGACACTTTGAAGCTGGGGCAGAGGAAGGAGGAGTGAGCAAAGGATTAATTGCCTCCCAGCTGTCAGGATAGTAATTAAATTCAGGCTGTTGACTCCAGCCTTGTTTTGATTATGTGAAAGGAATCTCCAAATGCAGCCACAATTTCCACTGTCTTCTCCTTTTCCAGAAGGCAGGGTGACCTAAACATGCAAACATAGAGAATGACACATCCTTGGTCAGGATCCAGCCCAAGCAACGTCTTGGTGCTAGGCAGAGTTAGGGACATTCTAACTTTCAGTGCTCTTTATAAAACAAAACCACTCAACTTGCATGCACATGCAGGACCACCTTTGGAGAAAATGATACCTAAGTATTAGGAAGTTGTTTTAAAAGATGAGCCCAGCATGTCATTCACAGGCTCAGGGAATTTAAACCATTCCTAAGAGAAGTTAGGGTCTTTAAGCAGTGATGTTGAATTGCAGGTCTGGAATCCCTGATTCCTGGGCTAGGAATTCTGGATCCTAGTGAAGGTTCTACATTCAGTCTTTGTGATTTTGAGCACAGTGGATTTTACCTCTGAACCTCAGATTAAATCCCTATCCCATCCCTTCTGAGAGAATGAGATTAAAAAAAGTGATTCTCTTCCAGTGTTAATAGTACTAGACTATGACGTTTCCATTTTCCATGAAAATCTATTCATGTCTCAATATTCCAGGCTTCTTCCCCAATAAAATTGTAGCTACTGAGTGGCCAGAATTTTCCCCTGGCCTCCAGATACCTAAGAAAAGGAACATCAGTCTATGCAGGTAGAACATATTAGCTGCTTCCATGTTGTGAAATTTAATGATCCTGAAGTCTACTTGTACCTGCTCCCTGATTACCAGAATTCATTTTGGTGAGAAAAGCCCCAATGTCCCTCAGAGTCAAACTTAAAGTATAAAACCCCCAGAAAAGGGATCATCTTCCAAAGTGCAGATGACTGATGTCAAGAGTCTTTCCTTTAGCAGGTGGAAATGCTAAGAAATACCATGTAATTACTTAACACCTAGGGGTAGGGTGGGACAAGGAAAAGGGTGATTATGCACTTCTTTGTCCAAGACCAGTTCCACGTAGCAAGACTTTCTACCAAGATAAAATTGTATTTCTTGTTTGCAAAACAAAGAGAATTCACACAGAGACACTAGCACAGAGTTTGGGTCTTGGTCTTCTCATTAGAAGACTAAGAAAAACAATGATTCCTATACAGAACTACTGCAAACATCTAAAGAGATAAGGATGTAAAATACTTCCAAGTGTACTATTTCAGTGGAAAGACAATGTTGAGCCTTTGTAGGACTGAACTGAAAAATAATTTTTACAGAGGACTTAATATGGGCCAGGTACTCTGATAAGTCCCTTCCTTGCATTACCTCATTTAACCCTCATATCCACCTTGTGATGCAAATACTATCCCTCCCTCTCACATTCAGCATTTTCAGCCCGAGGTTTACAGCTATTAAGTCACTTTCTCAAGGAAAGCACTTGATAAACTTTAAATCCAGGATTCAGGTAAGCCTTTCTAATTTCAGAAACTGCATCTTTAACTAACCAAACCCTATAATGTAAGAATGAGTTTCCTTTCACTGGACATGTCCAAGCAGAGGCTGGAAAAATGAATGTCATGAACATTGAGTGTGAAATTTTTATATGAGGTTGGAGCCAGACTATGGAGACTTCTAAGGCTCATTCTTCGAGAATGTAGATTCTACAGACACAGGGGTTTTAATGCCAGCTCAACCTTAGTTCCGGGTATTCCTTTAATGGCTGAGCAAAGCAGCAGTCAGAGGTGAGTCGTGTTCTAAAATATGAAGACAGGCTTTCTTCCTTTGAGAATTTACTTTCTGTCTCCTTTATTGGAAATTGCTCATTTACCTGTTGATTTTTCAGAATATGCATTTTGTTCCTCCTCACCCTATTACTCATTATCTAATCCTCTTTATCTGATGGGCTATGGTGCTCAATCTCCATGCCCTCTCATTAATCCAATTTTCTTTCCCATGGTCTACAACAAAACCATGACTAATTTCCCTTTCCTGGCTCTATGCTATGGGCCTCTCATATTTGCCACAAGTTAATGGGAACAAAGAGATAATTAATCCATCCAGGTACCATTACTACTGTGGAAAAGTCTATTGTTCATATTTTTAGAAGCTGTAAGGAACTTTTATTCAATAGGAAATTTGCCTTTGCATAGAACAGTAACATCCACATCCCTCTAGCTTCTGCCTGTGGCCTGATTTTAATCTCAGCAATCATTTACCAAGCACCTACTATATCTGCTGGCCTGTGCTTAAAGAATTACCTTTAAAAATTAGAGAAGACTCTTTTTTTCCTGATGTGGATGGAAAATAAGAGTATCATTCATAAGTAAATTTCACTTAATTAAAGTCCTGAAACTTAAAGTAGCCTTTTTTGCTGTAAAATTTCTACAACAAATTAAATTATCTACTTGAACAGAATATACATGTAACTAGATAAACCTCCTTCATGATAACTGAGAGTCAGGTAATTAAATGACTATGCAATGCCATGACACATTAATCTTCTTGGGGACACCCACCCCAGGCTTTATGCCTCACTTTAAATATACCACTAAGTGCTATACTTTGGGAAATCCTGAACCTTTTATATATTTACATATTTTCCACTACCACGACCCACCTACACACATGCTCACATCAACACATACACTAATTGGGCAAAATCTCTGCAACTGTTTGAGTATCTGCCTTTAGCCCCACATTCTGAATTGTACTTCTGCATCTTCTAAGTTCTGAGAAAACAGTATGGTAGTTTATCTGCACCTATGGCTACCTACAATTCCTCCCATCCATCAATAGGCGTATCTATTTGAATCTGGGTCAGCCCTATGATTTGCTTTGACCAGCAGAATTCTCCAGAGGTTATGCTATGCTAGCTCTGGACCTAACCCTTAGCAAGGCCTGACATCTTCACTTTTGTCCTAGGAAGCCAGCCTCCATGCTATAAAGAAACTGAGAACAGACTGTAGAATAATGAGAGCCTACAAGGACAGAGAGATCCTGGGGGTCTCCAAGGGCACTACAACCACATTCCAGATCCCAGGAGAAGGTGGCCGTTTGCATGGCCTCAGCTCACATAAAGCAGATCCACCCAATGGAGCCCAGTAAAACTCAGATTCATGAAAAAAATAATTGTTGGTTTAAGCCAATAATGTTTGGGGTAGTAAAAAATATTTTGAAATCATATATAATGGAATAAAAAAAAGCTCTGAAGATGCATTTAGATCACTTTATAAATTAAATATATCATACTTAGAGATGGTAGAATAAGAGGACGCTAAGCTCACCTCATCCCATGGATACAACTAGCTAACACTCACTTAAGTATAAATAATCCAGAAAACAACCAGAACACTGGCAGAACAAAGTCCACAACTAATGGTAGAGAAGAGGCCACACTGAAGAGGGTAAGAAAGGCAGAGATGTGGTAGGTAGCTAAAACAAACTGTAGCCTTCCACTGGGTGGGAGGCGTGGAGGGGTTGAGGGAGCCCTGGGCATGGAGAGGGAGAGAAACAGACTATCACACCTGGAAGCCCACACAGGTCAGATATAACATTTGGCTCAGAAAGTGAGAGGGGCAGAATTTCCAGAGCTCTTACAACCAATGGAACTTCAAGCCTGGAATTTTAAAACTCAGCAGCCTTGCTTCTGGGAGAGCCCTGAGGGCAATAGGAAGCTGAGTGCCTGTGGAGTTACAGCGTTAAAAGCAGCTGTTTGAAAAACACCATGGGCACACCGGAGGGAGAGTAATTTACTAATTTTGGTGTGTCTGAATGGGCACATTCACAGGGAGAGTCCTCCAGGAACAAAGGAGCTGGCAGGTGCCATCTCCTTCCCCACCGCCCAGCATAAACACACAGTCACCTGCAGGAAACAGTGTAGTTCCAACACTCACTACTTAACTTGCTTACACTGCCCCCTGCCCCCTCTCCCATGCTTCAGAGGCCCATCCCTTCCCAGTCATGTTTGCCTCAGTCCCAGCACTGCAAGTACCCTACAACAACACAAACCGCACAAACCTTGCACACTGAGTCTCCCTACCATGGTGCTTTGTGGGGCCTCGGTCCCAGGGGCAGTGGCAGCAGCTCTCATTTTGCAAGCAGACCTGCACACACTTTGCTAAAACTGCATGCCCCACGCCTGTCAGAGACCAAACACTGCCCACAACAAAGAGAGCCTTAGGAGACAGCTGGCCTGAAGGAAAAAGCAACATGACACAATAGCATGTCCTGCTATTGTGTTGTGTCCTAGCAACACACATAGGAGACCCCCTGAAGTGCAAGGTTCTGGTGAACAGGAGACACCTCACTGCAGGAACTACAGGACCTCTCCATCATAAGGCAACTACTTTCAAGAGCAGGAGACATAGCTGAATGTCCTAACACATAGAAATAGACACAGGGAGTTAGACAAAATAAAAGAAGAGGACAAAACCACAGCAAGAGATCTAAGCAAAATGGATATAAGTAATATGCTTGATAGAGAATTTAAATTAATGAACATGAAGATATTCACTGGACTTGAAAAAGCATGGTGGACAAGAATAAAACCCTTAACAAAGAGGTAGGAGTGAACCAGTAAGAAATGAAGAACACAATAAATGAAAGTAAAACTACACTAGATGGAATAAAGAGCAAGCTAGAAGAAGTAGAGAAGTAAATCAGTGACCTGGAAGAGAGTAATGGAAAGTAATTAAGTTGAGCAAGTGAGAGAAAAAAAAGATTCAAAATGAGAATAGACTTAAGGAACTCAGTGACACCATCAGGTGTAATAACATTCACATTGTAAGGATACCAGAAGAATGAGAGAAAAGGGGGCAGAAAATTTATGTGAAGAATAGCTGAAAACTTTTGAAATCTGGGGAAGAAAACAGATATCCAGATCCAGGAGGCACAGAAATCTTTCAACAAACTCAACCCAAGGAGATCTACACCAAGACTCATAGTAACTAAGATGGCAAAAAGTAGTGATAAAGAGAGAATTTTAAAAACAGCAAGAGAAAAGGAAGCAGTTATACACAAGGGAAATCCCATAAGGCTACCAGATGATTTTTCAGCAAAAACTTTGCAGGCCAGAAGGAAGTGGCAGGATATATTCAAACTGCTGAAAGAAAGCAACAATGACAACAACAACAAATTCAGCCAAGAATACTCTATCCAGCAAGGCTATCATTCAGGATAGGAGAGAGAGAAAGTCTTTATCAGAAAAACAAAAACTAAAAGATTTCATGACCATTAAACTAGCCCTACAGGAACTATTTGAGGGTAAACAGGGACTATTTGAGTGGGAAAAGAAAGACCATAGGTAAAAGTAAGTAAGAAATACAAAAGCAGTAAAAATAAGTGTATCTGTAAAAGTCAGAAATTAAGAAAACAATCCCATTTATAACTGCACCAAAAATAATAAAATACTTAGTAATAAACTTAGCCAAGGAGGTGAAAGACCTATACTCTGAAAATGATAAAACACTGATGAAGGAAATTCAAGACAACACAAAGAAATGGAGAGACAATCCATGTTCTCCATGGATTCCATGGATTGGAAGGATAAATATTGTTAAAATGTCTATGTTATCTAAAGCAATCTACAGATTTAATGAAATCCCTACCAAATACCAACAGCATTTTTCACAGAACAAGAACAAACAATCCTAAAATTTGCATAGAATCACAGAAAACCCTGAACAACCAAAGCAATCTTGAAAAAGAAAAACAAAAGCAGAGGCATCATAACTCTAGACTTCAGGTTGTATTACAAAGCTATAGTAATCAAAACAGTACGGTACTGTCACAAAAATAGACACATGGATCAACAGAACAGAACAGAAAGCCCAGAAATGAACCCACAATTATATGGTCAATTAATCTTCAACAAAGGAGGCAAGAATATATAACGGGAAAAAGACAGCCTCTTCAACCAAGAGCACTGGGAAAACTGGACAGCTACATGGAAAAGAATAAAACTGGATCACTTTCTTACACCATATACAAAAATAACTCAAATGGATTAAAGACCTAAATGTGTAACCTGAAATCATAAAAATCCTAGAAGAGAGCCCAGACAATAATTTCTCTGACACTGACTGTAGTGATATATTTCTAGAAAGGTCTCTGAAGGTAAGGAAAATAAAGCAAAATAAACTATTGGGACTACATCAAAATACAAACCTTCTGCACAGCAAAGGAAAGAATCAATAAAACTAAAAGACAACCTACTGAATGAGAGAAGATATCTGCAAATGATATATCCCATAAGGGGTTAATATCCAAAATATATAAAGAACTTCTACAACTCAACAGCCCCCCCCAAAAAAAAATCCAAATAAAAAATGGGCAGAAGACATGAACAAACATTTCTCCAAAGACGACATACAGATGGCCAACACATACATGAAAAGATGCTCAACATCACTCACCACCAGGGAAATTCAAATCAAAACTACAATAAGATATCACCTCATACTTGTCAGAATGGCTAAAACCAAAAACTCAAGAAACAACAAGTGTTGGCAAGAATGTAGAGATAAAGGAACCCTCGTGCACTGTTGATGGGAATGCCAATTGGTGCAGCCACTGTGGAAAACAGTACAGAGTTTCCTCAAAAAGTTAAAAATAGAACTACCCTACAATTCAGTAATCACACTACTGGGTATTTACCCAAAGAACATGAAAACACTAATTGTGCTTATTACAGCATTATGTACAATAGCCAAACTATGCAAGCAGCCCAAGTGTCCATCAATAGATGAATGGATTAAGAAGATATTGTATATTTATACATGGAATATTATTCAGTCATAAACAAGAAATCTTGTTGGATCTAGAGAGTATAAAGCTAAATGAAATAAGTCAGAGAAAGAAAAATACCATATGATTTCATTCTTATATAGAATTTAAGAAACAAAACAAATGAACAAAGAGGGGGAAAAAAGAGATGAACCAAAGAAACAGACTCTTAACTATACAGAACAAACAGATGGTTACCAGAGGTGGGTGGGGGATGGGTGAAAAAATGAAGGGGATTAAGAAAAAAATATATGCATATCATACTTAGTAATGTACTGTGATATCTAGTTAGAATTTCAGAAAACTAGTTTTCTCATCTTTCTAGCTATGGCTATGTTCCAAAAGTTGATGTTGCTAGGTAAATAGAGAACTGTGAGAAAGCAGAGAGAAGTCTGTTCTTAAATGTGTCTAAGGAACACTGCAAGGGCAGGGCTGAACATGGTATAAGGCTAGATAGGAACATGAGACTGGTTAAGGAAATAAAAAAAAAGTTTATGTTGGGAACCAAGAATATAAAGGGGAGAAGGAATGGGTAGTAGAATAGCAAATAAAGAATCATAGGAAGATTTACTAGGTAGCGGAGACCTTTCTCTGAGATGTTTTTGAAACAATAGAATGTCCATTGACAACATGAATTAACATAACAATAGCTGTTGCATCCTTAGCTGTGGTTAACTGGAAGTTTATAGTTTGGCTTAAAAGGTTTTATAAACATCCACAAAGTTATATATAAGTTGATTCAAGTATAAAGTTGCCAATATTCAGTTAATTTTTTCAACAAATACATTTTGAGTATGTGTTCTAGATGATAGATAAACATCCATGAAAAACATAGCCAAACAACCCTGCCTTCTTGCAGATTACATTCTCTTTGGGGGAGAGATACGACAAGCCTAATAAGTAGGTCAATTATAATACAGATTAGTTAAGAGCTATGAGAAAACAAACCAGAATTATGATAGGAGATCAGAGAGGCATTCTGAGGGAATAGTAATTTAAATAGGGTGATAGGGTTGGTGGCATTGAGGAAGGGGCAGGTAAGCACAGACCTGAAGGAGAGGAAGGAATGAACAATGTGGAAATTGGGTAGAAGAAGGTGTTGTGGCTGGCTGAGGCAGAGCCACTGAAAGGTGGGAGCAGGCCTGGCATGTGTGAGGAACACAGAGAACAATGTGGCTGGAGTGGAACTCGTGAGAGGGTCACAGTAGTAAGAAAGGTATGGAGAGTCACAGGCGACATATCCTGGAGGCCTTGACACCATGCCTAAGGAAGCCTATGGAGGTGTGAACAGAGGAGTGATAGGATTCACATTTTAAAATATCATTCCAGGTACTATGCTGAGAATCAACTACAGCAGAACAAGGGTTAAAGTAGCGAATATATTTAGGAGGTTATTTACTTGATCCAGTAGAGAATTAACAGTGACTTACATCAGGACGGCTCATGCACACACAGGCATGCGCGCACTCACACACACACACACACACACACACAAATGATTGGAATTTTTTTAAAAAAAACTTTCGAAGAAGAACCAGTCACAGGATCATAAACAGGACCTCAAAGTTTCTAAGCCTCAGGTTCTCAGACCTTGGGTGGACATTTACAAGGGGAGATTCTGCTCACCTCAACATTTGAGTCGCTCTTAAGAGGCTCCTTGAAACTTTACCACCAGAATATAGTTTGTTGTTTTGGGTTTTTTTTAAGAATTAAATTCTGGTTTAGATATAAATTACTCCTGGGACCCACACTCTACAAATAACTGTCACTTACATATCTCTGAATGAAGAAACTAAGAAAACTAAGTGTTGTCATAGATAAAGATGGGGGGGTGGGGGAGCTGGACATGCTCTACACATGTCCCAAGAGAATCACTTTCTTTTTAGGTGGAAGCTAAGGAAAAACTTATTATAAAAGAAACAAAAATGTGATTGATACAATTGGGAGATGTTGGGTTTATAATAGAGAAGACTCCTCATTTCAGTCAACAATAACCTGAAAGGGAGATGAAAAGTAGAGCCTGTGTGAGGTAGAGCTCTGTGTGCTCCTTCCCCACAACTTCCAAGCCTTAGTAAATGTACTGAACTCACAACATGCTTCTAGTGCAGGGTGTGTATTTGTGTGGTGTGTGCCTATGTGATGTGTTTATGTAAAGGGACAGGGGAGTGCATGCAAAGAGGCTGATACAACAGAAAGCTCACGAGGAGGGCTAAAATATCATAGGATGCTTATGGATGCTAATAGCAAATAATAGAGGCAGCTATGCCAATGGAGAGCTGGGGAAATGTTGCCAGAATAAGATGCCTCTAAGCTGAGACCTAAAGAATGAGTAGAAGTTATTCAATCAAGGGAGTCAGGATAGGAAGGAGAAGAATATTCCAAGTAAGGGTAATACCATATGCCAAGGCCTTGAGATGAAAAAGAAGAGAGTTGGCTCTAAGAAATAAGCAAGGTCACTGTGCTGTCATGGAGAATGGGTCTGGGGATTGGGCAAGAAAAATAGTGGAAGGAACCTCATTAAAGAGTTAAAATTGAGGCAAAGACAGTGGGAGCCATTGAAAAGTTTTACATAGGGGACTGCAAGGACTACATTTGTATTTTAGACAATGTCCTCTGTCTGCCATGAGCAAAGAATCCACTGAAGATATTATACAGTAGTCTAAGAGAAAGAGGACAGTGGCCTAGATAGTGGAGATCAAAAAAGTAAAAATATTTTGAAGCACTGAAGGGATAAAATAAGTAGATGTACTGATTGGCCACATATGGTGGAGAGGTGGGAGGGAAGAAAAGATGGTGGCCAAGTTTCTTTTCAAAACAAATGCATATCCTTTACTCAATTCATATTTTATAAAGAACACTTCAGATTTTAGAGTCTAAGTAGTATACAGTAGAAAGAACATAATAATGCCAGGTAGAAAATTTGGATTCTATTCTCAGTTTTGCCATTGGCCATGTAACCTTCCCTTGCTAAAGGAGTCAAGAGGCCTCACCCCACATGAGCGAGGAAATCCAGTGATCTCTGAAAAACAGGAGGCTTCAGCTTGATGGTGAGAGCTGGGCTGGTGCTGCAAACAAGAGGAACATCTGACTTTCTGGCAGGGTGCCACATAATACACAGATTCCATTTGGCAGTAGCAAAGTAGTTAATGAAAACTCCTCTTTCAAGATGTGACATGTTCCGCGTGAGCTGTCAGAAGGAAAGTTTACATAATGAAGAGTACTGGCATGGATCAAAGCCATCTGGAATAGCCCAATTCCCCTCTGGGCATCTTGTGACTGGGGAGTCCTTATGAGAGCAAGGCAGAGAGATGAATTCTGGTCCCATGAACAGTTAGCCAAAGAGATTGGCTCTTGATACTGAGAAAGTTGAGAATAGAATTTTGATTTTTAGAGGATCAGTGAACGTAATGTTTGGATAAAGAACCACCCAGAACATGTTCACCGTAATTCTAGTAATGAATAGTCCCCTATTTCAAGTGTCTTCTCCTCCACTCACTCCATGGTTTGGGTGGCTCAGACACACAGGTGGCACTCCATTGCTCAAGCCCCAACAAGTGAGTCTGAGGTGGACATATGAAATATGTGTGTCCAAATAGAGAAAATCTCTTTTCTGGAAATGCAGGGGCCAAGGAGCACTCCCTCCCAGCTGTCCTCCCTAGCAAACCTCCCCCCGCCACACACACACACACCCCCCCCACTCTTGATTTCTACTGCAAAGATGTAGCTCTAGGAGCTAGCTTGCACTTCTCTCACCACTCTGACAGGGGAAGGTCACACAAACAGTGGCAGAATTGAGACTAGGGTCCAGATTTCCTGACACTCTTATGCTCTTTCTGCTGTGTGCTACTTAATCTTTAAAACATGGAATGCTCTTTTGAGAATATGAGTTGAGTGACTCAGTGAAGAGATGGCTTATCTGACAATGGAACCAATCCAGAGAACAAGGAGATGAGTGATGGGTCATTATTTCATTGTTTAAGTCCTGAAGCCAGCCCTGTCTCTGGACTTCTAAGTTATGGGAGCCAATACATTCCTTTGATTTTTAGGCCACTAGGAGTTACATTTTGGTTATTTATAATACAAAGATTCCTAGTTGACATACAGACTTTTCTTCCTCTGAATCCAAAGTATTGTTACACCCAATTCATGGTTTTGCCAGCATATGACATTAAATATTGAAGAAGGTAGAGAGGAGAATCTGTACTCTTCTTCGCTCCATCAGGGAGGAGGGAGGGGAGAGGAGGTTGTGGGGAAGGGTAACAAGAGAAAAGGAAAAAGAAGAAGGCAAATGGCTTGTGTTCTGACTTCAAGTTCTGCCCATATTTCATTCAAATCCCCAGGACATGAGAGAGGGTCCCTCAGGGTCCCTGTAAGTAAGAGGCAGATTATGCCAATGAGACTGTTTAGAGCTTGAGATGACAAGATGTGTGTGAAAGAATTTTGGCAAGTGTACAAGCCTGATAGTTCTGGTATGTTGATTAGCTCAAAATATATGTTCTTATTTATATGCTCAATTCAGTATCACATTCCGTTATGAAAAACAACCTGCCAATGCTGAATACATGCACATGTCTGGTGTTGGACTAGGAAAGATGAGAAGTTTAAATAGTCATTCGAGTCGGTATTAGTCATTAGAGATTAATAATTAGCACATCTGGAATTCATGCTGCTCTTTTACTGAAAGGTCTGTTTCTAGAGAACAAAGCACATGATGACATTTTACATTTTTTCTCCATCAGTTAAAGGTAATTTCCTGGGCTCTAGAACCCAAACTATTGTCCCACGGTTCTACAGAGAAAGTATATAAACATTTCCCCAGAATGTACATTCTAAAATTCGAGTTCTTTGGGCACCTGGGTGGCTCAGTTGATTAAGCGACTGCCTTTGGCTCAGGTCATGATCCCAGGGTCCTGGGATCGAGTCCCACATCGGGCTCCCTGCTCTGTGGGGAGCCTGCTTCTCCCTCTCCCACTCCCCTTGCTTGTGTTCCCTCTCTCGCTGTGTCTTTCTGTCAAATAAATAAATCTTTAAAAAAAAAATTCGAGTTCTTCACAATTTTGAAATCAAAGAGGCTCACAAAAGTGACAGCTAGAAAACATAGCTCTTTGTCAGCACCCCTACATAAGCATTGCATCTGCATATTTACTATTCCCATGCATAGATCACTAATCTCTACAGTCTGAATATCTATACATTTAGAGAAGGAACTCCAAATCAAGGATTGACAGCTTTAAAAATAGTTAACTTATTTTCAGTCAATTTTCTATTCTCTTCTTTACCTCCCCCATGCTTTCTCTCAAAAAGCTTTCATGAAATCAGTGTTCTCAGACCTCATAAGTTACCTTCCTTCCAGCAATGTTAAAAAAAAAAATAAAATAAAAAGGGAAAAATAGTTCTCTTACTTTTGGTTACTTATAGTTGATTACTCTTATTAAAACACTTTTAAATTAGTATTTAGTTTGCTTTACTTCTTGCAAACATGGATTGTCCAATTTAAGTTTTTGTTTCATGGTAGGCGATGTCATTTTCATAGTGAATCACATAACAGAGCAGGCAGTTGATCAAATGTGACCAGTAGATGCTGTGAGGTGCTCCAGCGCATGGGTTGGGTGGAAAAGGATCCATTAGGAAGGGACCATGGCACTCAGGAGATAACATGGTACTCTTTATGGAATCAGCATACACGCTGCCTGGTTTTTTCCATGATGTGGTTCTTGCCTCCCTTCCAACTTTTTCTTCTAGACACTACTTCTTAGCAGCCTCCAGCCATTCTTTTTCAGTCCCTCAAACATGCCAAGTCATTTCCCTATTATTGGGCTCTTTCCTCTGTTCCCTGAAAAGCTTTCTCTAACTCCTTCTGTGATGATAGACAATAGATCTATGCTGTGCAACTCAGATACTAGCTCCATGTGGCTATTTATATTTAAATTAAAATTACAGTTGGCCCTTGAACAATAGGGGGTTAGGGGCTCCAACTCCCTACAGTCAAAAATCCACTTATTACTTTTGACTCCCCCCAAATTTAATTACTAATAGATTACTGTTGACTGGGAGCTTTCCCGATAACATAAGTAGTTGATGAACACTTATTTTGTATGTTGTATGTATTATATATGGTATTCTTACAATAAAGCAAGCTAGAGAAAAGAAACTGTTAAGAAAATCATAAGGAAGAGGAAATACATTTACAGTGCTGTCCTGTAAAAAAAATCAACATATAAGTGGACTGGTGTAGTCTGAACCTGTGTTGTTCAAGGATCAACTGTACCTAAAATTATAAATTCAGTTTCTTGGTCACACTAGCTACACTTCAATGCTCACACTAGCTAGTGGGTACCATACTGGACAGTGCAAATATAAATCACTGCCATCATTGCAGAAAATTCTATTAGATAGCCTTGTTTTAGAAAATAACTTTCTTCAGGGCAGGACTCACTGTCCATCTTGTTCCCTGTTGTATTCTAGTGCCCATCACAAAGCCTGGACTATCGTAGGTGCTCAAATATTTGCTGAATCAATGTATAAATGAATGGACTAAATGATAGAAGAATTACTGAATAACTACTAGTAAGGAAAATCTTAAATTAAAACTAAGGACTAGAATGGATAGTTGGGGTAGATTATTTGGAAAGGATTCAAACTCCAGCCCTGAGACGGAAGTTGACATAAAACACACTACGTATGTAACTGTTGTTTGTTCCCTTCCCCCCACCACCACTAAAACACGGGCTCCTCGAAAGGGACTGCTCTTGTTCGCTGCTGTATTCTCAACACCCAGAACGGAGCCTACCTTCAGCGAGGAAACAGACCAGTTTGTCCCTTTGTGCATCCTTATTTTCATCTATAAAAATGAAATGACAATTTCACTTCTAGAAAAGGGTACATCCATTTCCCAAATATTTCACTGGTATCATTGCCTTTCATATTGCCTTCCCAGTTTTGTCTTTTTAAAAAAAAAAAAAAATGTTTTAATCTATAGATCTGTCTTTTAGATCTATAGGTCTCTCCTTGTTCTTAGTAACTATTCGACACAGGATGTGCTCTCCAACTCCCATGGCCTTTTCTTCACTCCTCAGGCAGTGGCTGTGCTTAGCATTTCCCCCTTTCAAGCCACATCAATATCAGGGTGTCAACTTTTTTCATTCTGACAATTAGCTGTCACCCCCAAGCTAAGGATCTAATGGCTGCAAATGGGTTAAAGTGTTCCTTCTCCAGGAGGATAGGAGTCCTCAGCAAGATTTCTTGGAAGCATCTTAATTCTGAATCTTAGTCACTTCTGCAGGGCTCAGCTTCAACCTCTTCTCCTTCCTGAAGCCTTTCCTTTCTCCCAGAATTAAATGTGAACATGCTTTTTGACTTGAGCCTAAGCACAGCCAAAGTCAGTCATTTACTTGTAGCCAGAAGATGCCCAAGCACAGCACCCCTAAGTCCATCTAGACCACAGTAATTTATCCTCTCACCTCTCACAGCAATTCTTCTATTCCTCGCCTGTGACACATATTACCATCTATCTTGTACTGTAATGATTTATGCCTGGGTCTTACCTCTATAAGACGGCAATTCGTCTTTATATATCATCCAGACTTACACAGAATAAGCACTCCATAAGTGATTTTCACATGAATGAGAGTGTCCTGTGTTGGGCCCATGCTTTGGATTTCAAATTCTTAGCTAACAGTATCTTTGTGAAACCTTTGCAAGATGGGAAAAGAAAGTCTTTTAGCCCAGTGAACTCAAAACAACAACAAATGAACTTTCTGTGGAATACACAGGACTTGATATAGTAGGATTTCAAAGCGATCAGAAACTCCAGCCCAATCTAAATTTTCAATCCTGTTAAGGACGATGACTAGGAAGGTAGCAGAGGCCATGTTCTAAAAAAGTGGCACATTTTTATTATTTAGATAATAGTTTAAATTAACTTATTTAGATAATAAGTTAGAATGAAGATCTTGGTAAGTATGGGGTGAAGAGGCCATTCACGAAATGATGCCAAAAACAAGAGGGTGGCAAGACAGAAAGGGAGTCAAGGCGTATAGGGGCTTTTTAAACTAATTATTCCCTCCTCAAGTGATGGCGCAGACCCTGTCTTTGCTTCAATGTTTGTTCTCCTCAATGTTATGATCCCCCTGCTTACTTCTGATAATTCCTAAAATTCCAGCATTTGAGACACACACCTTTGAGTTATAGCTTTTTATTTCTAAAGAGATTCTCATACATTGTAAAATCCTTTTAAAGCATTAATATGCCAAGGGTAAGACATGAATATTTTAGCATAGTCCAGTAAAAAAATAAAAAGCTGTCCATTAGGAAACATAGAACTGGCTCTGTCACATTTGTTAGTGGGACTCCCGTGACTTCTCAGTGTCTCAGTTACATTATATGCAAAGTGAGCAATATATGCACACATGGACATATATATACACACATGTTTTGATATAAGTATGTTTAATATAAAATATTTAATAGGTACTAGAAAAGGATACAAAATACAGTTCCTTTTCACAGAAAATTAAAATAATTAGGCAGCTTATAAGATCGAATGATTTATATTTCCTATATTACATGTGGGAAACTGTAGCCTAAAACAGTGATGTCATTTCCTAGAAAATGATTATTCATTTATTTTTCTTCTGTTGTAACTTTCCTATGAGGAACCAATCACTTTACTAATTCCAGATTATGAGGTTCAGGAGAAAGCACACCCATTCTCAACTCTAACAATGAGCCTGTAATCCAAGAACAGGGAAAATATACAAAATATTTAACATCCAGAACAGCATAAAATAGAGTCAGCCACAGACAACCGTAACAACTACAGAGATAAGGACAAGGCGGTAACTGCTCTGCCCAGAAGTAAGCTCCGTAGGTTGTTCCAATCCCACTGGCTAGAGAGACTAGTTCAGAAATGATCACAAGAGACCAGTAAAACCAAAAGTGGGGCTAAGGCCTTTGGAGAATTTACTGTGGAAAGAAATTTTCTCCCTCTTTGGAGGTTTGTTGAATTATCAGAGTGAAGTAATCCTAAAGTGATTGAGGGTCACCACACAGAATCTAAGAACACCAATACAGAGGAAAGAAGAGCTAAAGAGATGGAGAAAATTATGGTCCTTATGATATTGCTTAGATGCCTGATTCAGCTATACCTGAAGCCAGCCAGAATCAACCCTGAACATTTTAAGCACATCAGCTAAAAACTTTTTTTTGCTAAAGCCAGTTTGACCTGGGCTTCTGTCATTTACAACCAAATAAGATCTGAGTAATAACCAAGTCTACTTAGGGAAAGTGGTAGGACCAAGAATCAAATCTAACAATGTCTCTCAACTTCAAATTTAGGTGATCTTTTCACTATATCAGAAGTTCTCATTTGGGGTGGGGAAGGGGGTGAGATTTCAGAATCACTTGGAAGAACGTTTCTAATACATTTACCATCCACAGTCCCCTGCCCCCACAAAAACTATAATAAATGAAAACTGGGAGATGGGAGGTAAGAAGGGGAATAGAGGTGAAAATATAAGCAAATATACTTTGAGAAAACTCTGACTGATACATCCCTAGCTGCAAAACAACTCTACACTCTTATGTTGCTTTGTTACCTGGAGTGCCATGGGCTCAATTATGGTACAGAAGTGAGGATCCAATTTAAAGCACTGTTTTACATTTTATGAGTCAAAGAACTGGTTTCTGAACTAGCAACAATCTCCTTCCTAAAAGAAAGGATTAACTTCTCTGGGTCCCTGGAATAAAATTAAATTTTAGAATTGCAGGAGGTAAGTGTACAACAATAATGTTTTTAAAGAGGGAAATTCACCCTCTATCATTATAGTGGAGGGCCACTTTGTCTTCCCACCAAACAGAAATGATAATATCCTCAAAGATGTAGAACAAAGTACCAGTTGTCAGTTCCTGTACAAATTTCTTGTTCTTTGGAATGTTTCCTAATTTTGCACAGATTGGAATAATGCAGACTATCTTGTTAATAGACCTCAGCCATATAAAGGGAATGAAATGCTATTTTTGGATATTACCTAGAAAAGACAATAGGGTTTTACATATGGCTTTGGACCAAAAAGCTAAGGCAGACTGTTGGGCAGGTCTGTGCCTAAAGCAGGAATGGCAAATAAGCCAATTCTGAACAATTAGCAGTTCCTGCCAGGAACACCAAATTGAGAAGAACTGTGAAGTCTCCTACGGATCCAGTGGGAAAGGATATTATGATCAATTATTGATGTCTATCACAGTCATGGAAAGGGAACGTGGTAGCTTGAGTGCAATCTACTTATCCTCTCTGACCTAAACCACCCACAACTAATAAAGGCCTGCAGTTTTATTTTTCAACTTGTACAACTTTGGGTAAATACTCCCAAATATATAATTGTATTGGCACTTGGCCATTATTTTAGAGCTAAATTGCAACAAATTGGCTTATTGTGAGAAACAGCCCTTAAGCATCCACAGCTACACCTTTACTGACCTTTCCAGGGAAACTTCTCTCCCATTATTTTCTTCCAGTTCGTACAAGTGAGCAGGATGGATAGAAATTGATAACTTTCACTTTCAAGGAAAGATACTGTATTATTCTGGGAAATGCTAAGTTACATGATTTAAAATTTTTTATATCAATCCTCCTTCTTCCAAGTATCAGCTATGCATCCTTATGCTAATCATTTGGCCTGAGACCTATGAGCTGTGGGAAAGCCCCACTGAAATAATGCATGTAAAAGTGCTTGGATATTGAGAAGTGCTACATAAATATGACTTTTCAGTCTGGAGAAATCACTATATAACATTCAGAGATCTTTTGTTAATTGCAGGCCCCTAAAGGTCTATCTATTTCATTTAGGATTAAGGGAACTCAAATTCACCATGCAGGGTGACAAGTCTGGTGAGAAGTATTATCCTGACTCACCTGATACCTTAAGCCTTGTCACCCTGCTGAGCATTATTCCAACCTCCTTCCAGGTCACTTAGAGCTCTCTTAATGAGCTCCCCACTCTGATCTGTCTTGATCCTCTGCTAGAGTAGAACATGTTCATGTTGCCATTTTCAATCCTATAAAGCTGACATTCTCTTTATTCCTGCCCAGAGAACACTGCTGACTCTCTCCTGGGCCTATACACACAGCTTCCAAACTCCTCAAACCTCAAGCTTTGTTCATCTTCTATTGAATTATCTGAGCAATGCTGGTGGGCTCTATCTTTGCATTGAAACCAGTACTTGGGGATTTGTCATTTTATGATGTTTACTGGTCTCTCCTTAGACCCTTCTTCTGTTCTAATTTTATATTCTCTTTCTCACTCATATCTTTCCTTATTTTTTTAAAAAAATTAAGAAACTAATAGCTACTTTAGGCTTGTAGGTAAGAAAATGAATGTCCATAAAGGCTAATGACAGTGTCCAAGGTCACAGAAATCGTACATAATAGGGATAGAATTTAAACTCAGGTGTGCATGACTCAAAATTGCACACTCCTTCTGGAGTACCATACTGCTTTTCAAATCCTCATCAATCTTCCAGCTGTCCTCATTCCATACCTCACATCATAACTGTGCCAAAAAAGTCTGACAAAATCTGTTCATCATCTGAGAAACAGATACACCATTACTGCAATCACACTTTAAAGATTTATTTATTTATTTATTTGAGAGAGAGAGAGAATGAGAGACAGAGAGAATGAGAGGGAGGAGGGTCAGAGGGAGAAGCAGACTCCCTGCCGAGCAGGGAGCCCGATGCGGGACTCGATCCCGGGACTCCAGGATCATGACCTGAGCCGAAGGCAGTCGCTTAACCAACTGAGCCACCCAGGCGCCCTGCAATGACACTTTAAATACGAGGCATCACTGCTGAACTTAATGGTCTCTCTGTAGCTCTCTTGAATATCTAGGGACTTTGAACAAGACCAATAGGGGAAAAACTGTAGGTCAGTACTACTAGTAATTCAATTAGGACAGAATAAGAACTTTAAACATCTCCATCTTGCTAGTTGGAAATGAATATGCAGCCCAGATCCTTAGGGTTCTCCTAGGTTATGTCAGGGGTTTAGAACAGAAGTACTCAATTTTGTTCCAAAACTCTGAGCTCGGGAAAATTACCAGGTTTAAAATTATAGGACACAGAGTTTATTTTCCAGTCAATAATTTGAGAGTAAGTGAAATTAAGATCAAGAGGGTCAAGGGATTTACCTACATTCACCCACGCTGATACGACTCTAAGTGTCAGACTTAAAATAGACTATGAAATCACACATATGGGTTCCTTAGCTGAACCCAGCAGGGCTTGGTGATGTAATTGACTGATATTCAGTACAAGCTCCTTATGTAGTACACTCTGGTAGGAAGTGGTTTAGGAACTTGCAGTGCCTGGGTCATGTTTCAAGCAGGTCTGACTGCAGCTAAATAGTTTTTCCACATATCCAAACTTATGCTCTTTCGATGAAACTATCATTCTCCAGAGTTCCTTAAAGCAGTTTCCCTGTAAGAGGTCAGGTAGTAGGTGGTGCCCTACACTTTCAGGAAGTTTGGAAAATATAGTTCAAGCATACTTAATTTGTTCTGTTTTATACTACGGAATTTCTTGGTGCCTTTGTTATGTGAATGAGCCCCTTGACGCTAAGAAATGACTGTATATTACTCCTCAAACCTTAGTGCACAGTTAGTAGCATAACTGAACAAGTAACCCAAGGAATACAATTTGGGAAACTGTGCCCACTCCCCAACCCACATTTTGGATTAAATGCTACACTCCCCACGCAGGTTCCCTCTTTACCCTTTGCTCCTGTTCTTTAACGAAGCCCTAAAAAACAGCGATCTCTGTAACGTAACCAGAGTTTACACAAACCCAGGAGCAAAATAAAAAGGCCAGCCCCAAACAGACAAATAAAACAATGACAAACAGCCTTAGGTCGATATTTTTCTCCCTTCATGTAGCAAAGGATTGCTTCTTGGGGAGTGCACTGAGAGTCGGCTTCACAACAGGCACTTTGGTAGGAACAGACATGAACCAGAAGACCCTGTCACAAGCCTCAAAGGGCTGTCAATGGCAGCTACAGAATTTCTATACACTAGAAATTAGGGCCAATTAGGGTGACAGGATGAATGGGGACTTGGGGAGAGTTCAATGACTTACCTTGATTTTGAGTGTGCATAGCAAAATCACTGCCAGATTGATAGTTTGTTGAAGGGCAAAATTTGGCGGGGTTCAAAGAAATTGTAGAAAGATGACATCCCTGAGCCTCCCCTTGGTTCTGCCATTAGCAACTGGTTCTGCCATTAGCAACAGGCCTTGTCACTGGGGAGACACATGACAAAACAGATTATCATACAAAAAGGAGTGTTATTATTGTGCTCAAGGAGACCAGAACAGTGAATTGACTCAAGGGACAGGTTAATCTACATCCGTAACAGAAAAAAATATTTCAAATTGCTGTTAGATAGCCATTTTGCAAAAAGAAAACACAGTATTCTCATTTGTTGCCCTACAGAAGGAGACATTGTATAACACAGTCTCTTTGAATAAAAATAAAAATAATGTACTGGATTGATGCTTTGTCTATGTATTTTCAAAACCCCTTATCAGAACTGAACTGGGAACAGAAAATGTAAGTTCTTATACTGTCAATCCTCAATCAAATGATCTTAAATCCCTTAGTATCTAGGGGACTCAGTTTCCTCACCCATATGTTGGGAGAGTTGAACTATGGTGTCAGGAAAGTCCATCTTGGCTCTAAAACTGCATGGTTTGATAATATTCTTCAATGCCCCTTAGGTATTCAGAGTAGTGGTTAAATGATCAGGCTCTGGGTTTAAATCCCAGGCTTGACATTTACGGTTTCTGTGACCTTGAACATTAATTATTACTTCTCAGTCTGGTTTCCCTAACCTATAAAATAAGGGTAATAATAATACCTGCCTCGTAAGTTTTGGGGAAGATTAGATCAAGTAACACATTTCAAATACTTAAGTTAGTTGCTAGCACCTAGTTACAGTTCAATACATAGAAGTTATCATCAACACTATTGCAGCTTTAAGTTTTATGCAGAGCCCCATCCCAATAACCGGGATGCAGTGCTCAATGAACAGGTGCTGAACTGGGCACATCCCAGGTCTGTGTTCAATCACTAACCTTATTTTCACTCCTTTGGCCTAGTTCTATGCAGGACCTTATTCATGCAACATTTACTTAATGTAGCACTTATCACATGCTGGATACTCTTCTAAATGTTTGAAAAATATTCAGTCATTTAATCTTTCCACAACCCATTGAGTGAGGTATTCTATTAACTGCTCACTTAATAAATAAGGAAACTGAGGCACAGCAAGGGTAAATAGCTCTAAACCATGTGCCAACAACTAGTTTGTGCCAGAGCTAGGATGTGGACCAAGGCAGCCTGGCTCTGGAGCCCGGACTCCTGAACGCCGGGAGACCCTGCTAGCCTTGAATCCCCCTCTCCTCACGCTTACCCCTTCCAGCATGGCTTCCCCACAGGCCAAGCTGCCTGGCTCATTCACGCTACTATGCTTTCAAGCCCACCTTTCCTCCCACCACTTCATAACTCACCAGGTGGCCTCTCCCAAGTCCTATACTTTATTGACCTTAATCGAAGATATCCTTTAAGACTTGCAAACTCTCTCCCTTACAAAGTTGTCAGTTTTTCCTTCACTTACTCTGTCTTCTCCTGCCTGGGTCAACACCATTTGCATGCAGAGGGGTCAGGGTAACAGATGTTTATTTCTCGCATGTCTGACTCTGCCTACCCCACTAAATTATAATTCCAGGAGAACAGGATCCATAGCATCCCACTGCATAGGGGTCTCGTGGTTGGCTGTAGTCTTAAGATAGCCCTAGAAAATTCCGTCTGACTTGAAACATTAGGATGCATGCCATTTATCTGATCTCATTTTTTTCCCTTAAACGAATTTTAGAACAATGGATACGGTAGTCTCATTTGACAAAAGCCAGTCTAGAGTGACATCTGGTGGCTATTTTTTAAAAGGTTCACAAACATTCACTGCTCCTTACAGGTCAGGTTCATTCCTTAAGGGAAAAGTGCATTATCCATCAAAGTATATGTCAGAACTGGGCTACCTACCAAGATAACAGGAAGAATCAGGTGAGATCAGATGAGCAGAAATCCTTCTATACTCTCTAAGTCACAAAGATGTGGAGCACCCTCCTTCAGGAAGAGAGATTCCTGGTACCAAGGCCCAAGTTTAGAGATAGAAGTTGAAATCTCATATTCCAGTCCTTGCTATTAGCTCTTAGAGAATAGGCAAGCCTCATTCCCCCTTTGAGCCTCAGTTACTATATAACTGTTTTAACATATACATTTTTACATATTTTTATATCTATATTTTAATACTGGGATTAAACTCAAGCTCTACTTTTCTTTCTATAAAAGAGTATCATCTACAATATATAAAATTTCCCCTAAATTTTAAGTGCCAAGTTAGTAGTTATGATCTCCCATTTAAATACCACCTCTTTTACACTAATACTTAACAAAATGAACCAAAATTAAAAGGTTAAAAAGTATGCTCCTAAAAAATGGTAACAGTAGTAGGACCACTCATACTTGCAAGAGCAGCAATAATAGCTAACATATGCCATGCCAAGTATTTTTATACATGTATTGCCTCATACTGCTGGATGCAGAAGCTGAGAAAGCACCAGCATCAGAAAGTCACAAACTGCACATTCTGCCCCAGGATGCCACAGGGAAAGAAGAGGAGACACAAGAAAGGCCCCCCACTGGATCATCCATCATAACTGAGAACATCAACATTGGACCAGAAGCCTTGTCTGCCATGATTTTACAGTCTTTTTCCTTTTCCGACTGCCCTATCTGTGGTCAGATGGGAGCAGAAGCAATCGGTCAAGTGAAGAACGAAGTGTGAAAGGCAAATTAAGTAAGTGGCCAAGCTAACCTGCCATTCCCAACTTCTCCACTGGAGGCATCCAGGACAAAGTCAGGCTCAAACCGGGGTGGGGGGAGGGGGTGCAGAGTGTAAAGTCTAAAACTGGAAGCAATACTGAGGCTGTGATATCAGACTGAACAGATATTTTTGTGCCTGGAAAATGAGACTATTTATTATTACTGAATGTGACAGCAAAAGCTATGAAACCCAAAGTACTGTCAGGGCTATAGAAAAGAGGTTTGACATTGTACAGGGTGACAGAGGCAGTGAAAAAGAATAAAGTAGTTTTCCATTTGAGCCTTACCCCATCCCGTTCATTCAATACACCGAATTTACAGTCTTGGACTCGAATAGAATTGCCCACTTTGAAAGATGAGTAAGCAAGAGAAACAACCCAGCACAAAACCTGAGAACAGGAGGGACATGGAACACAAGAGATAGTGAAGAAAATAGTATATTACAACTGCTTTTCCCTGTCAAGAAAATTAGACAAAACCTGAATGCTCTGAAACAGGAAATAAATCTGTAACACACAACAAAAAGGCAATTAGTGGAGCAAAAGAATGTTAGCATTCCATGAACTCTATGAAAGGACTAGGAGTTACCCAGAGCACAGTACTAGGTCGGTGGCATGAGGATAGGCTTGGGGGGGGGGGGGGGGGGAATCACAATGCTTAAGTTTAAAAAAAAAAAAAATTTGACTAAGATGAAAATAGTTAAAGTACAGTAAGTACCTAGAGAGAGACCATAGAGGACCACTGTATTAATCACGGCTCTCCTCAAGAGAAAACAATAATTGCAATAGAAAAAAAGATTATTCAAATATATACTGGAAGAAAATAATTCAGAAATGAAGCAAGAGTTGATCTGAAGGTCCAGTGAGTTTCCAGGTTTCCAGGAAAAATTTAAAAATATTGCCCCAAATCTATTCGGAGTTATTATACTTCAAAATAAAAGCATCTCCTTTCCAGCCAGCAGGGAGCAATGGGCATCTTTCAGGACAACTGGCACAAACGTCAGCCCCAGCACGAGAAGAGGGAGTAGGAGCTGGGGTGCCCCGTTGCCAACCTCGAAGCGGCCCCTGTCACATACACACTCTCTGTATCGGGGCGGGGCGGGGGTGGGGGTGGGGGGCAACAAGGAGGAGCATGCCTTGAGGCTGGACACGGGGACTTGATCCAGGGCTCCAAGTGTTGTACACACAAAACAAGGATTACTGATGTGGTCTGCAACACATCCAATGACCAACTGGGCCCACTAAGCCCCCGGCGAAGCACACTGTCCCGACAGTGGTTCGGGTCCCACTCGGCACTGCCCTTGGGCTGCAAGAAGGGGGCCAAACGGACTCCTGAAGATGGAGAGATTTCAAACACAAAGTGATCCAAGGCAATTCAGAAAAAATAGGATAAAAAAAGACAAAGAATGCCTAAACTGCATCTTCTGGAGGAGCAGTTCCAGCAGAGCCAGATCCTTGCACGCATGGCTTCAAGGTCAGGCCAGTGTGGCCGAGCCGTGTGCCAGAGGGCAGAGAGCAGGGGTTCCAGCTGAGGAAGGTCAGGCCCAGGAAGGCAAATAAATCCTCCTTCCTCCTGTTGTCCCTCTTGTAATAAAACAAGCACCAACAAAAACAAGACAAAACCACCCACAAAAGTAGAATACAGAAGAAGTGGTTACTGGAAGAAAGGCAACCTAAGCCCAGACTTCTCAGTTTACAGGAGCAGTTGGCAGAGTTCGGCTGTATTATTTGGACAGGGGACTGTGTATTCATAGAGCATTGTCCCCAACATGTGGAGAATACACATGTGTACACTTACCCTGCCCTTCTCCCTTCGACTCCAAGTTCGTTCAAGTGCCTGCTTTACATCTCCATGGGATTATCTAACAGACCACTGGAAAGTAGAATTTCCAAAACCAAACTGCCATCTTCTTCTAAAAACTAGGTCCCCGTTTTTCCACCGAAGTTAATGAAACTGCGTTTCCTAATTAACTTGGAACAAACAGAGTTATCTTTGACTTCATTCCCCAATCCCCTACCCCACCCCACCCCCCCGTCTACCATGTGCCACATCTGACTATTTAGAAATCCATTGGTTCCGTGGACAGCTTTCTACTGTCGTTACTTTCATCCTTGTAGTCTGCTCTCAGGGTGATCCTGTGTTTCGTCATCTAAATCAGGGCATTTTGAATGGGAAAGGCACCAGGACAACAGGCATAAACTAAGATGGTCTTGCACAAGCCAGGTTATATGGTCACCATAATTATTCTCAACACAACAGTCAAGGTGTGTCTTTAAAACCTAAGTCAGATCCTGCACTCCTCTTTCTCAGCTTACTTGATATAGAAGCCAAGGTCCTTCTGATGACCAGCAAAGCATTCCATGATCTGCCCCCTCCCCACGCTGAGGCCTCTGACCTATCACCTCCTCTTTCCCTCTCTTTGTTCACCCCCAAATTCCTGCTTTTTTCTTTCCTGCCATATGTACTCTTGCCTCAGAGCCTTTGCTTTGAGGTTCCTTCTGCCTGGAAGGCTTTCTCCCATGGCATTACATCTATATGATTTAGTCCTTCAGTATCTTCCAGTCTTTGTTCAAACGTCACCTTCTCAGTAGAACCTTCCCTGACAGCTCTATTTGAAATCACAAACTCTGCCCCCAAGCTCCGATGTCCCTTCCCCTGCTCTTTTGTATGGCACTATAAACTTCACATATTCTCTATAACTTACCATGTTCTACTGTGTCTTACCATCGCTGCCCCGCTGGAACGTAAATTCCAGGAAGACAGCATTTTCTTTTTCTTTGATCTAGTACTCACGGTACAACAGTAAATGGAAATACATGAAGACCAACCCAATGAGAACAAGCGAAGTCTATTTATTCTGAGCTTGCTGTAGCAAGGTAGTCAGCCATCATTGCTGCATTTCCCAGGCAGAGCAGTGGGAAAGCTTTATAATGGAAAAAGGGAAGACTTCAGGTGTGTCCTAATTGGACACTGTTGTCAATGGGAAGGTAAAGGTGGGCTTACTAGAAGTAGGGCATGTATGTGACTGGTCAGGGAAGCATTTTGGGCTTTCTACTGGTTGGTTCTGAGTTGGAAGAGGAGACATATATTAGGAAATGGTCATTTATTAATCAAGTCCCAGCCATTTTGAACTAATGTTATAGAAGACAGAAGTCTGACTTCCTCCAAGTCTAACTCGTAGAAGGCTGGCTTCCTGGATGGTTAACGTAGACAAGAGGATTGATTTTTCTGGGCAGACAGCTGTAGGTTGTGAGTCAGAATTCTATATTTATATATGGTCTGGCCATTGTCCACTTGTATATTCAGTCTCTCAAGTACCTGGCATAGAGAAGGTGTTGAACAAACGAATATCATTCCATTTCTATACAATCCCCAAATGTGTAAAACTAAATGTATTGCCTAAAGGCAGAAACCTACATGATGGAAATTATTCTGGATAAAAATATGGTGATTATAAACTATAACAGTTAAATGAAGTCTGAAGTTAAAAAGCTAAACCAAAATATAACAAACATTTGAGATTAAAGTGGTGAACATGCTATTTACATCATTAAAGTGTGGATAAAGATTAGGATGTACAAAAAAGATTGTTCTCAACCTTTAAGCACTGAAAGATAAAATACTGACACATATAAAGTAACTTCTGAAGACAAGGAAGGAGAAATTTACAAAAAGTGGTGGGAAAGTAACAATCTCTTATGAAAGCTGACATTTCAGGTGGGTAAACATAATTATTATAGTTATTTAGGGGACCTTCACAATAAAGTAAGTATATTGCAGAGAGAACACACTCCTCTCAATATAACTTTAAAAAAAAAAAAAAAAAACCTGCCTAACATAGCACAAAATAGAACTTAAAAAAAAAACAAAAACTGCCTAATATGGCACAAAGAAAAACTTTTTTAAAAAAGTATAAAGCAGGAAGAATACTGTTTTCTAATCTTTGCGATAAAACTAGCAATAAATAAAAATCAAAAGCCAAACAGGAAAAACAGCAGCAATAGTAATACTGACAACTCACAAAATGTAATTGAATAATAGAGAAATGCAAGTCTCTCTTCTAACAGCGTTTATATTACAAAACTTCAAGTACAGGATACCTCAGAGATACTGCAGGTTTGGTTCCTGACCACTGCCATGAATTGAGTATCACAATAAAGTGAGTCAAGTGAACTTTTTGGTTTCCCCATGCATATAAGAGTTTTGTTTACACTACAGTCTATTAAGTGTGCAATAGCATACCTGAAAAAGAAGAATGTGTATACCTTAATTAAATACTTTATTGCTAAAGACCGCTAACCATCAACTGAACTTCCGGTGAGTCCGAATCCTTTTGCTGGTAGAGGGTCCTGCCTCGACATGGTGGCTGCTGGCTGACGAGGGCGTGGGTTGCTAAAGGCTGGGGTGACTGTGCCAATTTCTTAAAAAAAGACAACCATGAAGTTTCCATAAGAAATAAGTCTTCCTTTCATGAATGATTTCTCCGTAGCATGTGATGCTGTCTGGCAGCATTCTACTCACAGGAGAACTTCTTCCAAAATTAGAGTCAATCCCTGCCACTGTTTTATCAACTCCATTTATGTGATATTCCAAATCCTTTATGGTCATTTCAACAATCTTCACGGCACCTTTACCAAGAGTAGTTTCCGTCTCAAGGAAGAACTTTTGCTCATCCCTAAGAAGCAATTCCTCATCCATTCAAGTGTTATCATGAGACTGCAACAATTCAGTCACAGCCCCAGGCTCCACCTCTCATTCTGGTTCTCTTGCTATTTCCACCATTTCTCCGCATTTCTCCACTGAAGTCTTGAACCCCTCAAAGTCATCCATGAGGGTTAGAATCAACCAACCAAGGAGTTCCAAACCCTTGTTTGATGTGGATATTTTTACCTCTTCCCATTCATCAAGAAAGTTCAATTGATTTTGCCCAGATCCATCAGAGGAATCACTATCCTTGGCAGCTCTATCTTTACGAAATGTATTTCTCAAATAATAAGACTTGAAAATCAAAATGACTCCTTGATCCATGAGCTGCAGAATGGATGTTGTGTTAGCAGGCATGAAAGAAAGAAACATTCATCTTGTTGTACGTCACCATCAGAGCTCTTGGGTGACCAGGTGCATTGTCAGTGAACAGCAGTATTTTGAAAGGAATCTTTTTTTCTGAACAATAGGTCTCAACAGTTGGCTTAAAATAGTCAGTAAGCCATGTTGTAAACAGATGTGCTGTTATCCAGGTTTTGTTTCATTTATAGAGCACAGGCAGAGTAGATTTAGCATAATTCTTAAGGGTTCCGGGATTTTCAGAGTGTAAATGAGATTGCCCTCAACTTTAAGTCATCAGCTGCATAAGCCCATAACAAGAGTGTCAGCACATCCTTTGAAACTCTGAGCCCAGGCATTGATTTCTCCTATGAAAATCCTAGATGGCATCTTTGTCCAATCCTAGGTTGTTTCATCTACATTGACAATCTGTTGTTTAGTGTAACCACCTTCATTAGTGATCTTAGCTAGATCTTCTGGAGAACTTGCTGCAGCTTCCACATCAGTATTTGCTGCTGCACCTTGCACTTGGATGTTACGGAGACAGCTTCTTCCCTCAAACCTCATGTACCAACCTCTACTAGCTTCAAACTCTACTGCCGCAGCTTCTTCACCTCTGTCAGCCTTCATAGAACTGAAAAGAGTTAGGGCCTGCTCCGGGTTAGGCTATGGCTTAAGGAAATGGTGTAGCTGGTTTGATCTATCTAGACCACTCAAACTTTCTCCTTATCAGCAATAAGGCTGATTTGTTGTTTTGTTTTTTTTTTTTTAAAGATTTTATTTATTTGACAGAGAGAGAGACAGCTAGAGAGGGAACACAAGCAGGGGGAGTGGGAGAGGGAGAAGCAGGCTTCCCGCCGAGCAGGGAGCCCGATGCAGGGCTCGATCCCAGGACCCTGGGATCATGACCTGAGCCATAGGCAGACGCTTAACAACTGAGCCACCCAGGCACCCCTGTTTTGTTTTCTTCTAATTGGTGTGTTCACTGCAGAAAGGCGAAGTGGGAAACTCCAGGCCCTTGTAAAGGGAGCTGAACTTGAACTCCCACATTAAACCAGGAATCTCAAAGATGGATTATATGTTGGAAAAGTCTACCCATTATCAAAGAGAACTTTCCAGAAATCCTGGATGCAAATGTCTCCACATAGAGTATCCCTTGAGAAGTTTAAATCTAAGCCTGCTCTCACCTGCATCTGGAGTTGAAACAGATAACACCTGTCTAGTCAGAGAAAACTTAATAAAAGAATCTCTGCTCGGCAGCACCCCTGGGGTCCAGCAGAATCAAACACAAGCACAGTATGGCACAAAACATCCCTCACTCAGGTCCTGCAGTGTTTCATGATCAAGTTCAACCCTAAATGAGATCATTAAAAGAGAACAAGCAAAAACAGAAATAAACACAGGAGGAAACAGGAAGCTACAAATAAGAGTCAGCAGATATAGACCCCAGAGAACCTCAAATAATGGAATTATCAATAGCGAGAAAAAATAAATCTTAATATGCTTACTTTTCAAAGTCAGAGGTAAAATAAAAATGAACAAGGAAACTCAAATTTAGGAGGAAGTTTCTCTGAATAGCGTGGGAAGAAGATGCCAAGGGATCCCACACAGAAATATTAGAACAAAGGGTATGGTTTCATTTCTTAGGTTTGAGGTAGGATCACAGAATTTTGCTTATTATGCACCATCATGCACATTAAATATTACATTAGTAAAATCCAAATACTATATAAAATACAATTTAAATACTAAGAAACATTTAAGAACTTCTGTGAACAAAAACATTTGATTTTGTTTTCTCCTGAAGCCTTGCTAAAATGATATTTACAATATATTTAACGGAGTGAATCAAGCCAGAAGAACAAAGAGGAGAGGGGATAAGGAAAACATAGTTTTGCTTCCTGGGGTTGTCCAGGGTCTCGTGTCCTGGCCCTTCCAACCACAGCTCCTCTCAGGGAGGGGTGCTGCTCCCAGCCTCCTTTTCAGCTTCCACTCTGAGAAACATGCCCCTCTTAATGCTGGGCTTCCTTGTCCTGCCAGGTTATCCCTTGGGCAGCATCCTTTTTAAATGGACTCCATACTTCCATGTCTACTAAGGGTTGTGTATTTACACCGAAGGATCCGTGCCTTTGTAAACTGTTACCAAGGGGACTCCAGTTACACCTAGACCTTGTTCCCTTTCTCAGGCAGGATACAAGCCCCAACGCTTATTTCCTTTGGCAGTTAAATCCTTTTTCTTAGTCTACAAATTCAGCCAAGTGTTCATTGCCTCCTCCTATTAGGACAGAGAATTAAAGGCTTATTCTCTGGAAAGGTAAACAGAAGTTTCATAAACACCAGGCACAGTTAAAAGCAGTGCTACCACAATGCAAACAGAAAGACTAAGCACCATTCAAAGACGACATCCAGATGGCCAACAGACACGTGGAAAGGTGTTCAGTATCACTAACCATCAGGGAAATGCAAATCAAAACCACAGTGAGGTATCACCTCACAACTGTAGGAGTGGCTATTATAAAAAGACAAAAGATAGCAAGTGTTGGTGAGATGTGGAGAGAAGGGAATCTTTGTGCACCATGGTTGGGAATGCAAATGTGTGCAGCCACTGTTGAAAGTAGCATGGAGGTGCTTCACAAAATTAAAAATAGAACTACCATATGATCCGGCAATTCCGTTTCTGGGTATTTATCCAAAGGAGATGAAAATGCTAAGTCAAAAATATATAGGCACTACCCATATTCATTGCAGCATTATCTATAATAGCCAAGATATGAAAGCAACCCAAGTATATCAGTGGAAGAATAGATAAAGAAAAGGTGGCATATGCACATGCGCGCGCGCGCGCACACACACACACAAATATTATTCAGCCATAAAAAAGGAAATCTTGCCATTTGCAACAAGATAGACCTTGAAGGCATTATGCCAAGTGAAATAAATCAGACAGGAGAAAAGACAAATACCATATGATCGCTCTTAAATGCAGAATTTTAAAAAAACTGCACCCATAGATAACATAAAACAGATTGGTGGTTGCCAAAAGCAGGGGTGGGGGTGTGTGCAAAATGAGTGAAGGGGGTCAAAGGTACAAACTTCCAGTTATAACTAAGTCATGGGATATAATGTACACCATGGTGACTATAGTTAATAACACTTTATTATATGGCTAAAATTAACAAGACAGGAAACGACAGATGTTGGTGGGGATGCGGAGAAAGGGGAACCCTCCTACACTGTTAGTGGGAATGCAAGCTGGTGCGGCCACTCTGGCAAACAGTATGGAGGTTCCTCAAAAAGTTGAAAATAGAGCTACCATATGATCCAGCAATTGCACTACTGGGTATTTACCCCAAAGATACAAATGTAGGGATCCGAAGGGGTACGTGCACCCCGATGTTTATAGCAACAATGTCCACAATAGCCGAACTGTGGAAAGAGCCAAGATGTCAATCGTCAGATGAATGGATACAGAAGATGTGGTGTATATATATACAATGGACCATTATGCAGCCATCAAAAGGAATGAGATCTTGCCATTTACAACAATGTGGGTGGAACTGGAGGGTATTATGCTGAGCGAAATAAGTCAAACAGAGAAAGACATGTATCATATGACCTCACTGATATGAGGAATTCTTAATCTCAGGAAACAAACTGAGGGTTGCTGGAATGGGGGGTGGGGTGGGAGGGATGGGGTGACTGGGTGATAGACACTGGGGAGGGTATGTGCTCTGGTAAGCGCTGTGAATTCTGCAAGACTGTTGAATCTCAGATCTCTACCTCTGAAACAAATAATGCAATAGATGTTAAGGAAAAAAAAAAGAAGAAGATAGCGGAAGGGGAAGAATGAAGGGGGGAAAATCGGAGGGGGAGATGAACCATGAGAGACGATGGACTCTGAAAAACAAACTGAGGGTTCTAGAGGGGAGGGGGGTGGGAGGATGGGTTAGCCTGGTGATGGGTATTGAGGAGGGCACGTTCAGCATGGAGCACTGGGTGTTATGCACAAACAATGAATCAGGGAACACTACATCTAAACCTAATGATGTAATGTATGGTGATTAACATAATAAAAAATAAAAAAAATAACACTATTATATATTTGAAAGTTGCTAATAGAGACCTTAAAAGTCATCACAAGAAAAAGATCTTAACTATGTGTGGTGACAGATGTTAAGTAGACTTATTGTGGTGATCATTTTGTAATATATACAAATAGTGAGTCATTATGTCACACACCAGAAATTAATATAATGTTATATGTCATTTATATCTCAAAAGCAGGAAGATTACACACCAATGTATATCGACTACGAAAGGCAACAAGAAATGCACACCTGGGCATATTGTAGTCTGACTGTGAAATATTAAAGAGAAGGATTTAAAATCAGCCCGAGAGAAGAGATGGACTCCCTGTAATGAGTAGCAACCTGAAAGCAGGTTCTTAATGGCAAAAATCAAAGTCAGAGAGCAAATGTCAATCTCAAAATACCAAACAACCAGTGAAACTACTTAAACATGTTTCTAGACAAATACCTTTTAAGAGCTTGCCACCAGCAAAACCTTAATAAAGAAACTTTTAAAGGATTTCATGATTACATAAAATTGAAAGATGACCTAGAAAGAAGTTCTGAGATTAAAAAAAAGAATTTGGTAAATGTCAAAATAATACCAAATTGTAGGCTTTAAAAATTGAGTATAGGCATACCGTGGAGCTAGTGCAGGTTCAGTTCCAGAACACGGCAATAAAGCAAGTCAAATGATTTTTTGGTTTCCCAATGCATATAAAATTTATGCTTATATTATATTGTAATCTATTAAGTGTGCAATAGCATTGTACAGACCATAATGCAAAAATACCTTATTGTTAAAAAATTTTAACAATCATCTGCATTTTCAGTGAGTTGTAATCACTGCTCACAGATTGCCATAATGAATATAATGACATCTTTTGAAATATTCCAAGTATTACCAACATGTGACCCAGAGACATGAAGTGAGGAAATGCTGTTGAAAAAATGGTGCCTAGAGACTTTCTCAACACAGGGTTGCCACAAATCTTCCATCTGTATAAAGCACAGTATCTGTGAAGCACAGTAAAATGAAGAACACCTATAAATATTACACAAAATATTACACAAAAATTATATGTAAATTGGAACGGGAGTGATCAGAGATAGAATACCCTAAGGTCCTTGTAATTTTAATAGAGAAGTTTAATATGCTGATTAACTTTAGATATGTAATTAGATATGTAATTACTATATATTGAAGTCGGTGGGAACCATGAAGAGTTATCATAAAAGATGCAATTTCTTCTTTTATCCTGCTCAAGTGGTGACCCTTCTCTGTCCCTGAATGAAAATTTTTATAGACTCCAAGACTATTCTTGTCACCTTTATGTAAAATATCAATTTTTAAGACACAGAAATTTGTCTCAACTCAGTAGCAAGCAATTTCCAGCCAACACTTTCATCTTCATGGCAAAGTGAGTTTTATTTCCCTTTGTGGAACCAAATTACATCTAGTTGTAGGCAGACCACCTTTTCGTTGTGAATGAGGGGCACTAGATTCTTTTTCTCTTTCCTTTTCAGATGTTTCTTCTTCTCTAGGTTGTGAAGTTACTACTGAATGTTGAGCCCTGGCTTCCCCCTGCCCCTTCTTTGGCTCTCAGAAAACTAGCAGTCAGGCCTACCGTTTCAGGCAGGACATTAGAAGAATTTCCTCTGAGGAATCTAATTAGAGGAAAGACCTAAAGTTGTTCACATTTCGGGGAATCCTCCTACCCCAGAAAAAGGGTCCTTTCAGATTACCCCCAGTAAAGCTCACTGTTGACCAGCACCAACATCATGCTCAATGCTTCTACTAGATTTCAAGTGCCCCACTCTTAAATAAGAACAAAGGTCCCAAACATCTAGAAAATTATTTTAGAAAATATCAAGCCCCAAATGTAAAATACAGCTGACAGCCAAGAAGAAAAGTTTAAATAACATATTAATGATGTCCCAACATACCTTCAGAAATTACAGCAAATATTTCATCAATAAAACATTAAAGGATGCAAAAAAGGGTATGATTCTGAAAAACCAAACAGAGCTCTTACATAGTAAAAAAAATTAGCAATGGGGCACCTGGCTGCCTCAGTCAGCAGAGCATGCAACTCTTGATCTCAGGGTCATGAGTTTGAGCCCCATATTGGGTGCAGAGCCTACTTAAGAGAAAAAAAAAAAAAAGAAAGAAAGAAAAAAAGTTTAACAGAAATTTAAGTCTCACAAAAGGGTTAGAAAATAAAGTTTAGGGAAACTAGAAAGTAGAGCAAAAAGACAAAGATAGATAGATTTAAAATTAGATCAACAGTCCATGCATTCCAACATCCAAATAATAGAAATTCTAGAAAGAAAGAACACGGTACATTTAGGGAAGTAAGGCATTAAAATTTTTCAAAAAAAGTCTTAGACTCAAAGGGCATGTTGTTACAGATCAAGGGCACCCATCAAATTCCCAGAACCAAAAATGAAAATAGACTCATTCCAAGGCATCATAATATGATGCCGTTTTAGGACACCACGATAGAAAGTAGATCCCACAAGACTCCAGAAACAGGGAGGGGGGAAAAAAATCACTATTATCTAAGGTTAATACATCAATTACTGAGCTTTGAATTTACTTCCCCTTTAATCCACAGATCTGTTCCTCCCCATGCTGTGCATCTTTATAAATGGCCCTGATACCCACCTAGTTTCTCAAATATTTACTTTTGATTCCTTATTTTCCCACTTCTAACCCAACAGGAAGTATACCGACTCTACCTGCAACATTTATTTGCTTTCATTCCCTTCTCCCCACCTCCACTACTGCTACCCTAATCCTACCCCCATCTCCTCTCCCCCAGATTAAAACAGCAGCCTCTTTACTGGTAGTGTTCTCCTCTTGGTCCTCTCCAATTGCTGAATCTTCTACAATGTTAGATCATGTCACCCCTCTGACTACTTCCCATTACCCTTAAGATAAAACCCAACATCATTATAATGACTGTCATGAGTTCAAGGGATTTCACAGCTGATCAAGGAGGAAGATGGCCCTGAGAAAGCAGCAGTACGGAGAGCTTTATTTGAATAAGGGTTTGACAAGTTCGCATGGAAAGGGGCAGGGATGGGAGTGGGGAGCAGTCCCTCAAAGCAGGACACCTTCTAGAGGCTACCACACAGGGGACCACGGGCCAGAGGGAAGGACAATCAAGGAAACGTCAGAGTCCAGGGGAACAGAAGGGGCCCATGTGTCTAGGTGATGTTGCTCAGTAGCACAGTGGAGAGTCTCTGGGTCAGGGAGCTCAGTGGAGCGCAGAGACGGAGGTCTTTTACACCTCTAGGGTTTATCTCACCTATGACTAGCAGACGGTGAGTGCCATTTTACACGGTACACAAAAGCAGGCAGGCTCTACATGGGGTTAGGTTATGTGATCTTTAGTCCCCATTTAACCCTGGCCTTCAGTAAATCTCCTAGGTATTTAAATGTTGATTTTCAGTGTGTTGGTTCATTCATGTATTCATTCATTCACTAGGCATTTGCTCTTTTAATGTAAGCACTGCACTCAAATGGGAAATAGACGCATGAACAGGCTGATAAGATTCTTGCCTTCATGGTCCTTACAGTCCTATAGGCAATAAAGGTGACTGCATCATGATACAGTAGGTGCTAGGATTAACATACTACAGAGAATGCCAAGACAGCCCATACTGTAAGGATGAATGTCAAGGACACTTGAAGTCTAAGCTTTAAAAATTCAAGAGAGGGAGCAATGTAGCCTGGAGTCTGGAAGGTAAGCAATGTCTTAAACAGGAAATACCTCCTAAACCATGTGAATGAAGTGAGAATTCTGGGAAGATATCCCAAGTGCACAGAAAAGCTACTGGAGGGTGTCAGCAGAATTACATGAGAAGGATTACTCAACCCACAGTGTGAAAAATGGATTGGAAGAAGGCCATACCAAAGGCAGGGAGATTATAAGGGAGCCATTAGAGTTCTCAGGAATGATGATGATGTCCTGGGTTAGGATAAAGGTGGTGGGAATGAGTGCTCTGAAAAGATTCAAAGCAACTTTGTGTAAATTCAGTAGAGCTTCAGACAGACTCAAGAGAGCTTTGTGAGTTCTATCAATAGGACTCAACAGATGCAAGTGGCAGGAGGGTGCGAGTCAAGGATGACTAGTCTCCCACTGCTTCCCTTTTCACTGAGCTGACTCTCCTATAGTATTTTAAGCCAGAGTAGGTTTTATTTCCCTCATGCTGACAATAGTAATAGAGTTGTCCACATAGGACGATCTTAAGACCTGCCTTACAGAATAGGCTATTTATTTTTTTGGGGGGGGAGGGGGAGAGGGAGAGAGAGAATCTTAAGCAGGCTCCAATCCCAGTGCAGAGCCCAGAGGAGGGGCTCCATCTTACAACCCTGAGCAGAAATCAAAGAGTCCAATGCTTAACCAACTGAACCACCCAGGCACTCCCAGAATAGGCAATTGAAGTCAGAAAATAAGTGTGGCTAGAAAAAGAAAAACGACATTTAAACCAGCAGAAGGACAGAAATGATAACGATTAGAGCAGAAATAAATGATATAGAAACTTAAAAAAAAAACCAATACAACAGATCAATGAAACCAGGAGCTGGTTCTTTGGGGAAAAAAAAAAAAAAATCAATAAACCTCTAGCCAGACTCATCAAGAAAAAAAGAACTCAAAATCACAAATGAGAGAGGAGAAATAACACCCAACACACACACACACACACACACACACACAATGTGATCAATTAGGAGTATATTACCTTGCCCCTGTATTTTAACAAACTCTCAAGTAGTGGAATTCTATAACTTTAGATATTTTAGTATTATTCAATCACCAGAACAAAACATTGAGCATCCTAAATATAACCAACATATTTGAGAACCCAGAGATACCTTAGAGGTAATATGGTGTGATAGTCTCACTAAACAGGTGAAGAAACTCATGCCCAGGAACAGAATGGGATTTGCCCAAGGTATGTCAAGAAGAGAACAGGTCCATAATTCAGGTTCCTCAATCTGCTCATCCCATTTGTTTCACTCAATTTAGCAGAATTCAAGAGATCATATACAGCCTCTGAAATCTTACTTCTGGGCTTGAATCCAGGCTCCTCTACTTTCTAGCTTTGTAATTTAGTCAAAGTTATAAAAAAAATTTGGGGGTCTGAGTTACCTCAAATTAAAACAAGGATGATTGTAATACCTACACCTCATCAGACTGTTATGAAGTTGAAATGAGATAATCTATGTAAAAGTAATTAGGACAGTGACTCCACATGAGAAATCAGCAAGTGTTAGCTCTTCTAATCATCATTTTTAGTGTTGGCTTTATCTTTTATTATCTCCATTACTCTTCATTAGAGTCTCCTAGAGATAGTTCAATTATTTCACTTACCCCCTGCCTCCTCTCTAAGTCCCAGTGAATTAGAACAAATAGATACAGATATTCTGCATGGATCTCTGTAATTCAAACTTTTTTTTTTCCTACTGCCCTGAATTTATCCTTTTTTCATGATGCTCTCCTGTTACCTAACCATAGCTTCTTCATATTTCAAGACTTATGACCATGCATTGTTTTTCAGTGACATTTACCCTGAGCAGTCTGCCCTCTGGGTTTCCCTCTCCTCCCATCGGCAATTTACATTTTAATACTGAATCATCTTATCTGGTACAGTTCTAATTACTCTTATCCTACAAAAAGATTAGGAGACCTAGAGACAATGACTATTTTTTTTTATCCTTTAATTCCCTCCTCCACTCCATTCCCCTCTCTCCAAAAGCTCTGTATATGTATGAAGATCCCAAGTCATTTTGGTGAATAAATTTGGAAATTCAGAGTATTAACTTGCTCCCTAATTCTGCTAATTTCCTACCATACTTCTCCAAGTTTGGGACTCCGTTGTAGCCCAAACACTTGTTCCAGGTCCAAAACATTGAAATGCTTTTATTATGTAGCACAATACAAAAGGGATTTTGATTGATTTATTTTCGCATGAATCTTTTTGCGGTGGTAGTTGTTCTATGAAAACACAGTTTCTCTATGTCCACTAGATGGCACCCACATCACTACACTGATCTTGGCGAAATGGGTGGGGAAAATTTGTAAGGCAATAAAAAGACGTAGAAGTAACAAAAGCACCCAAACTATTAGCTGTGGTTCCGTATATAGGACACAGAGGCGGCAATTGTGAGGACATATGTATGCAATTTAATACAAACCAAAAATGCTCCACTGTTTTTAATAAAATTAAACCTACTCATACCATAAATTTCAGCAACCCTGCTCCTTGGTTCTCACACAAATGAGTTGAAAATTTGTATGCACACAAAAACCCGCACATGGATGTTTAAAGCAGCTTGGAAGCCACCAAGATGTCCTTTGGTAAGTGATAAACTGTGGTAACAACACATAATGGAATATTATTTAGCACTAACAAGAAATAAGCAATCAAGCCAATGAAAAACATGGAGGAAACTTAAATGCATATTATTGAGAGAAAGAAGTCAATCTGAACAGGCTATGCACTGGATGATGGCCAATATATGACATTCCAAAAAAGATAAAATTATGGAGATAGAAAAAAAAATGGTGGTGGTTGCCAGGGATTAAGAAAGAGGAAAGGATGTCTAGGCAGAGCACAGAGGATTCTTAGGGCAGTGAAACTATTCTGTATACTACAATGGTAAATACATGTCATACATTTGTCAAAGCCCACAGAATCTGTAACACCATGAGTGAACCGTTGGGTGACAAAAATGTGTAAATCATAATGTGTCACATTATAACAAATGTACCACTATGGGGGCAGATGTTGATAGCAGGAGAGGGAAGCTGTCCATGTTTGGGGCGGGGGGCAGGGGAGGGCTATCTGGGAACTCTCAGATATCCTTTTCAGACAAGATATACTTTGAATATTTGTACATGTGCTGAGTATTAGGAAAGTCTAGGGCTCCAAAGGCAGATATGTTAGGGGAAAATGATCCTAATCCTGAGGGACCTGGAACATTATGGTTTCCTCAGAAAATATGAGAAGTTAAAGTTGAAGGAGGATTTAACCAAGCAGAGGGGTCATTTGACAAAATATGCAAAGCCAGGTGCATTTTTCTCTAAATCTTATTTTTACACTAACACCAGGGTTTTAAAAACATTTGTCTAGTGCTTCATCTAGCATTCAGGTCTCAGATTCTAAATATCTTTCTCCATTCCTTGAAGTGCTAATTCCTTATTCTGGGGTGGAAAAATACAAGAGGAGCCTCCAGCAGCTTGTACCAGAAAGTAAATAATCAAGCACACGAAAGAACAGAGGGTCTGGTCCCAAGGATCTATCATTGAACAAATTTGCAACAACTTAAACTTTAAGGAAAATGATGGCAATGGATTAAAAAAAAAAAAAAACCACCACCACCTTGGGTCTATAATAGCACCTTAGAGAAAGAAGAGGGAAAAAAAAAAAAAAGTTCTTCTCTTTAAAAGACTGCCAGATAATCACTGTAGCAAAAAAATAGGAGGAAAATTACCATTTTTAAACTTTCAATCTAGCAATGATTCAGCCACAGTTCCCTGATGGATGCATAATACCCTTGGGTCGAAATTTATTTGGGGGCAGAATGTTCACACAGTCCCAAAGTATTATTCCCCAAATACTTACTAAAAAAATACACCTTTACGACAGATACCTAGCAGTTACCATCTTAATCAAGTGATCACAGCTGGTATCACTAAGAGTTATAATCTGCTTCCTAAAATCTTCAAAAAGTCAAAATCCTAAAATATAAAACATTTAGTTTTAGGGGTACTGTTCTAGACAAGAAACTAAAGTAACAATCAAATGTAACCTTGGCTGGATCCTGGATTGAAAAATAATGATGTAAAAACCATGCACAGGACAACTAAATTTGAATGGAAAGAATATTAGACAGGAGAGGAGGAGCAAGATGGCAGAGGAGTAGGAGACCTAAATTTCGTCTGGTCCCAGGAATTCAGCTGGATAGGGATCAAAACATTCTGAACACCTACAAACTCAACAGGAGATCGAAGAAAAGAATAGCAACAACTCTCATCAGAAAAGCGACCACTTTCTGGAAGGTAGGACATGCGGAGAAGTGAATCCGAGGTGATATTCGGGAGGATAGACAGCAGGGAAGGGGCCTCCCTCGGCCGCTTCTGGCAAGTGATAGAACCACGGAGCACAAAATCGGAACTTTTAAAAGTCTGCTCCTCTGAGGGATGTCGCTCCAGTGGCTAAGAGGGGGGTGGAACCCTCTCTGGGGCAGTGTGGTCTCAGGACCCTCGGGGTCACAGAAAGACAGGGGGTGCCTGAGTGCAGCAGAGCTCCCCCAGGTATCGGAGCAGGGAAGCCGGCTGCAGAGACAGAGCCGAGGCGTGGGCTCTCAGCTCAGGGTTGCCATAAACCGTGATCTGCGGCACAGTCGGGCCACTGCTCCTCCAGCAAGGACCCAACAAGTGGCAAATCCGGGGAGACTCCCCTTCCTTCCCGGGGAGGAGCAGCGTGGGAGTGCACCGCAGGGATCGGCTGAGTTTGGAGATTCCACACCAGGTCGTGTGCCAGAGATAGAAACGCTCGGTCAGAGGCCGAGTGAGCACGGAGTGCGGCCAGAGACCGGGGAGATGAGAGTGACTGACTGCTTTTCTCTGGGCGGTGCACTGAGGAGCAGGGCCCTGGGTTCTTGGCTCCTCCAGGGCGGAGACTGGGAGGCCGCCATTTCACTCTCCTCCTCCAAAGCTGTACAGAAAGCTTGCAAGGAACAAAAGCTCCTGAGAGCAAACCCCAGCAGATTTCCTAGCCCGGACCAGGCAAGGGCAGGGCAATTCTGCCTCTGGCAAAGACATTTGGGAACCGCGGCAACAGGCCCCTCCCCCAGAAGATCAGCGAGAACAGCCAGCCAAGACCAAGTTTACTGATCAATGAGAACGGCAGAACTGCAGCACTAAGGGAATATTGCACATAGAATTCATGGCTTTTTTCCTATGATTCTTTAGCCTTTCAAAGTTAATTTTTTTTAATTTTTTTTGAATTTTTCTTTTTGCCTTTTTCAACCAACATCTTATCAATCCCTTTTTAAAAAAAATCTGTATTTTTCATTTTTAGAGTCATATTCTATCCCTTCATTGTACTTAACCTTATTTTTTGTATATATATAAGTTCTCTATTTAAAATTTTGGGATACAGTTTCATCTAACAGACCAAAATATACCCTAAATCTCTAGTGTATGGCTTTGTTCTAGTCTCCTGTCTGATCACATTTTCTCCCTTTTTTTGTTTTTTATTTTCTCTTCTTTCTCTTTTCAACCAACTTATCAATTCCTTTTATAAAATCTTTTATAATTTTCATCTTTACAGTCATATTCCATCCCTTCATATTTACCCTTATTTTTGTACATATATAAGTTTTTCTTTCTTTAAAATTTTGGGAGGCAGTTTCTTCTAACAGACCAAAATATGCCCAAAATCTAGTGTGTGGCACTGATCTACTCACCAGCCTGATCAGATTTGATTATATTCTTTTTTTTTTCCTTTTTTTCTTTTTCTTTTTTCTTGTTTTCCCTTTCTTTTCCCCTGGCTTCAGGTCTCTTCTCATTTGTTTAGTGTATATTTTTCTGGGGTTGTTGTTACCTTTTAGCATTTTGTTCTCTCATCTGTTCTCCTCTGGACAAAATGACAAGACGGAAAAACTCACCTCAAAAAAAAAAGAAAAGGAGGCAGTACCGACTGCCAGGGACCTAATCAATACGACATTAGTAAGATGTCAGAATTAGATTTCAGAATGACAGTTATAAAGATACTAGCTGGGCTTGAAAAAAGCATGGAAGATACTAGAGAAACCCTTTCTGGAAAAATAAGAGAACTAAAATCTAACCAAGTCAAAATCAAAAAGGCTATTAATGAGGTGCAATCAAAAATGGAGGCTCTAACTGCTAGGATAAATGAGGCAGAAGAGAGAATTAGTGATACAGAAGACCAAATGATAGATGGAGCATAAAGAAGCTAAGAAAAATAGAGAGAAACAACTACTGGATCACAAAGGCAGAATCTGAGAGATAAGTGATACCATAAGAAAAACAATATTAGAATAATTGGGATCCCAGAAGAAGAAAGAGAGGGGGGCAGAAGGTATATTAGAACAAATTATAGCAGAGAACTTCCCTAATTTGGGGAAGGAATCAGGCATCAAAATCCAAGAGGCACAGAGAACCCCCCTCAAAATCAATAAATAGGTCCACACCCCGACATCTAATAGTAAAACTTACAAGTCTGAGACAAAGAGGAAATCCTGAAAGCAGCTTGGAACAAGAGGTCTGTAACCTACAATGTTAGAAACATTAGATTGGCAGCAGACCTATCCACAGAGACCTGGCAGGCCAGAAAGGACTGGCATGATATATTTAGAACACTAAATGAGAAAAATATGCAGCCAAGAATACTATATCCAGCTAGGCTGTCATTGAAAATAGAAGGAGAGACAAAAAGCTTCCAGGACAAACAAAAACTAAAGGAATTTGCAAACACGAAACCAGCCCTACAGGGAATATTGAAAGGGGTCCACTAAACAAAGAGAGAACCTAAAAGTAACATAGACCAGAAAGGAACAGAGACAATATACAGTAACAGTCACCTTACAGGCAATACAATGGCACTAAATTCCTATCTTTCAATAGTTACCCTGAATGTAAATGAGCTGAATGCCCCAATCAAGACACAGGGTATCAGATTGTATAAAAAAACAAGGTGCATCAATATGCTGTCTGCAAGAGACTCATTTTAGACCCAACGACACCCCCAGATTGAAAGTGAGGGGGTGGAAAACCATTCACCATGCTAATGGACACCAAAAGAAAGCTGGGGTGGCAATCCTTATATCAGACAAATTAGATTTTAAACCAAAGACTGTAATAAGAGATGAGGAAGGACACTATATCCTACTTAAAGGGTCTATCCAACAAGATCTACCAATTGTAAATATCTATGCCCCTAACATGGGAGCAGCCACTTATATAAGCCAATTAATAACAAAAGCAAAGAAACACATCAACAGCAATACAATAATAGTGGGGAACTTTAACACCCTACTCACTGAAATGGACAGATCATCTAAGCAAAAGATCAACAAGGAAATAAAGACTTTAAATGACACACTGGACCAAATGGACTTCACAGATATATTCAGAACATTCCATCCCAAAGCCACAGAATACACATTCTTCTCTAGTGCCCATGGAACATTCTCCAGAATAGATCACATCCTAGGTCACAAATCAGGTCTCAACCAGTACCAAAAGTTTGGGATCATTCCCTGCATATTTTCAGACCACAATACTTTGAAACTAGAACTCAATCACAAGAGGAAAGTCAGAAAGAACTCAAATACATGGAGGCTAAAGAGCATCCTGCTAAAGAATGAATGAGTCAACCAGGAAATTAAAGAAGAATTTAAAAAAATCATGGAAACCAATGAAAATGAAAACACAACTGTTCAAAATCTTTGGGATGCAGCAAAGGCAGTCCTAAGAGGAAAGTATATAGCAATACAAGCCTTTCTCAAGAAACAAGAGAGGTCTCAAATACACAACCTAACCCTGCACCTAAAAGAGCTGGAGAAAGAACAGCAAATAAAGCCTAAACAAACAGGAGAAGAGAAATAATAAAGATCAGAGCAGAAATCAATGAAATAGAAACCAAAAGAACAGTAGAACAGAACAACGAAGCTAGAAGCTGGTTTTTTGAAAGAATTAACAAGACTGATAAGTCTGGCCAGGGGTTTATCAAAAAGAAAAGAGAAAGGACCCAAATCAACAAAATCATGAATGAAAGAGGAGAGATCACCACCAACACCAAAGAAATACAAACAATTATAAGAACATATTATGAGCAACTATATGCCAGCAAATTAGATAATCTAGAAGAAATGGATGCATTCCAGGAGATGTATAAAATACCAGAACTGAACCAGGAAGAAATAGAAAACCTGAACAGACCTATAACCAGCAAGGAAATTGAAGCAGTCATCAAAAATCTCCCAACAAACAAGAGCCCAGGGCCAGATGGCTTCCCAGGGGAATTCTACCAAATATTTAAAGAATTAATACCTATTCTTCTGAAACTGTTCCAAAAAATAGAAATGGAAGGAAAACTTCCAAACTCATTTTATGAGGCCAGCATTACCTTGATCCCAAAACCAGACAAAGACCCCATCAAAAAGGAGAATTACAGACCAATATCCCTGATGAACATGGATACAAACATTCTCACCAAAATACTAGCCAATAGGATCCAACAGTACATTAAAAGGATTATTCATCACGACCAAGGGGAATTTATCCCTGGGCTGCAAGCTTGGTTCAACATCCACAAATCAATGTGATACAATACATTAAAAAAGAAAGAACATGAACCATATGATCCTCTCAATAGATGCAGAAAAAGCATTTGACAAAGTACAGCATCCTTTCTTGATCAAAACTCTTCAGAGTATAGGGATAGAGGGTACATACCTCCATATCATAAAAGCCATCTATGAAAAACTCACAGCAAATATCATTCTCAATGGGGAAAAACTGAGAGCTTTCCCCCTAAGGTCAGGAACACAGCAGGGATGTCCACTATCACCACTGCTATTCAACATAGTATTAGAAGTCCTAACCACAGCAATCAGACAACAGAAAGAAATAAAAGGCATCCGAATCGGCAAAGAAGACGTGAAACTCTCACTTTTTGCAGATGATATGATACTTTATGTGGAAAACCCAAAAGACTCCACCCCAAAACTGCTAGAACTCATACAGGAATTCAGTAAAATCAATCCACAGAAATCAGTGGCATTTCTATACACCAACAACAAGACAGAAGAAAGAGAAATTAAGGAGTCGATCCCATTTACAATTGCACCCAAAACCATAAGATACCTAGGAATATATCTAACCAAAGAGGCAAAGAATCTGTACTCAGAAAACTATAAAGTACTCATGAAAGAAATTGAGGAAGACACAAAGAAATGGAAAAATATCCCATGCTCATGATTGGAAGAACAAATATTGTGAAGATGTCAATGCTGCCTACAGCAATCTACACATTTAATGTAATCCCTATCAAAATACCATCCACTTTTTCCAAAGAAATGGAACAAATAATCCTAAAATTTGTATGGAACCAGAAAAGACCCAAACAGCCAGAGGAATGTTGAAAAAGAAAAGCAAAGCCAGTGGCATCACAATTCCGGACTTCAAGCTCTATTACAAAGCTGTCATCATCAAGACAGTATGGTATTGGCACAAAAACAGACACATAGATCAATGGAACAGAGAGTCTGGAAATGGACCCTCAACTCTATGGTCAACTCATCTTTGACAAAGCATGAAAGAATGTCCAATGGAAAAAAGACGGTCTCTTCAACAAATGGTGCTGGGAAAATTGGACAGCCAATTTTATAAGGACCATTTCCTTATACCACACACAAAAATAGACCAAAATGGTTGAAAGACCTCAATGTGAGACAGGAGTCCATCCAAATCCTAAAGGAGAACACAGGCAGCAACCTCTTCGACCTCAGCCACAGCAACTTCTTCCTAGAAACATTGCCAAATGCAAGGGAAGCAAGGGCAAAAATGAACTATTGGGACTTCATCAAGATAAAAAGCTTTTGCACAGCAAAGGAAACAATGAACCAAACCAAAGACAACCAACAGAATGGGAGAAGATATTTGCAAATGACTTATCAGATAAAGGGCTAGTATCCAAAATCTATAAAGAACTTATCAAACTCAACACCCAAGGAACAAATGATCCAATCAAGAAATGGGCAGAAGACATGAACAGACATTTTTCCAAAGAAGACATCCAAATGGCCAACAGACACATGAAAAAGTGCTCAACATTGCTCGGCATCAGGGAAATCCAAATCAAAACCTCAATGAGATACCACCTCACACCAGTCAGAATGGCTAAAATGAACAAGTCAGGAAACGAGAGATGTTGTCAGGGATGCGAAGAAAGGGGAACCCCCATACATTGTTGGTGGGAATGCAAGCTGGTGCAGCCACTCTGGAAAACAGTATGGAGGTTCCTCAAAAAGTTGAAAATAGAGCTACCATACGATCCCACAATTGCACTACTGGGTATTTACCCCAAAGATACAAATGTAGGGATCTGAAGGGGTACATGCACCCCAATGTTTATAGCAGCAATGTCCACAATAGCCAAACTATGGAAAGAGACTAGATGTCCATCGAGAGATGAATGGATAAAGAAGATGTGGTGTATATATATACAATGGAATATTATGCAGCCATCAAAAAAAAGAAATCTTACCATTTGCAACGACATGGATGGAACTAGATGGTATTATGCTAAGCGAAACAAGTCAATCAGAGAAAGACATGTATCATATGATCTCACTGATATGAGGAATTCTTAATCTCCGGAAACAAACTGAGGGTTGCTGGAGTGGTGGGGAGTGGGAGGGATGGGGTGGTTGTGTGATGGGCATTGGGGAGGGTATGTGCTCTGGTGAGTGCTGTGAATTGTGTAAGACTGATGAATCACAGACCTGTACCTCTGAAACAAATAATACATGTAAAAAAAAAAAAAAAAAAAAAAAAAAAAAAAAAAAAAAGCAAAGATAGGAGGAAGGGAAAAATGAAGGGGGGGAATCAGAGGGGGAGACAAACCATGATAGACTATGGACTCTGGAAACAAACAGGGTTCTAGAGGGGAGGGGTGTGGGGGAACGGGTTAGCCTGGTGATGGGTATTAAAGAGGGCACGTATTGAATGGAGCACTGGGTGTAATAAACAATGAATCATGGAACACTACATCAAAAACTAATGTAATGTATGGTGATTAATATAATAAAATAAAATTTTAAAAAAAAGTAATGATGTATGACTAACATAATAAAATTTTTAAAAACTCAAAAAAAGACTATTAGAAAACACTACAGAATTATTAACTTTCCTAGTGGCGTTCATGGTAGGACGGTTATACCGGAAAATGTTGTTTTTAGGTGATGTATACATAAGAGTTGAGAAGCGGAGGACACGATGGATATAACTTTCAAATATTAACAACTGCTGAATTGACCGGAAGGATATTTGGATATCCAGTGAACTAGTCTTTCAGGATTTCTGCAGAGTGGGTTTGGAATTTAAGGAGAAAAGGCTAGGAAACCTGAATAAAAATATGACAACTTTCCACAGAGGAGGGAGGAAGGTAGAGAGGGGGAGAAAGAGATGAAGAATCCCTAGAGAGTATTTTATTATGCTTCCTCTCTCTTAAATCTCACAAGGACCCTGAGCTGAGGGGCACATTATCATGATCTCTACTTCAGAGATGAACAAAGAAAAACTCCAGGTAACACAGCCTGGACGGGGCACAGCCATGACTCAGAATAGGAGTTACTCCCCTGCTCCCTCGGAAATATCTCAACTGACATTTACAAGTGGTAAAACTCTTGGTCCTTCCTTTCCCCTTAATTTCTTTCTATGGGAAACATGGGCACAAAAGTCAAAAGTTGATAGCTGAATGGAGACAGAATTAAAGTCCACAAACTTTTATCATAACAGTCCCCTAACATACTCTTCAGTTATGTGTATTTAGCAAATCCCTAAATAGCAGACACAGAGAAATGCTTTTGAACACTGAGTAAAATACTGTTATTTTCCATTTATGTTACGTAAGTAGGGCTTCCATGGTATGCAGAAGTTTCCAAAAAGAGTTCAAACAATTTCCTGCTTATAACACCCGTCTTCTTTTGTAAATATGAATCTATGATGGCTAGCTGGATTTATTCAATTTGGGATGGATTCCCATTTTGTTTAGGTTATGAAGGACAGTGCCCTGCTCTCTACACAATATAAAAGTCCGAGCCTGGAACATGGATTTATGAAGCCTTGAGTACAAGTCCTCATTCTCATGTGACCCTAAGCAAGTTACTGCCCTTTCTTGGGCTGCAAAAAGAAGAGGTTGAAAATGTTCATCTTAGGTTCTCTTTAGTGCTAATATCCTATCCATCTGAACCTCTAACATGCATCTTCTATTGACCAACTCAGAATTCAGCTTGAGTATTGGTCTGACTCAGTTTACATTTCTCCATTACATATTTAATCCAAGTACCCATTCATGTTACTTATTTTGGACAGGTTTCACTAAACACAGCTGATGTTTTTGGAGCTGAAATTAGGTCAGAATCCACTAGATGGCAGTCTTGCCCATTTTTCTTCTAAGATCTGCAAGGCCCCCTCTTCAACATTTCCAGAACCAGTGCTGTAGGTCCAACCCAATACAGAGAGCTCAGCTCCTGCCTTTGAGGATTCACGGTGCAATAATCCCTCGGAGAACTCACTGCTATCCACTTATTTTTTTTTGAAATAATCAACATATAAAAATTCTTTTATATACAATATACAGCACTACACTTTCAATTACAATTACACATTTAAATAATAATTGCCATTGAGAAAGAAAAACCAGGAGGGAAATCTAAGTGCCTCCGGTGCTTATCCCATCTGTACTTCTTTAATTTCCACTCGTAATGATTGCTGGTGAACTGTGAAGTGAAGAATCACATGGTTTTTTCCGCTTAAAGCCCTCACAGAGCTAGAGAACAGAGAGGCTAACAGCACCAAGAGGCAGGTGAAAAGGTCATTTAACTTGGGAGAGAAATTAGGTGAAAATCCTCCAGCGCTGGGGTGCCTGCCTGGCTCAGTCAGTAGAGCATACGACTCTTGATCTTGGGGTTGGGAGTCTGAGCCCCATGTTGGGTGTGAAGATTACTTGAGAAAAAAAAACATCTTCTGGCACTGGACAGGAGCACAATGGCTCTACCATTTACAGCTACAAGACTGAGCAGGTTCAACCTCCCAAACCACAGCATCCTTCTCCGTAAAAACAGGCATAATTAGATACCTAACTTATACTTCTCATAAAAATCCTCTAGGTTCTTAGAATAGTGCCAGAAAAAACTCAGTGCTCAATCAACAATAGTTATTACTGCTGTTCCTGTGACTATTACTACCTTTTTTCAAAAAATAAGTTCCATAATTATCATCGTTACTGCTAATGATCATCTTGCTACTCATTATGATTGGCCTAGTAACGATTTAAGTGGTACGATGATGACAATTCCCTTTTCCAGATTGGCTAGCTCACCTATGCCTAAAAGCCCTGTGAGATAAATATACTATTATTCGCACCTAAGGATAAACTAAAGCTCAGGCAAATTTAGTAACTTGGCCTCATCACACAGCTTTAGGAGGTAGAGCTAGAATTCGAACATAAACTCTCTGACCATAGAGCCAAGGCTTCAGCCTACAGACCACAACTAAATGATAGGTCATAACCCTATTGTGTGGAGAAGACCAAGAGTGTAACCCCCATCCTCTACTCCTGCAGAGTTTCAGTGGCTAGTCAAGGTAACACAAAATGTTAAGTGCAGGCCTAATACTAGATATCTAGTTCCTTCCCTCTTAACCGAATGGCTTTGATCTTAAACCAGCCGTGCTTGAAGTGTGCAAACTGGATTGACTGTGAAACTCTTTTGCCAAACAGTACCTTGCATGCTCCATGTTCTATGGAACACATGTGCAGTATAATTCCTTATGCCAATGCTTTTAACACTGAACTTTGTCAGCGTAACTGGTACACTGACCACCACAGAATTCTGAGGTGATTATTGCTGGCACCGCAAAACCCTGCTGAACATCTACATAAGTAGAAATAGGATGGTGATTTCATTCTACCCAGCCTCTCTGAATGCGGAAGTAAGCCAAAAAGGATGTAAAGAACATTGATGGAAAATAAATCTCAGGAGGGCAAAGCCAGTGAAAATAGTGTGTTAGGATAAGCATTCAGAATTGGCGTTGACTATTTTAAAACTCATTTCAGAGGTACTGAATCATTAAATCACAAATGCTCAGACCAGGAAATCTGTTCAATGTATTCTTCTTCAGAGAAGAGGTGTTCTCTCGGTAAGCCAGAAAGATGCCACAGTCAACATTTTCTTAAAAACGCCAGGAATCAGATTTGTCAAATTATGTGAATATCAAAAAAAAAATTCATAGTACACTTGTACAATCAAGAAGTACACTGCAATTTAATCTAAATTTTCTTGCTTAGAATTTTGAGTCTTTGGTGAAAATAGGAAATACTTCCCTTCCTTTACTATGCACTTACTTCTGTGTATGGATCATCCCACTTATCCCTCTCAGCTCTTCCCCTCCTTTCCATCCTCGGTATCAACTGTGGCTGCATGTCATCTAGTTCCTGATCTGTGTTATAGGCAGTAGACAGGGATCAGAGGTAATTACAAGTGACCTCCATCTTTACTGGTGTTACCTCAATAACATCATACAAGGAGTTCCAATTTACATGCCCTGGAAATCTTCTTTCCCCTTCTTCAAATTTTTCTCCTTCTTCACACACTGTTTTTCCTATACCCATTCCTATTCTTTTCTGACCCAACTCACTCTCAACCTCTGAAACTTGCCAAATTAAGCTCCTTCAGGACTATATTCCTCTGTCCCCGTCCTTGCGTACCCAACAAATTCGTTTCTTCTATCCCTGGTCAGTTTTCTCCCCCCGATTCACTATGCTCAGTCTGCTTCTCTTGCCACATCTACGTCCTTTCCCGAAACAGATTACTGGGATCTGAGGAAAAGCTCAGACACAGAGCTGCCAAAGACAAAATTCTCTGTTCCTGGCAAAGAGCTTCTTAAAAGACAATTATCATATGATCTCACTCATATGTGGAATTTAAGAAACAAAAACAGAGGATCAGAGGGGAAGAGAGGAAAAAATAAAACGAGATGAAATCAGAGAGGGAGACAAACCATAAGAGACTCTTAACCATAGAAAACAAACTGAGGGTTGCTGGAGGGGAGGGGGCTGTAGGGGGCATGGGGTAACAGGGTGATGGACATTAAGGAGGGCACGTGAGCTGATGAGCACTGGGTATTATAAAGACTGATGAATCACTGACCCCTACCTCTGAAACCAACAATACATTATATGTTAATTGAATTTAAATTTTAAAAAACGAGAAAAAAAATAAAACCTTGCAATTTCCTGTGATAGGAAAGATAAAGGGGTCATCTGTTACCTTAAGGAATGACTTTCGGAAAGCCTTAGATAACTAAGGTAGGAGCGGGCTGCCAGGAAAACGAACCCTGTGGAAATTTTCATACCCACCCCCACCTCCAGGAGTGGGGCAGGGATGGAGGGTGAATCACCAACAGCCAATAGTTTAATTGATTATGATTACATAATGAAGCCTCCATAAAAACCCAAAAGGACAGGGTTCGTTGGTGAACCTGGGTGCTGGGAGGGTGCCGCGCCTGCAGAGAGCGTGGAAGCTCAGCGCCCTTTCTTCATGCCCTACTTTTTTTTTTTTTTTTTTTTTAAGATTTTATTTATTTGACAGAGAGGGATAGCAAGACCAGGAACACAAGCAGGGGGAGTGGGAGAGGGTGAGCCGAAGGCAGACGCTTAACGACTGAGCCACCCAGGCGCCCCTCTTCATGCCCTACCTTATCCATCTCTTCTCTCTGGCTGTTTCAGAGTTATAGCCTTTTATAACCAACCGGTGATCTAGTAACTAAAATGTTTGAGTTCTGTGAGCAGCTGTAGCAAATTAATTGAACCTGGGGAAGGGGTCTTGGAAACCTGATTTATAGTCAGTTGGACATACATGTAACAACCTCAACTTATGATTGACATCTGAAGTCCAAGGAGGAGATCATGGGAACCTCTAATGTGTAGCAGGTCAGTCAGAAGCGCAGGTAATACCCTAGGCTGGCAATCGAATCTGAGGGTTTGGGAGTGGGGCGGGGGGGTGGCATCGTGTGGGACTGAATCTTTAACCTGTGGGATCTGATGCTCTCTCTGGGTAGTGTCAGAATTGAGGTGAACTGGAGGACAGGCTGGTGGTATCCCAAGAATTGCTTGTTGATATAGGGAATCTCATCCCCCATCCCACCCCACGTACACTGGAATTGACACCAAACCTATTTAGGGATAGATTGTTTAATACATTTTATTCTATTGCTAACATAAGAAAGGGAGAGAGACCCCAATGGACTTGGCTTAGCTGCCCTTATGTCTCTTTGAACCAAAAAAGTAACAGCAATTTGAAAAAGCCTCTCTATATTTCCTTCTCCAAATCTAGTGTACTTCTCCATCAACCTTTCTTATCCTTTCTCATTCTCTTCCTCTCTCCTACCTCCATGTTTCCATAGCTTTGTAACCCCATTCCCTCCACCAGACTCCTGATAGTCTTCCTCTGTTCTGCCTGCTTATTCCTCAGGCTTGCTTATGGTTCCCAAAGGCACGCTAATGGACGTTCAAGGTCCCAAGAAATAGGCTGGTGACTCATCCTCTAAATACAAAAGAAAAAAAATGAAGGACAGAAGGCAGGATGGATCTTTTGGTAAAAGAGCTAATGCAGCCTTCAACATGCAAAACCATGCCTTATGTTTTGTTTCCAGAGTACAGAAAAATTTTGAACAAAAGAATGTTTTCTCAATACTTTTTTTTTTTTTTTTTTAAGATTTCATTATTTGACAGAGAGAGACACAGCGAGAGAGGGAACACAAGCAGGGGGAGTGGGACAGGGAGAAGCAGGCTTCCTGCCAAGCAGGGAGCCCGATGCAGGGCTCGATCCCAGGACCCTGGGATCATGACCTGAGCCGAAGGCAGATGCTTAATGACTGAGCCACCCAGGCGCCCCAATACTCTGCTCTTTTTGCTAAGAAATGCATCCCTTGAGATTTGAAGCAAATGGGCTTACAAGACACAGTCTGAGTATCAGTATCTGTTCCACCCCACCCTGCACAGTTGCCTAGTAACATCTGAGTATTACCAGCTGTTCTGTAAATCCATTCGATCTGACCCACCTTCAGTGTTGTAACTCTTCTCCTAGGAGATTCAGACTTTGGGCTAGCAGCAGTTCTGATCCAGTTATTAAATGCCTTCTTTGCAAGTGATGAGGATTAAAAAAAAAAAACAAATGCTCAACACGGTATAAAGAAAGCCAGTCATGATCAGCCCAGGGAGATAAGGGTGGGTTGAAGCAGTAATGCCAAACTATCATTTAACTGAATTGGCAGCTTTATCTAAAGCAACTACCCTTTGAGGATTTACAGGAAAAACTTTACACAAAACAGCTGAATAAAAGAAAGTGACGTTAGTGACCAATGTTTCTGACCTTCTCTTTTTACTGATGAGGACACCGAGGTTCCAGCAGGAAAAGTGGGGTGTCCAATAGCACATGAAATGAAGTCAGTGATCACAGTAAAGCATAATGTCTCTATTCCACTGCATTGGCTTGCTCAAAACCGTGTCCCTCAGCTTACTAGTGGGTGTTCTGGGAGGAAGGCAGAAAAGAAAACAGGGTTCCTTGATCAAAGGATTTTAGGAAGTGTGGGGAAGAGGAAGTTGTAGGTCTTTACTGCTAGACCTCTCAGAATAAGTTAACGTGCACTGTGAATCTCTAAATGGGAATCTACTGGGTCTGTTCCCCACACTTATTTGGCCACAGAACAATCCTCTCTGCATCTTTTTTTAAATAACATCTTGAACCAGTAATCCGTGAAGTGGGCCTTTGAACCATATGCAGCCATGTATCCCCTTTTGATGGAATTGACCAAACCTATCCACCATTTTGACTTTGTCCTTCCAGAGGGGTTGTACGTATCCAGACATTTTATGAGATCTGGTTGCTTGAGCAGTGGTTAGTGTGGAACCTACGCCACATGATGGGATCCCTCCATCCCCACCATAACCTCCTTTCTCCAAGCCACCGTCTTAACTTTTCCCCCTATAATCTGACTGGTTCTACTTTCGCTCCTTTGAAACACAATCTCTACTCATCAACCATTGTGGGATTTTCAAAATCTTAGCCAGAGTAGTTACTCCCCACTTTATACCACTTCCCACTATTGTTTCCCAGGATCTTCACTGGGACTATGAGGTTTGGTGATCAAACTCCTGCTCCTTTTCTGACCTCATCTTCTACCAACCTTCCTTTTGTTTGCAGTGCCACAATCGGCTCGTCCTTTCTTTTCTTCCTTGATCATGATAAGCCTATTCCATCATAAAACCTCTGTTCTTACTGGTGTCTGCATCCCTCCATCCCCATATCAAGTGACTGATTGGTTCTTTTCCTTCAGGCCTCTGTTCAGATGTCACCTTCTTAGAATTTTTTTTCAGATCCCATCTCTACTGCATATCTGTTTTGTTTTCTTCAAAGCACATACTATTATCTGAAATTATTTTTGTTATCATCACTTTATCATCCATGTCCTCTACAAAGGCCTCACTGTGTTATTTGTCACTGGAATCTCAGTGCCTAGGATAATTTCTTGCACATATTGGTATTCAATTAGTAGTTATTAAATAACCGAATACATACAATGACAACTCTGCCCTTCAGGGTTCTCAGAACACAGGCACCCTGTCAAAACTGCACAGAGTTCATAAAGTTTACGTGTAGTAAAAAATATGCATGTTAATTTCCAGGAATATTTTATCATTTACTGGGTATGAAACAATTATGTATGAGAGGCTGAACAAAGTTTTGCTAAAACCCAAAATATTTTTCTTCAAGAGTAATAACTGTTTATTTAAGAACATTTCAGTTCAAAAGTTAACAGAAAATGTTTGCTTGTGAACAAAAGACCAAGAAAGGCATGATGGTACTGCAGCTGAGGAGGCAGAATCCCTACCTCAGTGCTGCCACTCACTTCGCATGACTTTAGGCAATTCTCTTTTTGCTCTTAGCCTCACTTTCCTTATTTGTAAAATACAAGACTGGACTAAACGATACTCAAGACCTACTGAAGCCTTCACAGTCGGATTGCTGAAGTCAGAGGTTTAGGACACGAATCAGCTTGATTATAATATCCAATGTTCTCTAATTCTCAGAGGTCCATTCTTTTTTGAGCTCTAAGGAATAGAGTTCCAATTCATCACATTCACAATATAAACGAAATTCCTCAGCTAAAATGGAGAATTAACCAACAATTATATAATAGATCTTTTTTCACTAATGTCAGTAATTACAGCACCTAGAACCAGGCACTGCTCTGTCTGGACAAAGATTTCATTACCCTGATTGATGAGACAGACAGTAAGGTATGTAAATACAATACATCATAAATAGCTAATGTTAGGTGCTAAGGATATAAAATAGAACATGGCAAAATAGGGCGCCTGGGTGGCTCAGTTGGTTAAGCGACTGCCTTCGGCTCAGGTCATGATCCTGGAGTCCCAGGATCGAGTCCCGCATCGGGCTCCCTGCTCGGCGGGGAGTCTGCTTCTCCCTCCGACCCTCCCCCCTCTCATGTGCTCTCTCTCTCTCTCAAATAAATAAATAAATCTTTAAAAAAAAAAAAAAAGAACATGGCAAAATATTAAAAATGAGTCCTGGGCAGGATAAAGTTTTGAATAGGATGGCCGAGGCAGACTTCACTGAGATGATGATGGTTGTGCTAAGACCTGGAAGGACTGAGAGAGTGGGCCATGCACACCCGTGGGGAAGAACACTCTAGATGGAGGAAACAGCAGGTATCAATATCCTGAGGCAGTTCAACCAACAGAGAGCTCACCACTGTGGCTAAAGCAGGATGAGAAAGGGTAAGAGTAGTAGGGGTGAGCGAGATGAGGTAATGGAGGGCCCTTGCAGCCATGATAAAGACATTGGCTTTTACTGTGAGGTTGATGCACAGCTACTAGAAGATTTCTAGTAGAGACTGTATTTTCACAGAGTCAATTAGTCTGTTGTAAAGCAAATAGAATGTGTGCATGCATGTTTAGTAAGTGGCAAGAGCTGCAGAGAGTCCAATTACAGGTTATTGTGATAATTCAAAAGAAATAATGGAAATGTGGTCCAAAGTTGTTATGAGGGGTTGGGGGGGGTGGAAAATCATCCAATCCTGGAAGTAATTTAAAGGTAGAGATTTGAGGATTTGCTGAGAAATCTGACATGGGTTGAAGAGTTAGATTTCCCTATAGTGACCCCTGACTCACTTCCAGAAAGCAAGGGTGAAGTTGTTAATACTTGACATATTTTATGATCAAATATCCCCTTCCATTCAAAATAATCACATTACTTAATCAGAGTTGTGAGATTCTGAAGCTAGAAAGAATCATACAAGATGGTCTGGACTCATTTGTGGAAATTCTACAGAAGTGACAACTTTTCTGGAAATCCCAATGACTCCTGTTCTAGGCTTCCAATATGCTATGAACTTCAGCTTCTTTACCTCTGGGTTATAGCCTGTTCACAAGTCCTCCTTGCTGGCCTTAGGTTTATGATCATTAATTAAACACACCTCAGTGTTACAGGCCTAATTCCTTGAGGGCAAAGGCAATACTTTCTCCACTTCAGAAAAAAAAGATACACAGCTCTACACACAAGAATATGAAATAACCCATGTGCTGGGCTAAAAAATATATATATCCAATACTTTCTGACCCAAAACCACATATGTGTTTCCTAGAAAAAAAAATGTAAGAATACTACTAAAAAAGCAAATTTACACACTATCCAGAATAGTAACTCCCAAATCTGGTGAGTTATTAGAATTATCAAGGTATCCTGCTAAGAAAGGAAATCTGTACCCCCTGACCTGGTGAATTACAATCTCTGGCAACAGGGCCCAAAATATGCATTCATGATACATTTTCTTGGTGATTCTGATGTTCCTCCCAATTTAGGAACCACAAACTGAGCAGCTCTATGCTTATGGATCATGGCTAGGACTATTGCTCCAGTGAGAGCAAGGACCTAGATTATCCATTTGCTGGCTGTTTTGGTCAAAAAGGTACCCCTATACTTGCCCTATTCATACATGTCTTTACTGCTCCATCCACCCCAATCTGGTTCTGGAACTACATTTAAGTGGAAGGACATTTGTTCTCCGAGGTGTTAGACAAAAGGCCACAGTAGGCACAGAACGTTTTAAAGAGACCTTCTCTTTCCATTAACAGTCAGTTAATGGAAAGAGAATGGTAGATCTTATTGGGGGTGATGATAATGTTCTAAAATTGATTTATGATGATGTGAATTTACTAGCCAGTAAATTTACTTTAAAAATCATTTCACTGTGTAAATGTTGTGAACTAAAATGACTGAATTATAGGATATGTAAACTATGCCTTAATAACATTATATATTAGAAAAAGAGTCCCATACCCTGTAGCTAAAGAGTACACAAAACTGAGTATGAGGCACAGGGGTTGATTGTAAAGGTAGAATTTCAGAAAAAAATGGAATTCTTAGCTTAGGTCTCTATGCCAAACTCAGGTCCCTGATAAGGAAAGGTATCTCCACTTGGGATAGGGTTATCTACATAGATGTTCTTGGACATTTTGAACCCCCAGATAACCCTGTAATGTCTGGGCTTGTAGAAATGGCAAGTATTCCCTCGCTAGAGGACTTTGAAGAAACTCTAAATGGGGCAGGTGCCTTATAAGACTATGTCGGTGTTTCTCAGAATCTGTTCTCACCCACTTTCTGGGCACCAGACCAAGAACTAAAGTCACATCTTATTGTGATTCAACTGGCAAAGTTATAGATGTGCTAAAAGAGAAGAGGGATTCTAAGTCAATGAAGCTGTAAAGCTGGTCTACATATCCTGCAGGTAGCTATCTAGACAATATTCTTGGGAGTGGATCTAGTGCTGGATCAAGGTGGGGAAGGGTTGAATACAGCCTCGGGTAAGGTAGGATTTTTTGGTATGGGGCAATATTCTCTAATGAGATTTAACAGTGATTTATCATGCATTGTTCACTGATGATTGGCTTCTGTAGGTAGTAGGAAATACTGCGGCGGAACTGGGCTTTCTAGTAGCAACGGGAGATGGGAGAGTACCAGCTATCATGGCTAGGTGGCAGCACTGAAACATCAAAAGCAGAGGGGGCATTAAGGACAGTAATCAACAGCAAGTTAAAACAGGCAGCCTCAGGGGTAGGGCATGGCCTCACCTGCAGGATTTTATGGAGATGGCTAACAGAACAGGCGTTCCTGGGGGCAATATAATTGGGCAACCCAATGGAAAGTCATGATCCCTGCCCAGTTTCCAGATCCGTGCCTTCTCAGGCCCAGAACCCCCTGACAAGAGGCGGCCAGGTCCCCAGGAGCAACAGACCATGAAGCACCATGGCAAGTGGACGCAGTGATTTCAACTGGGCCTTCCCCAGAAACACCTATAGCCATTTTCTTGAGTAATATTATAATGGAGAAGACAGACTATTCAGTTCTTTCAAGGGCTGTTAGATATAGGGTCTAAGTTAGTTAATGAGGATATCCAGAGAACTAAAGCACCATTATGGCCCTATGAAGTTCTAGCCCAGGTCTCTTTCCCAGGACCTCCCCCTGAAGACCAACTGCCATTTCCCCAGACCCCCAACATATTATTAGAATGAACATAGCTAGCAGTTGGTAGAGGCTTTATATTGATTCTTTTACCTACAGGATAAGAACTTTACTAGTAGGAAGACCAAGTAGCAGCCACAAGATCTACTCCCCATGCCTAACTTAGATGGTATATAAAAAGCAGTATTGCACTTAGGTAGAATGGTTGAGATGAGGGCTACCCTCAAAAACAAAGGATGCAGGAATAACAGTCCTTATCATAATCTCATATAATTAATCAGTCTGGCACCGTAAAAGAAATGGGTGGACCATGGTAAAACAGCAGATTAAACAGCAATATTAAATGCACTAAAACAGATAAGCACAGCTTTGTATATGTGGTAGGCAGTGAATGAATTCTTCCCCATATTCAGTAGGAGGGCCATGCAGCTTATGGCCTTGGGTTCCACGAATCCTACCACATACTTCCAGAAGCTGCCATCTCAATAGAATGATGAAATGGCTTATTAAACACACAACTAATGTGCTATTTAGAGATGCCACCCTGTGAGGATGGAGGGCCATCTTTCAGGATTCATTCTACTCTTAAACCAAAAGACATTTTACATAGGCTTCTTCCAAACTGATCACTTAAGGAATAACAACACTGGCTAAATTCACATTAAAACACCATTCTGTTCAACAGGTGAAAATTACTTTTATAGCCAAAACATGACTCTGAATCACAGTATTTCAAGGAGAGAAAGAAGGAATAAGAGTTCTCACCATCATTCTCAGTGACCAGCTGGAGAGTATGTGTTTCCTATATCCACAACTTTAGGCTATGATTCTAGGGGGGTGCTGGCTCCCAGAGGGGGACACTTCTGGCATCAGACACAGTGAAAGAACCATTAAATTTAAAGCTAAAGTGTTACTTGTTTACTGTCAATACACCAGCAGCCACAGAATGGAGTTTGCCTATCAGTGAACCCTGACAGTTATGAGAGGTAGGACTGCTGTCACTTCAGGGAAGCAGAAAGGCATAGGTTTGACACCTAGATTATCTGCTGGGTCATCTCTGGATACTCCCATGCCCACTTTAACTCTAAATGGGAAAGTAGAGCAACCACGGCCTGATAAGGGAATGATAACCAGGGGGCTCATAGCTCGAAGGGAAGAGGGTCTGAATTATCCTTAGACAAGCCACCTATATTTGATAAGTCCTGGCTGGGAGTGAGAATCATCTAGAATGAGGTGGTAGAGAAGGGGAATGAAGAGCGTCTGTCACAGCCTCAGGACCAACTGTGGCAGCGCTGGAGTTCATTCCACTAATTCTCTTAATATTTCCCCAGGAATCTTGAATCCAGAATCCTGGAGAATCTGGCTGGACAAAATCAAGTTAAAGTGAACAGTGCATGTGAGCAATACAAAAGGTGAGATATTAAAAGACACTGCAGTGCCCTGTCTTCATCACTTTAGGGCTGGCACACCCAGATCCCAGAGTAGGAGGCATTGGTTGATTGCTCACTCTGTCACTCTTCTCTGGAGAACTGTTCTCAGTTGACAAAAGCAGCCTCACCCAGAAAGTTATGCACATACTCCTTCTGGAGGTAGCCCATAGCCAATGCCTATCTTATATGTGATCTAAGAGGCTAGCCCTTTTGCCTCATAGTGGGACAACTCTTCAGGGCAGCTTATGTTCCAGAGATACCCCAGGTCTCCATAGATCAGACCATGATTAGACTTTGCCCAAGACCACACTCTTGCTAATTCCCCTTTCCTTAACATGTATCAGTCTCTCCTTTATGTTTATCTCTGAATCCCTGCCAGAGGCTACGTTTCTACACATCCTGAGACACTCTAAAAACAAGGTGTAGGTCTTATTTGACCCTCATTTAGAAGGCTGGGACTAGGCAGTCTCAGGCTACAAGTATGGTAGGTGCAAGTCATCAGAGACGCAGGCTATTTCTGTCCTTCTTACCCTTCTTCCTTAGCTCATGGCTACTGCCACCACATTACCATCACATCCACATTTCAGGATGAAGAAAGGAGGGAGGGATACAAGCTCAAGAGTGCACCTCACTATGCTTAATCCTGCTAAACAGCTTTCAGGGAGGCACTATTCAAGGACTTTTGTTCACATGGAGTGCCCCCCTGCCCCCAACCTTTAAAAGACACCGGAAAATGTAGACTTTGAGTTAGGCATATTGGCACTCCCAATAGCAAAGTCTGTTAGAAAGGAAGTAGGAAAGAGTTTCTAGCAGTCTCTGTAACAGATCCCAACTATGATAACGGGGCTTGGAAAGGGGATCCAAACCTTCTCAAATAGTACTTCCTTACAGACCACTTCACCAGAGTCAAATGATCAAGAAGCATGGGGTTAAGAGTAGTTATGCCTAGCAGAAGTAAAGTAGTAATAAATGTGAACCCAGGCAGGGACAGTCTAGGACCTTTTCATGCATTCACATTGCCTCATCTCTAGAAAACTCTGGCAGATGGAGAGTGGGTGCATTTTTTAAGTCACATTTTCTCCCCCTCTAGCCATGTGCTCTAGGCTGTGAGTAGAAGTCACGGTATCAAGCCTTAACAAAAATGCCCAGGGCTCCACAGAGCTTATTGTTTATTTACTATGCAACTTCTAAATGCTCAGAATCAACCACAGTACAACTAATTATTTTATCAATGAAATCTTTGCTGAAGGATTAGCAGAACCAATTTGCATCTTCCAAAAATGTCAATGAGGATGGGGGGAATAATCACATCAAATTTCTGAACAATAGAAAACAAAAACGTTAACCCCAAACTGCCCCCGCAAAGTTACATAAAATTTTAAGGACAGGTGCTGAAGAGACTTAATTAACACATAGAGATGTTTTCTTCTCAGTAACTTCACAGCCATTTCTTGAATTTGAGAATCTTCTGTCTTCTATAATTCTCCCTCTTTGGGTCCTAATAATCTGTTCTTTCTAAACATATCATTTAAGGAATAATCACATTGGCTATAATTCCATTATAAAGTCATTTAATTCATGTAAAATCACTTTTATAACTACAATGCAATAGCTTTATGAAATAGAAAACAAAAAGAAAGCAATTCACATTCTTTTTAGAACTAAAAGTAAAGTTAATAAGTGACTGGCTAGAGGACAGATAAATTGTATAATAAAACTCCCTGGTGCCTATTTCCATACTAGGGTCAACAAGATGCATTCCCTTGCCCTTTCCTTTTTACTTACACCGTACTTTAGGTGGCAGAATCTGCAATTGCCTCCAGGGTTCATTTTCTCTTTTAGTAACAGAATCTCTTGAGTTTTCACCAGGAATATGGCAGCCCAGGTTTAGGCACTCTTTCCCATCTCCCTTACAGCTAGGTGCAATTACCCAAACAAGTTTGGAAGCAAAGCAACACCTCCAATCATGTCCTTAAAGATGGAGCTGCTTTCTTTGCATGTTCTTTGTCCTCCATACTGCTGGCTAGGAAATGGAGATTATTGAAACCCTGGAAGCCTGGGTTGAGGATCAATGAGCAACTCTATTAACCTCAGACCACTCACCTCTGATCTTTATGTGCAACAGGAAAAAAAAAACCAAAAAAACAAAAAACTTCCATATTACCTAAGTCACTGTATTGGATAATCTCTTTGCCCCCTACCTAATAAATTCCACCTAGCCCCAGATTTTAGTCAAGCAGGAGGCCTGCTCTAAGGCTCATTTAAACGAAAAGGAGTTCAGAGGTGAGGCACTGGAAAGCAAGGTAACTAGAAATCATGTCCCAAGAGGGGCCATCTGAAAGACATGGGGATACATAACTGTAAGAAGAAAAGAAAAAGGTACCAGAGGGAGTTCTCTTCATAGTTTTTAAGAATCATCATATACGAGGGGCACCAGCGTGGCTCAGTCGGTTAGCATCCGACTCTTGATTTCGGCTCAGGTCATGATCTCAGGGTAGTGAGATCAAGCCCCACCTCAGGCCGTGCTCAGGGAGGAGTCTGCTTGAGATTCTCTCTCTCCCTCTCTCTCTCTCTCTGCCCCCCCCCTAAAAAAATCATCATACATAAGAAGATAATTGCACTTGTGCCCTGCTATATCAAAGAAATAAAGTAGGATTAATTGGCAGAAGCCCAACAGAACAAATTTTAACCTCATTAAAGGATAAGCCTTCTTGCAATCACAACAACCCAAAGATATGCAGAAATCCCCCAGATACCCATGAGTCCCCTATCACTGGAGGTAGGCAAGCAAATTTTGACGTGACAATGTAGAATACAAGTTCAGGATTCTGACTGAGCTAAGTCCTAATTCTTGCTCTAACAATTACAAATTGTTGTTTTTTGGGGTTTTTTTTTTTTTTTTTAAAGATTTTATTTATTTGACAGAGACATAGCGAGAGAGGGAACACAAGCAGGGGGAGGGGGAGAGGTAGAAGCAGGCCTCCCGCCAAGCAGGGAGCCCGATGCGGGGCTCGATCCCAGGACTGAGACCATGACCTGAGCCGAAGGCAGACGCTCAACCGACTGAGCCACCCAGGCACCCCTTGAATTGTTGTTTCTTAATATTTATGAGCCAAGCCATCATTTGTAAAACGAGGTTAGTTTTACTATTTATCTAATGGAGTTGTAAATAACAAAAGAAAATACACATAAAAGACTTTCCAGTAGAGATGCTAGGTGACCCTGTTTGCTGGGGATATTAAAGTAGGGTTTAATCATTAGATGGGGAAAGAGGAAAGGATGGTCGTGATAAACAGCCTGGGATTCTGCGACTGCAAAGTATTTATTTCCCTTTCAGCATGTATAAGCATAATGCTTAATGAAAAAGCCTGGCTAACAAACCAAGTAAGCAAATCATTCCTCGCTTTGTGAGTACCGCATGTTTCAGCATTAAGTTGAGTGACCCTCACTCACACTCCCACTTCCCAGCCCACACACATAAGAATGCTCTGAAAACTTGAGCATCTTTGTGGTATGGAAGTATTATAACTCCTGGGACGCCTGGGTAGCTCAGTCGGTTAAGCGTCTGCCTTCAGCTCAGGTCATGATCCCAGGGTCCTCGGATCAAGTCCCACACTGGGTTCCCTGCTCGGCGGGGAGCCTGTTTCTCCCTCTCCTGCTCTGCCTGCTTGTGTGCCCTCTCTCTCTCTCTCTCTGACAAACAAACAAAGAAAGAATTATAACTCTAGAACACCCCAGAAATTCTTCCAAGACTATTTTCCAATCAGACTCCTATTTGGTCCAGAATTCGAAGAAAGGGATTCTAACAGGCAAAAGTTATCTGTAATACATAAGAAACAATACCTGAGCATCAAGATAATGGTGTTTGGGTCTAATGACTGACACTTTCAGGTCTTAAACAAACTGCCCCCTCTTCAGAATTGGCATCCAAGTCTAAAATACAAGGGGAACAGGAAAGATAATCTAAGTGTCTTTTCATGTTCAGAGACTTTTATTTTAATTCAAAGAAGTAAAATGACCTGCTTCTTGGAAGCCTGGATCACTCCTAAAAGGTCAAAAGTTCCAGAAGCCCAGGGTATAAGATGTATAACAGTAACTTGGGGAATACAGAATATATAACACTGTCATTTCACATAATGAACTGTTGTGAGCAGATAGAAATAATACATTTTCACAAGAGCAGTACAGTCATGAGTAAGGATATCAGGGCTTTCTAAATTTCAAGAGTTATATCCTAGGTTGGGGGCAAGAGGATGTTCACAAAGACCCAAAAGACACCAACGCAGAGATGATCTCTACTGGGTACTATGGATGGTGGTTAAGAATACGGCATATAGAGGGCGCCTGGGTGGCTCAGTCGTTAAGCGTCTGCCTTCGGCTCAGGTCATGATCCCAGGGTCCTGGGATCGAGCCCCGCATCGGGCTCCCTGCTCCGCGGGAAGCCTGTTTCTCCCCCTCCCACTCCCCCTGCTTGTGTTCCTGCTCTCGCTATCTCTCTCTGTCAAATAAATAAATAAAATCTTAAAAAAAAAAAAGAATACGGCATATAGAGTGATCAAACCTGAGTTTAAATCCATGCCCTGCCACATGCGTTTTTGATCTTGAAGTGATTTTCCAGGCCTCTCCTTCTTTCCCTAAAAAGGGTCACCCAATTGTTTTTGTTTTGTTTTTAATGACAAATGAGGTAATGATCGTAAAATTCTTAGCATGTTGCCTACGAATTTACCCATTGGATTCTTAGCTATTTGAGGGTAAGCACTATGAGTATCCTCTTCAACAGTATTCCCCAAAGATAGTCCTTACATGGTACATAGCGAGTACTCAAGAAACTTTTTTCTTTAAGATTTTATTTATTTGGCAAGCGAGCGAGAGAGAGAGAGAGAGAGAGCACATGAACAGGGGGGAGGGGCAGAGGGAGAAGGAGAAGCAGACTCCCCGCTGAGCAGGGAGCCTGATCAGGGCTTTATCCAAGGACCTTGAAATTATGAGCTGAGCTAAAGGCAGACTGAGCCACCCAGGTGCCCCAAGAAACTTTCAAATAAATGATTCCATATGCCCTAAGGTCACCTGAGCTGCCCACAGTAAGGAAGGCTTCTGACCCTCTTCTCTAATTGCCTGTTTGACCAGTAGATCAAAAAAAAAAAAAAAAGAGAGAGAGAGAGAGCAAGAGAGCGCATCACTTTTCCTACCATGCTCCTTTTCTTTTACCTCTGCCTTTATGTAGTTTAACCATATTTATTACATATGCATGACCACTGGGCCCCAATCCAGATGGTGCAATTTGACCTCCCTGTTCTGGTCATATTCAAAGATTCCTGCCTTATGATCCTCAAATTTTAGGGCTTTGATCTGGGGGAGGTTAAGTAGATTCTAGTTTTATTTGGACACTGATGGAATTCAGCACAGGCAGAATCAGACAGCTATGGTAGTAAAACCTGTAAGCAGTTTGATGAGTCATTAGAATTATAACATAGGCTTTCACTGCACAACCACCCCAAATAGGGTACTAACAAGACTCCAGTTGTAGATATATTTTCTACCAAGTCAATTACCATTTATGAGATTTTTATACTAGTTTACACAACTGGAATTTTACATAAGCCAATTTAGACATACTTCTGCCTTGGGAATCAAGGCAATTATTACAATAATACCAAAAGACTACTTTTTAAATAATCAACATCATTATTATAATTACTTAGCCAACAAAAAGGAACACTTTAAAAGTAGCAGGTTTTTATAGCCAGGATATTATTAAATATGAAACCCAGAAGGATACATTCATAGAAGAACAATGTGTTCTATTAAAAAACAGTAATTTGTTGACAAAGTCTGCACATAAATGATGTGCTTTATGCAAACCAATTGGGCTTTCCTGTTACCAAACTCTTTTTGCCAAAAGTTTAGGAATTTTTCTTTTCATATCTCTGTAAATATTGAAAGACAAAGACTTTTTTTTAATTTTTCCAAAATAGAGGTAATTGTATATGAATTATTTTAAGTTCCTATAAAATTGTACTTATTCCTTACAAGGCTACTTCCCTCAGTGAAAATACAGAAATCCTTTACTATTAGCTAGACATCTATATACTGCCCAGTATGGTAGCCAATAGCCCCCATGTACCCACTAGGCACTTCAGATGTGGCTAGTGAACCTGAGGAATTTGATTTTTAGTATTATTTTTAATTATTTAAATTTACACACTGAAGCAATGTGAGATACTTTTCCATTAAACATAACTTTATGATTTCAGTAATACTACATTCCTCTTTAACTGTTGAAAATTTAGCATCCAAATAGAGCTATAAAGTATAATACACATATCAGATTCCAAAGACTTAGTAAACAAAAACGGAAAATATTTTACTAATGATTTTATGTTGATTATTTGTTGAAGTGGTAATGTTTTAAACATGTGTTAATAAAATGTATCACTACAGTAGCTTTTCTTTTTTAACGTAGCTACTAGAAATTTTTTATTATGCATGTAGTTTATGTTTCTATTGAACAGTAATGCTCTGGCACTCTAGAAATATCTAGTTACTCTAGTTCTGCTTCCTGTAATGCACTGAAGCTTACATTTGTGAATACTGGATAAAACAGGAAAAAAAAAAATTTTTTTTTTTTTTTTTTTTTTTTAGAAGGCCTAGAAAGCAATCAAAAGCAGGAAGAAATTGAGGGAAGTTGGCCTTTGAAAGAAGGGAACTGCCCTGGAAAGGATTCACATTTACTAAACTTTGCACCTATGGGCATTCCCTAATCTGCAGGGAACTGGGTGGAGAGAATTCATGCAAGAAGTCATAGTCATAATGAATTGAGAAGTCAGAGGACGGAGTTTAGAGCTTCCAGAGCAGCTAGAAAATGAAGGGGAAAATCTAGGAAAGGGGTGGAGGGAAAGCCTCTGAATCTGCATATGAATACCACTCAAATCCTTGGCTCCCCTGTAAATGCTTGTGAAATGCCAAGTTTTACAGTATAAAGCAATAGCTATAAAACTACAAGGAACTAAACAGAGATCTCACCTGTTACCCACTGCAAGGGAGACAGTTTGGTGCTTAAGGGGACTGTGACTACAACAAAAATGACCACTCTTTAGAAGAAAACAGAATCAGAGTCCCTGTAATGTTTCACTAAGTATATGCAATGTAATTAGTAGGCTCACAAAGAGACAGGAAAATGTAATCCATACTCAAGAGAAAAAGAAGTCAATAGCTCCCAAACTTAAAATGTTCGAGATGTTGGAATTAGCAGACAAGGCTTGAAAGGATCTATTAAATCCATGTTTTCAAATGTAAAGTAAAATATGTCGTAATAAAGAGATAGGAAAACTAGGCAGAAAAGTTTAATGGAAGAATAAAATGAAAAACTGAAAAGTAAAATAGCTGAAATGAAATTTCCTTGGAAAGTCTTAAAGAGCAAACTGGAGACAGCAGAAAGGATGGATCAGTGAAACTGAGGGTAGATTGTGGTCAGAAGATAACCTATCTGCAGATAAATAACCTATCAATATAAATTATCCACTCTGAAGATTAAAGAGAATTAAGATTAAAACAACAACATAACCTCAGAAGCTCATGGGACAATATCCAAAGGTATAAAATATACGTAAGGGCATCCATCCAATGCCTGCAAATATTGTGAACATTCCTAAAACCCACTGGACTTTCTATAAGAAGTGTGGCAAATACCAATCCCACAAAATGAACACATTTAGGGCAAGGATTCTCTATGCCTAGGGAAAGTGACATTATGACAGCAAGTAGAGTGGTTAGAGTGGGCAAGATGGATTTTCTGGAAAAAGACTTAAACTACAAAGAAGATTGTGCTGAGGCTTGAGGGTGTTGAACCCAACTGTAGATCTAAGAGAATGCTGGCTATTAAAAGACTCAAACATTTGAGCTGGAAAGAGAAAAGAAAGGTCCAAGTGACCCAAATCTAAGCTTCACCTTTTATTATAAAGACAATAAAATTTTTATTTCTATATATGTATAGAAATATATATACACACATATATATGTATATATACATGTGTCGATATATACATCTATATATGTATAGAAATAAATGTATATACAAATATATGTATATATACATACAGATACATGTATATAAATATATATGTATACATATATGTATACATATATATTTATATATATAAACTAAATATATATATAATTTAGTTTACCATATATAGATGGGGAGTGTTCCACAGTAGGGAAGAGAAAACAAGACAGAAAAATATGGGGGGAGAGGTTTGGGAAAGTAGTCAAATATTCCAAATTGGGAAATAAAACAAACTAGCAGATCCAAGAAACTCATCAAATCCCAATCAGGAGAATTACAAAGAAAACCGTACTTAAGCACATTATAATCCAACTTCTGAAAACAAAAGATAAGCAGATATCCTGAAAGTAGCCAGAGAAAAAAGATAAATGACATGCAGGAGACATTATAGTCCCTATCAATGAGAAGGACAGCTGGTACCTCCTCAAAGGAGGCTAGAAGTCAAGGGAATGAAGTTTAAACTGTTAAAAGAAAACTTAGTTTATCCTGAATCCTATGCCCAGAGAAAACCACCTTCAAAATGAGGGCAAAATAAAGATTTTCAGATAAATTGGAAGTCTAGGAATTTATTACAGCAGATCTGCACTTCAAGGAATAGATCATGTTGTTCAGATTTAGGGAAAATGATGACAGATTAAAATTTAGGATTACAGAAACTAATGCAGATCACCATAAATCATAAATGTGTGTGTGAATATTAAAAGTATGTATTTTTCTCTTATTTAAGACATGTGACTATTTAAATGAACAATTTTAACACTTCAACCCTACATATAGCACTGAATCACAGGTGTGTATCATACTGCATATGACAGGTGTACTATATATGTTAATATCCCCAAGGATGAATGGTCAAATAGACCAGTGATGTTTCAAGTTTTACATGGATTTCTAAAATAGAGCTAACTCTAATAGACTGTGATAGATTAAAACAGCATACTATATTCTCTAGGGCAACTATCAAAAACATATAGCTAAAATACATAGCTAAAAAGCCAATAAACTGGACTAAAACTATTTGATTAGCCTAAAAATAGGAAAGAATAGGGAAACCATAAACAAATATATAAGCCAGCTAGCCTGAACTAATGGAAACAGAAATGATACACTTAACTATACCTTATCAATAACTGCGTTAAACAAAAATGGAATCAATACTCCAGTTAACAGTGAAAAATGATTGACTATATAAAAAGCAAGAACTCTATGCTGTCTACAAATGATGCCATTTAAATTAATAGACAATATAAAAGTAAAAGAATAAAAAATGATTTACCATGCAAATAAACGTAATAAAGCTGGAGTGACTATATTAATACAGATAAAATGGGATTCAAGGCAAGGAGTACTACAAGAGATAATGAAGACTATTTCGTAGTAATAAAACTGGTAGTTTTCTAGGAAGATAACAATCATAAATTTATGTGCCTATTAAAAGATCTTCAAAACATCAAGCAAAATTTAAAGACCTAAAGGGAGAAAAAGACAAATCCTCAATACTCATTAGCAACTTTAACATTCTTCTCTGTGTAACTTACAGAGCAATCAAAACAAAATCAGGAAGAGCATAGAAAAATCTGAGCATTATTAATCACATTGACCTAGATAACATTAAAGAGCACTATATTCTGTAACTGCAATCTACACATTCAGGTGCACATAGAATGTTCAAAAAAAGTATATGTTGGGCCATAAAAGAAAAATTTCTCGGGGTGCCTAGGAGTCTCAGTCATTAAGCATCTGCCTTTGACTCAGGTCATGATCCCAGGGTCCTGGGATCAAGCCCTGCATCGGGGTCCCTGCTCCTCGGGAAGCCTGCTTCTCCCTCTCCCACTCCCCCTGCTTGTGTTCCCTCTCTCTCTCTGTGTCTCTGTCAAATAAATAAATAAAATCTTAAAAAAAAAAAAAAAGCCCTATATATATTTATTTAAGTTTTAGGTAGTTAACATACAGTGCAATATTGGTTTTAGGTAGTTAACATACAGTGCAATATTGGTTTCTGGAGTAGAATTCAGGGATTCATCACTTAGATACAATACCCAATGCTCATGACAAGTGCCTTCCTTAATACCCATCACCCACCTAGCCCCTCCCCCACCCACCTCCCTCCCTCAACCCTTAGTTTGTTCTCTGAATCTCTTATGTCTTAGTACCTTTTTTTTTCTCCCTTCCCATATGTTCATCTATTTTCTTTCTTAAATTCTACATATGGAGTGAAATCATGTAGTATTTGTTGTATATGCATGTTGTTTCTGACTAATTTCACTTAGCATACTACACTCTAACTCCATCCCTGTCCTTGCAAAATGGCAAGATTTCATTTTCTGATGGCTGAGAAATATTTCCGTGTGTATGTGTATATATATACACACACACATTTTCTTTACACATTCATCAGTCGAAAGCCCTCTATATTTGAAAATTAAACAGTACACATAAAAATAATCTCTGGATGTTGGGGCGCCTGGGTGGCTCAGTTGGTTAGCGACTGCCTTCGGCTCAGGTCATGATCCTGGAGTCCCGGGATCGAGTCCCACATCGGGCTCCCTGCTCAGCAGGAAGTCTGCTTCTCCCTCTGATCCTCCTCCCTCTCATGCTCTCTCATTGTCTCTCTCGCAAATAAATCTTAATAAATAAATAAATTAATTAAAATAATCCCTGGATGAAAGAAATTACAGGGAAATTAAAAAGTATTTCAAGGGTGCCTGGGTGGCTCAGCGAAATTAAAAAGTATTTCAAGGGTGCCTGGGTGGCTCAGCTGGTTAAGCAACTGCCTTCGGCTCAGGTCAGGATCCTGGAGTCCCAGGATTGAGTCCTGCATCGGTCTCCCTGCTCACTGGGGAGTCCGCTTCGCCCTCTGACCCTCCCCCCCTCATGCTCTCTCTCTCTCTCTCATTCTCTCTCGCTCAAATAAATAAAATCTTTAAAAAAAATAAAAGTATTTCAAAATATCAAAATTTGTTGAATTTAACTAAAGCAGGGATAGTGAGAAACGTGTGACCTCAAATGCTTATATTAGAGAAAGGGAGATACATTTATAATCAACAATCTGTTTCCAACCTAAAAAGCTAGACAAATTAAACTCAACACAAGTAGAAGAAAGGAAATGCTATAGGTAAGAACAAATAGTAGAAATTAAAGCCCAAAGCAGGTTCTTTGAAAAGATTTAGAAAACTGATTAACTCCTCACGAATTGACCGTGAAAAACGAAGAAGGCCCAATTACAACCTGAGAAATGAAAGAGGAAACGTCATTACAAACCCCGTAGCTAATAGAAAGGATAAGAATAGTGTTACTTAAAAAAAAAGTTGAAGTGCAGAGAAGCTACAGTAGACTTCCTTCGTGTAAGAAAGAAGGGGAAATAAGACTTATAGAAATCTCTTTTGCACAAAAAGAAACAGAGAAAAGATAAACCAGAAATGAAAGAGATTGGTTACCTATGGTGTAGGTGCAGGATGGAAGGGATAGGGGGATGGAAACTGGAGGGAAAGGATGGCAGACACAGGAGGAGTGATACATTCTAAGTATAATTTTTTGTATAGTCCTGGCTTTAGAACCATATTATTTTTAATATACTTATAAATAAAATCAACCAAGATGGGGGGAGAATAAAGTGGAATAAAAACAGCAATAAATGAACCTGTAATTCAAATGCATAACACAATCACACTGAAGAAAGATGAACTGTCCCAATTAACTTTTGAATACATTACTTCAGTCTATACCCTCAAGCTAAAAACAAGAACAGTAAACAAATATTAAACTCCAGGCAATAGATACATTTTTCAGTTTTCACAAGACTAAATTTGGTCAATTTGGCATTACTAAATACTAATACTAGTTGGCCATACTAAAATTACATATATCATAGTATTGAAGTAAGTAAATGTATTTTGGATAATGAGAATCAGTTTTCTCAATGTCAAAGAAGGTAATTAGGAATATGGAAGGAGCTTACCCCTAGAATGGGTCCTGTGCAATTGGAAGTATCCATATGAACTCAATTTAGATATAGATGTGGCATGTCTGGGTATGTATGTACATACCCAGATCTACCTCCTTAAGAGGTTTATAAGCAGTGGCATCCATGACATCCAAAGAACAGGTCATGCCCAGATCCTAGTTTCTAAATACTATTCTCAACTATAGGACCTGGGACAAAGGGTTGACTCCAGGGTTACCAAGGCAAAGTAAATGAGTATATATCAAAGACACAGAAACTAGTTGAAAGGGACTTTTCCCAGTCAAACCTGAGAAAATGTGAGCAAAACCAGTAAGTTAGAGTACTAGATTTTACCCAACATATTAGAATCCAAGAGACTCTGAACACATAAAGAAATGTGAAGATTAATGGGGGAGATGCAAAAGTACTCTACAGTACCATGCCAACTACAATGCAGAGGGAATGATGGGGCCCAAAACCCCACTGGGTAATTGACATAGTAGTAACAGTTTCAGGCTAGAACCATTGATTCATGCCAAAACTAACAGGTGGATGTTTAATACAAAGCAGATTATTTTCAGAGTCTCAATAATCTGCTTTGTATTAAACATCCACCTGTTAGTTTTGGCACCAATCATTTATAAAAGGAAAAGTAGTAACTCTTTGATGGAGAAAATTTGCAGACTCCCACAAAACCAAGTGATCAAAGTTGGCAACACCATGAAGGATTCCAGTAGATTCTGCATGCCTATGGATTTAATTTACTGAAAAGGACACATCATTTGAGACATTCCTAACAAAAATTTGTAACCGAAATCTAGTAACAAGAAAACTGGGGTTTTTTTTGGTTTTTTTTTTTTTTAAGACAAACTGAGTCATTGTATAAACACTTCAAGGTCACAAAAGACAAAGACTAAGGAAATATTCCCCATTAAAGGAGATTTTAGTCTTTAGAGATTTGACAACTAAGTGAAATGTGTGATCTTGGATTAGAACTTCTAACAGAATTTGGGGTTTTTTTTGCCTTTTTCTATCAAGAATACTTAGTGAAATAGTTGAACTTTGATTAAGGTCTGTATATTGGATAATAGTATTGTATCAACATTTTCTGATTTTGAAAATTGCATTGTGGTTATGAAAGAGAAGATCCTTGTTTTTAGGAAACACACACTAATGTGTTTAGGGATAAATGGCTATCATAACTGTAACTTAGTGCACAGTATTGAGTTCAGGAAAATATTTATGTTTTACAATATTTATATTACATTTTATAAGTATGCATGCATAAAAGTGAGGGGGAAAAACAAAGCAAATGTGTTAAAATGTTAACATTTGGGGAATCTGAATGAATGGTATGCAGATATTCTTTGCATTATTTTTGTGACTTTCACTTAAATCTGAAATTATCTCAAATTACAAAGTTTAAAAAGGCTAACAAAGGAACATAGGAAAAATTATGCAAATCCAACAACAGAAGAGCAATGGACCAATTCCTTGAAAAATCGTAACTGATATAACACACACAAAAGAAACTAAATACCTGAAGACCCCTTTGTCTAGTAAAGAAAGCACATTCATTATCAAAAACTTTCTCCAAAGGAAAATTCTAGGCCCAGATTGTATAACTAGTGAATACTATCAAACATTTAAGCACAAAACAATACCTCTCTTACACAAATTTGTTTATAAAATTTCCTTTCCAACTTACTATGCCTTGATACAAAAATCTAACAGTCATTAAGGAAAAAAAAAATACTGCCAATTAACATCTCTCATAAACATAGATGAAAATAGCCACAGAATATTAGCAAATTGAAACCTTGTCTTTAGGAAATGGACCATAAAGTATTTAGGGGTGAATAGGCATGCTGTCTATAAATTAGATTTATTTTAACTATCTTGAATGGTTAAAAAAATAAATGCACATCTCTAACACCATATAGAGAGAATGATGAAGCAAATAGGGCAAAATGCAAACTGGTGAATGTGGATAACGAGTGTACAGGAGTTTCTTATACTGTTCTTGCAACTCTTATGTAATTTGAAATTTTATTGATCTAAAGGTTATGAAAAATCTATTTGCTGTCACAGTTTAACAATATGTATTTTACTTACCCATGTCAAAAATCACTTTGGGAATATAGAATACTATATAAATACAGCCTAATTAAACACATGCTAAAAATTTTTAATTAAAATCTAATAATATTATAAGATATATCAGTATCCTCTCTAGACTACATTTCATACCCCATTTGGCTCTTTAGAATCAAATCTTGATTTTGAGAAATGGCAGCTAAAGGCAGTTATGGTGTTGGCCACCATCTTATCATTCATTAATTACTCCCCTATTCGCTCTTCTAAATATTTCCAGTAGTTGTCTCTCCTGCTAGTCTCTCTGGCCATTGCGGACATTGGACTCTTAAGGTCATCCTGACTGAATTATTTAATTCCTAATTGCCTCTCATCCAACTTCACTGTCAAACCATTCTTCACAGAGCCAAAGAAATTATCTTTTATTCTATTAAATTTCATGTTTCCTTGGATGAAAATCCAACAATAACTCAACAGTACCTATAGGATCCCTGCCTCTTATCATTTTGAACAAGATCTCTTATGATTCAACCCTGTTACTACTCAAGTCCACCCACCCTGATAGGCAGAATTCTAAGATGACCCACAGTAACCCATATCTTGTATAATCTTCTCCCCTTGACTGTAGGAAGGAACTTTCTTCTAACCCCAGAATATGGCAAAAGTAATGAGACATAACTCCTGTGATTATGTTATATTACATGGTAAAGCTGAAGAGGTTTTGCAGTTGAAAGTATACTCCCAAACAGTTGATTATGAGTTCATCAAGAGGGAGACTATTCTGAGTGGACTTACTCATCAGGTAGAGTCCTTTCAAAAGGGCTGGGAATTCCAAGCAGAGAGATCCTCCTGCTCCCGGGAAGAATCAAACAGTAATGATGTGAATTGCCTAGGGACAAAGCTATGTGGCAAAGAACTGTGGGGACCTCTAGGAGCTGAGAAGAGCTATTGGCTAACTATCAGCAAGAAAGTGGGAACCTCAGTCTTAGAATCACATGCAACGGACTTCTAGCCAGCAACCACATGAGCTCAGAAGATAACTCAAGCTTCAGGGGAGTGTGTAGAGTCTGGATGACCTGGAATTCAGGCTTGGGAGAGCCTGGGCCAAGAAGCCAGATAACCACATCTCCGCTTCTAACCTACTAAACCCGTGATAATAACCAGGCGTTGTACAAGTCGCTAGGTCTGTGGTAACTTGGCACACAGCATTAGAAAATGAACACACCTGGGGCACCTGGGTGGCTCAGTCCATTAAACATCTGCCTTCGGCTCAGGCTCAGGTCCTGGGATGGAGTCCCAGGTCAGGCTCTCTGCTCCACGGGGAGTCTGCTTCTTCCCCTGTCCCCCCCCCCACTCCTCTCCCTCTCTCCCAAATATCTTAAAAAAAAAACCCTAAACATCCTGTCAAAGATCATCTCTGCCTTTTTCTCTACAATGCTATACAGAACACTCTCATGTCTCAAAATTTTTGAATATGCTTGAAAAGCCATCTTTTCATTCTGCCACCTCTAAGTTGGATGTAGTTATATCCCTGCCTTTGCTGCCCATTTTTTATCCATATACCATATTATAATCTTAGTTGAAACATTTGTCTTTCCTACTAGACTAGCTCCTTGATGACAGAGACAGGGTTTCATCTTGATATTTCTCTAGTGATTGGCTTATAGATTTTCAATACCTCTTAATTGAAATGGCTCTGATGGGGGTGAGGGAGGACTATAAGAACTTTCATTTTTGTCAGGTTTCTTTCCTACAGAAGAAGTAGATATGGGATTTTAAAAATTCTTTTATACCATAGGAAAGAAACACATTACAAAACATGCATAAATTCACATAGAAGTTTCTAAATCCAATACAGTAATCAATAACCTTAATTCCTGGTCCATAGCTACAAATGCCACTTCAGTTACTGTAACACTTATTTTTTTTTCCCCAAAACGAACAATGAAGGCTGCCAGCAAACTCACTAGTCACAAGATGAGACCAAAGAGATGGTCGGTAACTGCTGACATTTCATAAAAGCCTTATTAGTATGCTTGAGTACTAGCAAAGCAACCGAATAAATGAGCTGCACTTCTAAGGAGAACCAGGGATCCAGCACACTTAAAGAGAGCCTCAAAAGAATGGGAATGGATTTAAGAAGCAGAAACTTGATACTGAGAAGGAACAACGTGATAGGAAGGATGAGATGCAGGTCACTGAATGCATCAGTCCTCAGCTAGTCTGCTTCCTGGGTTACCCAGAGCAATGCTTCCCCCATGGTCCCCCTTCACCAGTACATACCTGGTTCCCAGCAGGAAACACTGGCACTTAGGACTCAATTAGATACCGCGATTATGCTTGCCCTATGTAAACAATTACAAAGGTGTGAAAAAAGAAACCAGTGTGACTTGGGGGAAAGAAACCACTATGTTTTTAGTGAAAATTAGACATTTTAGCCATTTTTCTAAAAAAAACAAAAAACAAAAAAACATTTCTTTCACGATTGGTAGGATAATAGAGCAGAATGACATTTATGGAGAGGCAATTTGGCAGGATTAAGCAAAATGGCATTGAAAATCCTCTTTTACTCCACTATTTCAGTTCTAGGAACCCATTCTTTTGAAATACTAACAAAATGTTTTTCATCCATAAATTGCATCAGCGTGCCGCCTTTCCACAGCCTATGTATAATCAATTATGCATGAAGGGCTGGATCCGGCAGCTCCAGCTCATCAACCATGCTCCTCGGTATTCTAATTACTTAAAAATCACACACACAAAAATTAATCTGTCAAATTCCTATTGCTTCTAATGGCATCATCATAATTTTTAATTATCATCTCAGGAACAAATCGGCCTGTTCTTTTCCGAAGACACTTTGTTATCACAGCCATGTTCTTCCTCCATTATCTCTGTGTGTACTTTCTAATACCACTGTACAGGAGTTAGTGCTAGGGGCTTTTCTGTAGTCCGTCTATAGAGAAACATGATAGGCTGCAGTGACTGGATTATAACAACCATTAGGAGAAATTACAAAATCTTTAGGGAGATCATCAAAAGAACATACACGTTGTCTTGTGAGTCTAGTAACAGAGTTCTCAAACACTACAGTATATTGCCTCCCTCATCTAGATGTTACTTTAAAGGAAACACACACCTACACAATTTATTTCAGATCTAGACTAGTCCTATTGCAGCCCCTCCTACATCCCCCGCCTGCCAGTCTTTCCTAAGTCCTAGTCTTTCACATAGTGGACCCCCATTTTTCTATTTCTCCTTCATTGCTCCTTTCGCTCAGCTGAAGATTCCTGCTTTCCCCTGACCCAAATGGAAAAAATTTTTAATATATCATAAAAACAGGCTACAGCTAAAACAGATTCTAGAAAGAAAATTAGTAGCTGTATAATCTTAGGCATATTACTTAAATTTTCTGGGTCTCCTGCATGGTAAAATGGAGACACCAAGGTATCTACTTCATCAACTAATCAGGATTAAGTGAAGCCATGCACACATGACAAGCCCCTCAAAAAGAACTCGCTCTTACCATCATTTTCATATTACATTAAGAACCTCACTTAGAAAAGGTGCTCTTCCCTCTTTCTTGACTACCTTTTGGTATACCCAACCAGCAGAATTCCTAGAGGAAACAAGATCGAAAACAATACCATATTTGTGTCCCCATCTTCCTTCCTTCCCCTCCCATTTCCATAATTTCTAGACTAATAGGTCATTTAAAACATGTTTCAGAAGTCATGGAAGTGAAATGCCATCATAAGAAGGGTCCACAGCACTTGTGGGGTATGCAAAGGAGGAGGTAAGGCCTAGGCCATTGCCATATTCATTTCCAAAGTCTCAGAATAGGCTTCCTATCTAGATGGTAAGATCACCTGTTCCCTTAAACTGCCTGCCACTCACTAACCAGGCACAAGCCACCAGACCCTACTTTAAGAACCCTATACCCTACATACCTGACTACCTGAGGACTTGCTCCTTCTTTGAAAAAACTGCTTAACAAAAATGTCCACAGTTTCATCAGCATGACATTAATACTTTTAAGCATGTCCCAAATATTTGGAAATATTTTAAATATGTGAAATGAATAATCTTCCATGCACACTTTTCCTTAAGAGAATTCAATGGTTCAATATAGACACTATATTTTTTCATATTTATAGAATAGATTGTATCTATTACACTAAGTATGTAGCATCCTGTCGAAGTCATTTCTTCAGGTCGTTAGTACCATTGAGGTAATCCTCTCCTTATCTCAGTTTTCTTTCTTCCTGACTTTCAATTAAATCCCCATTTGTTCGGAAATTTTGGCTTGTAGATTTATGAACCAATAACCATTTAAACAGCCAGCCCAGTGGGCTCTCACACACTCCTTTTATGAACAGGAAACTGAATATAAGGGAGGAGTCCTGAGTTCCAGGTGGGGAGTAGGAGGTGGATGGAGAGTCGGGGTTTTGGAATTGGAGATGGACACCCTGCTTCCATCTCTTGGCAAGTTTCTCAACTTGTAACAATGTGGATAATACTTGCAACAACATTGTCAGGCTGTTTTGGGGACTGAACAAAGTAACAAATGTCAATCATTTAGCAAAATGCCTGATTTAACGTGAGGATTCAATTCATTGTCATCTTCAGCAACTATAAAGGGTCGTGGAAATAGCCTGAAGTAAGATTTAGGAGCTACTTATTCTCACTCAGATCATTAACCACTTCTTTGGGGTTGAGTCATTTTCATTTTCTGCACTTCAATTTCCTCGTCCATATATATGAGCGGACAGACCAATTTTTCTGAGTTATCTTTCAGTTCTAAAATTCCCTTAGTTCAACTGAAATCTTATTCAGAGTCAACATGGTGAACATCAGGGAAGATTCGTTTATTCTTTTGACACATTTATTGTAATAAACACTATCAGAGACTGGGAAAGCCACATTGAAAAGAATGCCATGGACTTGCCAGTAACGTAATGATGGTAACTGCAAATAACCACAAAGTGATGATACAGTGACAAATGCTGTAATAAGGGAACCTCAGATATGGGTGGGGGAGGGGGTGGAAAGGGTTCAGGGATGGCCTCCTAGCAGAATACCTAAACCAAAAACCAGCTGATATACAGGAGTTGCTCTCAAAACCCAGGGATAACCACTATGTAGACAACTGTTTGCCCCTTTCTTTAGATGACCCAAATTATTGTTCTTATGTCTGCTCTACCCCTCCTTTCCTTGACCTTCACTCACCAGCTGTTTCTTGTGAACGGGACTGTGTCTGACCCTTGTCACAATTTGTTACATGTAATTTGCTGCGGGTAATGAAATCAAATGACTAATGTTCTTAAAATTGTATAATTCTAGAAAAAAAGGAGTTGTAAGGATAAACTTTTTTTGGGGGGGGGCTATTTGACAACTTTTGTTTGACTTTTTTTTAAAAAGTTTGTGTTTTCCCTATACTTCAGATCACTGACCCCCAAGTAAGGGTTTGCATTTTTTTTTTTCTCTTCTAAAGATTATATTTATTTGAAAAAAAGACCGAACATGTGCAGGGGGAGGGCCAGAAGGAGAAGCAGACCCCCTGCTGAGCAGGGAGCCAGACATGGGGCTCGATCCCAGCACCCTGGGATCATGACCTGAGCCGAAGGCAGACGCTCAATGGACTGAGCCACCCAGACGCACCTCTTTTCTTTTTAGAATAGGGGGAGAGACTGAGGAAAGCAATTAGACACCATTATTAAAAGGTATTTTTTATGTAAAAAAAATTGCAGAAACACACTTTTATTATGTTCGGTTAGCCAACATATAGTAGAGAAAAATATTCCTACACATAATCCCTGGTACAATGTTCTACACTCATGCCTACTGGAAATATTATGAACTTAGTTAATATGTGAATT